>NW_027510155.1:7370704-8578204 GCF_048772815.1 Callospermophilus lateralis
AGAACTGCAAAGTACCTGGCAAATGTAGTCTTCGGTGTGCCCAGGAAAGGAAGATGGGCACAATGAGCATCTGACCACTTTCTGCCGTATCTTCAGGTGGAATGCTGCCTTTTAGGCCCAAGTATCCCAGCCTCTCAAGTCAGCCTGCTCACTGTGTTGCTGCTGGCCCCCACTTAGTTCAAGAGGGGGAAGGAGCTAGAAGTGGCTACTTCAAACACAGTGACTAAGTGAATCCCCTGTGGTTTCTTTCCATGTACCCCTTGCGTTTTGGAGCATTGCCTCAGAGCTGGGGCATTGTGTGTCATTCCCCTACAGCAGACATCGTTGTGCATTTCGCCTGCACTTTGCTCTGACAAATTGATTTACCAGTTTATGTCTTTTTGCTTTTTGTCTCAAAATTTCCAGTTAATATTGGGTGCTATTCTGTGGGGAGCCGCTCCAAATGACTCGCACCTTCCATCCTGAAGGAGAGCCTTTGACCATCATCACCACATTTCCTTGTGATCTGGGCGTTGTCCCAGTTCGGAAAGTTGAGGGTGGGTCTTCAGATATAGGTGATGCCCCTTGGGTTGAATTACTCTCACCTGTCCCTTGTAACCCTGCCCCTTCTGGCCTTTTTTTGGATGTAACTTTCTAAGAACAAGGGTCCCCCCCAATAAAAGCCCACTTCTGAGTGTGCTCACTTCAACTGCACGACCAGCATGCTAGCTTCATAATAGAGGTCCTAAGCATAGAAGTCAACTAGTGAGATCCAAATAAAGACACATAAACTCAATTTACCTTTTTCTTTGACCAGGTCTGAGATGGCTCCCCCTCTGGCTCCTGCCTGGAGCCACCCAGTGGGGCAGCGAGGTTTACACAAGAGACTAGCAGGAGAGAGAGACAGCACGCCAGAGAATGGTCTTTTATTGGGGAACAAGAAATTCAGGGGAAAATTCCATCCAATGAAGGTTGAGGGGGACAGCATTCCAAGGTCAGGGTCAGTGACTGGTCTCAGGGTCAATGGTCAGTCACACCCCCACACGGATGGGCTCTCGCACCTAAAAAGGGTGGGGATTAGTTCTGACACAGTTGAGCTGGAACGCCTCACACCCAGTCAGGGAGGTGCCCAATCGTGTGCGAGAAAGGCTTTCCACACTCACTGGCTCGCCAGCCTCTCGTGACTTTCTCTTGCTCTCCCATCTGGGGAGCCTGAGGCCCAGAAAAGAGAAGCCGTCCTGAAGCTTGGTTAAAGGTAAAGTGTGTGTCTGTGTTTTATTTGGTGTCCCTGGAAATTTACACGAGCGGGTCAGGGGCAGCACTATTCCTTGTGTGACGTAGTTTTATGGCTTCTGTATTTTCAAAACCTTCTCTTCTGCCATTTCTAAGAATACAGAGAAGGAGAGGAAGTAAGTATCGCACATTTGCCACTTGAGTCAACGTCTTCTCCTTTTTGTGATCTGTGTGGCTGATGGAATGACTGGCATGGAGTAGTTCTAATGTGCTGTGTGAAGGCCTTGCTACAAGAAAGGCTTTTTGTTGATAGATATGTATTGATACCAAAATGATTTGGAATGATTCTATACTCTCCTATTATCTGGAACACCATTTCTAGTTATGGATATTGACAAAATGGAGTTGATCAGTTCGAAGACATCTGTGAAGGTGATTATTCTGGCAGAGTCATAGGTAATTGTAGAAGCAACCAGGGATATTTTGTATGGAGACTAAAATGTAAAGTGGGAAGGGGGTGTGTGGGTCAAGAGTTCCAGGCTGTATGCTGTTCATTAATTTGCTCTAGATTTTAAGGGACTTGATATTAAGTATTGTGGTCTGTTATGAATCACTTCTACCCCTTTTAAATTTGAGGCAATATTTGCCTCTCTCTATTCCTAAACTCTTCTCCTAGTCCCTAGGGTGACCAACAGTGGCCAGTAATCTACTTAGAAGATTTCATAATATATTCCTCCTCTTCAATTTTGGAACTTCTGACCATCAAAATGGTGAAAATGTACTCTTTTAAAAATATCCTTTGAAGTTGCACTGCCATGGGGAAGAGTATGCAGAGTTTGGCTCAGGAGAACAAGCTGCAAAGTGGAAGGAGAGAAGAGCCTTCCACAACACAAAATGACCTTGTTTGCCCTGTTTGGTCTTTGGGTAACACTGGTGGAATGCATGGATAAACTTCTTTATCATGCATGATTCTGTGAAGAAGTTTCTAGTAAATTAGCCTTTCTTGGCATATGTAGCCATCAATCCTTCCATATATCGATTCATTCAAGAAATATTTATTTTGCATTCTTCTTATAAGCCAGGCATTATTTTAGGCACCAGAAATGTAGCAGTGGACAAGACTTATTACTGTCCTTGTGGAACCTTCCATTGGCATGTGAAAATACACCAAATGAACTGACAAATGTAAGTGTAACAGAGAGAGGAAAATAAACCAAGTCACCCAGTTTAGAGTCCAGGTCCCAGCCAGAGCATCTGAGTGGTGATGGGAGGCCATGTGACAGCCTCCTCTCCAAACAGGAGCTAGTGGGTCCTGGCAGGTTCAGCTTCTGTAGAGATGCCCTTGCCAGTATGTGTGGGGAGATGTCTCCAAACAATGGAAAGGGAGTTACATGCTGGATAGTTAAATTTAGGGCAAAACAGTTTTAAGCCAGTCCCCAAAGGTTTATGTAATCCTTCCTATAAATTGGTGCCAGATCAATCTAGTTTCAGGGTCTAGACTTGCATCTCAGAATTGTTTTTCCAGTAACCTCTATTTGGTTAGTATTGAGAGAAGAAGCCTTCACCACTTTGTCTTTAGTAGTGTTGTAACTGAGATTTAGAGTACGCTTTTTTCGGGGGTGAGGTGGGGCATGTTTTCGGATGAAAGCTCCCTTTTAATACCAGTCACACTACCAAGGAAGTATCTGAAACATGTATAACATGCATATTGTGGAGCAGGTTAGCTGGAGCTATCGGAGAGAATGTAGAAGATAAAGACACTGTCTCTGAACTCTTAGCTAAGTCACCAGGTTATGGCTACAGGTGTGGTGTTGGTGATGCCGACTAATGGGTAAGGCAGTGATTATTTCTATTGTGAAGCATTGTCTTTTGTTAAAATAAACAAGATCATATTACTCTCATTTTTTTGTAGCAGTACTTGAAAACACTGATGAGCCCCTGTCTTTGCTCTTAAAGGTGAACCAAGAACTCCTATTCCATGGCACTGTTGCCTTTAATGAGGTCAGAATGTCTTAGGACAAACATATTTATGCTTAAAAATATAGGCAAGACCACTGTGAAGGAATTTGTTAATTGTTGAGAGGAAGAATGCTGAGTTGTTAAGAGTTTAGGTCCAGGACCCAGAGTACTTGGATTTGAATGTTTGTTCTGCCACTTAAAATATTACTTTTTAATATTTATTTGTTTTTAGTTGTAGTTGGACACAATACCTTTATTTCACTTATTTATTTTTTGTGGTGCTGAGGATCAAACCCAGGGTCTCAGCACATGTGAGGCGAGCGCTCTACTGCTGAGCCACAACCCCTACCCCAATTAAAAGATTTTGAGTAAGAGATTTGACCTCTGTGTCCCTCAGTTATGTAGAATACAAAATAATCAAACTATTGTTGGGTTATATTGTTGAGAATTAAGTGAGTTAATATATACAATATTAGTGCAGGCAGAACATAAGTTTTCAGTAACCAATAGCAATTTTTATTGGTAATAAAAATAATCTTTCTTCGTAAGTAAATTTTTTTAATTTTTTTTTAAAGACAGAGTGAGGAGAGAGAGAGAGAGAGAGAGAGAGAGAGAGAGAGAGAGAGAGAGAGAGAACCTTTCAATATTTTATTTCTTAGTTCTCGGCAGACACAACATCCCCTGCCTGCATGTGGTGCTGAGGATCGAACCCGGGCCGCTCGCATGCCAGACGGGCGCACCACCGCCCGAGCCACATCCCCAGCCCATAAGTAAATGTTAAAAAGATAATCAAGGTAATTCTTAGCAGGGCTTCCTTAGGATTAAGAGAGATTCATTATTAGTTGCTTCCATCCAACACATCAAGGCATTTTGATATTAGGGAACACCGGCCCCTGGCTTATTTGGGGGAAGGGTTTCAAGGACTTATCCGTCAGGTTTTTTGGGGGAGGGGTGAAAATAAAGCAGCATTGTAGTAGAAGCTAGTGATGCTACTGTATGTAGTTTAAAAAAATTAAGATCTCCCCTTCCCACATCTTCATAAGACAGCCTTGGGTACTGCACTGGAGATCCATTCCTGGGACCCAAGTAAACCCAACATCAGACGCAAGAGCCATTTTGTATCTGCACTGAGTACCCAGGACATAGCCCTGTGAGCAAGAGAAGTGATCCTTGGAAATCTTTAAAAGTTGACTGTATACTTGTGTTTTGGGAATCCAGCATGTGTGTTGTATTGTGTAAGTGGGTGTGTAAGTGTGTGTGTGTGTGTGTGTGTGTGTGTGTGTGTGTGTGTGGCACTGGGGATTGAACCCAGGGCCTTGTATATGCTAGGCAAGTGCTTTCCATTGAGTTACATCCCCAGCCCTTTATTTTTTTATTTTATTTTATTTTTTATTTTTTTGCTTTGAGATGGGATTTTGCTAAATTGCTCAGGCTGAGCTAGAACTTGGAATCCTTCTGCCTCATCCTCCAAAGTAGCTGGGATTATGGGCCTGTTCTACCATAGCTGGCTTGGATCTCTTTTTACCTAGGACAGAAGATGGACAGCTTGCCCTTTTGCCACTCGTTAGTACCCATATTCTGGCTGGTCAATAGCTGGGTTGGGACTGGGAGTCCAGACTTCAGATGTGGTTGGCTGATCATCGTGTCCCCAGGATTCCATAGCTGCGTCTCAAGTGAGAGTGTCAGACCCACACCTCTCCTGCTTCAGCCCCGGAAATACTGCTCCCTGCTGCTCTGATGTGAGACTGTGCCTGGACCATCTCCTGCTTCATGGGCACACCTGGGATGTTCCCACACTGGTTCATCAGCCCAGGGTTCTTTATTCTGTTGTCCACAGACTGCTTGGGTTTCTTGTTAAAAATGTCATTCTGAGTTGAAAAATATACTAAGATTCTCATGATTTTAAATAACACCAACATATTTACTAAAGAGGAGTTGCCATTACCTGGAATACTTTCAAAAGTTGATGGTGGCACAGATATTCCCTAGCTTTCCTTTGTAGACTGTTTTGAATGTGCTATCTGTGGATTTATTGAACTAACTTTTCCATGTGTTTAATATTCAGGCAATGAATATTAATCAGCAGGCCACTACTACTTCTTCTCTCTCCTGCTCCTCTACCCTACTGTCAACGCAATTTCTAAGTATCAAGGACATAATGTACACCAACCTTGGTTGGCATAATGAGACTCTCAGTCTTGTTGGCATCCCAGTCCCCAGAACCCATGAATCTGTTTTCTTCTATGGCAGAAAGAACATTGTGGATATGGTTAATTTTAAAGATATTGAGGTGGACTAGCTTGGGGAGCTCAGTTACATCATGAAATGGTTTGACTACCCTCTTCAAACTCCTGTTGAAATTTAATTGCCTTTTTGCTCCCACCTTCTTGCTCTCTTGCAAGCTTTCTCTTGCCAGGTAATGTCACATGATACCTTCTACACATTATGATGCAGAACAACTGTGACTTGCTCATGTGCTTTCCCTGCTAACTTCATTGGCCCTTTCATTATCCCTTGAAGATCTTTTGCATGAAAATTCTGTGAGGTGGTACAGAAGAGGAAGATTGCCGAGTGTGACTCCTGGTCTGCAGCAGTGTGGGGCTTATCAGCCACCAAAATAGACAGCAATGGGTACTGTATTTCTGCAGAGCTCCCTGCCCCCATGTTGAGGCACCTCGTACACAGTATGTGTATCATGACCTGGTAGCCAACTCTCAGGAACTATGTGTTTGATTTTTTTTTAAACTGGAATTTGAAAATGGATGATGTTCTACATTTAGTTAAAAATGACATAGCAACCATAGTTCCGAGCTGACTTTTAAATTTGCCTTGTTGTCTAATTCAGGTTCCTGACTTTGATGGGTAGGAACTGGATGTAGAGAGTAGGAGGCCTTGTCACTTGGACTCCCTACCTAGTCCAGCCCTCCCTTGCCATAATCCTGCACTGTGGTCACAGTGTTGTTGGGTCAGGATGTCCTCTCATTTCTTTACTGAGATGTTGTATCAAGGCCACTAGAGTTGCCTGGAGGCCTTGTGATTTAATCTCTAGAAAGAAATGGGAGGCTGCCTCTTTCTGCTTCTCCTCTGAAAGATCTCTCTGAATGGTTCCTCAGCATCCATTAGGCCAACACAAGAAAATCTAAAATGTCCTCCTCCTACTGCAAAACCAAGGATATAATTTTTTTAGACAGGAGTTTAAATTTTGAGCCATTTAAAAAGTTTAAACTTGGAAGTGATGACTTCAAAGGCTAAGAAATAATATGCCTTTTCAGTGATCTCCACTAAAAGGGAACCTGGCCTATTGACCTGAACTTCAAAAGCTGTAAAGCTGCAAACCAATTGCCAGGAGGAGATAGGCAAGATCAGAAGAAAAGCAATGGAACTACCAAATTCTGTGCAAGGTTCTCTAGCTCATTGTTGGTCTTCAGTTAGAATAGTACCCAAGATACTACTCTGGACATGTGAGTCCGCATCATGAGAAAGTATTTACATCTTCAGGGACTTACGTCTGTGTATTTACCATTTTTCATAATGAAGAAATTCTTCCTTGGCCCTCACACAGCAGATGAATCTCAGGTCCTCTGATTTGGTACATTTACTTTACTTTACAGTAAAGCATTGTGTCTGTGACTGGTTAGGTCTGGTGAGAGAAAGGTCAGGCATTCCTTGGGAATTTCATTCCTTTACATTCTTTTTAAAAAATATTTTTTAGTTAGATATGGATAATACCTTTTATCTCTATGTGGAGCTGAGGATTGAACCCAGTTCCTCTTACATGCCAGACAAGTGCTCTCCCACTGAGCCACAATCCCAGCCCTACTTTCCCTTCTTTCTTGGTCTTCTCCCCACAAAATGCTTCTCACTACCTTCTCTCTGAACTTCCCCTTACTCTGACTTCTTTTTATGTTTTAAAATCCCCCTTGATCTTGAAGCACTCCTACTTTGACTTTTGCCTGATTCTTAGTCTTGGCAGTCTTCTTCCAAGGGGATCCTTGCAACCCGACTTGTTTATGCTAGGCTTTTTCTGTCTTGCTAGGAGGGGCTGAGGAGCTCTGGCCCAGTGTTCTGGGCTGCAGGAAATCACTTTTTGGCCCCTTTGGCTCTATTTTGCACCTCAGATCTGCTCACTAGCTTCCACACGATCTTGGGCACCTTATTGCTTCTTAAAAGCCTGCCGGGCATTCTGTCTCCTTATTCCTCTGGCACTATAGTACTTTCTACTTGCCTTTGCCAGTTCTACCCAGGGACTGGAGTCTCGCCCCTGAACCAGAGTCCATTAGCAGGATCTGTGTTACTACTCCACTCTTCTGATGCTATTTGGCTGTCTCTCAGCTTATTTCCTACAATATTCCTGTTCCTGTTCCTGCTCCAGTTTACTTGCTGGAAGACTTCATATTTCACTGTGTTAACACGTGTACTCCTTCCCAGTCCTTCCCCCTGCTCAGTGCTCCCTGGAAGATGGTTGGTTAGTTGTTGCCAAACCCTGTGGATATGAGGCCTGACTCACTGGATTGGATTCCAAGACAGAGTCTGCCTATCCCCACCCTAGTGAGTTCTCCATGGTCTAGGTTGGGAGCCTTCACATCTTTTCTGTCCTATTGCAGTTAACCAGCCATTGTTCATACATTTCCTGTCCCCAATGTTCACATTTGTCTTGATTCAATTCTTCCCATCGTATAATTTCTCTACCCTAGTCTTGCTAGTCTGTCTCCATATGTGATTTCTCCTTTGTGGTGTATATTTTGAAGGTGATATGAAATATAATTGTTGATGATTGTCCCTTCCCTGTTTACTACTCCTTTCTCCACCGTTACTATAAATATGTTTCCCAAAGAGATCAAAGACTACCTCTTGAGAAGATTCTTGGCTGTGTCTCAGTTTTCTTTTTCTCTTTCTCACTTTTTCCCCTAACACTTGGAACAGCTGACCATCCATTCTTTCTTAGAACACCTTCTTTTGCTGGGAATTCCTTCTCCCATTTCCCTCCTTGGTGTCTGTGACTGAGGATACCCATGATTTTTTTTTCTCCGATTGTTTCTGCTCTTGATGGTTCCTATACCATATTTTCTGGAGCATTTAGCCCCATTGAACTGTCAACTCTTGTGTGGGGACCAGTTCTGAAAGAATAAACAAACCAGCCTGAAAATCATGATCCAGAGCCCTCTGTCAGGCACTGCCTTTTTAATCAGCAGGTGCTCTCTTTTCCAAGCTCCTGCACCACCAGCCATCAGCGAGTGGCCCTCCTACCCACTCTAACTCAACCCACATCCTTAACCCATGCCCTCCTGCACTGGCTCACCACACCTAAGAAGAAAGCAAGAGAGGAGAGACCACCCAACCACAGACCACACCTACACTCGGCTGAAGGAGAACACACAAAGCCACTTCATTAGCCAAGTGAAAAAGACAGCCCAGAGGGTTACATATCCTAGGCTTCATCTGTGTAACAAGTTTCCAACAACCTGGAGAAAAGGGAAGCAGATGCTTGATTGATAGGGGATAGACTGGGTTTGGGAGCAAGAGCGAAGAGTTTGGTTATACAACAGCAACAATAGTCGCCCTTCTGCTCCTGGAAACGCTGTGTCTTGGGCAGGAGCCCTGTACAATCTACACATGTGATGAAATCATACAGAAGTAACTGTACACCCATGAGTAAGGACACAAAACAGAAGAACTCCAAAAATGACTTGTCATCCTTTTCATGTTAATATATGTGTGATATCATACTAGAGTTTGCAGACTGAGGGAAACTGGGAGACCTGTAAGATTTCTCTTGTTTTTTTAAAACTGCTTGTGAATTTATTATTACCTCAATAAAAAATTCCATTGAAAAAAGCAAGGTTCTTCAACTTTTTGTTAATCAACTGCCAGGAAAGTCACCTTGAAATGGCAACATAATTAGAATCTGTGTAAAGCAGCTTTGCGCACAAGACTCTCTTGCAATGATGAAAATATCTTATAGTTGCACTGCTCAATATTGGGGTCGCTGATGTGTGAATCTTTAAATATTGATTTTTCAGTTATAGATGGACACAATATCTTTATTTTATTTTTATGTGGTGCTGAGGATTTAACAGTGCCTCACACATGATAGGTGAGTGCTCTACCCCTGAGCCACAACCCCAGCCTAAAACATTAATTGTATTAATTGTAATTTGCATTAATTGTACATCAATTTCAATTTAGATTTAAATAGACACTGTGTATAGTGGTACATATGGGACAGGACAGAAATGAAACTTGATCTAGTCCCCTCTTCCCTAGTTGTAAGTTCCAAGGGATGAGGAAAATTCATTCGAACCACTGAACCAACTTATAAACTTTCTCAGCAGAAGTCCATTCCTTCATCTTAAAATGGAGGAAAAAAGGTACAACCTGACATGTGATTTGTTTGTGTGTGTGTGTGTGTGTGTGTGTGTATGTGTGTGTGTGTGTGAAGGGCTGTGATGTGCCCAGGCACCTGTACACTGCAGCTCTCAGAGCCAGGTAGGATGGTATTTTTGCAAATACTTAGTGAAGTAAGAGCTGATTTAGTAAATACTTCCCTCCATTCTCAAAAAGGACAGGCGAGTAGCTTTGCTTTTATATACTTAGGGTGAAATGAACAGAAATTTGATGCCCTGGACTGTTCTTTCAGTTCATTCCACAACTCTAGTTTGAAAAGACTTCAATTGCAGAGATAAAGGGAGGGGAAGTTCATACACAAGCCACACGTCTTTCAAGCACAATTGTGAATACTGGATAATGGTGGTACAGAAAGCAAACCTTAGAAGACCAGCACTGGGAGTCAGTACAGATGTAGTCACATGACCAATCCCAATGGTTCTACTCTACCAGGTAGGCACCTGCCAGCACCCACCAGCTCCCACTGGCCTGTGTGGCAAGAGAAGGGCCTTTCTTCTTGAATCCTTTCCTTTCCTAGGGCTCTGCACACAGTCTGCTTGGCAAACCGCTCCAAAAATCCTTCGGAGAAAGTCCAAGCCCTCAGCATGGTTCCCAGGGATGCCAGTGATCTGCCCCAGCCTACCTCCTGGTTCACTCTGACTCCCCCAAAACACTCCTCATGTTCCTCTACAAAAAGCTACCTGATTTCACTGCGTATTCCTCTAACTGCGGAAGGAAACAACAGTTGAACAATTCATTAAGTACATACCAATAAAATCAGGAGGCGAGTTTTGCAACGATTAAATTGAGAAGCACTACTTTAATCTCCAGTTCCCAGTCTTTGACCGCCCCAGGCGACTCCAGGCAACTCTGGGCAACTCGGAGCAACTCCGGACAACTCCAGGCGAGCCACGCCCTGCACAGGGCGGGGCTGTGCCTGCGTGGTGGGCGGGCGGTCCCGGGCCAGCAACCTGCCGGAGCTACACTTTTGCGCTCCAGCGGTGCAGGGGTTCTGAGATCCACTCTCCGTGCAGGTGTTCCCCTCTGCCCACCAGCCATGTCGTCCTGTCGCCGCGTGGCGCTCGTCACTGGAGGCAACAAGGACATTGGCTTTGCCATCGTGCGCGACCTCTGTCGCCAGTTCTCGGGGGACGTGGTGCTCACCGCGCGCAACGAGGCGCGGGGCCGGGCAGCGGTGCAGCAGCTGCAGGCAGAGGGCCTGAGCCCGCTCTTCCACCAGCTGGACATTGACGACCAGTAGAGCATCCGCAACCTGCGCGACTTCCTGCGCAAGGAGTACAGGGGACTAGATGTGCTGGTCAACAACGCGGGCATCGCCTTTAAGAGTAAGCGGTCGGTCGGGGTGCAAAGCTTGTAGTCCTGGGGGACCACGATTGTGCAAGCGGCTCAGGGGCGGGTGCCCTCTGCTTTGTGGGATCCAGAATGTCTCCCTAGAAAGAAACAGAACAGCACAGACTGAAGCCATAGGGAAAGCAGAGACCGAGAAGGTGCAAGCCAAAGGGACATTGTGTTTGCGTGGCTGGGACTCATTGGGACCTTTCTAGGTTTTCTTTACAAAAAACTTTACATTAAAGCAGTTGAATAGACTTTTGACTACTTTTGAAATAAATAGTTGCAAAATATCGATTACACCAATATAGTAAATAGTACCCATGACTCAGATTACCCCAATACTGCCATTCTACAAAAAACAAAGAATGTTATGAAACTAGGAGATTGACTTTTTTCCGCTTTCTACATTTTTTTTATTGAGGCATCAGAGCTGTACATAATGATGGGATTTCATGCTACATGTTCATATAGAAGAAAATATAACAATATAATGAGGTCACTATCTGAAACCCTTCCCCATTCCTTCCCCAACTGCTATACCCGCTTCCCAGGAGATCTCAAGTGTGAACAACCCTGCACTAGACAAAAGACTTTACTTGGAGGAATATCCTGTGCACTCTTTTATTTCTGAGAAATTCTACTCCATGGCAACTGTTTATTGTTTTCTCTTTTTTTCTTAAAAGCGGCTGATCCGACACCCTTTCATATTCAAGCAGAAGTCACAATGAAAACGAAATTTTGGTACCCGAGATGTCTGCACAGAGCTACTCCCCCTCATAAAACCACAAGGTGAGTGGGGTGGGTGATCTGGCCCTGCCCTCCTACAGTCTCATCTCCTTGCCCCTGGCCTCTCCTGCTGCAGCTGTGCCCCTGCCTTGCTGGGCCTCCACCTGCCAGGTGCAGCTCTACTTCCCCACCCCCCTTCTCCAGTGGCTTAATCCTCTGTGCACTGTTCTTGCCACACCTGGCTCTTTGGTATCCTCAAGTGTCTGTTCAAAGGTCTCCTCAGAGCAGCTCTTTATTTCTTCTTTCCCTCCTACTGACAAAGGCCCTAGATTCCATTCTGTGCACCCTTATTCAGACTCATGGACTAGGACCACCTCACTAGACACAGCCCCACTAAACCTGTCACCTGCCCAAAACACTCCCAGACCAACTCACACATATGGATGTTCCTGATCCTCCATAACTCCTGATACCCCCAATCTACAACTGACACTTTCAGAGGATGTCCATCCTTCCTCTAAATCTTCCTGGCCACCCGGCATCATGGCCACCCTGGTGGTCATGAGGCTCTGCCCCCACATCAGCAATGCCCATGTGCTAAGATTGTGCCCACTGAGCTAGGCATCATGGCACACCCCTGCAATCCCACCAACTCAGGAAGCTGAGGCAAGAGGATTGCAAGTTCAAGGCCCACCTCAGCAAATTACCAAGGCTCTAAGCAATATAGGAAGAAGCTGCCTCAAATTTCAAAGAACTGGATGGGGATGTGGCTCAGTTAAGCACCTTTAGGTTCAATTGCTGAAATCAAAAAGAAATAATAAGGGGCTGGGGAAGTGGCTCAAGCGGTAGTGCGCTCACCTGGCATGCGTGCGGCCCGGGTTTGATCCTCAGCACCACATACAAACAACGAGGTTGTGTCCGCCGATAACTAAAAAAATTAGTGTTAAAAATTCTCTCTCTCTCTCTCAAAAAAAAGAAGAAGAAAAAGAAATAATAAAATTAAAAAGATTGTGCCCACTGAGAGTCACCCGAATCCCGCATTCCAGCCCTAAACGGGCCCTCAGCTGACCATGCACACACCTGCAAACCCTCCTGAGAGGCCTCCCTTCTTGAGTCATGCCCTTTCCCAGGGCTCTGCACAGTGTCTGCTTCTGCTGAAGCTGTGCCGGGCACTCCCAGACTCCTTCAGGAGAAATCCAGGCCCTCAGCATGGTTCACAGTGACACTGTGATCTGCCCCTGTCTCCCTCCTGGCTCATTTCATCTCCCCATCAAAATGTTTCATGCTGTGCACGCCACAGACTCTCCTAGTCTTCCACTGAAAACTGCCCTAGTACTCCTCCACTCAGGGAGACCCCCTCTCATTAAGAACACACTGGCAGCCAGCCGCCTTTACAACAAGGAGATGTGTGGCTTAGAGTTGTCACTTGAGTGTACAGCTTCCTTGAAACTTCTGTGCTCACAAGCACCCTGTGATCCCAGGAGTTTCTTTATGGAAATTCATTATGCAACCACCAGACAGTCCGTGTCTGTTTCTCCTACAGCTTATACTGGTAGCGCTCTTTCATATGACAATTTTCTGCTCTAACATTTCAGTATAATTGGTCTTCACTGTTCTCATGTAGATTTTATGTTACATGTTAACACAGGTGAATGTATGATGGTTTGCAATGTATTTTAGGCAGAGTGGTGAATGTCTCCAGCGTTTTGAGTCTGGTCTACCTTAAACTCTGCAGCCCAGAGCTGCAGCAGAAGTTTCGAAGTGAGACCATCACAGAGGAGGAGCTGGTGGGGCTCATGAATAAGTTTGTGGAAGACGCAAAAAATGGAGTGCACAAAAAAGAAGGCTGGCCCAATTCTGCCTATGGAGTGTCCAAGATTGGTGTCACAGTCCTGTCCAGAATCTATGACTGGAAACTCAGTGAACAGAGGAGAGGAGACAAGATCCTGCTGAATGCCTGCTGCCCAGGGTGGGTGAGAACCGACATGACAGGACCCTCGGCCACCAAGAGCCCGGAAGAAGGAGCCGAGACCCCCGTGTACTTGGCCCTTTTGCCCCCAGAGGCATAGGGGCCTCATGGGCAGTTTGTTCAGGATAAACAAGTTAGTGAGTGGTGAGCTGAACTCACACCTCCACCATGGTCCCCACTTGGTATCCTGCACTGATGTGACCCAAAGGATATTTATGCTTTCAAAACTATCCTTAGACAAAAAAAAAATCCTGCAAGGCATCCTTATCAAGTGCTTAGGTGTCACATGTCAAAGGTGGACTAGGGAGCTCACTCAGGCACCACTAATTCCCTGAGGTCGTTTCTTCAACACAGGGAGAGAAAAGTGAAATTCCTGAAAATAACTAATGCAAATGAGAAGGTGAATAAAGGATTCTTGATAAATGTCCACTCTGCAGACTGTTTTCATGATGAAGCAAACTCCATGCCAGGAGCTTGGTCACTGTAAAAGCTAGGTCAAGGGGAGGGAGAGGGAAACTCAGGCTTGGTCAGACCTAGAAGGAGCCAGGCCTTAAACACCTTGCTCTGTGGGCTATGCCCTCAGTTGCAACTACTCGTCCCACAGGAGAGCAGACACACTTAGCAAAACAAGCATCATAGTTGGATGTGGCCCCTGGACTATGGCTTACCCCTCCCCCAGGAAAACACACTACCACCAAGGCAAAGGCAGCTGCCCTTGTGTCTTCCAAAAGCCTAGGTCATTGTGTGAAAACAACCAGCAGCTTGAGAAGAGTGAGTGGGTGCTGTGTGCATGGTCACTTATGACTGAGCTGGAGAAATATTATAGAGACGCCTGGAAGAGAGTGTTCCTAAGTAGGAATGAAGTATCCCACAACTGTAATACTCCCATGTGTTCCAAAATACAAAGAAGTAGAAGAGCATAACAGGATGTTTGGAATTGCAAACCATAGATGTATATATAGACATTGATGACCATTTTTCCACTTTTTTGTTTATTGTGAGCTTTGAAATCTTGGGGAGGGTGAGGGTATGGCTCGGTGGTAGAACACTGGCCTAGCATGGGTGAAGTCATGGGTTCAGGTCCACAGTTCAGTACCACAACAATAAATAAAAATTAGAAATGGAAAAGGAAAGCCCAGGATCTGGCACCTTACTTAGCAGTGGCTCAAGCAGAGTGGCCACTCCTTGCTGTGTCTGGGTTTCTTTAACTGTCAAGCACTCATGGGATGACACATCAGTGTAAGTGTTGAAAAACGGTGCCTGGCACGTGTACCACAAGGCGTGTGCTTTTGTCACACCTGGGATCAGAGCAATGTCACCCCTGGTGGTGGAGAGAAGCCCTTGTTCACTGCCCATCACCCAGCTGGCTCCAGAGGGTATCAGGAAGTGTCCACTGTCCCTTCCCTCCCACAGCCTGGCTCCATGCTGTCCACACCTCTACTCTCAGGACTTCTCACTCTGCCCCAGGGGCTGCCATGGCTGGAGACCTGAAGAGTGAGCACCCCTGAGAACCAGCTCTTTTTTTAAAAGGGAGGTTTGGGGGCTGGGGTCTTAGCTCAGTGGTAGAGCGCTTGCCTTGCATGCTTAAGGCCCTGGGTTCTGTCCCCAGCACCACATAAAAATGAGCAAATAAAATAAAGATATTGTGTCCATCTACAACTAAAAAAAAATACTTAAAAAAAGAGGAAGGTTTGGTTTCCAGGTTTGATCCTTCAACAGGGTTGTTCATTTCCTCCTAGTTATTTTGTTTTTGTAGGCAGACACCAACACATAAACAATGTCTAAGTCAAGACTATAGTGGTTCAAGTGCTGGCTTAGAAATGTACAGTTGAAATGCAAAGATAAGTTTCCTTAATACCTTAATGACATCCAGCTTCTTCAAGAGCTCTAAAGACATCATCATTCCATATTCAGGTTCCTGGGTACCTCTGCAATGGGGGAAAGGATATTCTATCCTACTGCTAAGATTTATTTCTCAACCTGAAGACTAAGGTACATGCTGCTAAAATAAAATTTTCAGAAAATGTAAAATTACATACAAAAATACCATTTCCAGAGGTGTGTGCAGTGGTGCACACCTGTTGTGCCACTGCTTGGGATGCTTGCGTAGGATCAAAGCTAGAATCTAAGAGTTCAAGACCACATGAGAGCACATAAGACCCATTCACAGGGAAAAAGAAAAAGGAAATCAGAAGAGAAAGAGAAACTGAGTCTCATATAGGATATGAAGGATTCAGGCAGGTGTTACAACCAGCTCACCTGAAAAGCTAAAGGGGCTCAGATTTAAGTGGAATAAGGGAAGTTGAGATGAACTGCAAATGGAGACCAAACTGAGGTTTGCACACTGGAGAGGAAGCTGATTATGTCTGCTAGACAATGCCGGCAGCACACACACCCCCACTGCAGACAGTCACAAACATGCCCATATCTCAGAGCAGGCAGAGGGAGCCTGGGGCTCCAACTCTTCCCTTGTTATCCTACACTCTTGAATGAGCCCAGAAAACACCAACCCTCAAAAGGAACCACCACACCCAGCCTGACTAGCAGCAAGACACTGGGAGGAGGGAATCACAGGGCTGACTGGGCACTCTTGAGATGTACAATCACAATCCCAACTGGACCTCCGAAGCTACTAGCCAGTGCTGACTCAATCCCCTGTACATAATTCCCCTTTCTGCAATATTACTCTTCTTTCCTCAGGTCTCCCAAAGTAATAGAGGTGCATAAACATTCCCTCCCTCATGGGAGCTTTCTGGGAATCAGCCCTAACTGTAAACACACAAAATTACAAGACATTTTTTAAATATTTGTTTTTTAGCTATAGGTGGACACAACATCTTTATTTTCATTTATATGTGGACTGAGGATTTATATGTGGTACTGAGGTACAAACCCAGTATCTCACACATGGTAGGTGAGTACTCTACCTATGAGCCACAACCCAGCCCCACAAGACCTTAGTTGTCTTTTGTTTCTGATTATAGAATAAGGCAGCACTTCATGCCATAAAAAAGAAAGAGCTGAGCAAGGCAGGGTGGTTTTATAAGAATAAAAGCATTGAGGAGAGTGAAATTGGTCATTTCAAACTCTTTTCTCTTTTTGTTCTTTTAAGATACACATGACAGGAGACTGTACTTTGACGTATTACGTATACATGGATCATAACTCCGCATTGTGTAGAACCACAGAATGGGAGGCTACTCTCAAAGCCAGTTTTCTTACTCTGGTTCAGGCACTCTGGTTCTCTGGTTCTGGTTGTGCTTCAAGCACACAACTGAGGTGGAGCAACTCTGCTCTGGTCTGATCATTTGCCATTTCCAGTCCCAACATGTCCTTGATGGCCTCGTGATCACAGGTTTGAAGAGCTTCCATGATTCTAGCTGAAGAAAGACAACTTCCTGACAGGACATGGCTCCATGTGGATATTTCATACTTTTTCAGAGAACACAGTGTACCAGGCAGACGACTGTGACTATCAGAGGATCATACCATGAGTTTAAAATACAGCCATTAGCCAGGGTCTCCCTGAGCAAAATCAAAGAGTGAGCCCAATGAGTCTCAAGGCATTTCAACCAAGTCACTGGCTCAACAACTTCTGGCACCTGAGGCTACACAATACCCAGAGGTATTATTCCATGTGCCACAAGGAGTCCCAGCAACTGCCCAGGCTCCTCCCTTTTCGGCCAGTAAGGAGCAATTCTGTTATCTAGTATCCTATCACTGGGTTCCATTAAAACAAGGAGAGAGACAAACCCGTCTAGGAGGCTGTCTATTGAAGGGTCCTCCTCACCACTGGAACACAGTGGCAGAAGGGCTGTTGTGAAAGCTAGCCACCAGCTAGACTAACCGATCGCTTATGTTATGTCAAGCTTTTTTGACATCACAGGTCCACCCTCTGTCAAGTGACCCAAAGGAGCCACTGGATGTGAAAAGCTAATGACAGCATCTTCCTGCCAAGCGAAAGATGTAGTCATAAGCAAGGAGAGAAGAGGATCACATAGGGTAGTCTTCTCTGGCCATCTTGGCGAAAGCTGTGCACAGCCTCGTGTCGTCAGCCTCCAGCGGGGTCTGCAGTCTCAATGTCTCTGCTCAAGGGGGCATCAGGGGTTTGTGGAGCTCTCTGTGTGGTTCGCACACCGACCGTGAGACGTGTCCCTGTGCTCCATGTTCCATTGGCCAGCTTCAGCTCCTTGGCCTTCTGGAACAGGGAAGCTCTTCTTAGAGACTCTGTGGGGGAAATCTGTACTGGATGAACCCCAAAAATTCAGGATCCAGTCCAGTCAACAGGCAGATAACAGACTCAAACCCAGTGAGCAGAGCTAGGGTCTCATGACAGGTAGCCTTTCTCTAAACATCCTCCAGGCTAAGTTGCTTGCCAAATAAATACAGCTTCATTAAACATGTCCTTATTCCTTCCATAATGCAGCAAGAATAGAGGTGTGACTACCACATTTAGTCTTTAAATTTTCTTTGCTGGAACTTCTGAATGAATCGCAGATTTGTTGTTTTCAAAAGTCTCTCAAGGCTAGGAAGCCATAATAAAATTCCAAATATATCCATTACAAATGCACCATTTTTATTAATGTTATACAAAGAACTACATTGCAATTAAAAGAATAGTCAAAAACAGTTTCCAAAGCTGGGAGGGAAGAAGTAGCAAGAAAACGTATTTACTTTTCATTCACAAAAGTACAGCCAACATAGTTCATAGGCTATATACAATCTGCCCTTTATAAAATTCAAAATTTTTAGTTTCATCAGAACTACCATCATAATCTAATTTTAGGAAATTTTCATCCCCCCCAAACAAACAAACATACCCCACACCCATCAGCAATCACTCCCAGGTCCCTTATCCCCCCAACCCCCACCCCACCCCCTGGGGAGACCACACATCTATTTCTGTCTCTGTAGATTTGCCTATTTATGTAAATGAAATCATCATATATTAAGTGATTCTTGTGTCTGGCTTCTTTTACAAAACAATTTTTTTCTTAAGTTATCCCACATGTATTAAAATGTTTCTAACCAGGTATGGTAGTGACAAAAATAAAGACAATTTTAAGAGTTTATTATTTAAAGTTCCCAAGAAGAAAGGACACACCCACATGGGGAGGGAAGTATCAGGGTCATTCTGGAGCCTCAAAGAGGAAAATATGGCCTTTGTTGTGAGCTCTGCTGAAAGGAATGTGTGAGGCAGGTATGCAAGTTTGGATGCTTTGATTTGATTTGATTTGATGCTTTGCACAGTTTCAGTGAGCTGTGGGATACAGAGGATTATCAAGTTGTCCAGTACCTGGCTCTGGTGTGACTGAGGGCAGAACTCTCACTTAGTGTGTAAGAGTATATTAAAGAAGATATATAGGGGTATGAGCTCTGGATTGGTTAAAACATCAAAAATGTGCTCATGGAAAAATATTTGCAATCTCTAGGAATTAGCAAACTCTACGAGGGGCTGCCTAACCAAGCCCCCAAGGTGGCAAAACATCTTAAAATACAGAAAAATTAAAACGTGATTAACACACCACATTGGCCCTGGCCTATAGCTCAGTGGAAGATCTCATACTGAGCCTGCTCGAGAGCCCTAGGTTAAATCCATAACCCCTAACTTCTCCGCAAAAACCTAGCATATTTTAGCATACATTAGTACTTCTTTATATTGCTAAATATCTCAGTGTATGGATATATCACAATGTTTTAGCTACCATTTGGTGGACATTTGAGTCCTAATTTGGGGTTATTATGAATAATGCTGCAATTGTTAACAAGGAAAACCTAAATAAATTCTCCACTTTCACTTGCTCTTAATTGAAGTAAAAATCACTAATTTTGGAGGGCGCACAGCTGGGCAACACATTATCAGATTTCCACTAGTATGTCCCTCTGTGATGTGTGGGTTATGAATATAACAGCTACTACATTACCCGGTGGGTAACTGTGCTAAAAAACTGCACCTCTTCAGAAGAACAAGAATGGGATGCACAGGTCTGGCATCTCCACCTTCGTATTGAGTCTATCTCCTTTGCTACTTAATCTTTGGGTCAGATTCTATTCAACTCTGCATGTTGACATGTTGATCAGCTGAAAAACATTTTGTCCAAAACTTTAATACAGGGTTAAGTGGACCCAGCCTTGCTTACTTTCTCTCCTCAACTGAAGGCTTAAGACACCTACCAGATGTCACAGTGGGAAATACCAGAGCATGAAAGGATTGAAAAGAAGTGGCCCAACAATTTCCTGGATATTCTCTACCTATTCAAAGACATGCATGTCCTTCCCTTCACTAGCCTGTCCCTCTCACTTATTATTCCTGGTCTACGTCTCTAACCCCTCAATGTCCATTCAGTTCAGAAGCTGATTTTGAACAAAGCTCTCGCTCTCTTCCTTTCTGTGGCCACTGGATAAAGCTTTGCTTTCTTCCCAATACTGGTCTCTCAGGACACTGGTTTTTCCATGGAACAAGGCTCCAAACCTGGGTTCAATAATCCTACCTGCATTCACAAAAAAGATTTTATGTGAACATATATTCATTTCTATTGGACATATTAATGAGTGGAAATACATTATTTTATCACAACTCTATGCCTAACTATTTGAGAGGCTGTGAGTGGCTTCATTATAAATTGCCAGGCATGGTGGTACATGCCTGTATCTCAGCAGCTTGGCAGACTGAGGCAGGAGGATGGTGAGTTCAAAGCCAGCCTCAGCAAAAGCAAGGCACTAAGCAATTCGGTGAGACCCTGTTTGTAACTAAAATACAAAATAGGGCTGGGGATGTGGATCAGTGGTCGACTGCCGCTGAGTTCAATCCCCAGTACCCAAAAAAATAAAAATCCCCACCAGCAATAGATGAACGTTCCAATTAGTCCATATCATCAATAGCACTTCTAATGTCTATGCAGTATATCACTGCCATTGTGATTTGCTTTTCCCCAATGACTAATGATATTGACCATAATATCATGTATTGATATCATGTATTGACCATTTAGATATCTTTTCTAGAGAAATGCTAATTCAAGTCTATCCATATTTAAATTGGGTTATCTATTTTATTATTGAGTTGCTTATTAAGAGTTCTCTATAGGGATTTATTTATTTATTTATTTATTTGAGAATTCACAACACTGACTTCTATTAAGGAAGAAAAGCTAAATACTGTTTATATAGTCACTGTATTTTCCAGGCAGGTCAATTGGGCAAGCTCTTCCTTGAAGAGAGATGAATACTTCTCAGTCAAAAAAAAAAAAAAAAAAAAGAATCACTTTTTTCTTTTTTAAACAAACCATGAACATTCTAGGGAAGAGCTAGATAGCTAGATTCTGGAGGCTCTGCAGTGAGGACCTAGGCCCTCTAGCAAGTAGTGATGCCAAGTAGAAATAACACCATGAGCCCAGGCTTCCCTGGTCCCATGAGAATGTTCTGGAACAGAGATCTAGGAGAAAAGTCTGGGCATTGCTACCAATCCTCATCGTTTGATGGGCCCTCTTTGGGCTGGTCCTGGGCCTCCTGTTCCAGCTAAACAGTGGATGCCTCCCTCTGTAGCACACAGGACCACAGCACAACTGGGGCTCTTCCTCCTCATACCAGCACTTTCACTGAAGTCAGGAAAGAAGGCTGCAATCTTTCTGCTGGCTGAAACCACAGAGTCTGAGCCATGGGTGGTGTTGGGCGTGTCTGAGATGCCAAAAGTCCTATGAATTGAATCTGGGGACATGTGGCATGCTCGAAACACTCTGGTGGGTCCCATCAGTGTCCTCCAAAGCTGGATGGCATCCTTGTGAGCAAGGATATAAGCTCGGATTGGCCCACCAGCCATGAACTCCACCAATCGCTGATAGAAAAAACGCTCTTCATGTTCTTTGTAAAACTTCTGGCAATCTTCCTTTCTCCACAGTAGTTCTCTCATTCGTACAATAAGGAACTTGTTGCTCAGAATCTGCTGATGAACAGCCCCCAGAATCAATGGGTGAGCAACTGCATCAGGCTTGATTAGGGCTAGAGTAAGCTGCAGAGCCTTAGGGCTTTGCAAAATTGAGGTCATCTCACTCCCAGCCAGGTCGACGTTCACCTGATCCTCCAGCTGCAAAACTAAGCCTCTATAGGGTTTTAAAACATGAAAAGTTCAAGAAGTATAGTAATTAAGAAAAAAACTACTCCAAAACACTTTGGACTCATTAGAAAGTTCATTCTTACATATGTTTAAAGGGAAGGCAGGTAATGAGGCTCCTGCCAACTCAGCAGGTGCCTGGATATATCCCAGGACCCACAAGGAATGCAGAATCCGGGCCCTTTCTCAGGGCCTGAGTCCACCTACATTGAACACATTCCCCAGTGGTTAGTGTGAGAAATAAAGACTGAGCATGCTGGCCCAGGCAGGTGTGTGGTCTACACACAGGTGGTCAAGGACCTTACGCGCGCAAGGGAGCTCTGCAGCCCTCCACACAGAGCCCCCAAGGTTGAGCACACTGCTGTAGCCTCAAGTGTTGCCCTGTCCAGTCCACAGTACGGAACAGAGGGATACCCCACCCTCACAGGCAGCTTTCTCTTAGATGAGGCAAAAACGGGATCTCAGATCCTCAGAGGGATCTCACATCACTACCACTCAAATGCCCTTGGTTCCAGACAAATCACATGACCATAGCCAACAACAGAAGGCTAGGAAATGTCACCCAGAGTGGGCAGGCACACACACCAAAAACACCAGTGGCTCTGGGTGAAGGAACACATGCTCACGCTCCCCTAGGGAGGCCACCAGGAGTCCCTGCCAGTTGCCAGCAGCAACTCAGAGTCAGACTCTCTAGGGCAGGCCCACTCACCAGGCCTTCTCATCAGGATGTAGCTCCTGGCAGTTCAGAGCCCATAAGGGATTCCACAAGGTACAGCCCTGCCACCCACACTCTGGCTGCAATAATGGAACCAGAACAGAGACAGCCAATCCCTGTGGGAAAGAAGGAAAGCCACTGTGCAGAAGCCACCAAGGGGCCCTAGTGATAGAAAAACTCTTTGGGGCAGACACTGGGAGGATAGCCTGCCCTGACAGTGGGGCAGGCTTCCTGACTCACCTCCAGTTCTGCACCACGAGAAGCTCTGTGGTTCCTTGTTATCCTCCACGGCCACAGCTGAAGTTGGTGAGGTTCCCGGTGTTCCTAAGGATACAGGTCCTTCAGAACTTTGCTGGTTTTTCACAACAGGTATCCCCCACTAAGGCCACACCTATTTTGGAAACTGCTTCCGTAAGTGCCAGACACCAACCATAGGCCTGCTTCCCGTATTTGGGTTAGGAAGGTAAAGCATTACTCATCGGCTCCCTGCTGTTCCCAGAATGCAAGTAGAAAAACACCAACAACTCTGCTGGAAGGGATGATCTCTTATGTCAGGCAAAAAATTGCTTCACTCAGCTCCTCCTCACACTCTCCCCCTGGAACGACACCTGCACCTGCTCTGCTTCCTACCTATAGTTGTGGCAGGTCTTGCATTGGGGGGAACCCACCTTACAGCACTAGGCAAAATCAAAGGCTAGAACGTGCTGTGAAGACAGGTTTGGGCAGGTGCACCATCACTGCTGCCGGGCTCTAGGGCTCAGCCACATCCGGGATACTTGGTGCCTCCAGTGGCCCCAGCTGTGCTTCTCAGGGCACCCACCAGATGTTCTGTCTACTCCATGTGAACTGTCACATAAGACTAAGGAAACAGGGTTCCATTAGTGTTCGTGAAAACAAGTATCCTTGACTTCCAAAGGAGCACCAGCTTATGTAGGAAAGAAGTCATGCCTTTTGTGTGGACAAGATACTAAACTCCAAGAGAACTTCTGCAATGACTGAACTGGGGTCCTGCCCCAGGGGATATGCTCCAGGTTAATTCCGTGTGGCAGTGACTACCCCAGACATTGATAAACCCAGCCTAATTCCCTCTTAAGATTGGGAGCCGGGCTGGGGTTGTGGTTCAGCAGTACAGCACTCACCTGGCACGTGTGAGGCCCTGGGTTCGATCCTCAGCACCACATAAAAATAAATAAAATAAAGGTATTTTATTAAAAAAAAAAAGATTGGGAGCCATCTCATCACAAAAGCATAAAAAGTTAATTTGGACTTTATTATAAATTACTGCAATTTCTAAACTTGCCTGCCCATGCTTTGAACTCACCAACGTCTCCATTCGGCCCATGTATTCTTAACAAGCTAGTGGCTTTCGTCAGGGACAGAGTGAACACAGTTCAGATGATGGTTCTGCGTACCCACTACCAAGCCCTAGACCCAGAAGGAGAATCCTACCAAGATGTAGGGCCTGCCCGAATGAACCTCCAACTGAGGGAACCATGATTGGTCCCCAAGTTTCCAGACAAAGAGGGGAATGAGAAACTGATGTGACTCCATTTTGGATAAACCAGCCTCTACCTTAGAGAAGGGCCTGTCCAAGGGGAGGTGACCCTTGTTTTTGGAAAACCCACAGAGCGTTCCTAGGCATGTGGCTACCCTGCTGAGTTATTTGTCTGTTAATAACAGAAAAGGCCTGTGGTGCCAGATGTCCCTGACTCAGCCCTTGCAATCCCTCACGCCCTATCCACCTCTTGAACTAACCAATCACCCTTACCCAACTTGTTCCTGCTAATGAATGTGCTAATTAATGTTAAGAGTTGTTTGACTTTCCCACAGTATGAAATGATTTGCTGTATGATGTTGTGACACATAGAGTATCCCCCCAAAACCTACAAAATCTCACTCCTTAGAACTGCTGCATCAAAAATGGTTGTGAATCCAGGCTCGAGCTTGCAATAAAGACTCTTGTGTGCTCCTGGTTGTTTTTTGGGGTCCCCCAAATCTGGTATTAAAACATACCTATGGGTCATGTTTCTAAACCCACAAAATCTGTCAACCTGTCAGCTTCTGCATTCGGCAGCCCCCACCCCTTCCAGTTAATGACATGGTCTTTGGCTTTCTAGAAGCAAGAGTCTTGGGTGGAGAAGACTTCCTTAATAAGAGCTTCCCTTCACTTTCCTCCACAGTCTACCAGCTCTTTGATAAGTTTTACCCCAAGCACCTCCCTTCCAAGTGCCAGAATCTGAATTAGAGCAAAGAGTAAGTCCCTCTAAACTTGTTGATTTAAATCAGTATTTGTCTCACATGATTGTAGAAAGCAAAAGGAGACTCAGGACAAGCTCCAAGGTCTGGACTGGAGTTGGCTCTGTCATGGTGCCTTTGTCAGCTTCCCACCGTGGTGACAAAATACCTGACATGAGCAACTCGAAGGAGGAAAGATTTATTCTGCAGAGCAGAGAAAAACTGCTCACCTGTGATGGTAGGGAAGCAGAGAGAGCCAGGAGCTGGGAAGAAGATATCCCCTTGGAAGTCTCACCCCCCTGACTCACCTCCTCCCCCAACTCTAAAGTTTCCACCAGCTCTCAGTAGCAACACCAGCTGGAGACCAAGCCTTCCAGGGAGCCTTTGGACACAGTCCAGATCCAAGCTGTAATGCATAGCCTCTACTGTCTGTGTCCTTCTTATAGATGCTACTGACCTATGTCCCCCAGGAGACAGTGGAAGGAAAAAATCCCAAGTAGACACCTTAACACAATGATTTAGTATTTCTCATGATTCTTCCAATGATATTGGTAATTCTCCAGTTTCTGTCCAGCTTGGCTAACACTGAGAGTCGAGGAAACCCCATCACTTGTTTAGGACAATAGCTAGGGGCCTCTGTCCACTTGGTCTCCCAGGTTAGCTTGCATCCTATATGATGCTTATGTTTTTATTTTTTTTAATTTTTTTTTTTTAGTTGTTGATAGACCTTTATTTATTTTACGTGGTGCTGAGAATCGAACCCAGTGCCTCACACATGCCAGGCAAGTGCGCTACCGCTGAGCCCCAGCCCCAGCCCAGATGCTTATGCTTTTAGATTTTGATGTTTTAAATCTCCATGGCAAACAACTGGATTTTAAAATGGTCCAAGGAATTAAATAGATGTTTCTCAAAAGAATATTTATAGATGGATGATAAACATATGAAAAGATGCCCAGGGGCTGCAGGTATAGGTCACTGATAGACTGTATGCTCAGCATGTATGAGGCCCTGGGTTCAAACCCAGCCCAAAATAAAAAGGAAAGGGAGAGGAAGAAGGGGATGGAGAAGAAGAGAGAGGGAGAGGGAGAGAAGGGGGGAGGAAGGGGCTCAAAGTTAGTAATTAGCATGGAAGTTCAAATCAAAACCAATAAGATACTACTTCATACCCACTATGATGGCCATAATAAGAAAAAATAATAAGTATTCGTGAGAATGTTAAGAATTTGGAATTATCCATTGAAATGTAAAATGATAGGCCAGCTGGGTATGTAGCTCAGTGGAAGAGGGCTTGCCTAGCATGAGCAAAACCCTAGGTTCAATCCCCAGCACCACCCAAAACAAACAATCAAACAAACATGGTAGGGCAGGCCTGGTGGCACATGCCTATATTCCCAGCTACTCGGGAGGCTGAAGCAGGAGGATTACAATCTTGGGGCCTGCCATGGCAACTTAGTGAGACCCTTGTCTCAAACTTTTTTAAATAATAAAAGTTGTAAAAATAAACAAAATGGTGCAGTTTCCTTGTAAAATACTTGGGCATTTTCCCCAAAATGTTAAATATGAAGTACTATGTGATCCAACATCTCACACACACCCTATGTGGGCAAGGGAAAGGGTTCTCTTCTGGAGGGATGGGCTGGCTGAGAAATAAAAGCTAAGAAAATAATATTACAAACTAACCACAGGACACAGAAATATAGTTTCAGAGTGGGGGCAACGACAGGCCAAGCTGACCAGAGGGGTGCAGCTTCTAACAAAGAAAGTATCCCATGCCTGGTTATTTATATTGGCACAGATCAAAAGGATTTCACAGGGGCTGGGGGAAGCTCAGTGGTAGAGCACTTGCCTTGCCCACGTGAGGCACTGGGTTTGATCCTCAGCACTACATAAAACAGTAATTAATACAACAAAGATTAAAAAAAGCATTCTATAGAAAGTTCTTCGCAAAAACAGGGTAGAGGTAGGGGTAAGTAGGCTGCAAGGTTCTAAACAGGTCACACCCTGCACAGGCCTTTGGCAGAGCTGGGTGGGAGTTCACAATGTATTGGGCCATCTCACCAGATACCAGATCTTCCCATTCAATGGCTTCAGTGCTGATCTGGTCCACGCACATTTCACGGGTGGGTCCCTGCACCAATAATTCTACTTCTTGGGATAGAAGAATCAAAACATAGGTCCACACAAAACTTGTGTAGAGATGTCCTCAGCATCATTTTCCATAATTGCCAAAATGCAGAATATCAATCAAAGATTCAATAAATAAAATGTGGATTCATGTTGGAATATTATTTGGCAGTAAAAAAAAAAAACAGTGAAATATGACACTACTAAAACATGAAAAACCTAGAAAACATGACTGAGGGAAAGGCTTAGGCAGTCAGGGCAAGAGGGCAAGAGGGCAAATGCGGAGGTCCGGGAGAGGCCGGAACAAAGGAGCATGAAGAGGGTCTTCTGATGAGGTCAACTTCCTGCTTGACAAAAGAGCCTGTGGACACAATGGGGCATTCAATAGTGAGGCATGAATGGACAGGGAGAAGATAAGAAAAGGAGGAAATTCCAGAGACTATAAAAAGAAAAGGCCCAAACTCCCCTACCAGATTCCCAGCTCTGGGGCCCCTTCTCTTTGGAGAAGTCTCTCTCTGTATCTCTGTCCCTTTTGCAATAAACCTGCTTCTTCCTGCTATCTCTGTGTCCTGTTCTTCAATTCTTTGCAGACTGGAGACAGTGAACCCAGCTCCCTAGACAGTAACAATATTGAGTGACAGAAGCCAGTACATTACCACATATATACCATGTCATTTATATTAAGTGCCCAAATAAGCAAATCTATTAAAACAGAAAGAAGATTAGCGGTTGCCCAAGGCTGGTGGGTTTGGGTTAACAGGGAGTAATACAATTGGATAGAGTTTCTTTCTAGAGTGATATAAATGCTCTAGGATTGATTATGATGATGTGTGTGAATATCTAAAAATAACAAAGCCATTGAATTATAAAATCTGAATGAATTGTATGGTATGTGAATTATTTCTCAGTAAGTCATTATGTCAATTATATCTCAGTAAAACTGATTTTAAGAGAAAAACCAATGAGAAGGAACTCAAAAAGGGTAAGGACATGAATGAAACCAGATTGGTCATAAATGGATGGGTGATAAATCCCATGTTTCCCTTTGATTCTGGTTTTGTACACAGTAGGAAAAAAAAAAACACCATGGTTTAAAGTTTTAAAATAGAGGTGAGTTTTGGCCGGGGAGGTGTAGTTCAGTTGTAGAGCATGTGCTCAGCATTCTTAGCCCTGGTTTCAATCCCCAGCACAACAGAAATAAATAAATATAAATTTAAAAAAAGTGAATTTGCACAATGAAAAGGAATAGGGTAGAATATCATTGGAGAGGGTCATCAGAGTGTTAAAACACAGTCCTTCCCAAGATAAATAAATCTTTTCTTCAAGGGAATTATCTCAGCAAGGGCAGCTTCCCTTGATCAAATTGTTTGGAATTCCTCCTTGGGGGCTGGGGATGTGGCTTTAGCGGTAGTGCGCTCTGGCATGCATGCGACCCGGGTTTGATCCTCAGCACCACATACAAACAAAGATGTTGTGTCTGCCGAAAACTAAAAAAACAAATATTAAAATTCTCTCTCTCTCTCTCTCTCTCTCTCTCTCTCTCTCTCTCTCTCTCTTTAAAAAAAAGTCCTTTATAGTTACAGATGACAGTAGTTAAAAAAAAAAGAATTCCTCCTTGAATTTTTATTTTCTAGGCCTATGTGTATATCTTTATCTACAGATATGGGGAATCTTTATCTTTAAAGTGTGTTTTATCTTAAAAAAAACATTTAAAGCAATCATTCTGTGGAATCAGATGAACCATCAAAGCAGAAAATATTTGTATCTGAAACATAAAATGCCACAGTCTGGCTGGGCACAAAATCAAGAGCCACTCAAGCAGGAACAAACTTTATTTTTTGAAACTGCCGCCAATGCTCCGTATGCATCCGGGAAGATTCCCTATGGACCCACGCCAAGTTCTCCCGCAACCCAAGAGGCGGTTCCTCCTCCGGAATTCCCTCCTACCGCACTTCCCCAAACAATGGGAACTCTCCAGGAGTCCCATAGCAGGCCGGGGTGGACAGCAGGAGTCCAATATCCATATGAATGCAAATCTTAAGATAATCATATCATCTCAATGGCTTGTTGGCGTCACTTTTCAACCAAAAATGCCATGTATCATATTACTTGGCTGTGGCTCTTAGCAATAAAAAACATTTCATCTAGCATATTCTACTAGCTGCAGATGTAGCTCAGGGGTAGAGCACCTTCCTAGCATATGCAAGGTCAGCACCATTAAAAAATAATAAAATAAATTTTTCTACCAGTTGGTGTATGATAGCAGCAAAAAGGCCAATAGTTACTTGTGAGTTGCTAATAATCTGCTTTTCAATTTTTTTTCATGGATATGATAGGGGCAATAATACCTCAGTGTAGATAATTGAATGAAATGTATTAAATATTTAGCCATTATTACATTATATTACTGGTAAGTTATCTTAAAGTAAATAAGAATAACTATATTAAGAAAATAAATAGTGTTTTTTTTCTTTTCTTTTCCTTTCTTGTGTTTGGTTGTGCTGGGGATGGAACCCAGGGCCTCGCACATATTCAGGACTGAAAGTATTGATTCACAGCTGGCTCTATTTGACCACAAGATGCTTTCCCTGGTGAGTTCAATACAAAGGGAACCCACCTCATGTCTGAAGCCTTGCTTTTCTGTTGTATTAGGATATTCTTCCAGCCTATTCTGCAGAGAATTTCCCCTTGAGGAAATCAATCCTTAGCCACTGCTAGATGGTCTGTCACCCTTCAAAAATTATGAACGCTAGCTGGGCAAGGTGGCGCCTGCCTGTAATCCCAGTGGCTTGGGGGGCTGAGACAGGAGGATTGTGAGTTCAAATTCAGCCTCAGTAAAAAGCGAGGCACTAAACGACTCAGTGAAACCCTGTTTCTAAATAAAATACAAAAAATAGGACTGGGGATGAGGCTCAGTGGTTGAGTGCCCCTGAGTTCAATCCCCGGTACCCCCCACCCCCCAGAATTTATGAACTCTAGTGGGAGGGAGGAAGAAAGAACCAATCCCCGCTGAGAGAAAACCAAATATCCACCCATCAACTGTTAATCAATACTTACTGTCTGGCTGGCTTTTAAGCACATTTTAGGAAAAGTTTACTTTGGTTACATGAACAAACGGGGCTCTTTTTCTCCAACCCGCTGTGCTCTTATCTCCCCTGGTTCACAGGTTCACCCCCGAGACTGTTGACCCTCTTCTCTCAGCTGGAACCCCATCCCGGCCCTCCCTCCTCTGCTTGGACCCTTCTGGTGCCCTGTTGCTGCTTCTCCAGGCACAAGAGAACGTTGTGTGTGGTGTGTGTGGGGGGGACGTGTACCCGTGTGCTTGGGAGAGGGCACACACAAGTGTGTACAGATTACCTACAAGGAAGCTAAAATCGCTGGCCCTCTGGTTTGACTTACGGTTCAGAGAGTATAACTTAAGATGTTTCAAATCGTGAAGAGAGAAAACCAGAGAGCATATTGTAAGGGAATCGGGTGGTATTTGGCCCCTGGTGAGTGCAGAGCCAGCAATCACAACCAGAGGTGAAAGAGTGAGGAAGGTTTACTATTGCAGCGAGAAGGGTGTGCACTGGAGATTATTGTCAAAGCAGTATCTCCCCAACAAAGCGAGCAAGGAGCTTCTCATACATAATCATAGAGGTAGTATCCATCAGCCCAGGTGGCAGGGGTCACTCATCAGGTGTTCAGAAAACCAGCGGACTGGATTGCCTCTGGGTGGAGAAGATTACTTCAGGACACCTGAAGGCAGTGAGTCAGATGCAAGGTCAGCACCATAAAAAAATACACCCTCTCTGGAGGGTCTTCACTGAAACACACACAAAACAAACCTGGATGGTCAACAGCAGCTCTCCCTCCCCCATGCACAGGTGATTGCCTTGGGCTGACGGTGCGCCTCAGGAAAGTTCATGGCACTCGCCTGTGAAACAGTCATGCTAAGTGGGATCTTCTCACACTCCTAGATGTGGGACTGTTTATAGAAAAGAAAGGAAGCCAAAAAACAGTAAGGGCTGCAGTAAGCCACCTTTACATTGTGGGAAGTTCTATAGGACAAATGACATGCTTTTTTTTTAAGGGGGAATAAGAAACCCATAAGCTAAAGATAATCAAGAGACATAGCAATAAAAAGCCCTATGTAAACATGGATTGTATCCTGATTTGTAAAAGTCAACTCTAAAATATTTAAAACAATCAAGAAAATTTAAGCTCTGATTCAGTAAGGAAAGAAGTTGTTAACTTTGGGGGTGATTGATACCGGTCTTGGAAATCAGGATCAGATCCTCGTTCCCCTGGTGTTGAAGATTAAACACCCAAGAAATGCTGAGAAAAGTCTAGAAAGCAAGTCTTATTTACAGAAAAGAACAGAAATAGACTTCTCTGGAGAGAAGGGGACCCAGAGCTGGTAATTGCAGGAGGGGTGTGTGTCTTGTCCCTTTATAGATCTCAAGTTTCCTACCACCCCCCACTTCCTATCTTGCCTGTACCACCAAAAGATAAGAAAAGAGCTGTCCTGGAGGTACTCATTAGCAACTCCTTGTGTTTTGAGGAGGGATTCCCTGGAGGTATCCTTGGGTTAGAGGGGGTGTTCTGGAGGTGTAAGCATTCCATTTCCTTTTCTTTGATAATTAGCCCCCATCTTTCTGACCTGATCTTTTATTATCTACCCTGAGTAATCTGTCTTTTGTTCTTGGCTAATTCCCCCCTCTGATTAAGGGAACCCTGACCCCTACAAGGGGAAATGGGTGATGGCTGCTCTAGCTATGCCAGGCTGAGAGGGGGCAGCATGAGGCAAGCGGTTTGGGTTTCCCTTTTAGAAACATTTCAGGTCTTTAAGGGGTCCATGGTAAAAGTCTGGTTTGTAAAGAACAGGTTTTAAAGTCATCTGGACATGGATGCTTCTATGAGAGAAACAAGAAGACATAAGTACTGGAAATAGATTAATACAACAATAAATACTGCCACATGCAAACATGCCAATTAGTGTGATGATGATAATGAAGACTGGAATTTGTCAATCAGGAGGTACCAGAGAACCAAGAACTAAGAAGTTGTTCCCACGACGAGCCGGTGAGGTCACAGCCTCTATCTGGGAATGTAAATCTTTAAGACTATTAGTTACATTTTCAGAATTGTCAAGAATATAAACACAGAACACAATTTTTATAATGTCACAGAGATCCCTGTATTTCTGTCACTTAGGGCTAGATAATCATATTAGCAAACACAGATCAAGACTGCCTATGTAGGAGTTAGGAAGATTTGTAGGTCTTAAATTGACTAAAAAAGCTTCTGACTCTGATTGTCTCTTTTGATAGTCATTAGGCAATCCTGTCTAACAACCCTTCTTATATAGATAGCCTCCAGTCTCACTCTTGGTGGGACTGATACAGTATACATCTTAAGTTAAATTAAAATAATTATTATCCTTCCTTTTAAATTCTCAGGTATGACTGTGCTTTGGTTATAACTTTCTGGCCAGGTGTTTAAGACCAAGCTGGTCAAATTGACCTTGTTCCTAACTATTAAGAGTTGGCTAAGGGCTTGGGTTGTAGCTCAGTGGTAGAGCACTCACCTAGCATGTGTGAGGCACTGGGTTCCATCCTCAATACCACATAAAAATAAACAAACAAAATAAAAATATTGTGTCCACCCTGATGTTGGGGCCTCTAGCCAGCAGCTTCCCCCCTCCTTCTATGCATGACCTCTGGTTTTAATTGCTGCCTTACCAGTGTGGTCACAACCCCTGTGCTTTTTCATAGGTGGCCGTGAAAAGATGTAAGCCTCTGGATTATCCATCCTCACCATGTGACTTTTAACCCTGGGAGTTAATCATTACAAGTCTTGTAATGAATCCTGATCTCTCTGAGTGGAGTCTACCGTTCGTTAATGAACTTTGGAGGAGCAGACTTGGGCCTCACTAGAATGGAGGATCATAGCCCAATATAATTTATACTTTTAGTGCCATTTGGGTCTTTTAAACAAGAACTGAGAAGTCCTTTGGCCTGCACTTAGGAACCTCAGATTATTTCCTTCCTCTTTATAGAACAGGCTGAGCTGTAGGATGGTATTGAAATTTGTATTTCCCCCTGATGCCATGACTCAGAGAGTTTGTATGGAGACCATGTTTGGCAGCAGCAGAACACTAGGGGTAAAGGCTGGGATAAAGAGTTTGCACTCGCTGTGGCCCAAGGAATCTCCAGAGGGTGATGAGGACACGTAGTGGTTGTTGAATGCTTAAGGCCCTTTTCCTGGAGGAGGAGTTTATGGAAGAGGAATTGAAAGCACCTCCCTCCAGATACAGCAAGAACCGTGGGGACATTCCCTACAGCCTTGTAAGGGCTTCATATGGGAACAAAGGGAACCCAGGCACTTCCTAAACCAATCCCTGTAAAATGTCCCCCTCTCAACTGGAGTCTGATCTGCAGGGGAGGGGGTGTTCAGGAAGAGGGAGCACAGGAGAGTGCAGATCAGCTCCTCTGGAGGTGCCTGTCCCTGGGAGGTTCACTCAGCACTGCTTGATTGATCAGTCCCCCCAAGTTGCCCTATGAGGGCTGTCGGGAGAGGAGGTCAGCAGAAAAGCCCTTGAGATTCACCAGGGAGTAGCCCCTCCCCCGCCAGAATCTCGCATTGTGTCACCCCCCTGTTCATCTATCAGGGCATGCAAAGGCAAACTGGGTTTAGGGACACTGTCTAGGGACACAGATGCTATGCCATCCGAGCCTGGGTAGGACAGTGAGGAAGAGCTTTGGCAGAACCCAACATGCCTGACCTGAAGGATAGGTGAAGAGGAGCCACCTAGGCTGTGAATCCCCTAACCTGAGTCTTGAAGAATGGCAGCTTGCACTAACCACGTTTAACTAGCCAATGGGTGCCCATTATTGTCCCCCAGAAAGAAACACAGAAGGGTGCACCCCAGAAAGATGTGGGGTGTGGAAGAAACTGACCTTGGTGATGATCCTGGATGAGCCCCCATCTGATACCCACCTTGAAAATCAGAATTGGGTCATTGTTTCCCCCGGTGTTAAAAATTAAACACCCAACAAACACCCAGGCAAGAAAACAAGTTTTATTCAGGGGATAGAACAGAGACAGGGAGAGGGGTTGGGTGGGGATCCTCAGGAAAGGAGCTGGGACCCAGATCTGGTGCCTCTGGGAGGGGGGATGTCTTACCCCTTTATAGATTTGAAGTTTCCCTTTTTCTCATGCCTACAGACCAAAAGGCAGGGAAAGAGCCATCCAGGGGGTAATTGCTTGTGTTGGAAAGTGTGATCTTGAAGTGTTAGCAATGGTTAACAGGGAGTCCTATCTCCTTGTCTTCTTTTCTTTGATAATCAGCTCTCTGTGCCTTGCCCCTGTTTCATCCTGATCATGCAGTTTAAAGAAGAGTCCTTGTGTTTTAGGAGTTCATGGCAAATATGGAAAAATTAAGATGGCTTTAATTTTAAAACCAATCTGTGGGGTGCGGGTGAGGGAGTCGAGAGAGGTACTTACAACAAGACTGTGGATGTGTTAATAACTGCTGAAGGCAGGGTGGCAGAAGGGGACAGTGTGGGAGAGATGGCACCGACTAACCCCAACCACCACAATGGTGCTGCTTAAAAAATCCCTAATCAGAGGCCTTGCCACTTGTGAGCCAGCTCAGCTAGAAGAGTATTTTCTTTGATTAAAAGGTCTCAGTACAAGGGTTGCACCAAGGTAAGTAGACAACCCCTAGAGAAGTCTCAAGCCAAAAACTGATAAGGGGGTGAAAGTCTAAAAATGTGACCTTCACTTCCTACAGTTGTGAGGGAGGCAGGAAGGGAGTGTCCAGCTGTCCTAACTGCCCAGTCCCCAGTCCATTTGATATATAATTCTCAAAAAAGTGGTGTAGGCAGCGAGCTAGCAAAAATAATAGACTGTTCTTAAATCTCCATACTAATGATGCTAAAAAATGAACCATTCATCAGAGAACTCTCTTCCAGTCCAAAGCACCCACTTCTGTCCTTCTCCCCCTTGTGGCCCTCACTTGTATTCCTTCAGTGGACTCCAAGCCTGCCTGTGGGGAACCCTCTGACCTTGAAGAATTTGAGATCCCAGGTAAAAAGAAAGAAAGTGGGAGGGGAATGAGCCCCTCAGAGAAAGGAATATCACCAGGTTGTTAGCTGTTGCTCTGGTGCTTTCAGGCACAACCACTTGTACTTTTGAATGACTTGGCAAAGTGGAGTGGTTCTGTTTGTCTTTATTTCCTTATAGAAAAACTTCCAAGGATTCAGCCCCAATTCACCTAGTCACTCTGACTTGCTCTTTTCAGGTGACCTGGAGTAAACTTTACACAACATTCAATTCTCCACCCAGAGCATTCCTTCTGCTATTTATCTTAAACTTGAAATGTGTGACCTTGAACTGAGCCTGCTCAGGAATGTGGCCACCTTGACCAGAGGAGACTTTCCTAAATGAATATGTATAAATTTCCTCCAGAAAAGACCCTTGCAGTGGGGCTCCGGGTACAGGACCCTAATCCTGGAGACTCAAGAGGCTAAAGCAGGGGCTCCCAAGTTCAAAGCAAGCCTCAGCAACTTAGAAAGGCCCTTGAAAAAAACCAAAAGGGTTAGAAATGTAACTCAGTGGTAAAGCAGCTCTGGGTTTAATTCCCAGTTCCCCAGTAATGAGGAGGAGGAGGAGGAGGAGGAGGAGGGGGAGGAGCAGGGGGATAGGGAGAGCCTAGCTCACTGGTAAATCACCCTTGGGGAAGCCCCCGGTTTTCTTCCTTGGGGAGACCTTGTTGAGAGTATCTCCAGTGCAGCTCCATTCTTGATGCAAGTAATAAACCTTTCTTGACTCTTTTATCTCCTGGTTGTTTACTGGCTTTGCTGTCACCAGGGGGCCAACCCACTGGGTTTAGTTACAAGGTAGCAAAAGGATATTCGAATATCAGAACTGCAGAATGGGAAGTGCCAACAAGAATCCACAAAGCCGGTTTTGAGACGGGGAAGGAAGTGGTCCAGTTCTGTCCTCCACACCGGTCAGCCCACCGAGGAAGCCAGCGGCCACCATCTTGGAGAGCTGACGTCACCATCGCCAGTTTTCGACAGATTGCAGCTCATTCAGGGATAGAACATTTCTGTGTCATTTAGACCATCTCCCATACAGCAGGGAAATCACATAAAATCTCTCCCCGGCTTTCCGGGGGCGTGATTAACAGAGTGAGCGTGAATAGAGGTGTGGTGAAAGGTAAAGGCACCTGACCTCCAACTCCCAACTCCCACCTCCCACCAGCGGTGAAAATGAAACCTGTCTCGCCAGCTCTCAGAGGAGGGGCTAGCGGAGGGAACCAAAACAATAGGGGCCCGGTTCCCAATAGCCGCACTACACATCCAGGAAACTGCAGGCAGAGTGTAGCTTGAACTGCGAAGAGGTATCACACTGGGAAAGGCCTGGCTGACAGGAGAAGCCAGGGGACTAGAAACCAGTAATAAACCTAAGCTAACAGGTTTTGGGGGAGGGGGGGAGCGGCCTCACATGGATTGTTTCCTACACCCAGAGGGCAAAATCTTGGCCTGGAAGACACAGCACCATCTACTGGAAGCAAAGAAAATAGAAGCCTAACAGTGTCCCTTTTTTTCTTTTTTTTTTCTTTTTTTTAAATTTTTTTTTAAATTTTTTAATTTTAATTTTTTTCTTTTCTATAATTATATTATTATTTTTAATGTAATTTTTATTTTACTGCATTTTATTATTTTTTTATTATCATTTATTTTTCTTTTCTATTCTTTTCTCTTTCTTTCCTCTCTCCCTCTCTCTTTCTTGGTTTGCTTCCTTACCTTTTCCCCATCTTTCCTCTTAAACATGACCACCCAGATTACGAACAACTTACTAAATGCAAATAGATGAATACTATGAATCGGTCCATAGTCTGCCTAAGCCCTTAACTACCCCCAAGTACTCCTGTATATTCTCTTGTTAATATCCGTCTGCATTTGAGCAACCCCCCAAAGAAGCTAACATATACTAACCTCCATACCATCAAATCGCCTGACCTCAACATAAAATCCTAAGTTCAAACCTCAATTCTATACATGCCATCAGATTCTGTAGGCCTTTAATGAAACTAATGAATTTACCTTAAATCATAATTAAATCCAACATCTCTAAACATTGTCTTCCAACACAAAGGAGAGATAGTGGAACTATAAAAACCAAAACAAATTTAAAGAAGAAAACAGAAACACAGCAGTCAAACAGAGTTGGAAAGTTACGTAAGCACCATAAAAAAAACAAGGGAAAAAAGGATTACAAACAATGCAGGACAACTTAAATTCACAGGAGAACCTAGAGGCATCAGAAAAATGGACAGAGAGTTAACTAACTCAGATCGAACGGAATCTTAGAGAAGACATTAGACAGCAAGTCCAAACAATGAAAGTATACTTTGAAAACAAATTACATAGGCAAATTCAAATGGCAAAGAACATGCTATACCAGGAGATGGAGATTTAAAAAAAAATCAAACAGTAATCCTAGAAATGCAGGAAACCATAAACCAAATTAAAAACTCAAACGATAATATTACAAATAGACTAGATCAAATAAAAGTCAGAACATCAGATAATGAAGGCAAAATTCATCAACTCGTAAAGAATATAGTCAACACAGAAAGGATGCTAACAAATCACCAGCAATCTATCCAAGAGATATGGGATGTCTTAAAAAAACAAACTTGAGAGTCATCGGGATAGAAGAAGGTATAGAGGTTCAAATCAAAGGAATGAACAGTCTATTGAATGAAATAATCCTAGAAAACTTCCCAGAGATGAAAGGTGGAATGGATTGCCAAATCCTGGAAGCCTACAGGACCCAAAACATACAAAACCATAATAGACCAACTCCAAGACACATAATTATGAAGATATCCAACATACAGAACAAGGAGAGAATATTAAAAGCTACGAGAGAAAGAAGGCAGATTACATTCAGGGGTAAACCAATTAGGTTAATGGCTGATTTTTCATCACAGACGTTGAAAGCAAGAAGATCCTGGAACAATGTATTTCAAATGCTGAAAAATAATGGATTCCATCCAAGAATACTGTATCCAGCAAAATTAAGCTTCAGACTTGACAATGAAATTAAAATATTTCACGATAAACCAAAGTTAAAAGAATTCGCAGCCAGAAAACCAGCACTGCAAGGCATTTTGAGCAAAACACTACAAGAAGAGGAATTGAAAAACAGCACCCAAAACTAACAGTGGGAGGTAACTCAGTAAAGGAAAGAAAAAAAAATAACCAAAAAGGAAAAAGAGCCATATTAAAATAAATAAATAAATAAATAAGCATGACTGGAAGTACAAACAATATATCAATAGTAACCTTAAACGTTAATGGCTTAAATTCACCAATAAAGAGACAAAGGCTAGCAACCTGGATTAAAAAAACAGATCCAACAATTTGCTGCCTTCAGGAGACTCATATGATAGGAAAAGACATACACAAGCTGAAGGTAAAAGGTTGGGAAAAATCATACCACTCACATGGCCCTCAGAAGCAAGCAGGAGTGGCCATACTCATATCGAATAAAATCGAATTCAAACCTAAGTTAATCAAAAGGGATAAAGAAGGACACTATATACTGTTAAAAAGAACCATCCACCAACAAGACATAACAATTATCAATATATATGCACCAAACAATGGTGCTGCAACATTCATAAAACAAACACTCCTCAAGTTCAAGAGTCAAATAGACCACAACACAATAATTATGGGTGACGTCAACACACCGCTCTCTCCATTGGACAGATCCACCAGACAAAAGCTGAATAAAGAAATTATAGAACTCAATAACACAATCAATAACCAAGACTTAACCGACATATATAGAATATATCAACCATCATCAAGTGGATACACGTTCTTCTCAGCAGCACATGGACCTTCTCAAAGATAGACTATATATTATGCCTTAGGGCAACTCTTAGTAAATATAAAGGTGTGGAGATAATACCATGCATCTTATCTGATCATAATGGAATGAAACTGGAAATCAATGATAAAAGAAGGAAAAACCATGCATCACCTGGAAAATGAACATTATGTTATTGAATGATCAATGGGTTACAGAAGACATAAAGGAGGAAATCAAAAAATTCTTAGAGATAAATGAAAATACAGACACAACATATCGGAATCTAGGGGACACAATGAAAGCAGTTTTAAGAGGGAAATTCATTGCCTGGAGTTCATTCCTCAATAAAAGAAAAACCAACAAATAAATGAACTCATATTTCATCGCAAAACCCTAGAAAAGGAAGAGCAAAACAACAGCAAATGTAGTAGAAGGCAAAAAATAATTAAAATCAGAGCAGAAATCAACGAAATTGAAACAAAAAAAAATCATTGAAAAAATTGATAAAACTAAAAGTTGGTTCTTCGAAAAAATAAATAAGATCGACAGACCCTTAGCCATACTAATGAAGAGAAGAAGAGAGAGAACTCAAATAACTAACATATGGGATAAAAAAGGCAATATCACAATGGACACTACAGAAATACAGAAGATAATTAGAAATTATTTTGAAACCCTATACTCCAATAAAATAGAAGATAGTGAAGATATCGATAAATTTCTTAAGTCATATGATTTGCCCAGATTGAGTAAAGAAGATACACACAATTTAAACAGACCAATAACAAAGGAGGAAATAGAAGAAGCCATCAAAAGACTACCAACCAAGAAAAGCCCTGTACCGGATGGATATACAGCGGAGTTTTACAAAACCTTCAAAGAAGAATTAATACCAATACTTTTCAAGTTACTTCAAGAAATAGAAAAAGAAGGAGATCTTCAAATTCATTCTATGATGCCAACATCACCCTGATTCCGAAACCAGACAAAGACACTTCAAAGAAAGAAAACTACAGACCAATAACTCTAATGAACTTAGATGCAAAAATCCTCAATAAAATCCTGGCGAATTGAATACAAAAGCAAATCAAAAAAATTGTGCAACGTGATCAAGTAGGATTCATCCCTGGGATGCAAGGCTGGTTCAATATATGGAAATCAATAAATGTTATTCAGCACATCAATAGACTTAATGATAAGAACCACATGATCATCTCGATAGATGCAGAAAAAGCATTCAACAAAGTACAATATCCCTTTATGTTCAAAACACTAGAAAAACTAGGGATAACAGGAACTTACCTCAACATTGTAAAAGCTATATATGCTAAGCCTCAGGCTAGCATCATTCTGAATGGAGAAAAACTGAAGCCATTCCCTCTAAAATCTGGAACAAGACAGGGATGCCCTCTCTCACCACTTCTATTCAATTTAATTCTTGAAATACTAGCCAGAGCAATTAGACAGACAAAAGAAATTAAAGGCATAAAAATAGGAAAAGAAGAACTTAAATTATCACTATTTGCAGATGTTATGATACTAGATCTAACAGACCCAAAAGGGTCTACAAAGAAACTACTAGAGTTAATAAATGAATTCAGCAAAGTGGCAGGATATGAAATCAACACACATAAATCAAAGGCATTCCTGTATATCAGCAACAAATCTTCTGAAATGGAAATGAGGACAACCACCCCATTCACAATATCCTCAAAAAAAAAAATACTTGGGAATCAACCTAACAAAAGAGGTGAAAGATTTATACAATGAAAACTACAGAACCCTAAAGAGAGAAATAGAAGACGACCTTAGAAGATGGAAAAATATACCCTGTTCATGGATAGGCAGAACTAACATCATCAAAATGGCGATATTACCCAAAATTCTCTATAGGTTTAATGCAATGCCAATCAAAATCCCAAGGGCATTTCATGTAGAAATAGATAAAGCAATTATGAAATTCATATGGAAAAACAAAAGACCCAGAATAGCAAAAGCAATTCTAAGCAGGAAGTGTGAGTCAGGCGGTATAGCAATACCAGATTTCGAATTATACTACAGAGCAATAGTAACAAAAACAGCATGGTACTGATACCAAAACAGGCGGGTGGACCAATGGTACAGAATAGAGGACACAGAGACCAATCCACAAAATTACAACTTTTTTATATTTGATAAAGGGTCTAAAAGCATGAAATGGAGGAAGGATAGCATCTTCAACAAATGGTGCTAGGAAAACTGGAAATCCATATGCAACAAAATGAAACTGAATCCCTTTCTCTCGCCATGCACAAAAGTTAACTCAAAATGGATCAAGGAGCTTGATATCAAATCAGAGACTCTGCGCCTGATAGAAGAAAAAGTTGGCTCCGATCTACATATTGTTGGGTCGGGATCCAAATTCCTTAATAGGACGCCCATAGCACAAGAGTTAATTACTAGAATCAACAAATGGGACTTACTCAAACTAAAAAGTTTTTTCTCAGCAAGAGAAACAATAAGAGAGGTAAACAGGGAGCCTACATCCTGGGAACAAATTTTTACTCTTCACACTTCAGATAGAGCCCTAATATCCTGTACAAAGAACTCAAAAAATTAAACAAGAAAACAAATAACCCAATCAATAAAGGCGCAAAAGACCTGAACAGACACTTCTCAGAGGAGGTCATAAAATCAACCAACAAGCACATGAAAAAATGCTCACCATCTCTAGCAGTCAGAGAAATGCAAATCAAAACCACCCTAAGATACCATCTCACTCCAGTAAGATTGGCAGCCATTATGAAGTCAAACAACAACAAGTGCTGGTGAGGATGTGGGGAAAAGGGTACACTTGTACATTGCTGGTGGGACTGCAAATTGGTGCGGCCAATTTGGAAAGTAGTATGGAGATTCCTGGGAAAGCTGGGAATGGAACCACCATTTGACCCAGCTATTGCCCTTCTTGGACTATTCCCTGAAGACCTTAAAAGAGCGTACTACAGGGATACTGCCACATCGATGTTCATAGCAGCACAATTCACAATAGCTAGACTGTGGAACCAACCCAGATGCTCTTCAATAGATGAATGGATTAAAAAAAGTGTCATTTATACACAACGGAGTATTACAAAGCACTAAAAATTGATAAAATCATGGAATTTGCAGGGAAATGGATGGCATTAGAGCAGATTATGCTAAGTGAAGCTAGCCAAGCTCTAAAAAACAAATGCCAAATGTCTTCTTTGATATAATGGGAGCAACTATGAACAGAGCAGGGAGGAAGAGCAGGAGGAAAAGATTAACATTAAACAGAGACATGAGGTGGGAGGGAAAGGGAGAGAAAAGGGAAATTGCATGGAAATGGAAGGAGACCCTCATTGCTATACAAAATTACATATAAGAGGTTGTGAGGGGAATGGGAAAAAAACAAGGAGAGAAATGAATTACAGTAGATGGGGTAGAGAGAGAAGATGGGAGGGGAGGGGAGGGGGGATAGTAGAGGATAGGAAAGGTAGCAGAATACAACAGTCACTAATATGGCATCATGTAAAAATGTAGATGTGTAACCGATGTGATTCTGCAATCTGTATTTGGGGTAAAAATGGGAGTTCATAACCCACTTGAATCTAATGTTTGAAATATGATATGTCAAAAGCTCTGTAATGTTTTGAACAACTAAAAAAAAAAGAATTCACATTAAAAAAAAAAAAAGAATCCACAAAGCCAAAGAGTGGTTTGGAGGGTGTGTGTGTGTGTGTGTGTGTGTGTGTGTGTGTGTGTGTGTTCTAGTCACCAAAGAACGCTTACCAACAAATGAAAGTACAAACAAAACCCTGTGAAAGCATTCATAGCCTCATGTACAGGACTTAATGTCCTTGATAGTATAAAAACGTTTCAGAAATCAGTAAGGAAAAGCAGACTAGCCTCTTAAAATTCATTTGGAACTGCTTCCCTGTTCCTTAGAGGACAAAAAGGTAAAAGCAACTCTATAAATGAGCTACTGCTGTGTAACAACTCAGCCTAAATTTAACTGTGAGTGTCTCTACCCCGGGTATCTCATGCTGCTGCAGGACAGATGGCTGACCCAGGCTTGACCTGGGATAGCTCCCATGTACAAGAGCAGCCTCAATGCTTTTCTAAACTCTGCTCTTATCACCTCTACGCAGGTTCCATTCCCCAAAGCAAGTCCACGGTATTGGAGAAGGAAAACAAAACAAAGCCTTTTTGTCACCTACCCCCACCCAGGTTCAGTGCCTAGCCTCCACAAATTTTTTTTTTTAATTTTGGATATCTTTCCATGGAAGTCTTTTTTTTTTAATTTTAATATTTATTTATTTAGTTAGTTTTTCGGGGATACAACATCTTTGTTTGTACGTGGTGCTGAGGATCGAACCCCGGCCACACGCATGCTAGGCGAGCATGCTACTAATTGAGCCACATCCCCAGCCCTAGCCTCCACAAATTTGACTGACAAAAGACTGATTCCATGTAGAGAGTGAAGGCCCAAAGAGAAGACCAGACTCCATCAAAGAAGGATAAGTTGTGGAGACAGGACGAGGCAAAGGAAGGTGGCATCTGACCTGTAGATTGTGAGGAAGTTGGGAGAGTGGTAGGAAAGGGTCCCCAGGGCTGGGTGGGGTTACCCTTTAATAGGTCACAAGAAGAGCTGGGGAAATTCACTAACCAGGGGGCTGGATGTGGACACCAACTGCAGCATGTGTCCAGTGCTTACCAGGTGTGCCACTTTGGGAGCTGTTCATGTGGATTCTCAGTCCGCCAGTGAGGCCAGGAGGTGACAGTTAACAGAGGGGGACGCAGGTTTCAAATGCATAAGCAGCACAAAGAAACCACTGAGTGCAGCTGCCCTGGGCTCTGGAGTGCGCCTCTCGCACCTCATCCCTATTGGGTTCCTGATGAGGAACACAGCAGCCAGGGTGCAAGCAAGCCCTGTGACCAGGATACACCAGCGTGTCAAAAGGGCGCCATCTGGTGGCCATCATGGTAGGCCTTAGAGGCTGTAATCCAGAAGTTTGGGGGGTTTTTGAACCAGGGATTAAACCCATGGGGCACTTAACCACTGAAACACATCCATTTTTATTCATTTTTATTTTGAGACAGGGTTTCCCTCAGTTGCTTGGGGCCTCACTTAGTTGCTGAGGCTGGCCTGGAACTTGTGATGCTCCTGCCTCAGCCTCCTGAGTGGCTGGAATCACAGGCATGTACCACTGCAACTGGCTCAGAAGATTTTTTTTTTTAAATTACTTAGCATTTAAGATATACAAGCGAGGCTGGGGGCATAGTTCATTAGTAAAGCCCTTGGCTTAGCCTGAGTGAGGCCCTGAGTTCTATCCTTAGCGCCAAAAAATAAAGAAGAAACACAAGAAGACCAACAACACTGATAAATTAATTTAAGAGCTTTAAAGTTTATTCAATTAAATTAAGTCTTGCATATATTTAAAACCAAATAATAAAGGGTACATATAGTGAAATGTTAGCCTTCCTATGCCCCATAGTTTTCTACCACAGGAGCAGCTCTGAGCAGGATGTCTCCTTGACAGCATGTCCACGTCCTAACCCCTGGGACCTGTGAGTAGAAGACTTCATGTGGCTAAAGGGGCTTTTCAGATGCGATTACAGTTAAGGATCTTTTTTTTTTTTTTTTTTGCTGCGGGTACTGGGGATTGAACTCAGGGCCACTCAACCACTGAACCACATCCCCAGCCCTATTTTGTATTTTATTTAGAGACAAGGTCTCACTGAGTTGCTTAGCTCCTTGCTGTTGCTGAGGCTGGTAGATCCTCCCGCCTCAGCCTCCCAAGCCATTGGGATTATAGACTTGAGCCACAGCACCTGGCACAGTTAAGTATCTTGAGATGGGAAGATTATCCTGGATTGTCAGGCGGGGCCACTGCAGTGACGAGAAACTTAGAGTTGCACCTTCCCAAGACTGTAGTGGAAGGAGGGAAGAGGAGGTGGAGGAGGAAGGAGGGTTGGAGGGGGAGGACAGGAGAGGGAGAGCAGGGGCATTGAAAATGGGGGCAGCCAAGGAGTGGGGGTGGCAAGGCTGACTTTCCCAGAGCCTCCACAAAGACCCAGGGCCCTGAGACATGTGTGGGGCTTCCTACTTTAAGACAATGATTACATGTCATGAGTCCCCACATTTGTGATCATTTGTTATGGGCAGCTACCAAAAGAAATGAATATTCACCCACCTCCTGGTCGTGCTCATTAACACCTCTTCAAGCCTCTTCCCCTCCACCATGCAGCACTGGGAGCTGTCGCATTCTGGGGATTGAACTCAGGGGTGCCCCAACAGAGCTAGATTCCCAACCCGGGATTTTTTTTTTTTTTTTAAATTTTGACACAGGGTCTTGCTGCATTGCTTCGAACTTGTGAGTCACGGGATTGTAGGTGTGTGCCACTGTGCCTGTCTCCGTCCTTCAAGTGGCTGTACGGCTCCTGTCACACAGGCATTTACTGTTCTTTTTTTAAAAATATTTTTATCTTTTAGTTGTAGTTGGACACAATACCTTTTTTTTTTATTTATTTATATGTGGTTCTGAGGATCGAACCCAGGGCCTCGCACATGCTAGGCGAGCACTTTGCCACTGAGCCACAACCCCAGCCCCTATTTGGCTGTTCTTGAAGGATGGTTTGAGAATTCTTCTGTCTGATTGAGCTTCATGTAAATAAGTCATAATTAAGTCTAATGCTGTACTTTCCGACTATTCTCATCTCATGGTCCACAGACATGCTAGTGTTTACATAGCAACTAACAGGAAGTGGAAGAAGGAGCTGGTGTTGTGGCTCAGTGGTAGAGCGCTTGCCTAGCATGCATGGCGCACTGGGTTTGATTCTCAGCACCACTTAGAGTTGCACCTTCCCAAGACTATAGGGGGAGGAGGGAAGAGGAGGTGGAGGAGGGAGGAGGGATAGAGGGGGAGGACAGGAGAGGGAGAGTGGTCTACCAACAACTAAAAAAAATATTTTAAAGAAAGGAAGTGGAAGAAATGAGATCATCAACCTTGAGCTTTGTTGGAAAAAGTTACTATATTTTCTCTTTTTTAATTTTTTAGTTGTAGATGGACACAATGCCTATATTTTATTTATTTATTTTTATGTGGTGCTCAGGATGTAACCCAGTGCCTCACACATGCTAGGCAAGCACTCTACCACTGAGCTTCAATCCCAGCCCACTATATTGTCTATTATATAAGAAAGCAATAAAGAGCAATGTGTAAAATATTAGATATTGATATTGCATAAAAACTTCTAGAGTCTTTTTTTCAGGGTTAGAAATCTGAGCTCAGGGCCTTGAGCATGCTCAATGAACATTCCTGAGCAAACCCCCAGGACCCCATCTTTTCCATGATTTAAATGAGACCTTGCTTTCTATTAATTTTACTTTTAATTTTGTGGTTTATAGGACTTGATTTTTTAGTACCAGGCTTTATGCTTGAAATACAGTTGATTCTTGTTATTCAAGTTGTTATTTATAAGTCCCTATAAACACTGAATTAGTGAATATTAGCCTATTACTTACAGAGGAAATACAGAGTAAGCTTCCTACAAGCCTCTGATCACATTTATGTCAACTGAAATGCCACTTGCTACAAAGGTTCATTTGCCAATGTCCTCGTGAAACAAGCCATTTCATTACCATTGAAAACCTGTTCTTCCACACCCTGTATAATTCTAAGCAGGTGTTTTTAAAAATCATTCCAGTTTGCTGATTTGCAGAATCTGCCTGGCCTGCAAGTTCACAGTTTTCATGCCTGACCACCTTCCTGAAACAAGGTGGTTGGCTGCACCAGCCCAGGAGGCTTTAACACGTTTCTGATTCTTTGGTTTTCAGCCTCACAACGATGCCTTTAACTGATGTTTTTTAAATTGGTCATCATCTCGTGAATCTACACATTTCACTGCTTTCCAGAGCTTTGCCATATGCAGTGATGTTATTTCAGCATTTTCCAGAGCAGCCTCCCAGACAGATGGGTGAATTCCCTCCTCCTTCCCTGTGGCCCCCAGGGTTGTGGGGGCACGGCTCTGACTCCCTCTGTGGCTTACCCACCCCAACCTCCTAGGCCACACTGCAGGCCCGAGAGCTTCCCGGAGCTGGACAGCACCTCAGCTCTATCTGTGCCTCAGGCTACTGTATCTGCAAAATCACAAACAAAAAAATTTTAGTGAATTCACAACCAAGGAATTCACAGATATTGAGGATCAACTGTAAGTAGTACCTGATCAGGCTGACTAAAAGATGACTTTCTTCAATTTTTTTAGCATTACCACTGATGAGAAAATTTGTTTGCATAAGTAAGTAAAAGCTATTTATCCTTATTTTCCCAACACATTTTTGTTCTTGTCATTAACCAGATTTTAGATAATTCATTCTCTTTTTTTCTTTTAAATGTTTACTTTTCAATTGTAGTTGGACACAATACCTTTATTTTATTTTATTATTTTTATATGGTACTGAGGATCAAACCCAGGGCCTCACATGTACTAGGCAAGTGCTCTACCACTGAGCCACAACCCCAGCCCACAGATAATTAATCTCTTGAGGAACTAATCTCTTTAACTCTAGCAACTTTGCCTTAAATTCACAATATTTTTTTGTGATGCTGTAAATGGATTTTAAATCCAATAAAACTCTTCTACTTCAAATAAACATTATCCAAAAGAGGAGAATTTGAATCACAAATGTAAGCATAATTTCAAATTTTGCATTTTAAAGAAAAACAGGTGAGGGGCTGTGGCTGTGGCTCAGTTGTAGAGTACTTGCCTGGCATGTGTGAGGCACTGGGTTGGATTCTCAGTACCACATATAAATAAATAAAATGAAGGTTTATCAACAACTAAAAAAAATTTTAAAAAGAAAAAAAGGTGAAACTAATTTTAATATATTTTTAACCTGACAACCAAAATATGGTCACTGCAAAACATAATCAAAATGAAAGCTATTGTGAGGTGACTTATATTTTTTTTGTACTAAGTCCTTGAGAACTTATGTGTGTGGCACATCTCATTCATACTGTTGTAGGGAACAGATGAGGTAGGGCACCAAAGATAACAGGAAACAGTTTTATTTGGCTGTAGCCAGTTTCAGAGGGCACAGCTTTCGATGAAGCCAGATTTACAGATAGGTAGTTAGTGTAGTTAGGTAAATAGGGTCTAATATTGAGTAAAATCGAAAATGAAGGCCATGTTGTGAATGGAGCCCAGGAAAGCAGAGCAGCACTTGGGGAAATTGAAATGTTAATGTTCCCAAGGCCCAGGGCCCATTATAAAGAAATGTTAATGAAGCAGCTCCCAGAAAACAGGGAGGTGCTAATCAAAAGGCTCCTTCTGCCCAGAATACTCCTCTGGCCCATCTGCCCCTCATCTTTTGGGTCTTCTCACCTACATTCTATCACTGCAAGATAACAGAACAAAGGACAGGAACACGGACAGAAATGTAGGAAAGCTGGATGAAGACCTTAGCTATTAAAAGGGGAAGACATTGCCCTTCCACAGATTCCACCTCTTGGTTCCCCTTCTTCTTCCAGGGAGAAGTCTTTTCTGCTGTCCTTAATAAAGCTTCTACTTTCCACTCTAACCTTGCCTCAGCATGCTTCTCTGGTGTTATACTACTATATATGCTGGGGAAGCAAGGACTCGTCACTGGTAAACAGCAGTAACAGATTGGAGGTCTCACTGAGATCTACACCGAGGTAAGCACCTCTCCACGCACCCCATGTCTGTCTGAGGTACATCTTTGTCTTTCTTTCTGGAGGGTGATCTGGGCACCCAACAGCTACTTAAACACAATACGTGCACCTGCCACTCTTCAAGACTCAGGTGAGAGGTTTCCTGGCCTAGGCAGCTCTCAATCACCTGTTCCATATAGAGCAGGCATGTTGGGTTCTTCCAAAGCCGCTTCCAACTTTTCTGTCTGGGCCCGGAGAGCAATTGGCGTGAGTACACAGTGTCCCTAATCCCGATCTGCCTTGGATGCATGGAGGTGGAGGAAGGAGTTTGGAATTCCAGTCCGGGCTATGCTCAGACGTATTCCTAAGGTTTCTTTCTCTTGAGCCCCCTCTCAACAGCCCTAAGGGGTATCTAGGGTGATCGGTAGATGAACGGCACTGAGGGAAAGCCTCAATCACATTTGCCTCCGTGTGGGCTATGCAACACTACCAACCCCACATCCATTCCCTCCTGGATGCTTCCCTTCCTTCACAGGTCAGAAATGTTAGCATTTCAGGTTGTAGGACTGAGAGAAAAGCATGGGATAATTAGTAAAAGCTGCCCAGGTTCCCTCATGTGCATAGGTAACTTTCACTAGTCTGTTTTAAAATTTCCCATTATTGCTCCAATGTTTAGAATGTGCTGTGTTCTCTTTAAGCTGCTAGAGGGAGGCATTTTTAGAATCGAATCTTCCAATAGTCTCTCCAATGGAAAGGGCTACCTTACAACCAGGAGATATCCCTTACCCTCAGGAGGTTCCTTTAATCTATGGAGAAAAGGCAATAAGAAGAGTGCACGATTGATTCTCTTTTGCTCTGGGTTTTTAGTGACAGGGAGGAAAGCAGTAAGGCCCTTAAGTCTGAATCCTCCCAGGGTCTCTGGCACAGGGCAAACTGAGACCCTAGCACTTTGCCAAAGGGGACCAGAAACACCCTTGGCAAAGCAAGGTGAGAGACAGGTTTTCTAGACCGTTCAGGAAGCTCAAATTTAGGGAGATGTCCCTAATGAGAACAGCTTTCTCCAGCGCAGGTGCCCGAGTCCTGTTTTTTCCTCTTCTCACTCAGATGGGAGATTCTCTCTCCAATATGCCAGGTGCACCATTAACCTGCATATTGAAAAATTGGGAGAGATTTGACCCACGAATGCTCAAGAAAAAGTGCCTCATTTTCTTCTGCCACCAGTCCTGGCCTCAAAGCAAACTCCCTGATGGAGAAACCTGGCCACCAGAGGGAAATATCGATTTTAATACAATTTTACAGCTTGATAAATTTTGCAAAAAGGAAGGGAAATGGTGTGAAGTGCCGTATGTCCAGGTTTTCTTTGCCCTAAGGGAAAACCCCAAATTATGCCAACAATGTAAAGTAGACTTAGCTATGATATCTGCCACGAAGAGAGAAAATCTTGGGGACTCACCTATTGAGGAGAAAGAATCAGGAGGACCCACAAAATCTCCATCTGCTGTTGGTGTGCAACAGCAGCCCTCCTGTCCTCCATACCCTGGCCTCTCTGCATCTGCCCCAATAGACAGACCAAATATATTACCTCTCCAGGAGATGCCAGGAGGAGAATTTGGACCAATCAAAGTACATATACCCCATTCTCCCTTCAAGACTTAAGGCAGATAAAAACAGACTTGGGGAGATTTTGGGGGGACCCAGATAAATATACTGAGGTATTTCAAAACATATGCCAAGTGTTTGACCTCATCTGGAAAGATATTACACTATTACTCAACCAGAACTTGAATTTCAATGAGAAGGAAGCAGCCCTAAGAGCAGCTGAGGAATTTGGGGATGACCTACACCTTGCTCTTGCCCCAGCAGAACAGACTAGGAGCAAACCCAATTATCCACTTAGAGCACAGGCAGTTCCCAGAAATGATCCTGAGTGGAACCCAAATGATGAGCAAGAGGCTTGGAAAATTAGCCATTTCCAAATGCTGGTCCTTGAGGCCCTCAGGAGAATCAAGCAAAAGCCCTTTCAGAAATTATTCAGGGACCCCAGGAAAGCCCTGCTATTTTCATGGAGAAACTCAGAGAGGCAATGAGAAAACACCACCACTGTGAATCCGGAGTCCACAGAGGGCCACCTACTTTTAAAGGATGAATTTATCACTCAGTTAGCCCCAGACATTCGGAGGAAGGTATAAAAATTGGCACATGGCCCTGATCAATCTTTAGATAACATCCTTTGACGTGCTACTTCCGTTTTTTAATAATAGAGATCAAGAGGAAAAGAAGGGAAAAAAGTTCAGAGACAGAAAAAAAAAAAAACTGAAGCGCTGGTATTTGCTCTTAGAGGAGTAAGCTCCCAGGGTGAAAAAGGAGGAAGACAAAATGCTCCTCAATCCACAAAAGGGACTTGTTTCCATTGTGGAGAGAAAGGACATTTCAAAGAGGATTGCCCAATAGCCAAATGACCACCTCAAAAGCCCTGCCCAAAATGTCAAGGCAATCACTGGAGGAATGACTGTCCTCAGGGGCATAGGTCCTTGAAGCCAGACTCCTCCACACAGGCCTGATGGGGCCAGGCTCAACTCTGGCTCCTGTAATTCCTATCACCCCACGTGAGCCCCGGGTATGCTTCTCCCTAGGGAGCTGAGAGGTCAACTTCCTCTTAGACACTGGTGCCAGTTGTTCTGTGCTCACCTCTTACCCGGACCTCTCTCCCTTAATATTACAACAGTGCAAGGAGTGTCTGGACGGCCAATCACCAGAGAGTTTACTCCCCCACTGAGTCGTGAGTGGGACGGGGTGATGTTGTCTCATGCATTTCTGATAGTCCCAGAATGTCCTACCCCTTTATTGGGAAGGGATTTACTTTCAAAACTTCAGACGTCCATTACAATGAATTTAGGACCGAGAGGGCCATTATGTTTGCCTTTATTAGAAGGTGATATAAACCATGAAGTGTGGGCTACTGAAGGCAAAATTGGACGGGCAAAAAGTGCAATTCCAATCAAAATAGTCTTTCCACATCAGAGACAATACCCCTTATGCCCAAAGGCAAAAAAGGGCTTATTAAAGATCATTCAGAACCTCAAAAGATAGAAACTTTTAGTGTCCTGCAACAGCCCATGTAACACACCCATTTTAGGATGCATTCATTTTAATGAAGCAGTTGTTACTCTCCACCCTATAGTTCCTAATCCATACACCCTGTTGTCTGAGATTCCAGCAGCCACTGCTTGGTTTACTGTGTTGGATTTGAAGAATGCCTTTTTCTGTATACCCTTAGACTCCCAATCACTTTATCTGTTTGTCTTTGAGGAACCAGAAAACAGATCTCAACTAACTTGGACAGTATTGCCCCAAGGGTTTAGAGATAACCCTCATTTGTTTGCCTAAACCTAGCTAAAGATTTAACAAAGTTCAGAGATAAAACATCTCTGACTGTCCTACTATATGTAGATGGCATACTTTTGTGTGCCTCTACTCAGAAGAAATGTCAGGAAGCTACCAAAAATCTTTTAAACTTCTTAGCTGATAAGGGTTATAAAGTCTCAAAGAAAAAAGCTCAATTGTGCCAAAAACAAGTTCAATATTTAGCATTACAGCTGTCTCAAGGAACTCACAAGCTAGTACCAGAAAGAATAACCCCTATAGGACAGTATCCTCTACCTCAAACCATAAAACAACTTAGAGGCTTCCTAGGGATAACTGGATACTGTAGGCTTTGGATCCCTGGATATGAGGAAATAGCTAAGCCTCTCTATAGCCTCCTCAAAGAGACACTACGCCAAGGAACAACTTCCCTGATAAGGGAACCAGAACAGACTAAAGCCTTTAAGGCATTGAAAGGGACCTTACCTCAGCTTACCTACTGAGCAAAAATTCAACCTATTTGTCATGGAGAGAAGAGGAATAGCCCTGGAAGTGGTCACACAAGAGAAGGGACCAGCTCAGCAGCCAGTAGCTTATCTCAGTAAGGAACTTGATCTAGAGTCCCGAGGATGGCCTCATTGTTTGAGGGTAATAGTAGCAGTGGCCTTGCTAGTCCCTGAGGCAATTAAAATCACCCTGGGAAGAGACCTTATTGCCTACACCTCCCATGATCTCTCAGGAATTTTAAATACAAAAGGAGAACTATGGCTCTCAGACAATCACCTTCTAAAATATCAAGCCCTACTTTTAGAAGGACCTATAACTCAAGGACTTGCTCTAATTTAAACCCAGCTACTTTCCTCCCAGATAAATTAGAGGGAAATCCTGAACATGACTGCCAACAAGTCCTAGCTATAAATTACTCAGCCCAGAAAGACCTTCAAAATGTTCCCCCCATGTTCACTGATGGGAGTTCCTTTATGGAACAAGGAGAACGCAAAGCGGGATATGCTGTGGTGACTTTACATGACACCATAGAGGCACAATCTTTGCCCCCAGGCTGGATAGGAAGATGTACTATCAGGGACCCCTGGATGCAGGGGAGATGGACCCCAAATATAAAACAGCCAGCAAACCTCCCCAATCTCTAATATAGATGGGGACGATCTGTGTTTCATTGGTATGATCATCTAGCTTCACTGTTTATCCCAAAAATTGGTTTAGAAGATGTAATGTGGCATGTAGAAACTTTAAACAATTATACTCAAACTGCCCTCCATGATATCGAGGAAAGTATCTCTCTCCTTAACACTGAAATTACACTTATGAGGAAGGCCATCTTACAAAACCGGATGGCTTTTGATGTCCTCACTGCAGCTCAAGGTGGTACTTGTGCCATTATTAAAACTGACTGTTGTGTTTACATCCCTGACAATTCTGGCAATGTTACAAATATCCTTAAAGATTTACATGCTCAGATAGAAGTCATGTCCTCACCAATCTTGTCATGAGAACAATATCTTAGCTCCTGGTTCTCTGGTACTTCCTGGTGGAAAACATTGTTAGTCTCTGTTGTTGTCATCATACTCACTGGCATATTCCTATGCTGTGGCATTTATTGCTGCATTAATCTATTTCCAGTACTAATAATTTCCTGTTTCTCTTATAGACCACCCATCACCCAAATGGCCCTCTAGCCTGTTACTTCTTTTTTTTTTCTTTTTTTTTAAATTTGTTTTAATTAGTTACACATGACAGTACAATGATCTTGACATATCATACATTTGAATCACAGCCTGTTACTTCTCAATCGGACTTCTATCATGGACCATTCAATAGATCCAATTTTTAAAAAGGGGGACTCCAAAACTGCTTGCTCAACACTGCCCCCTTTCAGCTTGAAGAAGCCAGAATGGTCATCAACCCCTTTATTTACAGCAGTAAGGAGTTCCCAAAATTAGAGGGGGGAATGAAGCCAGATTTACAGATAGGTAGTTAGTGTAGTTAGGTAAATCAGGTCTAATATTGAGTAAAATCAAAAATGAAGGCCATTTTAAGAATGGAGCCCAGGAAAGCAGAGCAGCACTTGGGGAAATTGAAGTGTTAATGTTCCCAAGGCCCAGGGCCCATTCTAAAGAAATGTTAATGAAGCAGCTCCCAGCAAACAGGGAGGTGCTAATCAAAAGGCCCTTCCTGCCCAGATTACTCCTCTGGCCCATCTTCCCCTCATCTTTTGGGTCTTCCCACCTACATTCTATCACTGCAAGATAACAGAACAAAGGACAGGAACACGGACAGAAATGTGGGAAAGCTGAAAGAAGACCTTAGCTATTAAAAGGGGAAGACATTGCCCTTCCAAGGATTCCACCTCTTGGGTCCCCTTCTTCCTCCAGAGAGAAGTCTTTTCTGCTATCCTTAATAAAGCTTCTACTTTCCACTCTGACCTTGCCTCAGCGTGCTTCTCTGGTGTTATACTACTGTATATGCTGGGGAAGCAAGGACTCGTCACTGGTAAACAGCGGTAACAGATTGGAGGAGGCCATGATCAATCAATCAACCCACTGAACCCCGAATTCAGGTAGTTCCAGAACTTTGTACCACCATGTAAGGGAAGGTGCTCAGAAGTTCACAGTCTGCAGAAGTTCACACAAAAGCAGCTTTTTCTTTCACTGTTCTGGGCAAGTTAATCCCTCAAGGACAGCTCCTGAGAAGGAGACAGCTTCTTCTTTCTTTCCTCCCCCTGCCAGCTGGTACCCTGGAGTCCAATGGGTATCTTTTCTTATCTTAGAAATGTAGACATCTCTGTGAAGCCCAGCTCAAGGCAAGAGGCCCTGTTAAGGGATTTGTCTTTTTTTTTTTTATCACATTTTGCATTTGCAAACATGCTTCTCAAACTACTATACTGCATAAATGTTTGTGAAAAACTAGTAAAGGCGCATTCAGCACCTGGAGTGCCGATTTCTTCCTGGCCTGTGGCCAAGTAAATAGGAAGTTTAACTTCATTGAACTCTTTTGTAGAGACTCTTTTGTTGATAGTTCTAACATCAATTATGGTGAAGATTTCTGGAGAAGTTCAGTTAAGATTCTCTGTGGAGGAGGGGGTGCCACTACAAGACTAGCTATATTTCAATCATTCAACAGGCAATTGGACAGCACCGTTGTATTTAAAAATAACACTGAAGCTTCTTGGCATGGTGGCACATGCCTGAAATCCTAGCAGCTCAGGAGGCTGAGGCAGGAGGATCAGAGTTCCAAGCCAGCCTCAGCAACTTAGTGAGTCCTTGAGCAACTTAGGAAGACCCCAACTCTAAATAAAATATAAAAAAGCTGGGCATGTGGCTCGGTGGTTAAGTGCCCATGGGTTCACTCTCTGGTACCAAAAATCAGTCAATCAATAAACAACACCAAAGCCTTTCCTTCAAACATGTGTAGATGTTAGTCTACACACTTTTTAATTCTTTAGGACTCAATTTATAATACTGACCAGTAATTGCTGGTGAACGATTCTGAAATTCATCTTTGCAAGGTTGAACTTTTGCTTTAAATGCAAGTCTTTGGCTTTAAATGCAGGGCTTGTCCCCTAGAGGTTCATAGACTGGCAGCTTGAGCCTGGGGTAGTATGTTCTCTGAGGTCTCACAGGGTGAATTCTCGCTCTCTGGGACAAAGATTCGTCATTGCTAGAGCAGGCTGTCATAAAGCGAGTTTGCCTCCTCAGGTCACTGGTCCCCCTCTCATCACAAGACTCTTTCTGCCTCTGACGCACTGCTCTCATGCTCCTGCCATCAGATGCCATCTGCCACCTCCAGGCCCAACTACGACATTTGTTATTCCAAAAATACGTCTTACGTAAGTCATTTCTTAAGAACACTCTAAACCAAATCAATTTTTAGAATAAGTTTAGATGGGCAAAAAGAATATTGAAATGTTAGTTTTAGTTAACTAAAATTTTGAAAAACTGGCAATATTTATATTTATGCATAATGAGTTCAGATAAAAATTGATTTCTAAAGACATCAAGTCTTTATTGCCTTTTTTGTATCAGCTTTATGTTCAATTAGTATTTTTAAGAACAAATATATCTGTGATGGTTCAGACCTGCAATGTCCCCCAAGGTGCATGTGCGGGGGTTGGTCCCCAGTGCAGCAGTGTTCAGGGTGGGGCTTCTGGGCAGTGATTGGGAACCCAAGGCTCTGACCTCATCGTGGACTACTCCATTAATACACTGGTGATCTGGTGGCATCGTGGGAGGTGGTGGGAGATCTAGGAGGTAGAGCCGGTTGGGGTGAGAGGTCACTGGGAGTGGGCCATGGAAGGGAAGGTTTTCCACAGCCCCTTCTTTGCTGGCTCTCTGTTTCCCAGCTGCCCATGAGCTGACGACTGTGCTCCACCGGGTCCCTCTGCCATGATGCTCTTCCTCAGCTCAGGCCAAAGCAATGGAGCCAGCTCACCATGGACTGAAAACCCCTAAAACCATGAGCTGAGATATATCTATATATCTATATATCTTTCCTCCTTTGGTTGTCTTTCTTGGGCATTTGTCCCAGCAATGAAAAATCAACAGAACAATTATCAAATAAAAATTCATTACAAACCCTACCAACAATCAGACTTGCTTACTAACTTCAAAAGCTTGTAAGATGCTCCAACATAATTGAACATTATACAAAATGTAAGTCATTCACAAAGGACCTCATATAATTCCATGTATATGAAGTGTCTAGGACAGGCAGATAGGTAGAGGTGGAAAGTCTGTACTGGTGTCTAGAGCTGGGTCACAGAAGTAAATAAACAATCTCTACCAGTCAGTACAGGGTTTCTTTTAAGGATAACAAAAATGTGGTGGTGGTTGGATGGTTCTGCAAACACACTCTACCTTAAATGTACAGTACATCAGTTCCATCTCAATGAAGCTTTTAAGAAGAAAAAGTTCAAAGAACCATGGTTACTGCTGTGGTTTCAGTGTGAGCAGACTCTTCTATTAACGCAGGAATGTTCAAAGGAATTCTGAGAGCTGTAACCTCATCAGTCCATCCTAGTTTGAATGGACTGACTGGGTGGTAACTGTAGGCAGCGGGGGCAAGACTGGATGAGGTGGTCACCAGGGGTGTGCCCTGGAAGAATGCATCTTCCCTGGCCCCTTCCACCTTCTTCCTCTCTTGCTCTGCTTCCTGGCCACAACTGGTATGGATGGAGGAGCTTTCTTCCACCATGATGTTCTCCTCACCTTGGGCCCAGAGCAATGAGTCCAGTATCTGTGAGCTGAGACTTGGAACCATGAGCCAAAATAAACTCTTCCTTCTCTAAATTGCTCTTGTTGGGTCTTATGGTCACAGAGACAGAAAGCTGGCTAACACAACTACTAATGACAGAGGATAACTAGTGTTTCTGATAGCTGCACAGAGATTCTTTCCTATAGACTATAACTGGAAAATGAGAGCTACAGAATCTAAACACTGATCACTGATAACTGGGTGTGCAGATCTCTGGTTGAAATGAAAGTTGAATGGAAAGCAAAAATACAGGTATGAGAGGAAAAAAAAAAACAGTGTGGCTATGCAGACACTTTAGCATCTGCTGGCAAAGGGGCTCCCTGAGAGTTGGCCCACAGCATGGTGAGCCTCCAGTCACAGTGGAACAAGGCAATCAGAGGCAGCACCAGGCTTCAGCAAGAACTAAGCAGCTCTCAGTTCTTAAAAAGCCACTAAGAAGGAAAGTTATAATTCAGCTATATTTTATTTAGAGACCACTCAGACATACCCAACAACAAAAACAGTAGAGATGCATATGACTTCTGTATTGATAGAAAAAAATATGAGCCCAGTGGCGCACACCTGTTATTCCAGGGAGGCTGAGGCAGGAGGATCACGAGTTCAAAGCCAGTGTCAGCCACTTAGCAAGACCCGAAGCAACTCAGCAAAACTCTGTCTCTAAATGAAATATAAAAAGGGCTGGGGATAGTGGCTCAGTGGTTAAATGCCCCTGGGTTCAATCCCTGATCCAAAACAAAACAAAACAAAAAACTAAACTTGATATGTGTTGCTATAGGTTGAATGGATGTGTTCCTGCAAAATTCATATGTTGGAATCTGATCACCAAGGTGATGGTATTAGCAGGTGGGGCTCCCAGGGAGGTGATTTATGATCTCATACAGGAGGTATAAGGGACCTGCCTCCCTCCTTTCTGCCTCCTTCCATGTGTGGATGCAGAGTTCACCCTGCTGGAGGGCACAGTAATAAGGGGCCATCTGGGAAGCAGAGACGGGGTCTTCAGCAGATACCAACCAGCTCGCACCTTGACCTTAGACTTTCCAGTCTCTAGAACTGAGAGAAATAAACTTCTATTGTTTGTAAATTACCTAGTTGTAGGTATTTTTTATTATAGCAGCACAAATGGACTGTGACGTATATAGATAAGAATTCATCCCTGGAACGATGGCGCACACCTAGAAGCCCAGCAGCTTGGAGGCTGAGGCAGGAGGATTGAAAATTCAAAACCAGACTCAGCAACTTAGCAAGGCCCTAAGCAACTCAGCAAGACCCTGTCTCTAAATAAAATACCAAAAAAGGCTGAGGTTGTGGCTCAGTGGTTAAGTGCCCCTGGGTTCAATCCCCAGTACCAAAATAATAATAATAATAATAATAATAATAATAATAATAATAATAATAATTAATGATAAACAAGGGACTGGGATGAGCTCAGCAGTAGAGCATGTGTGTTTAATATGCGGAAGGCCCTGGGTTCCATTCTCAGCACAACAACAACAACAAATCATGATAAGCATATCAAAATTAAGTAACTTAATACACTAATTAGAATGAATTTTAAAAATCTTAAAGAAAGATTCTGTGGTGGGTTGAATAGTGCCCCCCTGAAAATAAAAATTCATGCCTACCAGCAACCTCAGGATGACCTCTTGCTAATAGGGTCTTTGCAAACGTGATTACCTAGGTGAGGGCTAGCCATAAAGCCAATGACTAGTATCCTTATAAGAAGAGTCAAGAGGGACAAAGAAACTGTGACATAAATACACAATGGAGTCCTAGTCAGTCATAAAGATGAAGGGAATTCTGCCATTTGTAGGATAATGTAGGGAACTTGGGAGCATTATTATTTTCTCTCAATGTGGAAGCTAGAGAGGAAAAACCAAGTGAGGTGGTGGAAACTTATGAAAATGGAAGCCCAGTAGAGGAAGGAGACCAAAGAGAGGAAGGAGGGAGGGAAAGGAGAGATACTGGGGAGAGAGAGGGCGACCCAATCACATTGCTCTATCATGGGCATATACAAATAGGTAACAACGAATCCGACTATTATCTACAATAATCATGCACCAATAATATATGGGAGAAAGAGGACAAGGAAAGGAGATACAGCAGGCACACCCCAGCAAGGGTGGCCATGGGAAGACAGAGGCTGAAGCTGGGGAGATGCTGCTACAGGCCAAGAGCAGCAAGGATTGTTGGCAACCACCAGCAGCAGCCGGGAGAGGCAAGAAGGATTCTTTGCCAGAATTTTCAGAGAGAGCCAGGGACGGTTGACACCTTGGTCTGGGCTTCTGGCATAGAACTAGGAGAGAATACATTTCTGTCCTTTTAAGCCACCCATGTGGGGCCCCCTTGTAAGAAATCCATGAAGTTTCGTCACTAGACCACTAGAGGGCAGCAAGTCCCACTTAGACAAATGGGCCCCCAAAGTTACTCTTGTTTACAGAGAAAGCCATCTTTTGAATGTCAAAGTTATTATTTTATCACTTCAATTATTACAACCATTACTATTTTTCTGAATAACTGTTGACTTTTGCAACAACCAGCGGGGAGCTTCTTTTAAAGAACATTCTTGTCCTTTTGTCATTTCACTTGTAGGAGGGTCACTATAGGATAAATTCCCCAGTGATTCACCTTCTGGCAAAAGATACACCTTTTAAATTTTCAAAAGATAGGTCCTCATTGCTCTCCAAGGAAGTAGTAGCACATTACACTCACCAGAAATGTATAGAATGACATTTAGATTTAAGTGTGACAGTACTTTTCCAAGCTAATGGTTAAAAAAGCAGGCTTCGCAAAGATCAGTGGCTTATGTCCTAGGGACAGATAAAGGACCCTTGGACCCATGTTTTATGGCTCAGGGGCTTCCGCAGCCTGATGCCTCCTGGGGTCCCCTCTCCAGGCTGCCATAGACTTGACCGATTTTCCTTTGGGCACGGAGCCCAGGCATGCAGACAGCACACTGAAACTGGTTGTGTCACATTGGCAGAGAGAACATCTTCCTCCAAGACAGCAGTAATTATAACCAGAAGCTCCCCCTTCCCTCAGTCACTCTGAACCTAAAGGCCAGAAACCAACCCAGGACACCAAAGGGATAGTCACCAGAGTGTCCTCAAGAATAGTCACACGTCTGCTTGTCCTGCCTGCTCAGTCCTGCTGAGGCCAGGGGTGGCCTCACTGAAGCACTCAGGAGTACGGGAGACAGCTCAGTGAGGTGGCACCAGGACTCGCTTCTCCCTGTCCCCTCCATGGTACTCAGCACCTTTGTTCTGAATCTAACTCACCTAATGGTCCAGCCCTAAGAAGGACAGGCAGGGAAGGACAGGAGATGGAGAAGGGAAGTGGGGAGTTACCAAGGTGTCTGTCCATCTTTCCTTCTGACTCAGGAACCTGACCTTCATCTTGCTTTCAGAAGAACAGTGGGGCCCATTCCTGCCCAGACCTGCCTGCAGCAACCCAGTTGTTTTATGACAACCCAATAGTGCTTCCTGTAAGGTGAGGCTGGACCAGCTTCTCCTCCCTCCCCTGCCTGTTATCTACCGCTAGCAAATTAAAACTGGCCCACATGACTTCCTAGCACAGCTCCTATAAACTGGGAAGACATCAATAAGTAGCTGTAAACAAACAAACATATTGGTTTTAGGTGGTTGTCTGTCTTCCTTTGCAAAGAATATAAGTGGGTGATTAACTGGGAGTTACCATGAGACAACACTGCCCTAAGCACTTTTGTAATATGAACTCACTTAATCTTTGCAGCAGTCATAAGAGTTAGCACTGTAATTATTCCCATTTTACAGATGAGTAACCGGAGGCACCGAGAGACCAGGAAGGTCATATAGTGAGTAAGTGGCAAAGCTGGGAGCAGCAGATGTCAGACAGCTTCTCCCCTTTATTTCATTCTTCCTCATTCTTCAGAAACACCCGGGAGTTTCTCCCTTTCTGAAATATGAGCTAATAATCCCAACCATTTGTCCAGCCTGCACTGGTACAAGGGAATGGTTTCCCCAGCCCTGGGTGTGACACAGGAATCCTCCCTGATAACTGAGCTCATTCCTGATGCTGCCCCAATACATTAACCCCAAATCAGTGGCTTACAGCAAATGCAGTTGTTGATGTTGGAAGTCCCAAAGTGCAGGGTCAAGGCACCTTCACTCCCTCCGGAGGCTGTGGGAAAGGAACCCTTCCCCAGGCCACCTGCATCCTCTGGACCAAAACCCCTCCCTGCAGCATCGAGGCCAGCCCCGCAGGTCTTGCCTCCCTGGTCACATCTCTGTCTGACCCTCGTGTCTTCTACTCTTTGAGACTTGTGACTACACTGGCCCCACCTGGATAGCCTGGGGCTTCCCCATGTCAGGGATCCTCAGTCACATCTGCAAAGTGAAGCCACTTTCACCACCCTGGGGACAGGTGTTTTGCAGGAGGGCATTCTCCTATCTGCCACAGTAACCTGTGACATTTCCAAACCCTTTCTCTTCTCTTCTCTTTCAAAGACCCCAGCTCTTTTGAAGAGGATGTCATTTTTATCCAGTAACCTGTCCCTTTAACCCAGTGCTCTCAAACTCTGCTGCATGTTGAATTCACCAGTCCTTCTGTCAAACCCCTGACCAACCACATCACAATACCTGGGATGTGTGCCAGGTATCAGCGCTGACTTTTTTTTTTTTTTTTTTTTGGTACCAGAGATTGAACCTAGGCGCTTAAATACTGAGCCACATCCCCATCCCTTTTTATTTTTTGTTTTGAGACAGGGTCTCACTTAGTTGCTTAGGGCCTCACTAAGTTCCTGAGGCTGGCTTTGAACTCGTGATCCTCCCACCTCAGCCTCCTGAGCCGCTGGGATTACAGGTGTGAGCCACTGCATCTGGTTCAACACTTAATATTTTTAAAATAATCTCCAGGGATTGCAATATGCAAAATTTTGGAACCATTGTTAAGATCAACAGAATTCCCACACTACCCCCCCACAACCCTTCAACAATGAATATGAGTAGGGCTGGCCACACCCTACATCATCTCAAACTACCTGCTGTGGCTTGAGTACGTTTATCCCTGTTCGAACTCATGTTGAAATGTAGTGGTGTTGAGAGGTGGTGGGCCCTTTAAGAGGTGATTAGGTCACGGGGCTCTACCTCTTCAGGGATTAATGTAGCTCTCACAAGAATGAGGCCGGCATCATCAGACCAGGCTGTTTTATGGAAACCAGAATCTCCCCTCACTATCCTGTACACACAAGCTCCTCCCAGTAGTGCCTGCTTCCCCTTTCCAATTCTCTGTCATGATACACAGAACAAGGCTCTCATCAGAAGCTGAATGGATACCAGTACCACAGTCTTGGACTGCCAGAACTGTGAATGAAATCAACCTTTTTTCTTTATACATTTCCCAACTCAGATTTTGTTATAGCAACAGAAAATGGACCAAGATAGTTGGCTTAGCTCTGGTCTCAGTGCTGTCCCCCAGGATCCCTTCCTTTGGAGACCTCCATTCCTTTAGGCTTCCTGCCGCCCTTCCTTACCAAGCTCCAGTGCCATCACATCATTCCTTCTGCCCGCAGTGGCCATGATTCTGCACTCCAATCCTTTCCTTGCAGACACCTCCCCTGTTGTAATTTAACCACTGCACCCCGCTGCACTAGCAGCTGGACATTTGAGAGTGGGAGGATAGGAGGCTGACCCAGCTTTCTTGATCTTAGGACCACAGATACCATGCGTCCTGGATTCAGAGTCTGGACGCTGCCTAATAAATCACTTTACTACTCTGCAAAATGACTGTTCTGTTCCTAAATCTCCCAAACTAATCTTTCTCAATGATGACTCAACTTTCTCAATCTTCCAAGAACTAACAGATGCCCTCAGGGCACATCTGTAACCACCCCACTCACTCTGCTGCAAGAGGAAAGCTGCCCTGCTGCCCTGCCACCCCAGCCTCACCCGCGTGGTCCTGGGTCCCTCCACTTGATCTTCCCACAAAGTTTATTGTTGCAATTACTCTCTTTCCTTCACCAACATCACCTTTCTTTGAGATTATTGCCTTTACATAAAACATGCTTTAATATGTCTATGAGAAGAAAAAAATATGTCTATCAGTTCTTGAAACTCCTTTCTTTTTTAAGAGATGGGGGTCTCACTGCCCGCACTGGCCCCAAACTTCTAGGCTGACCTGAGTCTCCTGCCTCAGCCTCAGCCTCAGCCTCAGCCTCCCCGGAGCAGCTGGGATTGCAGGCATGTGTCAGTGCACCTGGTTGTTTTGAAACTCTTTTAAAAAGAATTTAATTTGTCAAAGCACGTTCTCTGATCACAGTGGAATTAAGTTAGAAGTCATCAACAGTAAGATAACTGGTAAATCCTGAACAACTTGGAAATTTATTTTTTTAAAAAAATAAGCACTTCTAAATACTGTTGGTCAAAAAGGATATCAAAAGGTAAATTAGAAAGTATTTTGAACTGAACAAAACTGAAAACAACATGTTCAATATTTGTGGGATTCCACTAAATAGTACTTTAAAGGGAACAGTTCATAATGCTCATATTAGACATGTCTCCAATCGATACTCCCAGCTTCCATCCTAAGAGACTGAAGTGCAAATAAAACCCAACTGAGCACATAAAAAGAAAGATCAGAACAGAAATCAAAATAGTCAGAAAAAAAAATGGAGAAAAAAGATCAATAAAACCAAAAGGTGATCCCTTGAAGGTGAGAAAAAGTTAAACTTTAAGCCAGAGAGATCAGAGACAAAAAGAAAGGCCAGGTATGGCCGAGTGCACCTGTCTGCTACTCCGGAGGATCATCTGGGCCTCAGAGTGTGAGGCCAGTGTTGTAGGCAACAGGGCGAGACCCCTTTCACAGCAGCCAACTAGTCAAACAAAAAATCAAACTGGTAGAAAACCTTAAACTTTCTTAATCTTCAAGAGGAAAAAAAAATGATATACTGGGTTGAGGCAGTTAGACCAGCAGGTGCCCACCTTCCTGACCTCGGTATTGGCTTTATAGAGAGGGTGGAGTCAGGGTAACAGAGGCACCAGGCAGTTTGGCTAGCTGGGCTTGGGAAAAGTTGAGTCACGATGAGATCACAGCCATCCCCTCATCTGGAAGTCACCAATCAAACAGGCTGTGATTACACAGAAGATGGGTGGAGCTCTAATTGCACGCACACCTTGACATGCCTTTGATTTTGTTGCTGGATGCACAGATCTGACTGGGAGGGGAAACGCAGATGGATCTAGATCTCTTTGGAGATGACTCTATAGAGATATATCCTCCTTGAACAAAGCTAAAGGCAGACACTTTACACCACAGAGGTACGTTAGGATTAAATAAAACATTCCTATAAAGGATCTGGCACTCAGTAAACATCCTCTCCCACCTGGGGGCGCACAGGGGCTCACAGAGCAGTGTAGCCCGCCACACCTGTCTACTTACGGAACTTCTCTTCGCTAATTCTCTCCGGAGCGAGCCAGAGGATCATTGTGTGCAGAAGAAGTTACTATGTCTAAGTATTTTCTTTGCGCGTTAGGCAAAAGCAAACAATTGCATTTTGCAATGGATAATGGGCTCACGCCCAAGAAAATTACTCAGCACTTGTTTTTCTGTCTTTGGAGTACTCCCGAAATAGTTGCTTCGGTCCAGCTGCTAAGAACCCGTAGCTCGCTACTGACCCATCGCCGACCGGTGTGGCTTAGAGGAGGGCAGTCTCGCAGATCGCCTCTCATTTCAGAGCCTGCATCAAAACCCCAGCGCCGGGAGGAGGCGGACCCGCAAGCTGGGGCCTTACGAAACCTTCGGGATCAGACAGCCCCTCCTCAGAGGGGAGGGACCGGCTCCGGGGGCCTTGTTCTCTAGGAGTCGCAGCACTGGACCCCAGATCTTAGATCTGCGTCTCTGCTCTGACCCTGGCCCGGCTCCACAGCGCGCACCCGGGTGTTCCGCTGTCAGGTCCGCTCTCCACACAGGTGTCCCGCGCTGCCCACCCGGCCATGTCGTCCTGCAGCCGCGTGGCCCTGGTCACCGGAGCCAACAAGGGCATAGGCTTCGCCATCGCCCGTGAATTGTGCCGGCAATTCTCGGGGGATGTGGTGCTCACCGCACGCGACGAAGCGCGGGGCCGGGCAGCGGTGCAGCAGCTGCAGGCCGAGGGCCTGAGCCCCCGCTTCCACCAGCTGGACATCGACGACCTACAGAGCATCCGCGCCTTGCGCGACTTCCTGCGCAAGGAGTATGGGGGTCTCAACGTTCTGGTCAACAACGCGGGCATCGCCTTCAAGAGTAGGTGCGGGGCTTGGGGGGAGAACTCCCCGCTGCGCTCCGAGGGTACCGGCGGCAAGCCACAGGCGCCCCCACTGTCCACTACTGTGATCTGGGAGGGCGGTGCCAGCCCCTGGGGATGCGCTCAGCTCCCGCCTTGTCGGGCGGTTATTCGCTTTCCTGGATTGGGGGGCTGTGACACCGCGCGCCCTGCCTGCCCAGCCGGGTCGCCGGCCTGTGCAAGCCCGTGCGCCGCCCAGGGGCCGCCCAGAACTTTCAGCTATGGCTGTTTGTAGGAAAACCGGCCTCCGGGGAGGGAGCCAAGCCTTGCTAAGCTCATCAGCTTTCCGTCCACTCCAAGAACCATTTTCTCTGCTAAGGGTCTCCAAAATCACTTGACTTTCGCTTTCCCCGTGAAACAAGGGCGCATTCATAGATGCCAGGAGACATCTGCCCAGGACAGGAAATGAGTCGCTAAGACACAATTAGCGCACACTTGCACATTAGTGGATTTCATAGTTTGTTTAATGGAGAGCTTTGATAGGCTCTGGCCAAAGGGAAACGAGCCTGGTTCCCGCCCCCAGGGAGCTAATGTTTGTTATAAAAAATGCAAATGTGGCTTTTAAGAAGCATCTTCCTTTAGGGGAAGAAATCAAAGAAATTATTTATTCCAGCAATTTGTCAATGAAGAAAGTTACTGAGTTGCCATGATCCAGGAATATAAAGAAACAGGTCAGCTTCACTTACAACCGAGGGGGGAAGAGAAGCCTGAGACAGGAAAAGGGAAAGAACCGATTGTGCAGAAGTAGCTCTGCCTTTGGCCCTGGGCACGCACTCTTGCTCTGTCACGGACCCAAGTCTTCCTCTCACCAGCACCTACAACTCAGCCTCTAGGCTTTGGGGAGCTGCGAACCAGGAATTGACAGCCTCGGAAGTAGACTGCCGCGGTTGGCTGAGGGATTGGTGAATAAAAACCTTGCTTCCTAGACAAGAGGTCTAGACATAGCCCTTATGGGCGGTACCAGCAAACCTGGGCGCAAACTGGGTGCCCAGGCTCCACACCTGCTGAATCAAAATCTGCATTTTAACACAAATCCCAGATATCTCCAGTGCCTATCAAGTTTGAGAAGCAGCAGCAAAGCCAGGGGTCTGGAAGTGGGGTGGGAAGCCCAGAAGCTGCAGCATTACCAATGAGAGACTCCCTGGGTGTGGCCCCAAAAGCTGTTTTCACAGGCCCTGCAGGGGATTCCCATGCACACTGAAGTTTGAGAACCAACCACGAGAGATTTAAAAAATTAGCTTCTCTTTTAATTGGTTGTTAGGCAATAGAATCCATGTTCTCAGGAGTGTGTATGGGGGAGGTGACTTTTTCTTTGTTTCTTTGTCTTTTTGAAAGTGGATGATCCAACACCCTTTGACATTCAAGCTGAGATGACCCTGAGGACAAACTTTTTTGCTACTAGAAATGTCTGCACTGAATTACTGCCCATAATGAAGCCTCATGGTAAGTCCAGGGGATGGACTGTCAGGTTGTGTTCCTTAGGAGGGAATAAGCCATGGGCCCTCTGGACTGGCCCCCAGCAATTACCCAGGGCTGCTGTTTCTTTTCTTTTCTTTTTCTTTTTCTTTTTCTTTCTTTTCTTTTCTTTTTTTTTTTTTTTTTTTGGCGGTGCTGGGAATTGAACCAAGAGCTTCCCACATGCTGGCAAGCTCTCTATCACTGAGCTACATTCCCAGACTCTGCTGTTTCTTTGTAAGGGGGTGGGGGAAGGGAGATGGAAGATTGTCCTAATTTCTCAAGTGTCTGGCTCCTTGCTTGAACATTTCGGCTTTCAAAGAATTGTATGACAGACCACAATGATCTTGGGATCCAGATCACATGATCTTCAACCCTCATGGACAAAATGTCACAAGTCCCCAAAGGTTTTTCAGTGAATCTCCTCCTCCCTAAGGATGTGCCCACACCTGGCTTGTCTGGGGGACCTGAAGGATGGTGTCTTCTCTGGCATTGTTACTTTCCCTATGTTCCTTTCTTACTCTCAATTTTGCAAGCTGATTGAGAAAATCTGAAATAATTTTTCTTTATTAGTAAATACAAAGCCAGTGTGGTGGCACATGCCTGTAATCCCAGCAGCTCAGGAGGTTGAGGCAAGAGAATGGCAAGTTCAAAGACAGCCTCAGCAACAGTGCGATGCTAAGCAACTCAGTGAGAGCCTGTCTCTAAATAAAATACAAAATAGGGTTGGGGATGCAGCTCAGCGGTCCAGTGCCCCTGAGTTCAATCCCTAGTACGCCCACACACACCAAAAAAAAAAAAAAAAAAAAAAAAAGTTACTTGTGATTCTGAGAAGAATTGTGTGGTTTATTAGAAATGTGATTTTGAATAGGATTATCTCTGAATGCAAGCATTTTTAAGTCTAAATAGGTATACCGTGAAAGGCAGACTTCTACTCCCTACCCACTCACTCCCAAGCTCCACAGGGATTGATTTTCTTTATCAGTTTCTTAATGGACTGGGATCATAGAAAGCCTGCAGTCAGTGTTGTAGGTGCTGGTCATAGGGAGCCTTTGGTCCAGTGCATGGAGCTGGTGAGTGCCCAGAGGCCAGGAGATGGAGTTTACAAATATAAACCTAAGCAAATAAAAATGCATATTTTCAAAACTCCCTTTTTAACACAAAAGGTGAAGATTAGCACAGTATTTGCCACCTTAATTTTTTTTTTTTTAAGATTTAATCTTGCAACATTTCCCAGGTTGGCCCAGTCTTCTGGCCTCAGTGATACTCCTGCCTCAGCCTCCCAAATACCTGGGACTACAGACCCATGCTACCACACTCGATGTGATCTTGCTTTATGTTCGCTTTATACCTCTGGGGCTCTTCCCAGATTAGAACAGAACGTTTTCTGTTTTTCCACTGCAGGGCTATCTTTTACCAAGTTATCAGGAAGTCTTCTCCCTGCTGAATTTTACAGTCATAAAATTTAAGAGCTGAAAATTGCTGAAGAAGCCTTGCGTTGCTTCACCTCCACTTTCCTGAGAGGGGAATTGAAGCCAAAAGAACTGAACACATACACGTATTCATGGATTTGGAAAATGTCTCCTAATTTCTTGATTTCACTACTCAATCAAATTAGGATAACCTGTGCTAGTGAAATAGGAATTAGAGTGTCAAATGATTATAAACCAAGCCATTTTGAAAGACAATGGGAGACTCGGGGGAGAATGGGGTTTAAAAATTAATCCAGAGCAGGTGAATCTCTATCTTCAGTCAGTTTCCAAAGTGGGAATCTCTAGTTTACAAAATGCTAATATTTGTGATTTTTAGTAAATCTGGTGTTTACCAGAAGGTAAATATTGAGCATTGCTAGTTCCTAATGTCTCTTTGTTTAGCTCTAAAATGCATTTAAAAGTTTAAAAAGCCTTTGGTTTGCTTGTTTGATTCTGAGTAAATTGGCTAAGCAACCTTTGAGCCACTAGAGGGAGCTACTTGCCCACTCCTTCTAGAATGAGGCTGTTTCAGGACCAACAAGGTCACCTGGACTTCAGATGAGGGTGGGGTGCAGTTCTCCTCAGAATTAGACCCATCTGTTGACTAGGTTCCTGCATTATCACCCAGCCTCTCTCAAAGGTATTCCCTTAGATCAAAGAGGACCCCTCTTCTGTAGAAGGGTTTGCATTTCCTGGAAGGCTTTGAGTGGCTCCTGTAGTTTGTTTCTTCTCTTTCTTCCTTCCCCAGTAAATGTCATTCCTCAAGCAGCTGAGTATAGAGAACAAAGCTGTATAGAAAGCAATGAGGAATTCATCACCAATGTAGTATTCTTGCCAAAAATATTGAAATAAATTTAGTTATAAGAAAATCAGACCAATCCAATTTGGGGGAAATACTACAAAATAATGAACTGGAGTCTTCAAAAGAAAGGTCATTATCGACTAATCTAGACGAAAATGGGTTAAAAAGATATGACAACTACAGGGGCTGGGGCTGGGGCTCAGTGGTGGAGCACTTGCCTAGCACGTGTGAGGTCCTGGGTTTGATCCTCAGCACCACATAAAAATAAATAAATAAATAAAGGTATTGTGTTCATCTACAACTAAAAAAAAATACTTAGAGAGAGCGATGACAACTACATGCAGTCCAAAATCCCACATTGTATCTTGGATTAAAACAAACAAAAACTATAAAGTAGCATTATGTGGAATGGCTGGGGACATTTGAACATGCATGCCACTGGAGATAACAGGGTTGTACAACAGTGTGAGTGCAATCATGCTGTGCTTCTGGTGGGGAAGGCCTGTTACCACACAGTCAGGCTCTGTACCTCTGGTTCTATAGGTGGGGATTCAACAACTATGGACTGAGAATATTTGCAATTTGTAAAACATAGTATCTGTATTGAAACTGTTCAGACCTTTTTTCCTTGTCATTATTCCTAAATAATACAATGATTTACATAGCATTTACATAGTATTGGGGATTATGAATAAGCTAGAGACCACTTAAAGCCTATGGTAGAATCTCTTAAGTTATCTGGAAATACTATGCATTTTATAGATGGGACTTGAGCATATGTATATTTGGTATCTGTCAGGCCCTGGAACCAATCCCATACCAACACAAGAATCACTTAAACACTAAAATATTTGAAAGGGTTTAAATTTCTGCAACATGGAGAAAAGGAGAGATGGAGAAAGAAAATGGGGCAAAACGTTAATCATCAGTGAACTCAGGTGAAAAATGTATGTATGGGCTTTGCTGAACATTTTGCAACTTCTCATTAGTTTTCAAAATTTAGGAAAGAAGTATGTATCACCATAAAAAAATGAGAGAGGGAAAGAATGAAGGACAGACTGAAGAATCACACATACCTGTAGGATGAGTGTGATGTTGGTGTTCAAGGAGAGACTGAGGGTATCTCCATAAACAGGGCCCTCAAAGTGGTCCACCCACCCCAAATGTGCACCTGGGGTGGATGCCACTGATGTAGAGAATGTGAATTCAGAACAGCATGTAAGAAAATAACTCCCAAGTTGGGCATGGTGACACATACCTGTAACCCCAGCCATTTGGGAGGCTGAAATAGGAAGATCACAAATAGTCTCAGCAATTTAGGGAGACCCTCAGCAACTTAGCAAGACCCTGTCTCAAAACAAAAAATAAAAAGGACTGGGGATGTAGCTCCGTGGTAAAACAACCTTGGGTTCAATCCCTGGTACCAAGAAATAAAAATAAAAAATAAATAAAGAAAAGAACACTCCAAGATAGGTGGATTTGGTTGGTGGATAAGATGTGCAAATTCGTGTTGGCTGGTTTTCAGGTTTCCAGCAATGCTTCAGATTATTGAATGGGTGCTGGCCTGCATATTGGCTTTCATGGGCACAACTGTCTCTTTAGCAGTTGTGAATTATAATCAACATGAATATTAATTCATATTAGTTTAATGACTCATACCATATTCTTATTAACTAGAGACTAACAATTAATCAGAAATCAGGACCAGGATGAATAATTAACCTGCTCCACTTGTGGACATGCCTGGCACTAAGGACAGTGGTATTCCCTGCCATCACTTGATCCTGATTTAGGTACCCAGGATAGAAGTGACTGCCTGAGGCCCTAGAAATGTGCCAACCGAGGGCACTGGGAGCTGAGATGCAAAATGAGGGTACGGTCCCTCAGAAAGCAGGCTCTTGCAGCATATGTGTCGAAGGAAGCTGTTTTATAAAATTGTCCAGTGAGTCTGCTACAGATGACAGTTCCACCATTTCATGGAGAATTGCTGCAGAAGGGAAAACCTATTCTTGACGGAGCTGTGTTCTTTCTTCCATTTGGGAGAACAGGAGCCCAAATAAATGTATAACCCCTTCACACACACACTGCCCCGCCCCCACAGAGATTTTATGCCTTCTAGAGTTGCTTTTTGATGTTTTTCAGCCATTAAACCTGTACCGTGCCTCGGTTGTTGCTGGGTGTCTTCAGCTGACCAGTGCTGCTTTGTGATGTGCTTCCATTTCTATTCCTCTGTTCCAGGGAGAGTGGTGAATATCAGCAGTTTACAGGGTTCGAAAGCTCTTGAAAACTGCAGTGAGGATCTGCAGGAAAAGTTCCGATGTGACACACTTACCGAGGGGGATCTGGTGGACCTCATGAAAAAGTTTGTGGAGGACACAAGAAATGAGGTACACGAGAGGGAAGGCTGGCCCAATTCGGCTTATGGGGTGTCCAAGTTGGGGGTCACAGTCTTATCGAGAATCCTGGCCCGGCGGCTGGATGAAAAGAGAAAAGCCGACCGGATTCTGCTTAATGCCTGCTGCCCTGGATGGGTGAAAACAGACATGGCCGGGGACCAAGGCTCCAGGACGGTGGAGGAGGGAGCAGAGACCCCTGTCTATTTGGCCCTCCTGCCTCCAGATGCCACTGAGCCACAAGGCCAGCTAGTCCATGACAAAGTCGTGCAAAACTGGTGAACGTCTTCTTCATGGCTTGATATTTAATAAATGTTGGTGGAAGGAACAAGTGAATTCAGATGTGGTCGGATTCTATTTCTGTGGTTGAGAAGAAATGTCCACTAGAATCTCCCTGGGAGAAAGATGTCTCATTCCAGACACTGGAGCAGAGCCATTTTGCCATCTGTAGCCTGAAAGAAAAGGACATATCAGATTTTAGCAGGCATCGTGATTACATATGGAACTGGTAGGCATTATCACTGTTCCCACCCGATAGTTTCGGATACAGTAGGCCTAGGGTAGGCCCCAAATTTGCATTTCTAACAAGTTCCTAGTAATGCTGCTGCTGCAGCCCGTCCTGGGTCAGCAGGTTGAGAACCATGGTATAATGGTCTTAAGAGCTGAGGAGTTCATCTTGGCCATTTTCCAAGCCATTCCTTGCTGTTTCTAGTTTGTTGATTCTGAAGGGTCATAATTATCCTGTTTCCCTAGCTTTGCAAACTTCCTTTTGTATTTCATTCTGTCTTGCTGTATTTGAGTCTGTTTTTATTGGTTCTGTCAAAAGGCAAAATTACAACAAATTTGAAGATCTAAATTGACTTTTATTTATAATTCTCGAATGGGGCAACATCTCATCCCATAAAATAGTGAGTGTTCTGATGAGCCGAGCCCGGATGAGAAAGAACTAAGGAAGGCAAGGACAGATGAGAAACAGATTGGTTGTTTCAAAGCTATTTTCTTGTAAAGGTTAAAAAGGAGAGAAGTATGTATGCAGGCTAAACGTGGGTTGTTTAGAAATTTGGCTATCATCTCTCTCCTGGTTTTCTTAGTTTTGACCTGGTGAAGTGTAACTTTAGCATGAACAACTCCACCTAGTTTGGTCTGGTAGACCTAGTGTAGGAGCTCAGTCCAAACCAATGTCCCATTTAAGAAACGGAACTTGAAAGGCTCAGGAGAAAGGTCTTGTTTTATTAGGATGTGATTTCTTCCATACTGGGTTTGAACCCAGGGGGGCTAAACCACTGAACTAGATCACCAATCCTTTTTTTTCTTATTTTGAGACAGGGCCTTGCTAAATTGCTGAGGCTGGATTTGAACTTGCTATCCTCCTGACTCAGCCTCCTGAGCAGCTGGGATTATAGGTGTGTGCCACCGTGCCCAGCCATACTGGGTTTTGTGTCTGCACTACTGCCCAAGGCTGCCCTGCCACGTCCTTCATCATTGTGCTTTCCTAACTGCAGATCATCTCCTTCCCCTGTTGATACCCCTCTCTGAGCTACAGCCCAGGGCGATTTTTTGGATGAATCCCTGAGCCCTTTTTATAGTCTCCATGACAAGAGAGTCCACTTGTGAGTCACAGTGACTCATTGCTTTCAAGTGGGCTTGGTTTTGAGCCTCCTGAGTGCTGGCTATGCCTTATAGAAAAAAAAAAACCTAGAGACCAAATGATCTTATCAAAGAGGAGAAATTACTGGCAAAGATTTGTAAGGGAGTTAAGACTTGAGAAGGAGCTGCTAGCCAAAGGAGACCCCAACAATTCAACAGTTATGTGATGGAGAGGATACAAAGGGGGAGAAACTGCAAATTTATTTGCATCACCAAGTATATGACAGCTGTTCAGTGTGAACCAGTGACGGTATACTTGATCATCATATTCACAAAGGTCACAGCCTATGTCCTAACATTTCCTTTCAGACATAAGGAATCAATAAAGCATAGAAATTTTCAAGGTTGTGTTTATTTGGGGGACCAAGGCTAAACAAGGAAACCCTGTTATTTCTGGCATATCCCATGGTGTAGGCAGGTATCTATTTTTCTTGACTCTCCATCACCTCAAAGTATCAGCTTAACTGTCACCTCACTCTTTCATCCCCTTGGCATGCAGAGAAGTCTGAGTCCCACCCAGACTGCATTCCACTTCCTTTTAACCCATTTTTATATCACTCAGTAAGTCCACTTCCTTTTAACCCATTTTTATATCACTCAGTAATATCTATTTACCTTAGGCCATAGCTCCTCCTTTGATGGTTTTTCAACAAGTTTCCTGAATATCTTCCATACCCTGGTCTCTCCCTCCAGCCAACTTCCAGATTCCTGCTGATGATGAGCAATAGTTGGGGAACCACAGAACTCAGACTCTGGCTAAGTCACAGACAGAAAGTACACAAGTAAACCACTCCTTATTTTATTTCTACTTCCTGTTTGTCTCTAGCCAGTTCCAGCTTGACAATTGGATTAGCTTGTAGCTCACTTGGAAGACTCATAATTGTCAGCTGTTGGCCAGAATGACGTTTCCCATGAGAAGTGCTGCAGGGGCCCTCGCTGGATGGTCTCCCCAGCACCCTCTGTCCAGGTATCTCCTGCCTCCCCTCTGCTTCCTCAAGAGCTGAGCTTCAGCAACTGGAAGGTGACTTTGCCCTGCAAGCCTCTGTTGACTGTTCCAGGTGTGGGTCCTTCTAAAAAGTAGGACCAGCTGGATAGGATCAGAGCTGGTAATACGGCAACATCCCATCCATTATGGTCCCAGGAGCAGAGGGAGCCAGGCCATAACTAGAGAAGAAGGTCAAACCTCAAAAGGAACATTTAACTTCTCTAGAGAAGGCCACTCCCCTCAGAGGCATCCCTTCCCTGACTTCAGATCATTCCTGAAAATCTGGGATGTACGAGATGCTACAAGATACCCTTTATTGTTATTCAGATCTTAAGTGTGTCCCTGAATCTCCTCTGTTGAAAGCTTGGTCCTCAGCCAATGGTGCAACTGAGATGGAAATTTTAGGAGATGGGCTCTAGCTGGGGGAAGTAGGTCACTGGAGACATGCACTTGAAGGAACCCCAGTCCCTTCCTCTCTGCCTCTTGCCCACTCTAATGTGGGAACAGCTTGGCTCTGCCACATGTTCCCCACCAATTGTTCTTTATCTCCACAGGTCCCAAGTGACCATGGACTGAAACCTCTGAAACCATGAGCCAAAATAAATCTTTCCTCCTTTTAAGTTTCTTTTTCTCAGACATTTTATCACAGTGATGGAAATCTGACTAATAAAGCTTTGTCTCCTTAAAATTTCCCTTTTCCTTAACTAGGTCAAATTGGATAGTGGCTACTTGTGATCCAAAGGAACATTGTAAATAGAAGTACACTAAAATATTTCATGGTATGCTGCAGAGAAAAGAGTAATTAGGCTTGGGATCAAAAGGAAAACAAAATCATGAAGTGAGAACCATGTAATGCAAAGCTTTGTCATACTAGTACTTTTCCAACATGATTTTACATAATTCCACCACAGTCCCTTAAGGTCATTTTTCCCTCAAATGAAGACATAAAGGATGAGAGAGGCTAATTAATATACTTAGGATCATAGAGCTATGAGTCAAGCCTGGACCATATCCAGGACTATCTTACTGCAAAACTCCTTGGTGCTTGGCTTCTGTAGCTTCTGCTGTGACTCTAGAGACCACAGATAACTCTCTTGGTGTAAAAATTAAGGGAGATGGGCTGGGATTGTGACTTGTTGGTAGAGTGCTCGCCTAGCATGCATGAGGCACTGGGTTCAATCCTCAGCACCACATAAGAAAAATGAAATAAAGATATTATGTGTCCACCTACAACTAAAAAATAAATACTTTTTTTTAAATAAGGGAGATGATATAGCTAATCTAAATGATTTGTAAGCTATCTGGCCATTAGATCCCTAAGTTATCCTGGATATATTTTTTCCATGGAGAAATGAAGTACGGTTTAAATGCAGCATATTTTAAATTGGTCCTCCTGTACTGATGGAGCCAATGGACACTTCAACAACAGCTTTTCTGTAGTGTGCTTTTCTAGGTTCATGCTTGTGTGGTAAACCCACGAATAACACCAGCTTTAGACCTGGCCCTTTGCCTTTCCCTTCCTTTACCAAACTGCAAAAGGAATTGTGACAGACCAAAGCTCTGAACAGCAATGTCATGTGGAGATGAAATAGGTGATAATGATGAGCAGGACAAAGGTTTCCTTGTTACTGCAAGTTGACCACAAATTGGGCACAGCATCAAATAGAGACATGCACAAGATTTCTCCTCCACTAAGAGAGCAGTGGGGATGAACACTAGGATGAATGCTGCTGGGTGGAGCAGAATTACTTTATAGAATAGGTCTGAAGGGTCACCAATATTTGCATATCAAAACTGAGAATGCATTTAACTGGACAGTGTCTCCAATGGGGGTCAGCCCTAGTCTGAGAATATAATGGGCTCTGGCATACAAAGTCTTCTTTACTATCAAGAGAATACTACAGTTCAGATGTAAATTAAAGTTGAAATGCTAATTAGTTTGAATACTGTTACACAAGGAACCAGCTCTACTTACACATCTTAAAGAGATGAAATAGACTTTTAAGTGTGACAAGACAAGTTGAGAAAGAAAACAAATTTGCTTTAGGAATAGTCAGTTCTTTTTCAATGGTGCTGGGGGTTGAACCCAGGACATCGCACATGCTAGCTAAGCATTCCACCACTGAGCTATACTCCCAGCACGTTATTTTTTTTTCCTAGTTGTAGTTGGACACAATACCTTTATTTATTTATTTTTATGTGGTGCTGAGGTTGGAACTCAGTGCCTCACATGTGCTAGGCAAGCGCTCTGGCACTGAGCCACAACCCCAACCCCCTGTTTGGTTCTTAATGTTGTAATGCTTCCTGTCAATCTTGATTATACATTGAGTTGTTTTTTTTTTTAAGGGTTTGCAATACTTGAGTGTGTCAAACTTATTTTAAATGAATCCCTCTCACACCTGGAGTTCTTTACAGACAGGTGGCATATCTCCAAGGCATAAATTTATATAAGTGTATTAGGGCAAATTGGTAGATGTTGGCTTGGACACAAATGGAGGCTGTTTCTTTTTAATGTTCAGTATAAAGAGGTTCTTTCATCTCTGCTAGTTCAGAACTGCAGTGAGTGTGGCTGGGACTTGAACAACCTAAAAAAAAAACACTCATTTGCCAATTGTTTTTTTGCCACTTTGTCTGCCATTTTGTAAAAACAGAGTTTATCATATCTTTATTAGGAAATAAATTTTCATAAAATTCACCTTTTCCCCCCTGCTAAATGTGGCTTAACCGTTTAATTTTTCTCTGCTTCTATTTAAGATGACTCCTAAAAGTGATAATTAAAGGATTTACATCTGGGATACTTGGGGTGTGGCAAATGGAGATAGAATCAAATCAGGAGTGTGGCTAGGCCAGAGATCCAGCATCCTGGTGCATTGGGAGAGGTGATAGATCCATTTAGGAATCTGGTATAAACTATACACCCCCTACTCCAGAAACATACATATAATACAAAGTGTTCTATACAATTTTCAAATGTCGGTGGACTTTCTTCACTCTCCAAGCCCATTCGTGGACTGCTTAGCCTTAGTGAAGCCCAGACCAGATCCAAAAATTCCTAAGGGCTTCTCAGGGGTTAAAAGGGGAGCAGCCACAACAGAAATTATAACCTGAATCAACAGGTGTCAGTATTTTGATTGGCGGGGAGTCCCAGCTGGGGCAACCAGAATAGGGCCAATGCCCTATTCCAGGATAGGGCAAGCTAGGGTGACTCCCTCGGCCTCACTTGTGGCTTCTAGCTCTGCAGCTGTCAGGCCAGGTGGCGTGGGTCTAGATGATAGGAAGGGGTGAGGGTTAGTCCGGAAATATTAATGCTAGAGTTGACATGAAGTCTTCTTTCCTGGGCCAGAGCACCCATGAAGGGATCATTCCAAGAAGTGACCTCACTTCCCCTGACCTCTAGGGATAGAACAGGCCTGGGGCGGGGCCGAGGGTAGGGGATGCCTTAAGGAGGGACTTCAAGCCTTCTGCGCCTTGAGCACGTAAGGGTCCATCCTGCCTCCTCCCTGAGGGTAGAAGGTTAGGGGCTAGCCTGAAGGAAAAGATGTTAGGGTGGCTAAAGGTTTATCAATTTTATTTTTTCATAAAACCAGCTTTTTGTTTTGTCAATTTTTATTTTGTGAATTGTTTCTTTTGTTTCAATTTCATTGATTTCTGCCCTTATTTTAATTATTTCCTATCTTCTACTGCTTTTGGTGTTGGTGTGTTCTTCTTTTTCTAGGACTTTGAAATGTAATGTCAGATTATTTATTTGTTGACTTTTTCTTCTTTTAATGAATGAGCTTAATGTAATGAACTTTCCTCTTAGCACTGCCTTCATAGTGTTCCAGAGATTTTGATAAGTTGTATTGGAGTTCTCATTTACCTCTAAGAATTTTTAAAATTTGCTCCCTTATGTCTTCTGTTATCCATGCATCATTCAATAGCATATTATTTAGCCTCCAGGAATTGGAGTAGCTTCTATTTTTTATTTAATCATTGATATCTAATTTCATTCCATTACGGTCAGACAGAATGCCGGGTAGTATCTCTATTTTTTTTTTTTTTTTTGTATTTGCTAAGATTTGTTAGTGGCATAACATATGGTCTATTTTGGAGAAGGATTTATATGCTGTTGAGAAAAAAGTGTATTTGCTCATTGATGGATGGAATATTCTATGTATGTATATTAAGTCTCAATCATTGATTGTTTTATTGAGTTATATATTTTTTGTTTAGTTTGTGTTTGGAAGATCTATCCAGCAGTGAGAGAGGTGTATTAATGTCACCCAGTGTAATTGTGTTGTGGTCTATTTGAGAAGGGTTTGTCTGATATATATAGATGCCCCATTGTTTGGGGGCATAGATATTTATGATTGTTATCTCTTGTTGATGTATCAATCCCTAAAGCAGTATGAAATGTCCTATTTTATTCCTTTTAACTAGCTTTGGTTTGAAGTCCACTTTATTTGATATGAGGATGGAAATCCCTGCCTGTTTACATGGTCCATGTGAGTGTGATGTTTTTCCTGCCCTTTCTCCTTCAGTCTATGGATGTCTTTTCCTGTGAGATGAGTCTCTTGAAGGCAGCCATATTGTTGGGCCTTTTTTTTCATCTAATCTGGCAGTCTATGTCTTTTAATTGATGAGTTTAGGTCATTCATATTCAGGGTTGTTATTAAAATACGATTTGTATTCCTGAACATTTTGGTTTATTTTTGGTTTTTAACTTGACTTGGTTTCTCCTTTGATTGGCCTTTCCTTTAGTGTAGTCCATCCCTTTGCTGATTTTCATTGTTGTTTTTCATTTCCTCCTCCTGGGATATTTTGCTGAGGATGCTCTGTAGTGCAGGCTTTCTCACTGTAAATTCTTTTAACTTTTGTTTATCATGAAAGGTTTGTATTTCATCATCAAATCTAAAGCTTAGTTTTGCTGGATATAAGATTCTTGTTTGGCATCCATTTTCTTTCAGAGCTTGGTTTATGTTGTTCCAGGATCTCCTGGCTTTGAGGATCTAGTTTGAAAAATCTGCTATGATCTGAATTTGTCTTCCCCTATATGTGATCTGATTCCTCTCTTGCAGCCTTTAAGATTCTAACTTTATTCTGTCTGCTAGGCATTTTTGTTATAATGTTCCTTGGTATAGATCTGTTGTAATTTTGTAAATTTTGTGTCCTATAAGCCTCTTGATTTTCCAGTTCATTCTTCATGTTTGGGAAATTTTCTGATATTATTTCATTGAAGAGATTGTGCATTCCTTTGGTTTGAATCTCTGTGCCTTCCTCTCTCCCATAAATCTTATATTTGGTCTTTTGATGCTATCTCATAATTCTCGGATCTTTTGTTCATGGTTTCTTACCATCTTCACTATGTGGTCAACTGATTTTCAAGATTGTATATTTTGTCTTCATTATTTGATGTTCTCTCTTCCTAATGATCTAGTCTGTTGGTGATGCTTTCTATTGAGTTTTTTATTTGGTTTATTGTTTCCTTCAATTCAAGGATTTCTGATCATTTTTTTCAGAATCTCTATTTCTTTCTTGAAGTAATCTTTTGCTACCTGTATTTTCTCTCTTATCTATTATTGGAGTGATCAATTTTGCCTATATTTGCTCTCTTATGTCATTCTTTATTTCTCAGATCATTTTAATTATGTACATTCTGAACTTCTCTGACATTTCATCACTGCCCTGTCCATGGATTCTATTATTGTAGTATCTTGGCTTGTTTGATGCACTTCCTTCCTTTGTTTTTTTTTTTTCCTTTCTTGCAGTGCAGTTCTAGGTATTACAGTTTCTACCTTATAATCTTGTAGTGTCCCTGCAGATTACCTGTACCCCCCCTCGGTGTTGGTCATCCAGTCTCCTGCCAGTGTCCCAAAATGGATGCTACTGCAACTAAAGGTGGTGGTGACACTAGTGAAGGTAACTCAGGATGGCAGTGAGGGTTTCCCAAGATGGATGCTACTACTTTCAGAGATGAGCCTAAAAAGATGGGTCTTACAATGGCTTTGGGCTGCCTGTGTGGAGATGCAGTGCTGTGACTTGCTGTACTAGGGTGGGCAGCTGCCTCAAGGCCCTGTCTGTTGTCCCAAGGTGGAGGCTACTATATTGGGAGGGCTATGGTAATGGCTGTAGTGTCCTAAGATGGAGGTGGGCTGGGGGAGTGATGCATTGATAAACAGGGAGCCACAGTATGGTCCTCCACTCTCCATGGGGGCAGTCCTGGGCCTGGGCTCTCACACATGTCAGTGGGGGTGGTCCTAGGCCTGGGCCTGGGTTCTAGTGTGGGTGGCAGGGATGGTCCTGGGTCTGACCTGGGCCTGGGCTCCCTACAGTGAAGTTATTCTTTAAAAAAAGAAGTGCCTCAAAACTTATATATACAACAGTGTAACAAGAGGGATGAGAGAGCACAGAAGAACAGAAAGGGAAGAAGGAACATAATATGCAAAAGAAAGATGAAGAGTTGATCTCAAAGATAACATGGCCTAAGACACAGGCAGGAAGTCCTGGCAAAGCTTATATGCTATAGAACATTTAAGTGAATTTCTTTGTTCAGCAAAAATACCAAGCCCCTACCATGTTGCATGCACTTTCCTAGGGACTGGAGATGGAGCAAGAAACAAGTTCTGCCTTAGGGGAGCATATATTCTTGTACAAAAAATGTAGACCTATTAATATTGCCTCCATTGAACCCTTTCATCATGGAAAGAACATTGATCTGTCCTCAATGGAATTGACACATGTTCTGATTATTCATTGCTTCACACAAAATTGCATCTGATCAAAGAACTCAGTTCACAGAAAAATGTGCCACAAAGTGTGAACTTACGCTGAGAAAGTGGGAAATGGCTCCCAAAATAAAGCCACACTATGATTTTAACCCCTAAATATAGAAATGCACACGGAATACAAGCAATACTTCTTTACCCCTACTTTCTTAGAGTGGAGGTTTGGGAAATTGATTTGAGATATCTCTTTCTTCTTTTGATGCTGGGGATCTCAAATCCAGGGCTTCGCAGGTACTAGGAAAGTACTCTACCATGGAGCTACCTCCCCAGTCCTCTCATTTTCCAATATAAGTATTTAATGCTATCAATTTCCCTCTAAGCTTTGGGGGCATCTCACAATTTCTGTTGTATCCAATTAAATACATTTTATAATTCCATTTTAAACTTCCTCTTTGACCCAAGTTTTTGTTTGTTTTTTTAAGTGTACTTTTAAAAATATTTCCAAATGCACAAGAGCTTTCAAGATATATTTTTGTAATTATTTTCCAGTTGAATTTCATTGTGGTCAAAGAATACAATGTTTATTATTTTAAATCTCGAATTACTTGGTTTGCTTTATGGTTTTATCATGACATGATTGATATCATGTGTCAAGACAACATATGACAAATGTTATGTGTGCACTTGAAAAGAACATGTGTTCTATTGGTTCAGGTAATGTGTTTTACAAATTTCAGTTAGTCAAGCTGGTTGATAGTATTTTGGGAGTTTCTATATCTTTACCAATATGTCAATTTCTAACTGAGTAGTGTTGCAGTTTCCAACTATAGTGGTGAATTTTTGGTGTTTTTTTTTTTTTTTACAGTTCTATTGATTTTTGTTTATACATCTCAAAACTTTTATTGAAAATACACATTTGGAATTGTTATTTTGTTGTTGTGGTAAAACATGTGTAACATAAAACTTGCCATTTAACCAATTTTAGGCATATAGCTCATTGTCATTAAGTACATTCACATTGTTGTGCAAATATCACCACCACTCCTCCTGGTTCCTTTTCCGCCTCTTCCACCTTCTCTTGAATCTCTGGTTCTGCCTTTTTAATTTTTTCCCCCTGCTTTCTCTTTATTGCTCAAATTGGAAATTTCTATTGATCTGTTTCTGAGTTCGCTGAATCTTTCCTGTATCATATCTAAAGTATCACTGAGCCATTCAGTGAGTTTTAAATTTCAATTATTATATTTTTTTGTTATATAACTTCACTTGGTACCTTTTAATATCTTTATTTGCTGACATTTTCTATTTTTTACTTTTTTAAAGTGTGTTCATAATTGCTCACTGCAGTATTTTTATGATTGCTGCTCTAAAATCCTTAGAAGATATTTCCAATATCTGGTCATTTCTTTCTTTCTTTCTTTCTTTTTTTTTTTTTTTTTTTTGAGAGAGAGAGAGAGAGAATTTTTTAATATTTATTTTTCAGGTTTGGTGGACACAACAACTTTATTGTATTTTATGTGGTGCTGAGGATTGAACCCAGGGCCCTGCACATGCCAGGTGAGTGCGTTACTGCTTGAGCCACATCTCCAGCCCTATCTGAGTCATTTCAATGTTGCCATCTTATAATTTGCATTTCAAGTTATTGAATGGGAAATCTCCTGGTTCTTCATATGACAAATGATTTTTTTTTATTGCACCATGGGCATTTTGGATATTGTGCTATAAGACCTGTTTGACCTTTTTTCTTATTCTTAAATTCTATTTTCTGTTTAGGAATAGTGTGCAGATCTGGGTACAGGTGCATCTCAGCTCCTCACTGACTTCACTTCATTCCCCTGATGACAGTGGCATGCAAGAAGGCAGATGGGTGTCACCTAATGATGGGAGTCCTCACAGAAGGAGCTGCCATGAGGAGAGCTGCCTATTGAGGGAAAAGTGTTGGGGAACATTGCGAAACTTGTCAGAGCCTTAGGAGAAGCTCCCGCTCAACCTTTCTTGAGTGACTATATTTTTGTGCTTCTGTAACCCCTAGACATCAACCTCCAGCTCCTTCAGCCTTTGAATGTAGACTTACATCAGCAGCTGCTGGTGGTCTTTCATGCTTTTAGCCTTGGACTGAGACTGCATCACTGATCCCTCTTATTCTGAAGCTTCTGTCTTCTTGGACTGAGCAGCTACTGGTTTTCTTGGCTCCCCGCCTACAGATGGCCACTGTAGGACTATCCAGCCAATCAAATAAATCCCCTCTCATAATTACATACATTGTATTGGTTCTGTTCCTCTGGAGAATGCTAATACCTACAATTTCTTACTCTACTCCATTCCTAATGTTCCCAGTTTCCTTCTATTGTTTCTGTTCTATCTGAAGAATTTCCACTAGCATTGTTTCTTCAGAGCAGGTTGGTCTGCTGATAACAAATTCTCTTAGATTTCTTTCATTCAAGAACACGTTTATTTCACTCTCATTCCTGAAACACTGTTTTGTTGAATATAGAGTTGTTGGTGACAGCTTTCTCCTCTTTCAGCCCTTATCTTGGCTCCTCTATATGTAATATTCTCTCTGTTCTCTGGCTGCCTTCAAGCTTTTCTCTTGAAGCTTTAGGCAGTTTGACTGTAGTCTGTGTAAATGTGTGGCTTTTTTTAAAAAATATTTTTAGCAGTAGATTGACCCAATATATTTTACTTATTTTTTCATGTGGTGCTAAGAATCAAACCCAGTGCCTCACACATGCTAGGCAAATGCTCTACCACTGAGCCACAACACCAGCCCAATGCATGAGTTTTGTTGTTGATTGCCGCAGTCTGGCTGGGCACAATTCAGGAGGCACTTGTCAAAAGAAACGAACTTTATTTTTAGAACACACACACCAAACCACACAGCTCCTCAGGAAAAACCTTCAGAGCCCAACTGCCACCACCGGCTTCCCACAAGCCTCTCAACCTCCCCCACTCCTCCTGCTCTTGAGGCCGATTGGCTGGGTCGTGTGGGCGGAGCCAAAAAAAGTCCCCCAATGAGCAGCTCCGTGGTCTGAAAGGGCAGGAAAAGAGCCCAATGAGCATCACCGCAGAGGAGCCAATCAGTTGGCAGCTAGAAGTTTGCTGGGGTCGCTGTGAGCCAATCATCAGCTGGCAGCTGGAAGTTTGCTGGGGCCCCTTTCGGTTGTGGCTCTCAACAGTTGACGTGAGTAGTGGGTACTGATATTGTTTCCTTTCTTTTATTTTTGGTATTTATTCTGTTCTGGGTCCTCTGAGATTCTGGAATCTGTAGTTTATCATTATCGTTACTTTTTTGTCTTAAAATATTTCTTCTGCACCATTCTCTCTATTCTCCTTCTGTGACTCCAAAGACATGTATGTTAGACCATATGATGATATCCTACAGTCTTTGAATGTTTTGCCATTTTTTTTCTCTTTGTGTTTCTATTTGGATAATTTCTGTTGATCCAGTTTCAAGTTTTATTTTAATTAATCCAAAGCTGTATTCATTCTACTCTTGTGCCTTTCAAAATAAGTTTTCATCTGTGATAGCATATATTTCTAGCATCCCTAGTATACTCTTTCTTATATTTTTAATCTCTCTTGGAAAATTCTCTGTCTGTTAATGGTCATTGCCTCTCCTTTCCACTAAATGCATTAGTGTATGAATTATAGTATTTGAAATTCCAGTCCGGTTGTTCCAACTCTTTTTTGGGTCATCAAGTCTATGTCTGTCAATTGCTTTATATCTAGATTGTTTTATTTTACTTTTTTTAAATTGTAATTTTTGATTGAATTCCATTGTGTGTAGTAGAACACTGCAGTCAGAGATAAATAGTATTTATACAGTAAGTAATTGTGCCTATTCAGTCCTTTTAGGAGTTGAACTGGGTTTAGGTTTTGTTATTGCTTTTGTTACCTTCAATGCAGCTAAAGCTTTAAGTTTCTCTAAATAGGAGATCCTTCTATCTTGTGCTTAGGTTGGAGAAAGGGCTATAAGATGTTTCTTCTCAGTGTTCATAATGATCCCTTTCATTTTAGCAGTTCTAGCATGCCTTGGCCCAGAGTGGTTCTTCCCTCTCCTGCAGGGTAGGGTGTCTTTACTTGCTACTCAGTACTAGGCTTGTGGTGAGAGGGCAGATTCTCTATTGTCCTGATTCACCCTCTTTCTTAGATCCTAAACCTCAATGTGGGGCTTTCTCAGCTCTCTTGCCTGTCTTCCCTGTGACAACTAAATTCTTCTGTATATCATGGTTGGTCTTGGAGAGGTATTTCCTCCCCTCCTCTCATTGATAGCAGGCCTCTGCTTGATATTGTTGTAAGATCCTGGGCCCCAAATAGTTTCTTGCCTTTTCCCTGAAGTAAGAAGTTTTTGCTTCTACATCCCTCACAGTTGCAATGGATCTTTCTTGTGTCCTGGGGGCAAAAAGTTACCTATTCCTCTCCCAGAGACAAATGGGTTTTGTTTTTATTCCTTTTTCAAAATCAATGGATTTTTCCTCTGTCCTGTAGGTGGGAGCATTTGATACCCCTCTCTGGGTATCTTAAGGTTTTTGCTGCAGGAAGGAAGGATGCAAATAAATGAGTGTGACTTTCTACCTGCCCTCCAACAGTGACTGATCTTTTCCTGCACACCCACATGCCTGTGCAACTTAGAGAGGTCTCTCTAGTCTTCTGCCTGTTTCTGATATTTCTCTAGAGAGCACTCAGTGTTCTGCAAGTGTGAACTCCCTGAAGTCTGGCTTCTCCAGGGATTCCAAATCTACATACTAACCCAGACTTGACCTTTAATTACTTGCTGAAATGTAGATGATACCTTCTTACTTAAAAGTGGCCACATGTGTCCCCTGTGCTCTGCTCAAAGAGAGGTATATAGTGTGCCCCATGTTTCCTCAAAAGGCCTGCTCCCACCTTGGAATTCAACTTACTTGATTGCCTTAAAACAATCTCTAGAAGACTAAATACAAATTATAACTTGGTACACTCTCCAGGTTTTTCTCATTGTTCTTTACAGACTTCATCCTAACGTAGAAGCAGGAATGAAATGTTTTAGATCAAAAACACTAACTCACCCTAATCTGTTTACAGATTAGATCTATCAAGAAAATTGTATAAAATTTTTCTTTCAATTGCATCTTTCTATTTTTATAAAATGATTTAAAAAGATTTTTCCAGCTATGTTTAAAAGCTGTGAATGATCTACTTTTCTTCTCATTTTGTAACCTAGTAACCAAGGTCATTAATGAGAGTTATTGTTAAACTTTGTTCCCTTGAAAAAAATTTAAGATTCAACACATAATAAGAAGGTTATTTTTTCCTCTTTCCTTTGGAAATTCTTGAATTTTCTCATTTCAAATTTTTACAGAGTAAGCAATTATGGCAGTATCTCCCATGGACTTTTAAGAGATCTTATGATAGGTTGCATTTTTCTTTTGTGCTAGATCTGTTCATCTGGGCTAGTTAGCTCTGGAGTGACAGACATTTTTGTGATTACTTAATGTTCTGGTTTCTATGGTTGTGTAACAAATGGCCTCAAATCCTAGCGGCTTAAAACAGTCCCTTATTTTCATAGATACTGTGGATCAGACATTTGGATGGGTGCAGCAGAAGGGTTTGTCTCTGCTCTCTGATTCCTGGGGCTGCAGCTGGAAGACTCAGACGCTGGGGCCAGAAGCATCTAAAGATTTTTAATTATGTGCCTGGAGGTTCTTCTACAAGTGGGCCTCTGCATGTGGTCTCTCTCTGTGGGTCTGGTTTGGGTTTTGCTATGGTTTGGATGTGGTTTGTCCACTCAAGGTTCATGTGTTGGAAGCTTGGTCCCTAGTGTGGTAATGTTAAAAATTGGTGGGACTTTCAAGGAGTAGTGCCTCATGGGAGGTGGTTAGGCCTTTGGGGTGCTGTATTTGCAAGGGTTAATGTAGTTCTTATTGGACCACAAGTTAGTTCTCACAAGAGAGTTGCTCAAAACAGTAAGCCTGATCCTCTGTTGCTCTCTGATTTCCTGTCTCACCTTGCTGTCTCCCTCTCACATATGTTTCCACCACTGAGACACCATTCACCTTGAGGTCCCTGCCAGGGCCAAGCCTATGTCAACAGCATGCTCTTAGATTTCTAGAACTGTGAGCTAAATAAACCTCTTTCCTGTGTAAAGTCTCCAGCCTCAGGCATTTCACTATGGTAACAAAAAATGGGCTATTACAGGTTTCTGTACAGTGTGGTGGTTAGCTTTAGCTAATGGCATATCATAGTTTTCAATTTTAGAAAATACAATTTGCTGCAAATAATCTTCAAAGTCTTTTAAGTAATGGGAGCAATGAGGAAGAAAAGAAGATGAGGGAAAGCTGACCACATGTACCCTTCCTTGGTGTTCCTTCAGAACCCTTAGAAATTTCTAGTTTTGTTTTTCCCGATGACTAGGATATAATACTAATTTCTAGCTAGACTTTTGTTTACAATATCAATAGGTGTCTCTGTTAGGAGTTCCTATTTAGTTGGTGTTTTCAAGAATCTATAAACCTATGTCCTTTCTTGGGTCATGCCAATTAATTAGTTTTTGTCAAAGTTTTCACCACCCAGCCCTTCCACAAGAGGACTTGGTGGAAGGAAAGGCCTGGAGTGTATGTGCCCAGAAAAAGTACTTTTCATCATTGAACTTTGTACTTTTTGACCTGGAATTTTAAAAATCCTTTAGGCAGATAATTTTAGAATCTTAATTGAGTTTAGGGGTCTCCTTATGTCAAGTAAAGAATGTAGGCCATGGGTCAGAATTTTCTTTTTCAATTTGTTTTAAGATAGCTTTCAAAATAATAATACTGCCTCTGTCAAGAGTTATTCAAAGTGGAAGTGGTGTCTTCAAATTATTTTTAGTGAAATATAGTCATGGTATCCACAGGTACTATATCTATAGATTCAACCGACTGCAGATAGAAAGTAGGATAAAAATCAGTACTAAACTTTTTTTTTCTTGTTATTATTCTATAAACAATGCAGTATGACAACTATTTTCATGGCATTTACATTGTGTTAGGTATAATATTACCTAGAGATGATTTGAAGTGTGTGGGAGGATATGCGCAGGTTATATTCAAATACTAAATCATTTTATGTAAGGGACTTGAGAATCTGTGGATTTGAGTATCTTAGTTGAAACCAACTAAGGCACAACGGTGATGCCATTTTCATGTTACAATTGTTATATGAAAATATGGAGTAAGCTACTGTTTGGTCTGACAGGGACACTGACTTGGACCAAGACCACCCCATGAGAACTGCAGTGATTGGTAAGAAAAATGTCTCCAGAACCTGGCCCAGAGCAGCTGTCATCAAGTTTGCACCTGAGGTTCCTCCTATTACCTGTCTGATTTTCATGTTTATCTGTAAAAGGGCATCTATAGAGAGAGGGAACCCCTTGGGACTTGCTCAAAGCAGGATGCATTGGAATTCCCTCTCTGCCCTCTTTCTATAGGCATCTTACAGACAAACAACAGCCAGTTCACAGATGGACTTGATGAAATATTTGGAGCTCAAACTCAAATTTACCTCCAACAGATGATGACTCAAGTGGTCTCAGATCTGCACATTATTTCTAAGTCAGTGTCCCAGTCTATAGGAATAAGGGTCTTAGCTATACTATGGTGGAATCTTCACCTGTTAACAGTTCACCAATTCTATCAGGACCATTAGGAAAACATCTACTATGGTTTGAGTGTGTCTCCAAAAGTGCTGGAAACATAATCCCTGAAATAATGAGTTGATGGTGTTTGGTGGTAGGGTCTTTGGGAGGTGACCAAGTTTAGCTGAGATCAGAGAAGGGTGATTCCCCATGATGGCATTATTAGCCTTATTAGAAGAGAAGAGAGATCTGAGCCGGCACACTTGCTTGTCTCACCACGTGATGCTCTTTACTATGTTATGATGAAGCAAGAAGGCCCTCGCCAGATGCCAAGAAGATGCCAGGGCCATGCTTTTGGACTTCCCAACCTCCAGAACCATAAGCCAAGAAAACCTATTCTTTACAACTTACTTAGTCTGTGGTGTTCAGATGTATCAAGCAGGAAACAGATTGGGTCAACACTTTTCAACAAAGAGGATAGACTCTGTAGCTCGCTGCAGCAAGGGGGAAATTTTACTCCAGTACAGCTAAGCTCTTCCACGGCATTGACTTTCCACTAACTACAGGGAACTATTGGATGTGGATGTAATAAGAGGTCTCCCAGAGAGCTCCCGTTGCACTGTCAACTGAGCACGGCCACAGCACAGTCAGGGACACCACTCCTGCTTCCCTGCCTCTGCTTGCTGTGCCTCAGAGGTACAGCACTTGTGCTGCCTCTGAGCCTCTAGTTTCAGATAGAATCCTCTTTGCTTAGACATCCTGGCCTGGGGTCACAGTTGCTTCCTCTAGGCATGAATGTCAGGGTTAATTGAATAACCCTGATTGCTACTTTTCCCCTTTTGGTTTTCCACCTACATACAGGTTGAGCCTCCCTTATCTGAAAGTATGAAATACTCCAAAACCTTTTGAGTGTTAATATGGTGTTCAAAAGGTTTCAGATATTGGAGGATTTCAAATTTTTGGATTAGGGGTGTTCAACCAGCAAAGTGTTCAAATAAGCCAAACTCTGAAAAGTTCCAAAATCTGAAACACTTCTGGTCCCAAGCATTTCATATAAAGAGGATTATCCTCCTTTTGATGGCTATACCTAGTACGGTTTCTGGTTTTTTTGTTTTGTTTTGTTTTGGGCTGGACCAGATACGTACAACTCCTTAAGAAGTCATCTGTATTCTTTTTCTTTCCTCCTTCTTTCCTCCGTCTTTCTGGCTGCAATAGGGATGCAGTAACTTTTGTCAGAATTACACACCAGGGAGGCAGAGAAGAAAGATAGATGGTCCCTGAGGACACAGTGGAACTTCCACTCTCGCTCTGACTTCTTTCTCATGAGAGAGAAATAAAATACTTTCTTGTTTAAGCCATGTTCTGTTACTAGCAGCCAAATGTTGTTCCTATCTGACCTTGCCCTGTGGGGTTGGCCACAGCCTGTAGTGGAGCAGAAGACAGCTGAAATGTGGCCACATAACAAAGGCAAATCTTAGAGGAAGTAAGTCAGTTTTTGATGAACTAGTCTTGAAAACATGTTGTAAGTAGAAAATGAAATCTGACATTTCAAAATTCTTTGCTCATCTATGAAACTGATGATTAAGACTCCAGGTTATGGGCAAGGTCCAGAGGGCCAGCAGTGACCCTCCTCCTCCTCTCACCTGCATCAGGAGGTAGTGATGTGAGAGACACGGTGGGAGGGTCAGCTTTGACTTTGGACTAGGAAGAAGGCTGTGAAGCAGAGAAGAAAGCTGGTGCTATAGAGCTCTTAAGTACATCACTGTGATCTTTTACCACTGTGATCTTTAATGACGTTTCTTCATCTGTCAAATGGGGTATGATGAGCTCCTACCTCATGGGATTGATGTGGACACTAAATGAGACAATTGATACAGAGTAGCACAATACCCATCTTTCTTTATGATCTTTATAATCCTCTGTGATTTACAAACAAAAATTCACCAACTTCTGTGTTTTTACTGTTCTTAGGAGCTATGAGCTTGTCCCTATTCCCAAGGCTTACAGTGCTGACCAGTGACCCAGAGTCATTGAAGGAAAAATAAATTGTGTTTTGAATACTTTGGTTAAGTGATAGTCACTGAGTGCCAGAGTCTGGACTCAGTTTTGTAGCTCCTGGTTCTTGGTTTAATCTAGACCCCTAAAGGGGAGTGAGAGGGGAGGACTGAGTCAGTGCTCCAGCTCTGGAGACGTCAGCAGAAGCAGAGAACAGTGTACTGCTGGCCTTTCCACTGATAAGAGGGGAGGCCCAGCTGCTGCAGACACCCAGCCCAGCATCAGTTTGGGCTCCGTGGGCAAGGACTCCAAGCACAAAGGAGCAGCTCCCATCTGCGGTCCTCCATGGAATACAGTAGGGTAAGAGCCAGTAACTCCAAGGGTCTATATGGTTTAAGGACTGTGGTGTGAAAACTTAGCAGCAGTTTGAAGATCCAGCACCACAGTGCCCACCTGCATAACCCGACTGTCCAGGGTCATGAAGCCGTGGCACATCCCTGCTTTCCTGAGTCCCGGCTCCAGCCTGCTCTCTATGCTTCCGCAAACTTAAACTAGATGGATTTTATGTCAGCTGAAAAAGAGCATCTCAATTGATTACGGTCAGGTTCACCTTTTTGAAATAATTGATCCTGTGGGCCTTTGTGAATCACTGTAGTCACACACTTGTGGCTGACCAGTAAGAGCACAAGCGAGGCCAAAAGATGTGGTAAACTGGAGCCATTTCTGTAGGGATCGAATGGACACACCCACTGTTGAAGTTTCCCTTGTTGTAATCATATGAAATGACCCAGCTTTCACAGAAAGGAACCAGAGTCATTGAAGGAAAATTAAATTGTGTTTTGAATAGTTTGGTTAAGGATAAAAATGTTTCCAGTCAAATGCTAATTTGTGAGTTAGAGTGATTACAGGGTAATCTAAGTTATCTGGAAAAATTAGATTTCACTGTTCCCTGCCAAGGATGAATTAATGGGATGTCACTGCAGTAAACTCACTCTTTTATCAAGATCTCCTTTATGATGTATAATCTGAGGGTGACAGACTCACAGCTGCCAGAGTCATTCATCCTGCAATTAACAGATTTGTCTGTGTTTCTACAAATCATTCATCCTCTCAGATACAGGATAAGACTTGTTCTGTGACATAACTGTCACACACGTTCACCCATATGTATACACATGTTCTCGGGCACACATACATGCATGCATGTACTCTCTCTTTCACACATACATATGTACTCCCTTAGGTAGTAACTTATACTTCCTCTAATAGGGGCCAATTGAAGAGCACATATTATAAATGTGGTTCCTAAGGCCTCATTTGCTGCTCAGTCAATGACAGTGGTGAAGAGTCATGAAGCAAGAAGAGGGCAGGAACAGTGGGGAGAATTGTGGGGATACCTGAGACCAGTTCCTTATGGAAGTGAGGTCTCAACATTTTACCCTGAGTGGCTCAAATGTAGATGTTTACTTGTAACTCCAGCGTCATATGAGTGACAGAATCCCAATAGCTATTACATGGAGCATCTTCTGGGGCTGCTTTGTGCTACATAATTTAAAATGCTAAATGATTATGCCAGTTTGGGTTCATGTCCGTTTAAAATCTGGCTTCCCATTGCCACTTCTGCTGATGTCACCTGCCTTGAGGTCAGAACATTACCATGGTGAGCAAACAAAATAGATGAGAAAGAGGGGCTCTGGGGAGTTGTGTGTTCTGGTTAACACTTGTGGATATCCAGTCTTCTAAGAATATAAGTACATTAATTTAGTTAGAACCCTTATTTTATCCATGAGTGCCCTTTTCAAATTTTTGTCCTTTGATCCCAGTCAAGATTCCAGGCTGAAAAACTCAAGCCACCTGCTCTGCGAGCTGCAAACGCTGGTGTGAACTTGGGCAGGTTCACTCTGAGCCCCCAACCCTGGCCTCCTGTTTTGCCCAGGGGTATGTCCTCTGTGGGTAGGATCATCAATGGGTCCTCCCAGTGTCAAGGAGTGTTTACCTTCTACAAAACTCCCCTCATATTCTGTCTACTCAGCCCTGGGGAGCTGGCAAAGGGCCAGTCCCTTCTGTGTTCCTGGCCTTGAAAGCACTGAAGGCTGCCACTGTGCCCCTGTCTGAGCTGAGTCACACCTATTGCCTTCACTGCTGCTTTGTAGCAAGGTGGAGCCTGTCTGCTTGAAGGGCATCTGGGATCAAGGGGGCTGGGATGTCCCTCCTGAGTTCTACTGACAACACAAGTCTCTGTGAGGGTCTGAGCTGGGGTGGAGGAAGAGCTGGGTTACCCCAGGCAGGATCTCCGAGTGGCAGGGAAGACTGGTTGGAGGGAAAAGGGTTTTCCAGATATTGGAGTTTTAGGAGAACCTAGAGGAAATTAGAGGAAATGCTGTGTCCAAAGCATAACATTTAGAGGACTTGGGGCTGCCGATGGGGCTCTGGCCAAGCTCCACAGAGCCCTTCCCCTACTTGACTTTATGCAGATGTTGTTTAGAATCTTGTGTCATTGGGGGCCACATTGTGGTCACTGGTATGGTTATACCCCTGATGGGGTGTGAGAGAGTGACTGACGGGCTGAGGTCCCCAGGCAGAGGATGCATCACTTAATTGACACAAATGAACTCATGTCCTTGTCACCTAGCTCTTCCACGTGGGTATTCTGAGAAACGCGTTCCAGGCTGCTGCTGACACCCGCCTGCCTACGTGCTGGACGTGCTTGTGTCATTGCCCCACACTTAAACTTTGGGCTTCATCCTTTTCCCAGAAATGAGGCTGAGGACACCATAAACTTGTGAAAATTTCTAAAGTGCCCTTTCGGTTAGGTCATTACTGCTGTAACGATGAATGGCATTTCTCCAGTGAAAAACAAATAGTTATCCTATTGTCTGCAGGGTGTGGCGGAGATTGGAGATTTGGAGATGGGACTCCCATTCTCTGCACCCAGAAAGCAACTTCCCCACAAAACTACAGAGCCTCTGCGAAGGTCCCCAAACTCACATCAGGCTCCCCAGAACTGCCTCCACCACAGCTGCCGCAGGCACATCTTGTTTTATTTAGTAGGTGCAGTATTGAGATATTTAAGATAAAACCTACATTACATTCTTCACCTCTGCTGCCCTCATTCATCAGCATTTGTCTCTCTTTCCTGGACCTCATAGCCTTCATCCTTCCACCTTTGATCCCCACATCCCTCATTTCTGTGGTCACCATGCCTGCATCCCTGCATTCCTAATGGCTGTGTTCCATGGTTCTGTCATTCATGCCAGCATCTCTCATCCCTGTGTCCTTCACCCCGCTCCCCCACCCCCCGGCTTTGCCTTCTCTCTGCATTTCTCATCCCTGCATCTAACTTTTCATTCTTCCTCCCCAGCTCCTATTTCCTCCTTCCCCTGTTCCCATCATCCTTATTCACACTTCCCTGCACTGTCTAGCCCTGTCTCTGCGGCCTTCATCCCTACATTCCTAATCTCGAATCCCTCCTCTCTATATCCCTATAAGTCCTCCTCTTCTTCATTCATCTTCCTCCCCTTCCTCTTTCTCTTTTTTCCTCTTTCTCCTCCACTCATTAGGCTGCTCTTAGCCTCTCAGCAGAAAGTACTCCATTATTTTTTTTAAAGAGAGAGTGAGAGAGGAGAGAGAGAGAGAGAGAGAATTTTTTTTTAATATTTATTTTTTAGTTATCGGCGGACACATCCTTGTTTGTTCGTGGTGCTGAGAATCGAACCTGGGCCGCACGCATGCCAGGCAAGCGTGCTACCACTTGAGCCACATCCCCAGCCCAGAAAGTGCTCCATTATAATCCCCTCTGTCAGATTCTCAAAGCCAGCTCTTTCATGGGGATTTAGGGGATCTTCAGGGACCTCTCTCATGCATTCTATGGCCACAGAGACAGCTCATATAACCTCCTCTCAGGGTCCCCCACCATGCAAGTAATTTCTGGAACAGAGTCTGTCAAAATGACCTGAACTCAGACAGCTTCAGCATGACTCTTTTATCCTTCTCGAGAACAAGTAAGTTGTTCTCCTGCATCCCCCCCTAACAGGCAGCTTCCCTCTTCCACACTGGGCAGGGTCCCGTCTGTCCTCACTATCTCCAGGGCCCCACTGTGAGCAACATAGGGCCCCTTTCACCACACTCTCTTCCTTGCCTGGTGATGGTGGGACCCTCCAAACCTCTCCCTGGGCTTGATGTGGAGCAGGAGTAGAGAGAGATGGGAAGGTAGCCTCCTTCTCAACTCCCCATTGTGGGTGAAAGAATGATGAATCCTACTGCTGTCAGACTGTCTCTAAAAATCTTAACAAGAATTCCTCTCTCCACAGTTCCATCATCAGACTCAGCCTTTTAGCTCGAATTGGCATTGAGGGTTCTATTGACAAGTTTGCCTCAGCTGGGTACCCCCATTAGGATCCAGTTCTTATAGACCATCTGTTCTCATGTATGGTCCAGCATCCGTACAACGTGGAACACTGTCCTTAGTCAGCTTTTCATCACTATAAAGAAATGATCAAGATAGGTAACTTTACAAAGAAAAAAGTTTTATTTAGTTCACAGGTCTGGAGACTCAGGGTCATGGTGCCTCCATTGGATCAGTCCTGGTGAGGAACTCATGGCTAATGGCAAATGGTCAGTGGTGGTAGTAGGAGTGGTCACATCTAGTGCCAAGAATTAGAGAGAGCTAGTGAGAACTTTTATAACAACCTTTTTATAAGAACTACCAAGGAGTCCCACAAGAGCTGCCTCCTGAGGGCATGCTGGGAGGATTGAGGACCTCTTGGTATGCTCCATCTCCCAACAGTTCCTCCCTGCAGAACAATCCTTTAATCACAATGGATCTTGAGAGGCACAAACTGTATTCAAACCATAGCAGACACTGCTCTTACCTCTCACTGTGGTACCCTCTGCTAAGATACATGCCCGATATGCGTCTTCTTATGCACAATAAGCACCTTTCTGAGATCACTTCTGAAATCTAACAGATCTTAGCAACACTCCCTAAAAGTTCACCAGGGTGTTCTGTTCTTTTTAATCACTGTGTGGGTTTTCATTGTTTCATGTTTTATTACCAGTTTCTTTCCAGTGGCCATGTAATTTTGCCATCACAATGTGCTGGGATGAGAATCCTGTGCCTGCTCCTCTGTGAGAGTGTCCTGGGAGTGGCTCCTTATTTCACTTGCACTTACCTGGTATCTACATGGATACCACCAGTCTGGGTTATATATATATATATATATATATATATATATATATATATATATATATATATATATATATATATATATATCTAGGTTTATTTAACATATGTAATTTCAATTTTGGATAGATATATTTTCTCATGTCCCTAATAAAGACCACTGCTTCTAAGTTAAACACTCTGTCACAGTCAAAATTCCAAATTAATATAATTATTTAAGTTAATCTAGAGCTAATTTAAAAAATACACATTTTTATATACATCTTATTATATTCTTTAATTTTGATAATTCTGTTAAAGTCAACAATCAGATTATACATATAGTAAAACCTAAATATCTATTTGTCATGGTCCCTTTAAATAACTTTTGTCAAAATCTAGGACCAACTACAGATGGTAAATCTTTTCTTGTTATTTAAATATGTGTACTATTATCTATAACTTAAACTAATGATACTATGGCTGACACAAGGCCTCCACTCAATTTTATTAAGTGAGGAAAAGGGCGGAAACAGAGCCCCATAGGACACAATAAGTCTTACACATATTACAAACATTTTCTTAATTGTGATACTGAGAGTCTTAAGGTACTAAAAATGAATCAGTAAATTAATCAGATTTCAAAAGGTAGAGTTTCACCCAGTAATTGTGAAAATGACTGAAAAACCTGACACAGAAAATTGAAACTCCCAGATACAGAGTTTTTAGACATACCGCTTCCTAGGTTTGTCAGGAAAGTTAAAATTATGAACACGTTCTATGATGATGATCTTGGATCAAAAATCCAGTGAGAGATAAAATTCCCCAGTTGACTTTTTAATTTATATTAATAAAGGTGGGATAAGTGGAAAGCCACTCTGAGTGACCACACTTTGCATCCCTAAAACACAAGGCTCTGACCAGTCACTACATCTCTTGCTAACTTGGAAGTTCTCCCTGCTCAGAGAGCAAGGAAGATCTACATGTGTAGTCATAAGCCATGGGGTTGAGTTACACTCACCTGTTCCTTTGTAATGCTACTCCTTCCCTCATTTCAATGGCTACTTCACAATAAAAGGGTTCAGCACATGCTCCTTTCTTTATTTCCACACACCCCTGTAGGTCAGAAGAGTCATCACAGAATCCCCTGAAAAGGTATTACTCTGCCTCTGTGTGGTTATTTCATGCAGTACTGTTTACTTGGAGTGATCTTGAGTGTTTATTCATAAGATATGTCACTCTAACACTGAGCCACCACCCCAACCCAGCATAATCATTTTATAAGCTACATGGTGGAATTTTTTTTTTTTTTGGTACCAGCAATTGAACCCAGAGTTATTAGTTGCTGAGTAACATCCTCAGCCAGTTTTAATATAGACAGAATATTTGACTATCTTGCTATATTGCTGAAGCTGGCTTTAATATCATGATTCTCCTGACTCAGCCTCTCAAGATACCAGAATTACAGGCATGCATCACTGTGCCTCACTTTGCTATGGACTTTCTAAAAAGCCATTTTAGATCATTTTCTCTTCAGTATAAATGTAGTAAAATTACATTGGAACAAATGTTCTCAGTATTTAAGGAAGTACTATCTATTTTACAGGAAGATAACATGTCACTCATGTTTGCGTTAAAGTTGAATCAATTTTCTTCAGTAGGTAAGATACTAGTTTTCCCTATAAGGTCTTTTGTTTACCATTCTCTATAAAGAGATTGAAAATTTTGACAATGTTTTTGGTAGGAGAGTGTGAGAAACAAGCTCAAGTACTCATAAGAGACAAAATATATAGCATTAAATGAGGCTTTTACTGATAATATTGTAAGATCCACTGTCTAGGTGAACAGTCAGAAACAATGAGAATTTCCTTCTCTAGTTCACAAGGCCTTTCCCCTTGTTCCTCATTGGTGAGTATGTGAGATGTACAGTATTCCTTAACATTGCCTAACTTAAACTCTCTCTATTGGGTTTTTTAAATAAATGTCCCTTTAGTTGTCCTCCCTCCTTTATTGTGTGATCAGTGTTAGTGATCAGTGTTAGTCAGGCAAGACCATTTCCACTCACTTCCTGTCTGCCACACTCAGGTGTTACCTGTTGGTGACCCTTTGTTCTGTTTTCTATTTTCTGATATTTGTATATCCTCAGTGAGTTGACAATTAAAACTAAAATACAATATTTTGAAAATAGATGCCTGAACTTTCTATATCTTACAAAAGGTTCACAAAAACCTCATAGGAAAATAAAGACAGAGTTGTGGTGGGTCATTAATTTTTAGAATGAAGGCATCTGTGTCACTGAGTGAGGGCCATCCAGGCATAGCTCATTGCTGAGGTATGAGAACCCCCAGTGTGTTCTGTTTGTTTTTGTAGAAAGGCATTATTTTTCTCAAATAAGGTTACATTTACAGGGCAATTTAGCATATAGAGAAGAGTTCCCATATGCCTTCTCTACACACAGATTTTTCTATTATTTACATTCTGCCTATTCATTTAGATTCATTATCATTAGAGAACCAATAAAATGGCAACCAAGACTAATTGGACTACTTGTTATTTATTTCTGAAGAAACTGATAAAATATTCTGTTGAGTGTCCACCATTTTGTTACATTATTAACAGTGTCAGAATGTAAAAGTTCTCTGTTCTTCATTTCTTCACTGTCTTCTATTGACCCTGAATCTATGGAACCATTAATACTTTATTGTCTATTGTTTAGCATTTTTAAGAGTGTCACATACTTGAACTCACAGAGCTATAAAATTTTAAACCAGCTATTCTTTAAGCAGTATGCATTAAATGTGCCTCTGTGTCCTCTCATATTTGTTAGCCCATTGATTTTGTATTCTGAACAACACATCATTTGATGAAAATGACACTTTTTAATTAAAAAAATGTAAGTGTTTACTGAAGGATATCTTGTTTTCTTCCTGTTCTGGGCAACTATGAATAACGGAAGTATGAATACTTTTATTTTTGTGTAATCATGGAATGGAACTCAGAAACTCATGCACACTAGGCAAGTGAAGTTCCACCTAACTGTATCCACAACTTAAGACCTTATAAAAATGTGCATGCAGATTTTCATGTAGGCATTAGATCTCAACTCCATTAGATAAATATCATAAAAGTGGTTGTGACAATTGTGGTTAAGACTGTGTTTAGCTTTGTAAGAAAATGCCCAACTTTTCCAAAGTGGCTGTACAATTTTGTTATCCTGCTAGCAATAAATGAGAGTTCCTGTTGAACCTCCACTTACACAAAGCAGTTGGTATTGTAAGATTTTTGTATTTACCCATGCTTCAAGATGTGAGTAATTTCTAGTTATAGTAATCCAGCTTCTCAAGAAGCTGAGGCAAGAGGATGGCAAAATCAAAGCCAGGCTCAACAAAAGTGAGGTTCTAAGCAACTGAGTGAGACCCTGTCTCTAAACAAAATACAAAACACAGATGGGGTTATGGCTCAGTGACTGAGGGCTCCTGAGTTCAATGTCCTGTACAAAAAAAGCATTATCTAGTCCTAGGTTCCCCATGATGAAACAGTCTCTTCAATGTGGCCTTGATCCTCAAGGTGTGAACCATGCAGCTTAACATCCAATGACATAGAATGTTAAGCATCTTTTCTGCATTTATTTGTTGTCTGTATATACCGCCATCTTTTTTTTTCTTTTATTTTTGGATTGCTTGTTGTGATTTTTATCATAACAGCTAACACTTATTGTCTATTTATATACCAGACATTATTTTTGTTGAGTAACTAATTTAATTCTCATTTTCCCCCATAATTCTTATTAAGTGGTAGAATTATTATCATCATTTTATGAACAAAACATTTGAGGTCCAGGCTGGAAAAATAATTCACTCAAGGTTTTACAGCTACTAAATGACAGAGATAGAATCAGATCACAGGTAATCCATGTCTAGTACAAATGTTCTAATTATTTTATTCTGCTCCACTTTGGAAATAAACAAGTGATAGTAATCAATGTGTTGATACTAAGCACCACACTAGCCTTTGTCATATGCCTGAAAATCACCTCATATCACTGCAGACAATAGTATGACTTAGAGATGTGTATGTCCCTGCTTAATTGGAGAAAGAAATAGGAGTACTAAAATCACATGTCACATAAGCTTCATTGTTTACAATTTGAGGACCAAGTCCATATTGAAGATACTGCCTCATCATAGGGAACCTAGGACTCAGATAATTTTTTTTTTAGAACAGAAGATTGAACTCAGGAGCACTTGACCACTGAGCCACATCCCTATCCCTGTTTTGTATTTTGTTTAGAGAGAGGGTCTCATTGAGTTGCTTAGGACTTCACTTTTGCTGAGACTGGCTTTGAACTTCCCATTCTCCTGTCTAAAACTCTCAAGCATCTGGAATACAGGCAGGAACCACTGTGCCTGGCTCATATAATGTTTTATTAATCTCTCTGTCAAAATGCAGTTTCTACAAATTTATTTTGAACCATTTAATAGCTACCCAGAGTGCCCAAGAATCCACTTTCCCCTCTCTTGTTTTTGGTTTCCTCTCCTATTAAATTGATCAAACCAGACACCAACTCTCTTATTGCAATAGGGTCCTTTTTTTCTTTTTTTGTTCTTGTTTGGTGCATATAGTTGTATATAATGGTAGAATGTGTTGTTATACATTCTTACGTGCACAAAGTATAACAATATAATTTGGCAAATATTATTCCCCAGCACTTCCATTCTCCCTCCATCTCCCCATGTCTTTAATCTACTGTTCTTTGACAAGGGGGAGTCTATGACTATAGGTAGTATTATCTAAAAGTCTAAGGTTACAATACAGAAAATATGTATTGGTAAATTATACCCCTGTCTCACTAGAGCTTGCATTAACTTGTCCTATATTATAGAATCAAAAACATCAGTAGCATTGATGCATGGGTTAATGTTTATTATTAAGTCCCAGAACTTTTGGACTTTTCTCATATTCAGGGATAAACCTTTTGTATCTATGATAGTACACTGCATGTGCAGCTGCAGGTCTTTGGTGGAACTCTGTAGGTTCCCCATTTCCCCTTCCTCACCACTCTGTGAGGGAAAATGCCCTGTCTTATAGGATTACCTCAAGTCCCTGCTTATGACCAGCTGTGTGGCCTCTCTTGTCCAGTGAGAAGCTTCATGGAACAGAATAGAGGAGAGTGTGGCTGCAGAGTCACTAATCAAGTACTGCAGAGACTAAGCTGGAAGCAGGTCTGAATTTAGTGCACAGATACCATGTATATATACACAGGCATAAGCTAAGCAGATTATAGGCAGCCGCCAATACAATTTCTGGCTAACTGTCCTTGCAGGGACCAATTGAGAAGTAGGCCATGAAGGAAGTGTAGGGTCTGCAACACATGGTCTCACGCCCAGGGCTGTGAATATGGGGTAAGCCATCTGCCATTCACACACTTTGCATGAGGGGAATGGCCTGCCACTGAGACACCCTTAATGTATTCCATGTATGCAGTACTTCATGCACTTGTTCCAACATATCTGTAGAAATTTTATTTGAAAATTATTGTGTAGTGGATACACTTGATGTTTTCACTCATTGTGGTATATTCACATATAGAATTTGGGCAGATTAATTCAAGTGTTATTCCCTTTTCCTGTCTCTTCTTCCTCCCCTTCAATACATTTTATCTACTCTTCTGATCTTTTTCTCAATTTTGATTCAAATTCCTCTCCTTTTTTTAATGATAGTCTCAAAAGGCACTAAGATTGTTCAAATTTAACATAATATCTATGTGATAGTGAAAAACATAATTAGTTATTACATGTAATAAAACTGTAAACATTTCAATGAACAAAATGTTTTTTATAAACACAAACTACATATTTTATTTGAAATGACTACTACTGCTAATATTATGTTAGCTAAGATTTTTACTATGTGTGTCCCTGAGTTTATGAATTGATATAAGAAGAGTTGAAATATATTAAGTACTACAAAGTAGTTTAAATCTAGAACTATCTGTCTTTTAAATTCTTATTCCTTTTGCATAAATTCTTATGCTTTGTGCATATTTATACTGAAATTTTTTCATGTACAATATAATTTTAATATTATAAATTATACTAATACTATAAGATAAAAGAAATTCTATAAAATTTCCAGTAAGGACTGATGTTGTTGCTAAGTGGCAGTGATTGTCTAACATGTGTGAAAAGCTGAGTTTAATCCTCAGCACCACATAACAATAAATAAAATAAAGGTTTTGTGTCCAACTACAAATAAAAAATATTTTTAAAATTTAGGTAAGTAACAATTCAAAGCATACCTATTTGTGGGTTTTGATGGAGAAAGGTCAGACTTCAAAGTGCCTTTCTAGGGCCTACCTAAGAGACTCCTCTGTCTCCACTTTCATTCAGATTTGGAGCTGGAGCTTCCAAAATGAGGTTATATGAGACAGAAGCTTTGGCTTATCTCTCAGTAGACTGGTAATATTGTTGTTGCCTCTCAAGTCTGACAATACCTGTATTGCCATAGTTTGAGAGGATGTCCTCAAAGAAAAAGAAAACTATTTATTCCATTCTCAGATAACAATAAACAAGCCCCCTCTGAAGGAAAACTTTTTGATGTGTAGCTATTGTTTTCCAAAGCAGAAGACTTGCATTTTGGAGGCTACCAATTATAGCAAACTGAAATTAGCCCACTAACATGGATACAAAATTGGTAAATCCTGGCATAAAATAATAAAGTATAAATCTTTAAGGGTTATATATGAATAAAATGAAATGAAAAGATACATTTTCAGGTCTGTCTGCTGAAAACATCTCACAGTAATCACATTCAAATATCAGTGTATTTAGCTTTCAGTGAAATTTGACTTCTGAATACCTAAGTGGAGCCAATATCACAGTGACTTCTGAGGACTTGGCAGAAGGATTACAAGTTGAAAGCCAGTTTCAAGAACTTAATGGGGCCCTAAGCATCTCAGTGAGGTCTTCTCTCTAAAGAAAATACAAAAAAGGTCTCATAAGTAAAAAGTCCTTGTATTCAATCCCAGGTATAAAACAAAATAACAACAAAAAACTCATTGGAAAAATAGTAAATTTATAGAGTGAACTCAGACGTCACATGCTGCAAAGAAAAGAAGAAAGTGAAGGTAGAAGTTAGTGGGGGTTGTCAGAAAGAAAAAGAAAGAGAAGAGAGGAAGAAATTCAGAGACTAATGGAATAAATTCCCCTGGACTTTAAGTTAGGTTAAAGATGACATTCCTGAGTGAGCCACTCTTTTCTTCATTGTGGGAAATATTTCTTTCATAAATAACTGTGGTTACCCTAATTGTCCTCCATTTTATTCCACATCTCATTCTCTCAAGTAAAACTTGAATTTTGTGGGGATCTATACTCATTATTCAATTCAGTGGTTCATGGAATGACATATTCCATCCTATAGCTGGAAGCAAAGTTCTATATTTAATGGAGATTCTAGCTTATCCAAGGGCATATGGTGTGAAAACTTTGGATGTATTTTAAACAGGACTCATATTTAGGTATGGTTAAAACATTCATTTTTAAAAAAATTGCCCTAAGTAGTTATAAAGGACAGTAAGATGCATTTTGATACATTGTACAAAAATTCCTTCTTTCTCTATCTGTCAATAGTGTAGGATCACACAAGTAGTGTAATCATTCATATGTATAGAGGAATAATGACAGTCTCATTCCACCATCTTTTCCATTCCCATATCTACCTCTGTTCCCCTTATATCCCTCTGCACAACTCAAAGTTAACATTTAAGTTTTGATTGTAGTATTATGTGACTCCAATAACCTTTTTCAACATTATTGATATATCTTTATTTATTTATGAATATGTGGTGTTGAGAATTGAACCCAGTGCCTCACACATGCAAGGAAAGTGCACTACCACTAAGCCACATTCACAGCCCTCCAAAGAAATTATTTTTGCATGCATATCCATTTGTCCAAGCACCATCAGTGATATGACTGTCCTCTAACCATTGTGTATTCTTATAAAATATTCATAGGCAACAGACAGGTGGATTTTATTCTGGGTTATCTACTTTTTCCATTAATCAATGTGTTTGTGTCCTGATGCCAGTACCACATTGTTGTGATTTGTATAAATTTAACTTACAAATTCTGAGTTATATTTCTTTTAAAAGTATTTTATTTTTGCTATTTGTGTCACTTTTCTGTTTAGTCTGAATTTGATGACCAGCTATCCTATTTCTGCAAAATAAAAAAAAAATGTATTTGGAATTTTGACAGAGATCATTTTAGAGCTGTTGATTATTTTGTTCAGCATTTCCCTCTTGTCAAACTAACTACATCATCTATGAACATGGAATATCTTCTTATATATTTTGAACTATTTTATTTGAGGAATGTTTTCTATTTTTATGTACAAGTTTTTTTTTTTTCTGGTTTTGGTTATTTTTTCTATGCATTTTATTTTTTATGCAAAAATAAATAAATTTTATAGATTTTTACATTAAAATGTTCATTACTGTTATATAAATCAGATGATCTTTTCATTATTTATTTTGTAATCTGTTATTTTGCTGAATTCATTATATTGGCTCTGGCAGTGATATTTTTTACCTACATTATCTGGCATCTTTTATATATGGGACTATTTACCTGCAAATAGAGATAGTTTTACTTCTCTCTATCTAATTTGGTTGCTTTTCCCCAAAATAAATATTTCACAATTTTTTTTTACTGAGCCAACCGTTGTTCTTTTACTGATCTGCTATAAAGAATTGAATGATTTTTACACACTTTTATCACCACTTAATAGATATTCCATAAAAAGTAGAATAAAACAACTATAGAACTCAAAATAATACAATAAACAACTTAGACTTAACTGACATGTATAGAATATTTCAACCTGCTTCAAGATAATATGCCTTCTTCTCAGCAGCACATGGAGCCTTCTCTAAAATAAAACATATAGTATGCCACAAATAAACTCTTACCAAATACAAAAAAAGTAGAGATACTATCATGCACTTTTTCAGATTATAATGGAAGGAAATTGAAAATCAGTGATTAAATACAAAATAAAAATTAATCCAACACCTGGGGACTAGACAATATGCTACTTAATGAACAATTGGTTGCATACAATATCAATGGGAGATTAAAAAAAATTCTTAGAGGTAAATGAGAAAATTGATGCAACATATCAAAATATCTGGGACACTATGAAAGCAGTACTATAAAGAAAGTTCATTGCATGGAGTTCATTCTTTAAAAGAAGAAAAAGTCATTGAATAAATTTTCCCACATTACATCTCCAAGCTCTGGCAAAAAGAAGAACAAATCAACAGCAACATCAGTAGAAGGCAAGAAATAATTAAAATTATACCTGAAATCAATGAAATCAAAACAAAAGAAACAATTGAATAATTGACAAAACAATAAGTTGGTTCTTTGGAAAAATAAATAAAATTGACAGACCCTTAGCTTCACTAAAGAAGAGAAGAACAGAAAAAACTCAAATTACCTGCATATGTGATAGAAAAGGTAACATTAAAACAGACACTGCAGAAATACAGAAGATAATTTCAAAGTATTTTGAAAACTTATAATCCAATAAAATAGAAGATATTGAAGGCATTGACAAATTTCTTAACACATGCAATTTACCCAGATTGAATCAGGAAGACACACACAATTTAAACAGACCACAATCAAGCAATGAAATAGAAGACGCTATCAGAAGCTTACCAACCAAGAAAAGCCTAGAGCCAGATGAATACACACCCGAGTTTGCCAAGACCTTTAAAGGAGAACTACTATCAAAACTATTCAATTTATTTCAGGAAATAGAAAAAGAAGGAGCACTTTCAAACTCATTCTATGGGGCCAATATCACCCTAATTCCAAAACCAGCAAAGACAAAACAAAAAGAAAAAAGAAAACTTTAGACTAACATTTCTAATGAACATAAATGCAAAAATTATCAATAAAATTCTGGAAAATCAAATACAAAAATATCAAAAAAGATTGTGCACCATGATCAAGTGGGATTCATCCATAGAATGCAAGGTTGGCTCAACATATGTAAATCAATAAATGTAATTTATCACATCAATAGACCTAAAGATAAGAATTATGTAATCATCTCAATAGATGCCAAAAAAAGCATTTGACAAAATACAGCACCCTTTATGTTCCAGACACTAGAAAACATAGGAATAATGGGAACATATCTAAATATGAAAAATGCTATTTATGCTAAGCCCCAGGTCAACATTATTCTAAATTAAGAAAAATTGAAGGCATTCTTTAAAAAAAAATGGAACAAGACAGGGATGCTCTCTTTCACCACTTCTATTTAACATAGTTTTTGAAACATTGGCCAGAGCAATTAGACAGACTAAAGAAATTAAAGAGATACATATTGGAGAAGAAGAACTTAAATCAGAACTAATTGATGATGATATAATTCTATACCTAAATTAACCAGGAAGCTTCACCAGAACAAATTCTAGATCTAGTAATGGAATTTAGCAAAGTAGCAGGATATAAAATAAACACTCATATGTCAAAGGCATTTCTGTATATCAGTGACAAATCCTCTGAGAGAGAAATGAAAAAAACTACCCAATGTACAATAGTCTCAAAAAAATACTTGGGAATTAATATAATGAAAGAGGTAAAATATCTGTACAATTAAAACCACAAAACCCTAAAGAAAGAAATTAAAGAAGACCTTAGAAGATAAAAAAATCTGCATTTCCATTGGATTGGCAGAATTAAAATTATCAAAATGACCACACTACAAAAAGCACTTTACAAATTTTAATGCAATTGATCAAAATCCAAAGTGCATTCCTCATAAAAATAGAAAGAGCAATCATGAAACTTATCTGGAAAAATAAGAGAATAGAATAGCTAAAGCAGTCTTTAGCAGGAAGAGTGGCATTACTATACCTGATCTTCAACAATGCAACAGAGCAATGTAACAAAAACAGCACGGTATTGGCACCAAAACAGACTAGTAGACCTGTGGTACTGAATATAGGAACCAGAGACTAACCTGCAAAACTACAATCATATTATATTGTAAAAAAAGTGACAAAAAAACATGCACTGGAGAAAAGATAACCTCTTCAACAAATGGTGCTGGGAAAAATGGAAATCTATATGCAACAAAATAAAATTAAATCTGTATCTCTCACCATGCACAAAAACTCAACTCAATATAGATCAAGGACATAGGAATTAAATCAAAGTCTCTTTATCTAATAGAAGAAAAAGTAGGCCCTAAACTTCATCATGTGAGATTAGGCTCCAACTTCGTTAATAAGACTCCTGTGGCACAAGAATTAAAATCAAGAATCAATAAATTGAAAAACTCAAACTAAAAAGATTCTTCCCAGCATAAGAAACAATCTGTGAGGTAAATAAAATACCTATATCTTGGGAGTAAATTTTTCCCCTCACACATCAGATAAGGCATTAATCTCCCAGGTATATAAATAACTCAAAAAGTTAAGCACCAAAAAAATAAAACCCAAATAAACTAATCAATAAATGGGACAAGGACCTGAACAGACATTTCTCAGAAGAGGATATAAAATCAATAAACAAGTACATGAAAAAATGTTCATAATCTCTAGCAATTAGAGAAATGCAAATCAAAACTACTCAAAGATATCATCTCACTCTAGTCAGAATAGCAGCAATTATGAAGACAAACAACAATACCTAAACTGTGGAACCAAATTAGATGACCTTCAGTATAGAAATGGATAAAACAAAAACGTGATTATATATAAAAAAATATTCTCTCTATATATTACTCAGCAATAAAAGAGAATAAAATCATGGCATTTGCAGGTAAATGGATGAAACTGGAGAAGATAATGCTAAGTGAAATTATCAAATCCCAAAAAGACAAATGTCAGAATATTCCTCTGATATGAGGCGACTGACTCAAAGATGGGTGTTGATGGGGAGAATGAGAGAAATAGACAAACTCTATATAGGCCTGAGGGCTGGGAGGTGAAAACAGGGGGCAGATGGTTACAATGATTGTGGAATTTGATAGACATCATTATCCAAAGTACATGTATGAAGACATGAATTGATGTGAACATACTTTATATAGATACAGAGACATAAAAAATGTGCTCTATGTGTATATTAAGAATTATTATATATATTCTGCTGTCATGTGTTTAAAAAATAAGTTCAATTAAGTTCAAAAATATTAATGTAGGGACTGAAGTTTTCAAATGTACACCAGTTCTCATAGTACCATTTTAAAAAATAACCCCTGATGGAAAAACCTCAATGTCCAAAAACACATGAAATTATAGGAAAAACATGTCATGGGCATACCATTGAATATTATGCATATTGGAACAACAACAAAAAATGGTTCAGGAGTAATTCACAACCTTTCAAAAATCATTGCAAGTGACTTATCAGTCATTAATTATCCAATGCTGTAAGACTTTAATGTAGAAGGTGGAATTGAGAGTAGAAACTCTTACAGACAGAAAACAGAATGGCAGTTTCCAGGAGCTGAGAAAATAAATCAGGGATATTTTAAGAAGAAGAAAAATCAATGGAATGGATGGTGAATGTTTTCACAATAGTACAAATGTCCTTACTGTCCATTATCTGCACTCTTAGAAAGCATCAAAAGTTTCAACCAAAAGAATTGGAACAAAATTTTAATGGGTTGCAACTTCTATATGTATATGTATATATATAATATTTGTAAACCAATGATCTTGGTATTAAAAGAAAAGAAAAGATAAAAATGGTAAATTTTCTATTTTGTGTACCTTACCATAACAAGAAGTACACCATGACATTTTTTATGTTAGGTGTAATGTTTCCAGTGCAGAAGGACAAACACCAAAGGTCCTCATTCATTTGTAGAAAGCAATAACTAAATATAGTAGAACAGAATGGAATAGTAATCACAGGAGAATGGGAAGAGTAGAAATGGACAAATCAAAAGAGTTCATTGAAGAGCACAAGACCAAAATGGAGAAATCACTTCTGGTACTTCTACAGCACAGTTGTGTAAGTATTATTGAAAATAACCTAAAATATGTATCAAAACAAAATTTACACCTGGCAGGTGGCACATGCCTGTAATCCCACTAACTTCACGGACACAGGCAGGAAGATTTTCAGTTCAATACCAGCCTCAGCAATCCTGTCTCTAAGTAAAATAATAAAAGAGGCCTTGAGGTGTGGCTCAGTGGCTAAGTACCACTGAGTTCTAACCCCAGTATCAATTAAACAATAAAGAAATAAATAAGCAAATAAATAAATTAGTAAATAGATTTACAATACATAAAAATAATTAACATTTAAAGAGATAAAAATACTTATTTCTATAATCTGATTACTACTACTTATATATATGGACTGAATTATCATAATGTATCCCACAAAATGCATATATAAAATATATATTAAAAAGTTTCCAGTAACTTCATAAACAGCTGTGAAAAAGTTCTCTAAAATAAAAAGAATTTTATCTGTCATGATTCTAAAGATGTCAATATATAATTTGTATACTTTCTCAAAATTATAAAGCATTTTAGTACATTGGGTTCATATCTTTTTTGTTTTTTTCTTTTCTTTTCCCACCGATGGCAATGAACCATTAAACCATGCCCCTATTTATATATTTATTTATTCATTCATTCAAAACAGGGTCTCAGTAAGTTGCTTAGGCTCTTGCTAGGTTGTTAGAGAGTGGGCTCAAACTTTTGATTCTCCTGCCTCAATCTCCCAAGTAACTGAGATTACAGAAGTGTGCCACATTTCATTTTATCCAAAAAAAGAGGAGGAACTCTAAATATGGATTCAATTAAGCATCAGGCTATGCTGCTCACTCTTTCAAGATTATGTTTCCTTGAGTAGCAACAGTTTCTTCATTTTCTGGGTGATATGTTCCACAAGAAATTAAAATGTAAAATTTAAATGGTAGAAAAATACATGAAAAATGTCTGGCCTTAATAATTCATACCATGAAAATTATGGAGTTGTAGTATTATTTTAATAAGAAAAAACTATTAAAGTTGCATTTCTAAATAGATGTCAGTATTTTATGTCACTGAATATATCAAAAGATGTACTGTGGGATATGTTAAATATCATATATATCTTATATTCTACTCCCTCATAATATTATTCCTTTTGTGAGTAATTTTGGATTTAAAATTGTGACCTCATAAACAAACAACTGAAAATTGATAACTGGTTCCGTTAATTTGTAGATTGGTTGTATATGCATATATTCTAAATAATAAAATAATCAAAATAAACACTAATAATTCCTCAATTAATGAACATGTACAATTAGTTGAAGTAGTGGGATGCTGTGCCACAGGAGTTCCAGTGAGTGACAAGTACAGAAGAGAAAAAGACATGAAAAGACCCTTCACAAAATAAGCTCTAGAAAGAGCATGAAAACAGATGGAAAGATGATAAACAGCACCTGTCAAATGGGAAATGAAATTACAATTACTAGCAGATTCCTCTAGCCACTAATAAATGGCACAGACTCACACAAAACACAGAATTAACAAATACTGATTGGTTACAGAGTTCAGAAAGTCTCTGATTGTTTCTTGGATGTTGACACAGCCTTCTGGGAAAGAAGCATTGTGTTTTTTATCCTTAATAAAGTTACCATATGATCCAATGATCACACTACCACATTTTATCCACATTTATTAACTGATGACTATAGAAATGGTGTATATGCTACCAAGCCTTGATCTTTTTCCCTGATACCAATTTAAGAAGGAGGAAATGGTTTTGAGAAAAAGGCAAAGCAGGTATATTATTGCTTTGCTAGTAAAGGAGAAGCACCTTTCTTTTGCTGAGGTTGCCTTTGAATTCACAATCCTCCTGCCTCATCTTCCTGAGCCACTGAAATTATAGGCATGAGCCATCATTCCTGGCAGAACAAAGGATTTTTTCAAAATAAGCCATTCAAAGTCTGCCTGCCTGAAACATCCTGTAAAGAAATTGTGATTCACTTGTTAATTTGGGAGATAGCCATACCTTAGATCTTCTTGTGCTGTCTTTGAAGTCTGAATTGCTTGGTGCCTCTGGTGGGTGTGTTCTCAAGGCTTTCTGTCCTAGCACCCAAGTTACAAAACATTAGAGATAGAGGTAGAGATAGAGATAGATAGATAGATAGATAGATATATAGATAGATAGATAGATAGATAGAAAGGTCCTTTTTTTCTTTAAAACCTCAGTGGCTGAGTTACAAGGGTTATATTCAAAGCATGGGATAAACCACTTTTACATGTGCAAATATTGACAGCAAATTATTCAACAACAATTTAAATTGGAAGGAATATAGACATTCTTTAGCAAATTTATGGAGAAGCATATGTACTTCCAAGAAATTTCCATTCAACAAGAAAAGAATAGCCTATAATTAGCTCAACAACCAAAATAAAACTTAAATGCATTTTTCTAAGTAAAAGAAGCCAGTGTAGTCAAGTGAGAAAAGGTTAGACACCAGAGGAGTATCAGGAAGAAGATTTATTGGCTGCAGCTAGATTCAGAGGAAAAACTTTGTGCTGTACTCAATCAATCATCCTAAAGGCCATTTCCAGGACGTTTTAGAACTTTATACCCAGGGTATAGAAAGAGGTACTCAGAGGTTCAAAATCTACAGAAGTTTCTAACACAACAGAATTTTTTTCACTGTTCTGAGCAAATTAACACCTCAAAAACACCTTTTTTTTTTACAACAATTAGTACCTGAGAAAGAAAGACCTTCTTTTACTCTTTCTTTCATACCCTTACCAGCCATTACCATTGAGCCCAATTAGTGAAATCTTCACTACTCTTTGAAATGTAAATACCCCTGTGAAGCTCCTGGCCCAAGGATAAAGACTTTATTACAATACTTTATCTATCTTATCATACTCTGCATTTTCAAACACACTTCCCACTTGAAAACTTTCACAAACTATTATATATCATCACAATGATAGATTCCTCAAAAATCTTGTGAAAAACTAGTAAAGAAGTGTTCAGCGTCTGATGTGCTGATCTCTTTTCAGGATAATGGCAAAGTAAGATAGAGCAACAGGAAATAGGAAGCTTAATTACATTGAACACTTTTGTATTTTCTTTTGCTCATAGTAATCAGATCAATTATGGTAAAGATTTGTAGAGAAGTTTAATTAATATTTTCGGTGTAGAAGGGGATCCCATTAGAATAGGATTCAAAGCGCAGTTCTTTCATTCAATATGACATTCCTGAGAATGAGAACACATGGAGTAAACTACGTCTACTTATTTTCAGAGCTGGACAACAGTGCAGCCCTTTGATAAAATGTGGATGTGGCTGGCCATCCTGTGCCTGAATTCCTAGCTTCTCAGGAAGCTGAGGCAGAACAGAATAAGCCCACAAGAATGAGACCAGACTGAGCATTAGAGAAAGAATCTGTCTTAAAAAACAAACAAACAAATGAAAAGTCAGAAATAAGAATAACCAACAACAAAAACAAATAATCTGAGATCACTTTTATGGTGAAGAAACTTTTCTGTACTAGAATGAAATGACATATAAATGAATAACTTACATTTTTCAAAACTGTGGAACTTATGTTACAAATTCTGAACTCTAATGTGAGTAAATGCAATAAAAAACTTTAAAAGGAAAATGGTCTGAGTTTTTTTTTTTTTTTAACAAATGCTGTTTGGACAGGAAATTACACAAATATAGATAACATTTGAAGTAATGTTTACCAAGCACTTTACTCTACTAGGTAAGCAAGTTTGTTATGTAAGTATTGATTAAGAATTCATCAACTTCACTTCTAATAAAACAAATATGTATGTGGTGGGTAGTGGGTACTGGATTTTGTGCTTTTGGACAGTAAAGAAATAGTCAAGAAAGAAAGTCTAGACTGAGTTTGCTGCGTTATGTCATGATCAGAGACACCAACATGAACTTGCATATCTTGGTAATAACACAAGTTGAGAAATACAGAAAGAAAGATGCAAGTGTCTAAATGCCCCAGCTATCTATTATCTATCTATCTATCTATCTATCTATCTATCTATCTATCTATCTCTATCTCTATCTCTATCTCTATCTCTATCTCTATATCTATATCTATATCACACCCAGTTTTGTTAAGATGTACAGCAACACCTAGTAGGTGGATCTTGGTTTCTACAAAACAGAATTAAAGAATATTTTAAGTAGGAAGAAGAGGAAGTTTTAGCCCACTCCCAACACATAACACTGATGTAATATTTCATGGACCAAGACAATTTTGTGAGAAATTCAGAATCCAGTGAGGATTCAGTACCATGCAAGAACACAAAACAAAAAAAAAATATTTGTAATGCACATGATTAGAATCAATCAGGGCCAAGTTTTATTTCTCCAGATGTCAAAGGTTGAACACCTAAAAATGCTGAGGAAAGTGTAAAAAAAGCAAGTTTTATTTAAAGGTTAGAACAGAGATAGACTTCTCCAGTGCTGCTTACTGGAGGCTGGTGCAGAAGGGCCACTGGTCAATGTGTATAACATTTCAGTTTAGTTCTAAAAATTTTATGTATAATATTATGCCTAGAGTTTTCAATGTTGTAGCACTTAAAAGTTTGCTTAGAGGGTGTATTTGATGGCTAGCATTCTTTTTTTCAAAGAGACAGAGAGAGAGAGAGAGAGAGAGAGAGAGCAAGCATGGGTGTTCAACCTATATAATCACACATGGCTCCATGTTCAGAGGGTACTTATGCAATACTAATTCATCTTTGTGCTTATGTTTTATAGGTGAAATCCAATAGGAAATGAGATGGTAAACATAAAATGTAAATGGGATTTACTTGCTGCCATTCTTTGTAGCCTTTTGTATATAGCAGTCATGATCCTCTGGCAAGGTTCTTATAAAATGTTTAAGTTGATCCTGGGCTCTTGGGTTAAAAAGAATGCTTTGCTTAATTCAACTTTCTTTCAATAAAATTGTTATTTTTCTTAATAAATTTGTCCTTGAACTCAGGTTCTATCATTATCTTCATAACAAAACCAGGCAACTGCACAAAAAATTAAAATTCAAAACCCCTGATAAGAATAGATGCAACATTTCTCAAAAAATGAAAGCAAATTGAACCTAATAGCACCTAAAAGATATTATACCCTCTGAGTAATTGACCATAAAAATGCAAGGATGTTCACACATAAACAAATCAATAATGTGAAGTATTATATTAACAGAATGAAAGGCAAAAACCATTGGGATATCCCAATAATAAATATTCAATTCAACTCAACCTCTCTTCATAATAAAACCTCTTCAAACAGATATAGAACAATGCAAAATGCTGCCTACATAAGAAAAACCCATAGTCAACATCATACTGGGGAAATACTGAATGGATAAATGCTGAAATCATTTTCTCTAAGATCAGAAATAAGACAAAGGTGTCTGGTTTCAACCACTCTTATTGAGTATACCATTGGAAGTTTTACTCAGAACAGTAAGAGATGAAAACAGGGCACCTACATAGGAAAAAAAAACTGAATCATCCCTGTTCACACAATGTGTATTTTTATGTAGAACATATTGAAGATACCAGGTACAGCTGACCATCTGTTTGCACATAGCCAGGAAGGAAGAAGCTAATCCTGTGGCTTTCAGGGGCTGTATGCATAGGTGGGTCACTCTGCACTGATCATCAGATATAAAACTGAGGCAGAGCCAACCTATACCACTTAGACTAAAGTCACATCTTGTTCCTAGATTAACTATGGGACAATTTGATCCACTAGCTCCTCCATGCCCAGGTTTACTCATCTATTAGATAGAGATAGTGAGTTCCAAATGAACAGACAGAATTTTTTTGTTTTTTAATTTTTTTGTTTGTTTGTTTGGGGGAGTAGTGCATAAACCAAGCAGCATATAGTGCTTAAATAATGTACTCATAAACAATGTACTCAGATTTCCAGGCAGCAATGATCCCATAGGCTGATTTGCATTGTTTATTGCCCTTAAATACTGTGGTAATCTCAAATTATCTGACTGTTTCTTAATAACAAAAATGGGGTTGTTCCAAAGACTAAGTGTTGATTCTATATGACCAGCCTGAAGTTGTTCCTCAACTAACATATAATTTATCTTGTGTTTTTCCCCTGAGATCGGCCACTGAGAAATCCATATAGACTCTTCTGTGATCCTGGTGATATTTTCTGCTGTTTTTTGAATTGGGGAGACACTCATTGCCCCTAGTAAAAATTTTGGTTTGGAGTATTTACTAATCTCTGTCAAGGAGACTGGTTTGTAAGCAGATACTCTCCCTGATAAGTTCCCTCATTATCTCCAGGAAGAACCCTTGATTAATTTTCTCAAATGATCTCATAGAATTTAGAGTTACTAATAATAATCCTATTTTGCTTACTATATCTCTTTCCCATAGGTTTACTGGTAAAGTCTCGAACACATAAGGTTTAAAACTCCAGTGTTCTCATCAGGATCCTCCCAAGGGAGATAATTAGCATTTTGAGCAGGCTGTGAGATTTTTTCAATTCCCTCTAAGTTAGCTGGTGCTATATGTAAGGGCCACTTCTTAGGCCAGAAGTGACTGGACAGGACTGATATATCTTATCCGGTGTCCTCTACACCTTTGAACTTTTTATAATTAATTTTAAGTTCAAGTAGGCGGCACTTGTGCCACACTAATTTAGACCAGTTCACTCTGTCTGGCGGTTTGGAAACTTAATATACTTGTGGGTGTCCATTCGAATTACAGGGTAATAAAATTAATTGAGCAAATGTGTTTTTTTGGAGTAAGCCAAAGGGCATAATTTGACTTTACAGTAACATTTAATTCTCCCTCAAAATAAGAATCTACTACTCTAGGTATCATCTCAACGGCCACTTTTAAATTGTTACATCCAAAAATTAACCCTATACTTCCTCTAGGGAGTGGCTTGAAAATCCTAGTAGGGATTTGTTGTAGCCCTAATTAAGGATTTAGTTCATTTGTCATTGAGGGTCATAAAGAAACTGTCTCACAGACGTGAGATCTGCTCTGGTAGAAATTTAACATCATCACACCCTATGGTAGGCTGTGATGACGTTTAATTGCACAACCTTTCTTCTGATTCCCCTGTATTTCTGGCCTGGGGATGGGCCAACCAGAAGATTTGTTACTCCCTACTAGCAGAAGTGGAAGCCAGAAGGCGAACTGATAAGCCCCATCTTGGCCTGCCACATGGTCTTCAACTCTGTCATATCTATTACCAACAGCAGATGGAGCCCTGGACTTAAAATTATGAGCATTAAAATTTCACATGTAAAGGCTGTTCCTCCCACAATGAAAGCAGATCCTGCAGGTTCTGCATACTAATTCTTGGGGCTGAAGAGTTTGTTTTGAAGCTGCTGTGAGAGTAATTGTTTGTAAATGGGCTGGATCAATATCAGAACAAAAGCGAAGAATCTCTGAAACCATCTCACAGACGTGAGATCTGCTCCGGTATAAACTCTGAATAAACTCAGAAAACCCTTTTTTCTGTGGGATATGAGAACATCTTGACAATATTTATTTGCATTTTCAAATGCCAATTGCTTAACAATAAACTCACAAGCACCTGGATCACCAAAGGAATGGTTTGCAGTCTGATAGAGTCACACAGCAAATCAGAATAAAGTTCATTGGCACCTTGCTTAACCTTACTCAGAACTAAACTAGATTGGTCCCTGGAGGCAATCTTTCTCCAGGCATGCTTTGCACAGACTGTAATTTGATAATACACTGCAAATTCATACTTTAGCTGCCTTTCAAAATCAATGAATTCACCCATTCCTAAAAACATGTCCACGGGTGTTTGAAAATCTTGCCTCCAATTGCTTTCTGCCTGCTTCAAACAAAAGTCTGTCCAATATGACTGCCAGAGTAAAAATTCCCCCCACTCAAACAAGGTCTAGCGAAAGAAATCCAGTCACTCCGTGGGAGCAGTTGAGAGCAGATAGTCTCAAGCAAGCTCTGCACAAATGGTGAATTTGGACCATAGACCTTGTAGGCATTTTTAACTCTTTAATAGTTTTAAAAAGAATTACACATGGTCCTGATCATTAAACTTGTTCAAAAACTGGAAAGAGTTGAAATTTGCTAGTGTCTTCCCCAGCTTCCTGTGCCTTTCCAATTCCCCGCTGGAATGAAGTAAGAAAAGTCATTGCCAGCTTAGAGTATCTGTTAAAATTTGTCCTTTTAAGAGACAATGGCTGAAATCAAATGGCTGGGACAGGTGCCATAAAGCAAAAACTATTAAAATTCCCTGGTAAATCCTGGACTTCGTTTTCTGGCTCACGTTCCTCAGACTGCAATTTTTCTGTAGATTCTTCCCTGTCTTCATGTTGAATTTGAGCTTGTAAGTCCTGTGGAGGAGGACTTTCTATATCTCTATGAATCTCCTCTGGATTCTCCTGTTGGTGAAAATGACCTTCTATCCCCCTGGTGACCAACTCTCTATGGTTTTCCTCTCTATGGTCTTCCTCTGTACTACTATAGTTTGGTTCAGGCAAGGCTAAGTTTTTTTCTTTCAGTTTTGCCCTGAGGTTTTTTGTTTGAATATAATTTGTTTTAGTTTTTAACAGGCTTAGAGGAAAAGAGATTTCTGTAGCCTCAGGTAATTTCTCCATTTGAATAGAGTTAATGGCTCTTTGAATAGCTTTCAATCAATCTTCAGGGGGCCATGGACTATGGCCCATGTAATCAAAAAGACAGATCTCTAATGCAGTCCAAACCTTTTGAATATTCTCAAAGTTTCCAGGTAATTCATCAGAAAGGCAAATTTTATGTTATTTTCTTCCAAATTTGTCCCATGTATGTAAATTTGGTGAATCTTGGTCATAAAACCAAGGGCAAAATTCACCTACAACTTCTAAGAATTGTAGCAACTGAGTCTTTTTAACTTGCTTTCCCTTCTGATTAATTATTGTCTCTAAAATAGTCAAATACATGTCTTTATTGGTAGAAGTTGAATTCCCCATCAGTAAATTTTTTAACGTCCCTTTTCTTCAAAAACTGGCTAGTACTTCTGTGACCCTAAAATTTGTCAAAAATTCTGCATTTCTATAGCACGCTTCCTAACTCAACCTTGTCAATTTAACATATGAGCCCTATGTTGGGTGCCACCTCTTCCATTCGACCAGCACTAGCTTCATGTAAGAAGGTTTTATTCATGAGTAAACACTAGGGAGTTTTAAATTAAAGAGACAAGACTCTAATTACCTTTAGAACCAGCTCTGGGATGGTTTCTCCTAGCTCCCACCTCCAGGCACCCAATGCGATAGCGAGGTTTACTGAAGAGGCTAGCAAGAGAGCAAGAACACGCCAAGGAGTAAACTTTTTATTGAAGAACAAAAAATTCCAGGGAGAATCCCATCCAATGAAGGTTAAAGGGGGCAACATCCCAAGGTAAGGGGTGATGATTGGGTCTTTGGGGCAGTGGCCAGACACACCTCTGCATGGACAAACCCTTGGACATGGAGAATTGTGGAGAAAGCTCTGATACAGCTGTGTCTAAGTGCCTCTCACCCAGTCAGGGAGGTAACTCAAATCACGTGTGAGGATGGTCTCCCACATGTTATCAGATTTTAAATAAAAAATCCAAAAAACAAATAACAAAAAAATTAAAAACCCAGAAAATACTAACAAAAAAAATGAAGTCTACTTAATTGTAGGGAATACCAGCTCTTGGTGAAATAAAGGCACTAGGGATCTATACATTTCCTTACGTACTGTAGATCCCTGATTAAATCTTGGCTAGTAACTCCAGGAATTTCAAGCCTACTGTATGCCAAATCCTATCGCAGTTTCTTTATATATTTTAATAATTACCTTTCCCAAAGGTCTTACATTCTGCTTGGAGAAATTCTCACTTTTTTATATTAATTTTCTATCAGTGATAAACCTAGGGTTACTTAACTACTAAGCAAATCTGTAGATCTTTATATTTTTCACATTGAGACAGCCTCTTCATAAGTTGCTCAGGAACTCACAAAGCTGCTGATGCTAGACTTGAACTTATCATCCTCCTGCCTGAGCCTCCTGAGCCACCTGAATTACAGTCCTATGCCACTAGCCAGGTAGCATCATGATTTTAGAGATGACTAAATTAAGGGAGATTTTTCAAAGTTCATCCACTATGCAGACCAGAGATATGGCTACTCATATAAATTTTAAATTATTCTTTCATCTATGATGATAAAAATTTTGTTCTGTGTTGTTTCTATATAATGAAGAAGGAAGAGGCAGGGTTTCCAAAGGGGCACAAGAAACCTGTTGGGTGTGATGTAAATGTTCACTGTCTTGATTGTGCTGATGCTTTTATGTAGATGTAAATATTGTAAAAACTCAATGTATTGATAATTCAGTGTGTTTAGTTCTTTGTATGTCAGTTTTACCTAATTTTTTAATTAATGAAAGATCTGTGAAGATATACAAACAAATATAGATGACAACCAAGAACAGGAAAACATTTTCAACATCATGGATCAAACTGAATTGCAAGTAATGCACCCATAAGCATGGCTGAAATTCCAAAGTCTGATAATGCAAACTGTTAGGCAAAGAAGAGAAACAGGAGCAACTCTTATTTATGGCTAAGGGGATCACAAAATTGTAAAGCCAACCTAGAAAGTGACTTTGGCAATTTCTTTTAAAGCTGCAGTCTTACCATATATCTACAGACTACATACTAGGTATTTATTTATTGGATTTCAAAGCTGGATTCCACACAAATTCTTCATTCAAAGGTTGATGATTTTTTTTTGATTGGGAATGTGGCTCCTTAATAGGGGACTTAGCTAACAAGCATGAGAATTCAGGTTTCATCACCAGTATCTCTCTCTCTGTCTCTCTGTCTCTCTGTCTCTCTCTCTCTCTCTCTCTCTCTCTCTCTCTCACACACACACACACACAATGTAACATATTTATTCATATTTTGCAAGAAAAGAAAGCAATAATTACCCTTCAGTAAGTATTTACATATTATTAATCAAAAATGAACTCATAAATAAAGTGAAACATGATTCATAAAATATTAATAAGCAAACAAACATGGAAAGTTGATGAGGTATCTTAAACACATTTTGATTAGGAAAATAGCTTGGATAAAATGCCACATCTATATTATTCTGAGTATATGACATTCTGGATGAGGCTAAGCAACAGACAATTACAAGATTTATGATTTCCCATGTCTCAGGATAACTAGGAAAGGTTAAAAATTGGATATCTTTGAGGCACTGAATCTATTCTGTAACATACTATAATTGTGGCTACTCTAGATTATGTTTTTTTTTTTTCCAATACTTAAACAACTGCATATCCTGGCATCCTTGGGTACAAATGTAATCATAGCAGATTGGGAGACTGAGGGGAGATAGGAAGATCACATGTTCAAGGTCAGACTCGGCAACTTAGCAAGGCCCTAAGCAACTTGGAGAAACCCTACATCCAAATCAATCACAACAACTATCTAGTATTATCTTATTTTGAGTTGTAACTTTATATAAAATGTGTTATCTGAATTTACATGAAATAGGAAACATTGCATTCTTTAAAATGGTTCTTGTTACACTATATCAGAATTACTTTAACTTGCACTTTACTAGAGCTTAGATATTTAATGGAGGTGCATTTAAATTTTTTAAAAGATCTGAGTGATGCATGGAGACAAAAAATAGTAGAATAAACATAAATTAGTAATAAAATAAAACATACTATTTTATGGTTTGGCATACTGATATTTGAATACACAACCATAGGCCCAAAATTCTGGTTACAGTTTATTATTTCATGTATCAGAAAACCTTGCTTCTTTATATCTGACATGGATCTGGAATGCTAATATTTTAGTTGATCTTGTAGCTTTATTGTTTCTTATGAAGACATATCCTTGATAAAGAACATAAAATATGACAATAGAATTTTCCAATTCTAGTCTTTGATTTTTATGTAAATAGACTGAATTTTGTAATTTTAAAAATACCAAAAGTATGAATACACAGTAAAACACTAGAATAAATTTAAGTTTAAATAAAAACATGCTACTTTTTGATGACATGGCAGAGTGCTATTATTACAGAAAACCATAGGCTCATTTAAATCGATACTGCAAACTCCCCCCTTTATTATACAACTTTTTTTCTTTGATACCTGAAATTTTCTAGAATTCTTCTCTTTTCCCAGCTGTTTCATGAGCTTTAGAGTTATTCTTTACTAACATATAATTATATAAATATTTTATAAAATTTTGAGAATTGTCAATAAACAGAACTAACTGGACATAACTTTACTATGTACATATATGAATCTACCACAGTGAATAACATCATCAAGTAAATTTACAAAGTGGGGTCCCAATTAGAATGAGATATATTTCATTCTTGTATAATTATACCAAAATACATCCTACTGTCATGTATAAGATACTCAATAATAAAAAAAAATTCTTATTTTATTTTTTAATATCTTTAATTTGTTTTTTTTAATTTTGTGTCAAGGATTGAAACCAGAGCCTCAGAAGTACTAGTCAAGCATGCTATGACTGAGTGACAACCCCAGTGCCTTGATTATTTTAAATATGTAAATATTTCTTAAACTTAAATGACAAATTGATTTATTATAATTTCAATTAATTTTGTGCAATTAAGAAGAGCAATTTAAAATAGCCTAAAGAAAATATATTTTCTCTTTTCATGAGAACTATTTTCTCTTATATTTTCCATTCAAATTTTGACTAATGGTGTTCTGAGTTAATTTTTTTTTTACAAAAATATTTTCCAAGTGCAATTTTAATCCAGTCACATTTGCCTTTTCATGAAGGTAGATGAAGAAGAAATGTTACCTAGATCATAATAGTGGAGATATTTTGCACACTGTTCAGCAACTATCTAAATACAGTCATTGGTAGGAGAATGACTTTAAGTTTGAAAACATGGGCATATTTTGTAAATAAGAAACAATACCCTGAGTGTTTCAGTCCTTCAATGAATATGATGTAAGAGAAGTCACATAAGTAATGTCATATAACAAATATTCCAGCATCATACAATCACAAGTTTTTTAATTTTTCTTAAAATCGTTTATGGGAGACAGTTCTCCTTTTTCCATTGGTGATAGATATTCTAACTGAAATGTTACAGGTTGAATTTGATAGGATGTGATTTAAATGAAGGTCATGTGAATAAATGAAAAAAATATTTTAAACTCTTACAATTAAGCACTTGCAAATTAAAAAAGACTTGGAAATGAGCATGATGGGATCATTTCCCTAGAAGATTTCTATATCATTTTTAAAAATATTTTTATTTGTAAATGGACCCAATACCTTTATTTTACATTAATGTGGTTCTGAGGATTGGACCCAGTGCCTCATGCTTGCTAAGCAAGCACTTAACCACTGATCTACAACCCCAGCTCAATATTCCTATTTCTGCTTATGAAAACATGAAATCCACAATTTGTAGTAAATAATTTTTATTTAAGTAAAAATATTTCAGACACTGTAGATACAAGCAAAATAAGACACCATTTTTAATTTTAAGAAATCTGCAGGGAAGATTGAAAATCAAGCAAACACTGACCATTAAATAATATAAATTATGATACAAAGGAAAACATTATGTATGCAGGCTTAAAGACAAGGATAATATATGAGCAATTTTATGAGGTAAATGGGTATAAACAAAATTATCACTCTTAAGAATGAGGTATGTTAGAGTTAAAATTTATTTTTTACTTATTTTCTATTTCTTTTCTTTTTTTTTGAGATGCAACAAGGGCTTTCTTTGTAGTAAGCCATTGAAGAAAGAGCCCCATATCAGCTCTTGACTTCAAATTATGATCAAGAATAAAATAGTGCTTTACATAGAGTGAAATAGATTGACTGAAAGCACGTCAATAAAAATCCTGCTGCAATCAAATACTCCTGTTTTTCTTCAAAGAATTACCATAAAGATAAACAAATATTTCAGTTTTATTTTTATAAGAAATACCTTCTATCCTTAAGCTGGCATTGGAATTTCAGCAGACACATTTCTGCATTGCCTTTACATTGTCACTGTCTTTGTGGGCCCCAAGCCCAGGATTACTGACCTCCCTATTGCCCACATGGATCTAACACACATCCCAATGCTCCTCACACATGGGACTTTTTGTATCACAGATTTTGGAGAAGTGTAGGACAGTTCATGTCAGTTCAAATGCAAAGAACTTATCTTCCTGGCCAAGGTCATGAGGGGACTCACCACCTGCACTACCCACATGCTAGATGTGCTTTGGCCATCACCATCTACCTCAGTGGCTCCTAGTTTGCCTGCTTCAAATTAAAAACCACAAATACCATCCTGTGGCCAATTGTTTTCTTATTAATCCTCACCATGTGCACCTACACCAACATGTGTTTCTATACTGTGGCTAGACCAAATAAAATGTAGCCTGCTCTTCTATTTCTCACTGACCACTGTTCCTTTTGTCTCATGAGATACAGGCACAGGTGCCTCTTTTTTGCACTGATGGCATTCAGTGATCTCTAGTTTTGAGACCATATGGTTCTTTCAAGCAGATACATAATAATTCTCTTTCATAGATTTAAACAACAATCATGTTTCTTTAAAGCTTCAGATTTTCCTCCATAAATTCCCAGAAAAAAGAGCCACTCACACCCTTCTGCTGCTCATCATGTGTTTTGAGATCCAGTATTGTTTGAACTCCATCATCTCACTGTTAAAATGCATAGCGTGGGCAAGTTATCACATCCTGAGTTGTCTTCAAAGGCTTGGGATCAATGGTGATGACATACTCAGTCCTTTGGTGCATAATAAATAATAAATAAATCTATGCAAATTTAACAGAGAAAAAAAGTCTGCTTCTGACTAAACTGATCAACATCAACTTTGTCACTCTTATAAACATAATATTCTCTATTTCAGAATATTTTACCTCTTATAAAAATCAATAAAATAGAATTAAAATTTTCTATTAAAACAAAGTTATTTAAATAGCTGAAAATAACTTGTGGGTAATTGTTTCTGTATCTGGATCAGATTTTTCAACAATCACATTAATTTTCACTGTATCTTACACCATTTGCATATCATAAAGTTGTATGTACTTTTTATGTAAATTTTTATGTACTTTGTATCTTAGACATTTATAGTTGCTCTATTTTTTTGTCTTCTTGTATTAAAGTTCCTGATATTTATTTCAGTGAAATTCTACTAGAGGAATATTGATTCTTTTATCTTTTTTGTCTATTAATACGCATATGCTCATATCAAAGTTACTCAGGAATCTGCAGTAGTATTACAAGTTTGTGGAAATCTTGGATACCTTAGTGAGATTCTTTGAACAAAACAGGTAGAAGATGTCTCCCATTGGTGGACCACCTCAAGCTTCACTTCCCTATGCCAAAACTACTACAACAACTTGAACAACAAAAATCCAAAAAATACCATGAAAGAGTACTTCATAAACAAGAGAATGCCTGAATTATTTTAAAAAAAAGTAGTGTTGGGCACCATGTGCAACAATGGGCAGCCACACACACTTCTATTAAATATTTAAAATGATATAGTAGGTATAGAAATAAATCTGAGGATGGCTAAAATTTTAAAACATAGAATTACCACATGACCTACAAATTTCATTCCTAGATATATTTCCAAATTAACTGAAATCAGATATTCAAACACTTGAACATGAATATCAATGGCATCACCATTTCCACTAGAAAATATATAAAAATCAAAATTTCCTTCAAGAATGATAAACAAATGTGTCTATGTATTTATATGTATCCATGTTTGAGTAAGCACATGTGCATATAGATATATTCTTATAAATAAATATATATCTGTATATAGAATTCAAATATATATGTTTGAATATTAACCTGCCATGAAAATGAAGTACTGATACAGGTGACCATGTAGACAAATATCAAAAATATTAAGAAAATTAAACAAAATCAGACATGGAATTTCTCCTGTGCTATAACTACATTTATATTATATGTCCCAAAACTGGAAATCATAGAGTTAGAAAGGAGAGAGTTGGTTACTAGGGGTTTGCCATGCATGTAAGTGAGTGTTTGATTAACCGATTACATGGTTTATTTTCAGTGGTTAAAATGTTTAAAACAAGGTAATTGTGGTAAGTATACGACAACATTGTAAGTGTCACTACTTATCTTATTTTTTTTTTTTTTTGATGAGCACTCTTATGAGAATTCAACCTCAATAACACCAGTAAGAAAAATATCTTGAGAACACTGAAGTCTATACAATTATAGCTAGAGGTGACCGAAATGAACTATGGAACTGGACATAAGTTCTTTATCCTTGCATTTGAACACACGACCAGAGTAACTGCATTATGCAGAACCACAAAAATAGAATCCTAAATACAATGAGTTATAGTCCATGTATGTATAATATGCCAAAACATAATCCTAAATATAATAAGTTATATCCATGTATGTATAATATGCCAAAATATATTCTATTATCATGCATATCTAAAAAGGACAAATAAAATAAAAAGAAAAAAACTACTGAGTAATAGTCTCCCACATGTACTCTGCATCACCAAACTAAAGCATGGAGAGTAACACTGGATACCAGAATTCAAGAGTCTTCGCTGTCTCAGGCAGAATTCTTGATTCATTATTTACTTTGTCCTTATCTTTCCAGTATCTTCATTCCTGATTGCAAGACTTCTGATATTACAGATGAGTACACTAAGTTTGAGGGATGACTGATTTTTCCAAGGTAACCATCTATGCAGACTGTCTCTGACAATTAATTTGTGTGATTTCCAATTTACTGAATAATGTATCACAGTGAAAAGTCAGTCAGTGTTTCCCCTCCTCCAGAAGGAGAAGAAAGCAAAAGGTAGAAATTACAATGAAGCACCAAGAGCCATCGGCATAAACTATCATTGTTAAAAACTTGATTGTGGTCATTGTTACACTGGCAAATACATATGTCCCAACATGACAAAGTATGGATTATATATGTATAGTTTATTTTATGTCAGTATTACCCTAATACAATTGTTTTAAATTTGAATGAAAGAAATCAATATATTCCTCAGAAAAACAAAGTATATATTTGGAAAGCTAGAAAAAAATGCTGAATATTATATGTCATCAAGGACTTACAAATCAAACACACCTATAAAAATTTCAAAAATTTTAAACCTGACAATATCAAGATCTGGAAAAGATGGGGAACAAGAACTCTTATACATTGCTGTTGGGATCACAAAATTGAACAACCATTCTGGAAGACAGTTATGTAGCCTTAAAAATCACAATATACACTTAATATGGCCACTAATTGTATTTCTCAGTGTTAATTCAATGGAATTGAAAGCTACGTCCACACAAAACCCACATACAAATATTCACAGCTTCTTCATTCATGATTGCTAAGAACAGGAAGCAGCTAAGAGAGACTACAGTAGCTATGTAAACACTGTGATACATCTATACTCTGGAGGGTCATTAAAAGTTTTTTAAAAAATGAAATTTACTATCAAACATAAAAACACATGAAGGCATCATAAATACATATTGCCAGAAAGAATATAGTGTCTTAAATGCCATTTTTGCATAATTCCAAATTTGTGACATTCTAAAAAAGTCAAAACATTAAAAATGTTAAACATTGCCAAGAAATCAAGGGGAGTAGAAGATTCTAAAGAGTTGAATAACAGGGACCTCTGGCATGGTGAATCTACTCTGTAAAATGTCATCATGATGAAAATTGAAATAATTCTTTGTCAATGCTTAAAAAACTGTAAAATTAGTGTTTTAATAAATAATTCAACAATTTATTGCCATTAATAATTACTTAAATAATCACTATTGGCAACATACTTTGATTTTGTGCTTACATTGAATATTTCTCAGTATTATACAGAGAAAAAAATAGTAAAAAATAGTGAAAACTCCGAATAAGGGAAGGCACATGAGGACATGGTACTGTGTGCTTTATTTCCCCGTAAATCTACAACTCTCCGTAAAATAAAGTTTGTTCATTAAAACAATCAGAGAAGGCTTACTGATTTTCCTTGCCTCAAACATGCCCAGCCCTAGGACTGACCCTCAACAATAAAACTTGTACTGAGAGTAAATAATTTCCAGCAACCTTGCTTTTCTTTCTTTTCTATTTTTAGAATTTTCATTATCTTTTTAGAGAACAGTGAACATAAGCCCTTATTGAATAAATTAGTACCTTACACTTAAAATATGCTTTATATGAATAAAAAATTGATTATTTATCACTCTGCTCCATAGATAGTAATTCTTTGAATACTAAGGAAAAGATAATCTAAACTTATTTTACTACATTCATATTCATGAGAAAATTATCTGAGATCTTTTTTCATGTCTACCTCACTTCCAATATGCAACCTATAAAATGAGGGTACTTTCTTTTTCTTACTCAACAAATCTCTGGTTGAAATAAATAAAGATAGTCCAAGTAAAAAGGTGTGCTGATACACATTAAGGGTCAGATAAATTGTGGGTGATATTACTGAGAAACACGGTCCTTTTGATCTGATAAATAGTAGTAATCTGGTGATACTGAGAGCTTCATATTCTTTCTCCATTTTTTTTTATAACTTAACCTTTTCCATGTAGATCTTGCATTTCTGAGCCATGGTAGTTACCTGCACTAACCTACCAGAAACAGATAACAGGGTCTGTGAGTCATTTCTGTACAGACCAAGTTCATTATGCTCACAACAATATTTAGTAGAGTTAGACATCACCAGGGCCAGTCAGGACCTTTCCTTATATTTCTCAGCCAAGGTTAACAGAAAAGAGGTTCTCATTTTGGTATCTAGAGTGGGAAAGAGTAAATCCTGCATTATTGGCATCCATGGTTCATTTTTTCACAGTTCTTAAACTACTTCTCATTACTAACCTGGACTGTACAGTAGCTGAAGAAATTATCTTCAAGCACAGATTGGTCCATAATCACAATGTATATCTGCTAAATATTCAATATGATGAGGGTGAGAGGATGAGAAGATGGACTACAATGATGGAAAGGGGAAACTGGAAGAAAAACTGACTCCCTCAGGAAAAAGGAGCTTTAAGCTGTCTTCATTCCCAAATGAGAAAAATCATTAGTCATATTTCTTGCTTCCTTTCTCTCTTTTCTACTTTCTTTCTTCCTCATTTAATTGGTTATTTTCTTCTTATCTCTCACTCTTCATCTCTTACTTGATTTCTTTCTAAGAGAATATGTCTCAGTTCACTATCCATATTTACTTCTCAGAAATTAGTCATTTAAAAAAAAGCTCTATGAGAGGCATATACTTTTATATTGCATGTCATTACTCTGAATTGTTTTCAATTGAAAACCTGAAAAATATATTTTAAGAGTATACACATTCACATGAAACATTATATTTTTAATTAACTTTTTAAAAGAAAAAGCTGTACATATCTGGGGTCTAGTGAGAGGCCTTACATTCTTTGCTAGGAAAAGAACCAGAAAAACAAAACAAAAGAAACCACCACAACAACCAAAAAAAGCAATAAAAACAAATTATTTTCTATCACATTGCTTACTTTTCTGTAATAAAAGCAGTTTATAATAATCTAGAGAAAGTTATTTTATCTTTGCCTGAGAAATATTCAAACATTCAAAGAAATTTTCACTGATTTTTCACCCAAATATCAAAGGATGATTTTGTTCACTGGAAACTTTAAAGAAAAAAAATGTTTTTCATAAACAATTTAAATTCATTCAATTAATGACAATGGATTTGGGTGTTCAGGTAAAGTAAGCATTTTCTATAGAAAATTTGTAATTTTAAAGGAGAAAAGTTACTGGATCATCAAAGTACAGCTTTACCCCGAATATGTGAATTCATACATTGATGTCAGGATGGTCAAAGCTTGGGAAAAAAGAAAATTTTTCTTGAAGAAAACTCAAAGTCCTGAGTACCTACTTCAATGTACCCATGAGTCTTTCAGGCACGGAGTGACTATTCTGAAGAGCTCCCTGAGTTAATGAATATTTCAGCATTATTCGAAATGTAGCCATTTATCTAAGAAGACTTTCAGTTATTGCTGAATTTATTCATGGTAAATAGTCATTTTTCCTTCTCAGTCATAGATGTGTACAAGACAGTTTAACAAGTTGAACTTGACAGTTCCTTCTACCAGAGCCTGTTTTATTAGTTTCCCTTGAAATGAAGCATTTAATTGAATTTATTAAAAGTATGTGTGTAAAATATTGCCTTCTACTTTGTCCTCAGTAGCAAGAAAACTGATGATCTAGTTGCTTAACTTTGTTGGTCTTGACAAAACATCTCTTGGCTTCACATTTGTGTTTCCAGCTAAATTCAACATGACTGTTTATGATAGTGTTCCTCTATTTCCCTATTTCTTAACACTGTAATAGTATCTTACATTCTCCTACTTTACAAACACCTAAATATATTAATGTAGTAATTATCCCAATACACACAGACATGAAAAATGTTGATTCCAATCTTCATGGAACTTAGCTTTCAATTCAGAAGTATTTCATAAACTTCATCCTGCTCTCATGGGGCTGTGACAGTTCTCTTGACTGATCCTTGTGTGTTTTATTTATTTCAAAGGTTTTTACATTTATTTTGGGAGTATTATGTCAAGAGTATAAATAACATTAAATTCCATTAGAATTAAATTTCATAAATTGGAGAGTGAGAGTTTTAAAATATTTTTTCCCATCATTTCATACTTCCATGTAGAGATTCTAATAGAAATTATAACTTCTTTAAGTATTGTATGAATCAAAAATTTAAGATGTGGACTAAAAAGCTTTGATAAAATACTCAAATTGGTGTCATGGCTGTGTTAATTAATGCAATTTTACCAAGTGACTACAAAACTCTGTATACACCCACACACCCACACATACACACAAACACACACACACACACACACACACACACACACACACACACACACATACATGTTTAAAGAAAGGAGTCTTGAAGATGTCAGTGATCAAATAAAATAATTAGTTTTAATTTGCTTTTAATTAACAAATATTTATTGCATATGTTAATGAACTCAAGCATAATATTTCAAAATGCATGGTACACAGTGATCATATCTAATTATCCATCTTCTATTTTCATCCTTTGCCCTGCCCCAGCACCCTTCATATTCTCCAGAAATTACTATTGGTCTTCCATATTACTTTAAAAAAAATCTCTAGGGCGCAAATAGCAAACATGGTAATAGAAAAAAGATTTGTGCAGCCACAAAAAATCATTTGTAGGAATGAACTCTCCCCACATCTCAGAGACCATAAATTTTAACACCTGGCTAAATCTCCCTTTATCTCATTGTACACAATGAGATAAACAATCTCCAGCTATTGCCTTCACTATGCTGACCTTAATTTTTCCACAAACCATCCAATTGGCTTTAGTTTCCACCACCTAAAAACAGGGATTTCACTGAGATCATCAGAAACCACTATGGTGCCAAATCCTAAGGTCTCTCCTTTGCCACCCTGTAGTTCATTTTTAGTGGTTTTCAGAACAAGAGGTTCTGCCTTTCTTTTGAAAATTATCTCTTTCACAAATCCATGTCATGTCATTTTCCTGGTTTTCTATTTCTTCACTCTCTGTCTTCTTCATAGACTTTTCTTCTCCATTGCTAAATATAGATGTGTCCCCAGCTCAGAGAAATGCTTTCTGTACTCCTATATCCTCACCCACACCCAGGGTCATGCTCAGTTTCATGGAAGTATTTTACAAATTCCCCTGCCTCCCAACTATCCATTTTCTTCCCAGTACTCTCCTGTCACCTTCAGACATGTTCAAATGGATATCTAGGAGAAATCACAAACATCAACACAAAATCCTTCCTCAAGACTAGCACTCTTTTTCCTGCCTCATGTGGTCTTTGTGCCCCATACAGGATTGGGTATCAGCAACTACCCTAGAGTGCTCAAATAAAAAATTCAGCAATTGTCTTTGGTCTTTTCACCATTACACTCACCACAATTCATCTCCAAACCATGCTTATATTAAACACAATATTATAAACATATATATGTGTGAGAGAGAGAGACAGAGAGGGTATAATTACAAATGCCGTTCAAATATATTTAAAAGCACACAAAGGTCCTCAAATGTGACTGCCATATGTGTTGTTGTCTCTCTCCAGCTTAGCCAATGCCCCACATCCCTACAGTTCCACCTTGCCTCCAAAACACTATTGTCTAGCTTTAATTTGTGGGGAATCCTGCAGGCACTGGGACATAATCATTGCCCTGATGTTCCAGAGCATTCTTCATTAAGCCAAGGAGCAAACTTCATCTGAACGGGGCTGCTCAACTTTCCAGCAAAAATATCTATCACTGAGGGTGTTTTTAAAATTCTTTCTATGTAACTAGCTCACTGAAATAAGTTAGAGAATACTTTTGATTTGTTGAAAATATATTCCTGGAGATACACAGATAAGCAGTCCTAGGGCCTCAGAAAAATCTAATGAAAACAGGATTTAGTTCACTAGGGACATGTATATGATCCAGAAAGTCTCTGTTTCTCACACTTGGAAAGTTTTACCCATTCCACCAATAACCACAAAAATGCATAGATCTTTTGGGATATTCACTTGGAGTCTTGTGAAAAATCCCTGTTGATATGAAAGATGAAGCAGTACATGTCAGATGGAGCTGCTGAAAGATATCTATAAACTGTGCATGAAATTTTAAAAAAGCATGGGAGCCTTTAGGGAAAAAAGTCTGGTATCTCGGAACTCACAGTTGAAATCCAGCTGGTTTGAGACTATCCAGTACATGTTATATACTACCTAGTTTTTTCTAAATTCAGCATGGCACTGGAGATGGTATCATCCATTGGAGCCACATAGCCACTTAGTATCACAGAGATTGGTGAGACATGTCAGAATGCCAATCAACTGTCTCAAGATAGACTTTTCCTGTTGAAATCTTATTCCTACTTTGATGCACACTCCCTTAATTAAAGAACTGAAAAAATTATCTAGCAATTGTTTTTCAGAACTTATGTGGTCTAGAGAATTTATAAGATGTTTTGCCTTTTTAAACATAAGTTCTTGCCTGGTCTTATAGTTCTTTACTAATTATTTCAGATATTTATATTTTTTTTATTCAGATGGCTCATCACCTTCCAAAAAAGAAATTACTCAGGTGGGATGCTTGATGTCCCATGACATGGAGTAATTATGCTCACTTATGAGCCATAAATAAATTGGTTACTACACAAAGACTGTTTGCAGTTGAATTAAAAATATAAATAAATATTTACAAGCACCTTTGATTCAAACTATCAAGTTTCAGGGAGAAGGTTCTACAAAAGTGGGCTTCTGCAATGGTAGACAGAATCATGAAATGACAAAGATATTAGAGATGTTTTTTTTTTTTTTCTTGTAGAGGAGAAGTTTAATGGTAAGCCATTCCTCATTCAAAGGTTGTTTAAATCACCACTGTAGCTGCTTTACTTTTCTCAAAGGGTTATACAATTATTAGCTTAAGCCCTTCATTGTTCTTCATTTGCCCCACACCATTCCTACTACTTCTATCCCAGGCATGTTTTCTACCTTTTAGCATGATCCCAGAAAAGTGTCAGAAGCCTTTCACAATTCTCACAAGACCCTCATGTCTGCTTTTGGGGTGTGATGCATTCCTGCAAGCCATTTGGGCTGTTGGTTTTCCGGGAGACTGTGCTAAAAGTTCCTGAGACTTTCCTATGTTTCGATTGCCATACATGACAGATGAGCTCTTTGCTTATTTGATGGGTTTTAGAAAGATTCAACTGCTTCTCTTCTCCTTTTTTTGCTTAATTATTATTGCATTTAAAAAGCAATACCTACCAAACTTTCACTGTAAACACATTTAATTACTGAATTGTTCTTTTCAACACAAATGTCTTAGTAAGGCTTATTGCAGCATTTCCTTAATCTGCATGTTTTTCTTTTCATTAAGTAAAAATACTATGCATGTGCTTAAATTGTAAGACAATTTTTCTATACTGTGTAGAAAATCTCTTTATTACTTTATTAAAAAGACAGATTAGAATGCTGCAACTTTAAATTAATGATCTGTACACTTTTCTCTAACCTGCACTTATGTAGAGATTATTAAAAGGTTTAAAAACATAACTGATTATAAGCATTTAATAACTCTTTAAGATACAGCTTCATAATGCCCTGTAAAAATTGTGTAAATGTAATTTGATACATGTTTTTGCAATTTAAAATTTTGTGTATTGCAAATGGTTTTACACAAAATACTGAGTAGTAAAAATTTTAGAATTACAATAATGTAATTTAAAGTTTAACCAAATAAAAACTGAATGGCACTAGTTGAGCAGTCAGTCTTTTTAGATGTTTGTAATACTATAAACTGATGAACTTGTAATTTACGAATAAATAATTTTCATGTTTTTATCCATTCATTAAGACAAATTTTATGAACTTCCCTCTCTTTCAATTTCAAATTCTTGTTTAAAACCAAGTATTAACTCTCCTGCTTTCCATACCTTTGCTTTTTCAAGTTTTGCAAAGAATATTTTATTTCTTGCTCTCCCAAAAATTCTTGGTTTTTATTAGAAGACATACCTAAAATAATAATAGGAAGTTATTACATTTACTATGGTGAATAACTCTGCAATTATACAAAACTTTATCAAAGTGGGGGGAATAGCCAAAGAACAGTATGATTCAAGGCCATTATTACTCAAAAAATATATAGAATTTACTACAATATGATGACAAAAGCTTTCAGAACTTTGTAAATAATCTTGAGAAATTATAGCACCACAGATGATGATAAAATGCAAACTGACTAATATTACTACAACAATGTCAAATCATAGCCCTTCACTTCAACATATTCAGACTCCACCTGTGACTCAAATATTTCAGGAAATGAATATTTCTTATTTGGTTATTTACATTTTTATCTTTGGGGGGATTACTTCATAAGAGAATACAGGGGTATTTTATCACCAAACTAGATCCACAGGCATTTCTGTATTTCTATATATCTATTTCTATATTTCTATATCTATATCTGTATACTTTTTGAAAAGACAGTTTATCAAAAAGATGCTGAAATTTATTTTAAACTGGCATTACACTGTCTCAGCTTTCCAGTTATATGGAATTAAATTTATATATCATTGCACATCAGCTTTTTTTGTTTACTTTGTAATTCCAAATATTTTCCAAAATGACTATAATGATCTAGTTGAACCAATTTTGAATAGAAAATTCCCAATGAAAATAATAGCTCACACAATAGAGTATATTCAACCCAAGCAAACAAACAATGCAATACTAGTAATTGAGAGTTCAAAAATTGATATTGTTAATTATCTAAGTAATGCCAGAAAACCACCTGAAATATGTTTAATAAACTAAATGACAATGTAAAAAATTGAAAAAAAAATCAGAAAAAAAATAGCAACAGAAAAGATAGAAATTATATACTAAAAATATTCTTTTAAAAACAATGTCTCAGGCTGGGGACACAGATCACATGTTTGAATGCTTGCCTCACATGCAAAAAGATGGGCTTAGTCCCCAGCACCAAACACACACACACACACACACACACACAAACACACACACACATACGCACCGTCTCATAAATTAGAAATTTTTGGAAGACAATACATCAAAGGCTAGAATCAATTAAAATACACAGGTACTGCTGGAAGATGTGGTACATGACTGTAATCCCAGTATCTGGAAAGAATAATGCAGGAGCATCGTGAGTTCAAAGAAAGACTCAGCAATGGTGAGGCACTAAGCACCTCAGTGAGATCCTATGTACTTTTATATAATTCCAAAGTAATGATAAAATAAACATTGAAGGAAATAAAATAAAATAATCACCATAAAATCTATGAAATACAAATTAAATACAAATTTAAAAAAAATTTGAAATCTACAGAAGTAAGTTATTTCTCATCAGTAATTTAAGTAGAAATAAACTAATTTGAAAAAACTAATCAGAAAACAATGTTATTAATAAGAATATATTAAAATAAAATAAAAATATATTAACTATGTCAGATGCAAATCTACAGAAATTTCTCTTAAGATATAAGGTCACAAAAAGACTAAAAACAAAAAGATATAACAATATTACATGCAAAATTGCAAAGGTGATAATAATTATATAAATGAGATACAAAGTAGGATATCATATAAAGATAAAAATGACTAATCACTGGAATATAATCATAGTAGAAATATTTATAACTCCTTTCATATTTTTTATATATATAAAGAAATCACAAAAAAATTGTAGAAAGAAATCACAGAAAAAAAATTCAACAGCATAAAAAGCAACACAGTAATAGTAGGATACATCAATCCCCAGTTGATGCAAATAAAAAATATCATTGCATTAGTACCCAGAGAATGAAAAAAACTTCAGAAAGCATTAAAAACTCATTAGGTTTACAGAGGCAATCTTTATAGTGTATGAAATATTGTTCCAAAGAGATCAGGTTAAAAATACAAAACAAATGGTAAAGATATTAAAATATTGAAGTTGCTTTGTAACATAAAATAATAAGTTGGAAAGCAAAAGTGAAAGTGATATTCAAAATTTATGAATATGAGTTTAAAGCCAAATTCAGCAATTAAGCAAGGCCCTAAGCAATTTACCTAGTCACTGTCACAAAAGAAAATATAAAAACAGCTGCAAGCTAGGCACGGTAATATACACCTGTAATTCAAGAAGCATGGGAGACTGAAACAGCAGGATTGTGAGTTCAAAGCCAGCCTCTTCAATAGCAAGGTGCTAAGAAAATCAAGGAGATCATGATTCTACGTAAAATTAAAAAATGGGGCTTGAGATGTAGCTCAGTGGAAAGTGCCCCTGAGGTCAATCCCCAGTACCCTTCCCCAAAAAGAGCTTTGATGTGGCTCAGTGGATAAGCACCTGTTCTTAAAAAAGTGTCATTAGCACCTCCCAAAATCTAAGAAGTATGTGTAACACCAAACAATGAATATTTTTTTTGTGTAAACAAAATAAATTATTTGAAAAATTCTTTGGAATACTCTTGGTGCATCAATAACTACACATAAAAAAATAAAAATATTTCCTAATATAAAATAATAAAAGCCACAATATTCAATGGAATTAGGTTAAATGAGAAAGCCATGAGTAATAAAATTGAAAGTATATCAATTAGCCCTCAACTTGATGGTCAAAACAAAATATATTTACAGACCAATTCTCATTAAAAAACATTCAAAGAGTACAACGTGGCAAGCCAATCAAATATCATTTCAAATGACTACTTGAAGGCAATTTTGAATGAAAATGTTAGAAATCTTTTCAAAGATACTAAGTAAATTATATAATATCTATAATGATCAGTATTCAGGAGAGTATGCTAAGAAAAAGAGTAATTCACACACACACCTCAAAATACCAGGTAATTCTACTTCTGAGAAATATCTAATGTAGCCAAATATGAAGATCAAAAGGAATGGCATTAGGGATGAAAAAGTAAGGAAAAGGAGAACTTGTTTGAAGAAAAAATGTGATACAAATTTTCTAGAAAAAAAAGTTTTACAAAAAAATTTGAATGAACAGAAGTGACCAGTAAATTTAAAACATATAAGACAATAAGTTCAGCAAAGATATACAGTTTTGACCACAATTACATATTTGACAAATAAATAAAAGACAGAAAATTGTAAACATCTTTATGGTACCTTTAAAAAGCTAAAGTCTTACTCCTAGACAAAAGAACAGATTCATATATGCAGAGATTATGAATATGCCATTAATTCTAGCTACTTTGAAGGCTTAGGCATGGAAATACAATTCCAACTTTTGCCACTTAACAAGAGTCTATTTCAAATTAAAAGTCAAAAGGGGGGTGATGATGTAGCTCAATATTATAAGAACCTCTGTGTTCAATCTGCTGTATGTGTGTGTGTGTGTGTATGTATGTATGTGTATGTGTTTGTATGTGTGTGTGTGTGTGTGTGTGTGTGTGTGTGTTTGTATATATATATATATATATATATATATATATATATATACAAAATTTAGATACATTACATGATTAAGCACAAAAGTAGAGTAAATAATCAGGGCACTATATACGGTCAAATATAAAACAGGGATAATATTTATACCTGTGAGTAAAAGCATAGAAAACTTGATTGAAAAATGGCATATGGGTCACCTGCAGTTTAATTTTACCCAATGCTGTCCTAAATTGACAAGTCATGATAATTTCTATTCAATTATTAAATATAGATATAAAAACAAAAGCAGTATCACTAATGTTAGAAAACATAATGAACAACACTGAAGCTCTCTAAAGAGTGAGAGTCAAAAAAGACACAAGAATTAGAGAAATTTTACCTACAATATTATGAATAATTGTAATACAATATAAATCTTTCTTTTAATTTTTGTATCTATAGATGGATAGAATGCATTTATTTCATCCATTTATTTTTTGTAGTGCTAAAGATAAAACACAATGCCTCACATGTGTGAGGCAAGCCCTCTGCCACTAAACTACAGCCCCAGCCCTGAAAATTATTCTTTAAACCACATTGATCAGCTATACTTACATAACCACTAGGAGCAGGTATTGTGAAATACTGCTATTCATTACATGGCAGAAAAACTTCACAGAATATTCAGTATAAGCATTCATATAAAGTTCTGATGAGAAAAATTTGAATGAATAAATATTTAAATTATATTAAAGAAACTCTCCTGTAATATTAATATCTTACACTGGTTTTGCCTAGAGCTATTTGGAAATGAGCAGATTTTCAAGGGAGCTCCCAAATGCAAATAAATGCCAGGTTATTCATATCCTCACAGTCATTGTGGAATAATTTGTAGGGGTGACAAGACTTTGTTGCCCCACTTAGAATGCCCTGCCATTTTCCCTAGGAAATAGTCAAGTAATTAAATACATGTGCAATGTAAAGCTGCTATGGCAGTGCCCTGCTTGAAAAGGCTGTGCACTAGAGTGTTATCAACCTGAAACATAATCTCTGGCACACAACTCCTTGGAATAAAGAAACTCTCTTTTTAGACAAGCACAGTGGTTCACTGAGTCTAAAACTGTTCATATAACAGTAAGTTTATACAATGGACTTTCTTGAGAGCTACACAAAACTCCTAACACTGCACATTGCAACTTAGTATATAACTGAGGAATAAGCTGCATAATGTTGCTAAGTTTGTAACCTGCCTAGTAATAAAATGAACAGTATGTAATAGTAATGCCAATGACCTAAATTAACCTGTTGATATAAACAAAGCTAGGCAGTTTGACCTCTCTGTCACTATACCACATTTTCTGCCACTTGTCTGTGTCTTCTTTTGATTTTCTTGTTTTTTTTTTAAAGAGAGAGAGTGGGAGAGTGGGGGAGAGAGTGAAAAGAGAGAGAGAGAGAGAGAGAGAGAGAGAGAGAGAGAGAGAGAGAGAATTTTAATATTTATTTTTTTTCAGTGGACACAACATCTTTGTTTGTATGCAATGTTGAGGATGGAACCCAGGCTGCATGCATGCCAGCAAACCGAGCTATCACTTGAGCCACATCCCCAGCCCCTTTTCTTTTGATTTTCCTACAATATTTTGTTAATTTAAATGTAGGAAGATCACTAAAGAACAAGAAGGAGCTTAAATAATTCATATGCATGGTAAATGGAGAGCATGAAATGCTCTTTAATGATTGCAACTGAAACAATCCTAGGCTGGAAAAAATATTTTCTGTCAGATTTTAGCTTATCCATTAACATTTTTAAATGTGAATTCCTCTTTAATTTTGGACCTCTTATGTGTATTCTCTGCTTCATTGATTTCTACCCAATTTGACATGTGTACTCTCACTTTTCTCTTCAAATCCCAAGGTTATTTCATTGGAGACAAAATGGTGACCAAAGATTACATAGTGACATCAATTTTTTTTTGATGGAATATGTCACGTTCTGTAATTTTCTTGGTAACTAAAGAAGTCTTTTTAATGTTACACTCATTAGGAAAAAAAGAAAGAGAAAATATCCTATAAGAGTCTACAAAATTATTTTCTCAAATATTTTTTTCTAGTCAAAAACACTAAAACACTTTGAAACCATTTTTATTCTCTACATGGTGATCACTACTTAGAAAAGATAAGTTAAACATAAAAAGAAAAAAAAATTAACATTTTCTTTTCTACCTAAACAAATGCGCAATCTTTGTACTAAAATCAAGAAGCAAACATTTTAATGCAGAATAGAAGCTACCATAAGATACTCTATAAAGTTAAAAAAATATATTGGTTTTGAATTAAAAATTCTGAATGAAATTTAGGCTCACCAATAGAGTAGGTTTTTACAGATCTCTAACATCACATCTCTATATAAAGTCTACTGAGAGTGGTCCAGGAATTTCCATTCCTCTTCCGAAAACTCAATGACCACATCTCTTCATGTCAATGGTTCCTGAAATAAAAATGAAGAAATACATATTACATAAACCATATTATTAATGACATAGTACTTAATTTTATACAAATATTAATGAGAGTTAAGAGAGGTGGCTTTCACATATGATAATGATGTCAACCATTCAATAAGATACTTTTTTTGTGGTGCCCAGGACTGAACCCAAGGCCTTTTCATGAAAGGCAAGCACTGTACCAACTGACCTATATCTCCAGCCCCAATAATTCATTATGAGAAGTAAAATTGGTGGATAATTTTGTTATAATGAAACCCAGGGAGCAGCACATGTAAAGCAAAACACTGAAGCAAAAAAAGTGGGAAAAATCCAACATAATTCCAAAGGATAAATAATAGTTGCAATTAGTTATTGAGTATTCAAAAGAAGCACAACCAAATAAAGCAATGATACTTGAGATATGCACAACAAAATTATAAGTAATAATAATACTCATATGATGGTGGTTGCGTTAGTGTGTAGAAGACATAAGATATCACTAAAGACACACCAAAACTTTCAACAGTCCACATAATTATTTGAATGTTTATCTCCAAAGTTGTCTATCTTCTCATTATTTAAATATAACATAAATCTACAGTGTATTTAAAAAATTACTTTTACAACATCACAACTCACTTCTAAAACAAAAGAATAAAATTTTTAAATAGCAAACTATTACAAAACACTTAGGTACTTGGGTCAACTTGAATCACATGGCACAAAGTTATAACGAAAAATAAAAATAAAAAAGCAAATTAAGGGAATAGACTGTTAATCTCTCAGTTCATAAGGAAACTGACATATCAGGTTTAACATTCCCAGATATGTATAGCCACTCTCACTGTGAAACTGTATCCTCACTTGGTTCATTTCAAAGTAGAAAGTGGGAGAATAGTAACCAGTTAAGAAAAAAAATCTGAAATTCTCTGGCATCATAAATGCCTCTCTGACAGCTTGGAAATATTCCTTTTACCAGGGTCTCAGTTATCACTAGTGAACAAACACATACATGAAGTTAATTTAACATTCTGATCTGTGATGTCTTTCTTCTGGAACAGAATTTTTTTTTTTAATTAGAGATTTAATCCAGGGGCATTCTACACCTGAAATGCATTTCAAGAAGTTTTGATGTTTTTTAATTGTGATAAATGGGCTTACAATGTTGCTTAGGGTCTCTAAATTACCGAGTCTTGAATCATATTTACTTTCTTTCTACTTCATTTTTCCACATCACAATGATTACAGGTTTGTGCCACCATTCCTGACTCTGCAACCACCTTTGATACCAAATGTGCAAACTTCCATAACAACCAATATTTCAACAACTAGTAGTCCAATAATTCAGTTCTGATACCATCCAGTACAGATCCCAAAAGTTTGGTGTTCACTACTATCAAATTTTACTAACTGAGGTGACAGTTTTAAGCCTCAGAATAGAACAATATTTATATTTATAATTCATTTTCTATAAATTAGGGGTCTCTACATCAACTTGCTCAAGTTACTTATTCTGATAAAAAATAACTCACCTATGTATACCAGCTTGTTATAAATTATATAAATCTGGAAGTTGATAATTGAAACCTTCCATAAAACATAAAAAAAATGTCAGAGGAAAATGGGACACTCTATAGGCCATTTTTGGAAATAAGTGGTTGAAGATATTACCTTCAATTTTTATGTTCTGCCATAGAAGAGCACATTTCCCAATATGATTTAGAAGATCCTCACTATTTTAAATATACTGATTCAGATACTCATTTTAAATATTCCCATTGTTTTACATAAAATAATATTTAATTTAACACTTTTACATTCAGGTAAGAACAAAATATTTGTTTAAAAAAAAGGTTGGCATTCTCTAGATAATTTTCTTTATATGAAACCCTTAGAGTACTGAGCCATCTCATGGCAGCCCAAATGAACATACACACTCATACATACATACAAAACAACATACACTCCTAATTATTCATTGGCTTCAAGGTAAAGGATACTTCATTTGGAATTTTGATTTTTTTTTTTTTGGTACAGGGGTATTCTACAACTAAGATATATTCTAGACCTTTTATTTATTTATTTATTTATTTTGAGTCAGTCTCTCACTAAGTTGCTACACTAAACTTCAGCTTTGATCTTTCTTCCTCAACCTCCAGGTTGTTGTAATTACTGGCATGTCACAATATGCCCAGAAAGATATTAATGTTCTAACCTCCTTTGGTCCATTTTCATTTCACCTTATTTATTTGCTATTTCTTCTTAAAAAACCCTTGACAGCCTAAGATTTTGGATGCATCCAGATCTTATGTTTGATGAATTTGAAGTATTGCAATGTAGATTTAGAAAAACAAAAGCTGCTTATTACCTATCTCTTAATTTTTTCCAATCTGACATTCTACAAATAGCTCCACAGCAATGAAAATTGTAGCCACAGATACACCTAAGATCTAACTTAACCTTCAGTCATGTTCTTTTTCAGACTCAAAAAATTACCTTAGTTCGAATATAATTTTATTTTAAATTTGCCTCTATCTTTTCTCTTTGGAAACTTTTTTTAATCTTTCAAATATTAGTGATAAACTCCATTTTATAGGTAATAAAAATATTAGACTAAATGAGACATGCTCAATGCACCAACCTACTTACTTAAATATTCAGTTACCACCCCAAACTTGAGGCATTACATTATGTCTTTCAATAAGCATATAGTGAGTTCCTCCTTGAAGAAGTCTGCATAAACACACTAGGATTTTTTTTTTCTAAATCCTTGCTACAGCTTATTCTCCTTTCAAATTCTGGCACCTTATAATCAATCTTCCCTACATGAGTAAGAAAAAGGAGAACAAAAATCATATTTGCCTTTCTTTTCAGTTACAGAATCAATAGATCTGAGCCGTAATGTGTTTCTGGGGAGCTGAACCTAACAATTGGGGAAGATAATATTAATATTCCAATACCTAAACTATTTAGATGAAACCTATAAAGGATATTCCTGGATTCTCTAGAGTATCTAGAGTATCCAGCTAGTCCAACAAGGTGTTCCATTCCTTAACCACAAGCTTCTGTGTAGGAAGAGAGGATTACACACAGGTTGGCATTCTCTAGGTAATTCAACAAACATAGAACCTGTGGGGAGCTTGGGTCAGCTTCATGTAACTTTTACCCCATAGCCGCTCAAAGACATGGCAGATACTGAAGAGACATCACTCTCTAAACTTTCTTAAGGGGGCCCTAAAGTTGCTGTCTATGTTTATGAAAGACAAATAAACAGTTCAAAGATTTTTTTTTCTTTTAATATCAAGGATTAAACTCAGCAGTGCCTACAAACTGAGCAACATTCACCTCCCCTTTATATTTTTTATTCTCAATATAATAATTCTCTCACTTCAGCCTATTAAAATGCTGAGATTATGGACTTGCATCTTAACACCTGACATTAGGTACAAATCCTTTTTAAAGAGTTTCATGTTATAACCTCATGTTCCTCTCATGTAAAAGTACAACCACACACATGTGCACACACAATCACTTTTTATAATTCCATACAAAAGTAAGAGAAAAAGATGAATTAAACTCCATGTAAATTGAAATGTTCCAGGGAACAATACTTCATAATATAGTGAATTAGCAGAGAAAATATGGCATTTAGGAAACTCATGCTTGCCTACATTGGAAGATGCACTTTAAAAAGTGAGTGCCCCCTGATAAGGAAAGAGAAACTGAAAACTCCTTGGACCACAACTACTCTCAAATATGAGTTATTTATATGAGTCAAAATTCTCATGTCCTGATCCTGTATTTAACAACAACTCTGAAGGTGTGTAGGTAATAAAGTACAGAGCTGGTTTCAAGCCAGACAGTGGTCACCATTCAGAGGACAAAAAGTAGAATCCTGACTGTCAACCCCATTCTTACGGACAGATGTGGAAGTATATTGAGCTCTATCAAATTTAGACTAGGATTAAAATATTACAGAAGTGACCTCAGGAAAGTGCAGATTCTCATAATTAGTTATGAATACTTTTACTCAGCCCATTTGTTTTAATTTTATAATGCCCAGCCCTGAAGACTTCTTATTTTTGAAATACTCTAGACTCTGAAAGTCAGAGGGAAAGAGCCCATTACAAAGCCACCCAGGCATCCAAAAACCTGGAGATGGATCAAAATATTTGCCTGAGACAGAGATGAATTGTTTCCCAGAATTTGAAGCTTTACCTCTATTCTCTGGTTTTTCGTCAGATTTAATAATTATCACCTCAATCATTTTTATTTTATAATTTTTACCCGAATAGAAAAAATACCATGCTTAGACAGCTGTGCCTCTGAGTGTAAGGTGAATAATTCCAATTCAGGCTACAAGACCCAAAAATAACAAAATGTTATTTATATCCCTTCTCAGACAGAGCTTTCTATGTGCAAAAATACCTGGCCATAAAAGGGGACATAAGTATTTAATGTTGAATATAATTTTATATCAATTATCAATGACAATAATACCAAAGACAGATTCACAAATGCAAATAATGGAGTGAGAATTACTTTACATTTTTGGATTTCATAACCTTCATACTCTGACTAAATAAGGCTTTTTTGTTTGTTTGTTTGTTTTTGTTCCAGAGATAGACCCCAGGGATGCATTACTGAGGAACATCTCCAGTTGTTTTCAAAAAAAAAAAATTTGGCAGAATCTCACTAAGTCTTTGAGGCTGTCTCTCAGCTTGTGAACTTTCTTTGGTATCCTAATTCGCCAGCATTACAGGAATGCAAATACACAACCAGCTCTTGTTCAGAAATTTTGAAGCAACTAGATTTTAGAAGAAGTAGACAATCTTCAACAGCATCATAGTTGGAAAAAATAAAATGATAAATATATGTGTAACTGAACTTTTAGAGTTTGTAAGGAAAACAAATAAAATAAATAATTATAAGAATGTATAAATAAATTCCTATAAATTCTTATAACTTATAGGTTATTACAAATAATTGGTACTTTATAATAATTTAAGTTATAAAATAATTAAACATTACATTATATAATGAAATCATGATTATAATTTCTAAGATTTTTTTTATATTTTTAAACCAATATATCCATATTTTTATCATTCCAATATACAAACAATGAAAATTGTTAGCTAACTACATGTATTTTTCATTAAGCTTTCAAATCTCACACTTCTTTCCACTTCTAATACTTCTCAATGTAGATCAACCACATTCCTAGAACTCATTAGCCACATGTGGCAAATGGCTGTCACATCACAAGTGTATATCTGATATGCTGTGATTCCCTGGACTGCAGATAATTAAATGACTAAAACCCTCCTTTCTTATCAGAGGTGAGGAAATATCTATTTCTTAAAAATATTTCTCCTTTAAACCAAATGAGAAAGAAATGGTATTTTTAGACCCATGAGTATGCTATAAGGTGAGAGTTTCCTACGGCAGACCATTCTTCCAAACTGAAAACTGTTAAGGTCAGTATAATTTTTATATATTAGACAGAAAACAAAGGATGATGCAAATCCAGGGAAAAGTGTCCTCATGTCTTCATATCTGTCTACACCTGAAACTGAAATTTAGTTGTGAACAAAAAGATTATTAGTTTTTGTTTGTTTTTCCATTGAGCCTTCATCCTAGTGATCCAACTATAGTTGTCTGGTTTATCTTTTGTTGCAGAGTATACTGTGAGTTAAAGTACTAATAACATTTTAATGTCTACATGAATTTTGGCAATACTCAATATAATTTATAGGACTTTCAATATTAAATCAAGAAAAATAAATTTGGTGCTTTTTCCAAACCTAAATCTATGCAGTTAACTTGAAATTAGAATGTTTTGAATTCTGGCTTCCTGTTTCCATTAAATGCATTTAAGCTATTAAGTATTACAAAGCTGTTAATTATCACAAACTACCAGCAAAGTAATTCATAATTCAAATGAGCAGTTTATGAGCAAGCCAAATTTGAAATTGGTTTTTCTGGGCTGTTCTGATTTCAGCAGATACTTTACAAGTGTAAGCTCAGCTATTTGACATGGTTCCCCTGTTTCTAGAAGAGAGATGGCTGTACACTGTGGTCTTTTCATTCTCATCTACTGTGGTCTTTTCATTCTCATCCACATAACTTCTTCTCCTTCATAAGCCTAATATGAGCTTCTTCTTCTTAAGATGATGAGGTCTACAAAGACAAAAACAGGAAGAATTCAAGACACTTTAGATCTAAGCACAATACCAGTACATTTGCATATTCTCTCTCTTCTACTTGGTGTAATATAATAGCTATTTTTAAATTCACATAATGGTAAAGAGATACTGCCTCTTCATAAGGACAGCAATAAAAGAGTATTGCCAATTACTGGGATACAGGAAAGGATATGGAACTGGAGATATTTTTTTCATTTAATGCTTTTTTTTTTTCTTTCAGAGAACAATTTTTATATTTTACCTAATTAATAAAACTTTACAATGCCACAGGTACTAAAAGGTTATTCATGTTTTAAACTTAGAATCTCAATGGCCTGCCTCAAAAACTCAGATTTTCTCCAGGTCACAATAATCATGAAACTTTTATAGGGCTCTTGATATAGTTCAATTGAATGCAAAAGACCCTGCGTTGAATTATAAGCACCAAAAAAAAAATCATAAAAATTCTAAAAATTAAGAAACTGAAGAATTACACCTATGCTATAGAAGCACAATTTTTTAGGTCTTACATCCTTTATTATATTTTCCTATTCAAATACTTTTAAAAACATTCAAGTTTGTGTGTGTGTGTATGTGTGTGTGTGTGTGTGTGTGTTGGGGGGTTTAATAGGGAAAAATTTGGGTAAATCAATTTGGACTATGTTTTGAAAATAAAGTTAAATGATTCATTTTTATTTTTCATCATTAGATAATAGTAAAAATGCACATAACACAAAATGTATCTTCAACTTACTTTATTCTCTTTTTTTGGTGTTCATAGTCTACTTATGATTTTTAACCTGGAATAACCTTAGACATTATTTTTATAAAAGAGTTTCTTAATATGAAAGCAAGAGAACAAGATTGGTCTACTGAAAAAAATATTTCCTCCACAAGGAGTTTGAATAAACACCTGAAGATATATTTAAAAAACCATTCTTTGAATTTTTCAACATGGCAAATCTATTCTCCATATATCCCCACATGAAAGGCTGAAGTGGACAACTCCACACAACACACAAGGAAACCACACAGAGCTAATGTGTTTTCAACTATGAATCAATGCTTCCTACTTCTGGCTAAAGTGTACAGTCACCTGAAGAGCTTCTTAATTTCCAAAAAAATAAAAAAATATATATAAATATTGCATTAAAACAATGTAATCGATATCCGTGGAGAGAAACCGAGGCATGTGTGCTTTGAAAGATATGAAATAAATTACCATGTGCAGTAAAAACAAAAAACTAGTACTTTAAATTAATATCTTTTGAAGAATGAGTTGCAAAGACATATAAGATATGTGCTCATGACTTTGGCCACCTAATTTCTCAGAATTTTTTAGCTATGAAATAAACTTGTGATAATCAAATAAAAATAAAAAATATTATTTTTAAATCAAAGTTCTGGAGATTATTGTTGATAAATGCTTGGTGTTATACATTTATGTTTGATGTGAGTGAGCACATTATGGCAGAAGCCCATGGAAAACAGAAGCACAAGGTGTGAACATTTCCTTTCAAGTACATACTGTACAATGAACTAAACAATTCCAAATATGATTTATTTTTGCAAAGTTTTCACTAAATAAAACACCCTTAAAAATAAACCTTAAATATATGGACTATTATTGGGCAATTATTCAAACCAGAGTGCCTGTATTATATTACTGATATTCTTTGCATACACTGATCATTGATATTCATTTTGCCAATTCAACTCAGTTAAAGGTTACTGGGAATACACCAGACACAGTTTTAGGTGCTTTGATTTTGAACCACATCATTTTAACAAATAATTTAATTGGAGAAAATTATTTAAAAATGGGTTAAGCCATGTGTTGTGCTGCATGCCAATAATCCTAGCAATGAATGTGCCTTATGCTTTTGGATTGCAAGTTCAATGACAGAATTCGCAACATAGTATGGTGTCATTTCAAAGAAAAAAAAAATTATATTCACAAAGTGAATATTTTTCCAGTGAATGAATACATATATATATCCATTGGTGTTTGTGTGTGTGTGTGTGTATTTTGTGATACTTACTTCCATCCTCTGTAGTGACAGAAAAAAAGTGAATAAAAAAATAATATTTACCAAATGGTTGCTGAATTAAAAAAATAAATAAAGTTATGTCCAAGTGTTAGAACATGGATAAATGCTTGAGAATGATAAAATATTAAAATAGAAAGAAAACCAATTTGAGATTTATACCAAATCATTAATTGTTACTAGTATTCTGAGAAACATAATTATTTCACAAAGATAACTTTTAAAATTTTCATGAAAGTATGATGCCCATATAAAACCACATAAAGCATTTATGTAAAGATTCAGAAGTAATTCAAAAGTAAACACATTTTGAATCAGCCTTGCTCAGGACAGTCTAAATCAGTTTTTTCATCTACTATCCCAAAGAGCAAAAAGGTTCTTAATAACTAGCATGGGAATATTTTATTACATTAATGTAAAATGTATCTTAAAAAAGTAAATATTTTACCAGTTACCCAGATTTAATACCTACCTATTATATGCCATTTCTATTTTTTCTATGCTTCTACCCATTTCACAACAGAGGCCAGCCATCCTCCTTGTATATTTATGTTTGGTGATGTCATATGTACATGTCTTGAATGTCATGGAAATACATTATAAAGTTTTAAAAAAATTAGAATGTTAAAAACCTTCATTGCTTTTAAGCACAGAGTATTTACATCATTGCCCCCCCACAACAAAAAAAAACATTTTCTTTTACATGCAACTTTGTTTTCCCCAGAAGGATGTTACTGTAATGTATTATAAAAACTATAATTTTATTTTGCCTGGCATAATGCAATATAATTTAAATACAGCTGGTGTAAGAGTCAATAAGCATGTGTTCATCAGAAAAATGTTCCTTTGTATTTTATAGATGTACTACAAATTGTTCATTTCAACATTCAAGAACATTTCAGTTATTTTTTATTTTGGATCATTAGAATGAATGGGGCCATCAATAATTTGAAACAAATAATTATTCCATTCAGCTTATTCATTGTTAGTATTTCAATGACACTACATTTTATTTTTACTGGTTGCTAAGAAAATTATAATTTCCATCTTATCATTTCAATTTAATTAGAGCCAATATTATATGAGTTTACTAAATACAAAATAAAATCCTTACCACAGACTGTTTATTTTCTTGTACCCTTTGTACAAGTACTATAAATGTTTTTGTACACATTATACATCCCAAAATACACTGCATAATTTTTGTACAAAATAACCATAGATTATTATAAAACAAAGAGAAACAAGTGTCAATCTTAAGGTTGCTAATATATGTTAGACATGGTGGTACACACCTATAATTCCAGTGACTTGGGAGGATGAGGCAGGATGATCACAAGGTCAAATAGTGCCTCTGCTACTTAGCAAGGCTCTAAGTCACTCAGCAAATCACTGTCTCTAATAAAAATATAAAAAGGGCATGGGAGCACAGGATTTGTCTCAGTGCTTAAGTGTACCTAGATTCAATCAATAGTACCAAAAAAAGAAGATTTCTAATATATTACAAAATTTCTGCAGTGTGGTAAAACTTTGACAATAATACAGCACATACAGAATTCAATAGATAATACTGAGAAATTATAAAATGTTATTAGTGACATTTTGACTTCAATATTAATAGGTATTATTAATAGTTCTTGTTAAATTTTCTTTCCTATGTGCACATATTTCTAAGTACAGATTTTTAATATAGTTACTTATAGGTTGAGATACCATTTAAACAACAGAATATAGTGTTATTTTATACTGATTGTTTTATGTTTTACAAGACACTTTTTCTCAACTTTTTAAAGTTTTAGGAAAGTGAATTCATAAACGGTTTCAAAGTCACTGAACACTACACAATAAGGAGTATAGAGATCCTTTAATACCCCTGGTAAAAACTCTAAGACACATTAGAGATGAAAAAGAGTTCTATGTGACCATCCTGAATTTAAGTCTTCACTTTCAATTTTTTATGTACACAGTGACAGCACACTTTAGATAACATTCAGCCAGAAATTCACCACATTAGTCAGAAGCCCAAGTGCATATATTTTGTTGACTTTTCCATGTTGTCTAATTTTTTTTCTATTTTTGCACACCTCCTTTATGGTGACCTTGAAAATATCGACTTTTTTAGCTCTGTTATAACTCATTTGTGAAAAAAAAAAACATAATTAAATAGCAAGAGACAGAAGTAAGCTACTTGGTATATACCTTACTTTTACCATATTAAAAACTTTGGTTTGAATCTCAAAAATCTACAATTCAGAAACAAAAAAAAAAAAACAAGACCACCAAAGAGACACAAATACATCCACTCAGTGAAAGAAGTGAAAGAAACATGACCAGTAAATTTTCTGTTCTCAATTAAGTAGATGACAGAAGCAATAAAGAATACCTCCAATTTTAGAAAATAAAAACATATTTTTCAGGAAGTGTGTCAGAATCAGCCCTACCCTTTTGAAAACTGCAAAAATAAAATATATTAGAAAGTATTTTAGAACAAAATATTTTATAAAGAATGAGAAGTTATATAAAAGATAGAGTCACACCTGCAGTAAGCAGCAGGTAAGATATTAAATAAATGAATGAAATACTGAAGAATTTGCCTTACCAATCTCATTCTGTTTCTGAAAATATGTTAGGCAGCTTTCAATTAAACTTGCAAATATATATAAACAACCTGGACAATCAGTATTTATATTTGATACCTACCACTTTAGGAGAATTCAGTATGGTTAAATTGTCAATTAAACTTGCAAAAAAGTACTGAGATTCCTATTGCTACTAAAAAAATAATCACAAATATAACAGCTTAAAACAATAAAAATGCATTCTTTTATAGTAATGGATGTTTTTATTATCAAGACAGAGAATTAATAACAAATTTTATCAAAGACACACTCCTTCAGAAACTCTGGAAGAAAATCATTCCAGGTTATTATGTCTATTCTATTTTTGTTGTGGTTACAAATGTTTCCCTTCTCCTAGTAGTGATACGGCCTTCAAAAAAATAAAGAGAAACTACACACACACACACACACACACACACAGAAAGAGAGAGAGAGAGAGAGAGAGAGAGAGAGAGAGAGAGAGAGAGAGAATGGTGCTGTCATAACAAGTTACAACATTCAAGCCTCATAGAATCTGAAAACTATAGCAACATAGATGTTAGATCCTCCATTGAGCTTACTTTTATTTTTTCAGAGAGTATTTGACAGAATCACAAAAAATAAAATTTCATACACAGTGGATGAAGGAAGAGAGGTGACACTGATCCAGGAGAATGTAGCAAGACAGGTTAATTATGCACAAAACTGACTATGAAAGATTAAAACATGACATCATACACTGTCTCCAGATGCAGAGCAGAGGACATAGCTGTGTACAGAGTGGAAGTCTTATTTATTTTTTCTTGAAACCCTGTAAACCACTCAATTACATGGAGCTTTGGATTATTTCTACTAATACCCTATTTATACTTTCTGCCTGTCCTTGGTCATCCTCTTAAAATGAATGTGCATGGAACTTATTTGAATACTGGGAAAAGAGAAACTATATCAGTGATCTATATTACTCAATCTTTAAGATGCTTTCCTGTTTATTTTCATGGATTTATGTATGTGAAGGCCAATTTTTAATATTGTAGATAAGGAACACTCAGGTATCCAAGATAAAATATAAAGTGAGAGAAAATACTTGCAAAGTACATGTGTAGCAAAAAGTTGATATGACAGAATGAAAGTGGTTTATATTTGTGAGAAAAAGAAGGCATACCAAAAGATTAAGTTACAGTCAAAATATTTCTAAATTCACTTAATTAAAGAGGAAACATTAAACCATTATGTAAATTTACAAAAATGAGTATAAATAATGACTATAGAGACAAGTTTACAAAAAAACAAATTCACTATTGCATATCAATCAGGAAGGAGAACATGAAATAGAAAGGCAAAAAAAAAATGAATTTACAAACCTTGTGGAAAATTGATTTGGTACTGCCTACATAGGTATACATCAATGAGTCATCAGTTCTACTCTTGGACACCAAAATATTCTGAATTTTCCAACAGGTTACTGCCACTGCTGTTTTCATCATGAAAATACACTGCTTCTGCCACCATCTTTCACTGTCCAGGTTTTCTAAGTCAGGGCCCTGGTTACCAAGATTCCCATGAGCTCACGCCCAGTCCCACAACAATGTTAGAGTAAAGCATAAAAAATGAGGCATCTTTGAGAATCAAGGATCTGAATATGGACACAATGAAAGAAAAAGCAAATTGGAACAAGTAGAAGAAAAAATGGTGAATGACTAAAAGAATGGATTTAAGGAGGATGAATAAAATGCTAACTGTGTATTATATAAGAAAAGAGGTTGATCCCATGGGAAAGAAGACAGGAAATATTGTGGCAGCAGGATACTTACCCTAGTCGCCTTATATTTTGACATTCCTGAAAATCAGAATGCTGTAATCAAACAAGGATGCCACACACCTGGCTTCCTGCTCTTAGAGCTTTACCAGAAATGTCACTCTCCTTTTCTTTCAAGACTTCGAATTTATCCCTCTCCAGGCACTGCTCATCCAAATTAAATCTGCTGGTCCTCTACTTCTGAACCTGTTCCATCTGACCTACCTCAAATTGTCTCCATTAACTCATACCTAAGCTTTTTTTTTTCTTTTTTCTTCAAACAATCCCACAATCCTTATACTCAAGTATACTCAGGTAACCCCTCATAACTGAACTGTTCATGCTCCATCCCTGATATTTTGAGCTACCCCTCTTTTTCATCACTCCTAGATCACCCTCCTATTTGCTTCACCAAAAAAGCTTCAGGCATAATTGGTGTAAGATTTTGTTTCCTACACAATGAGATACATATTTTACTCAATTCTTGTACAATTAATAAAATAAACAAATTGTCCCAATTGTTTTTTGTTTGTTTGTTTGCTTGTTTAAAGAATAATACTTTAAAATAACTAGTTGAAACCAAATAGTTGAAGTTACCACTAGGGTGACTGGAGTGTATAGTGAAAGCAAGAGTACACGAGGCTGTTCTCTGTAGCATCATTAATGTTCTATTTCTTAATAGAAATAGTAGTCACATAGTATGTTCCACTTGTAATAATTCATTGATCGGTAGACTGTGATGCTGATCAAGTATTTGCATTGTTAAATATAATCAAATTAATTACATAAAAGTTGGTGAGGAAGAGCATAAGGGAGACAAAAAAATTAGGGTACTAGAAATTACACGATTAAATGATAAATTCAATATAAAAGTAAGAATTCATTCACTAAATATTAGTCTCAATATTTTGAGAAAGGCAATTTTTATAGGTAGAGTGTATAGAGAAAATACTAACAAAGGAGTAATATTTGAACATACCAACAGTGAATATAGCATAAAAAGTATCAGTAATTCCAAATGTTGTGTTGAGAACACAACTAAAATTAAAAGAGCTCTGGTAAATTTTATATTATTTATATATTATATACTTGTATAATGTATGGTATGTATAATGATGCCTCATTTAATTATATGGATACATTATAGAAAATACACCATAAGGTGATTCTGTTATTTTACTAATGATGCAGGTTACTTACTTAATTCTACATGGTATATACCACTACACACCTAGGTTATAATTTAGCCATTAGAGTACATAAAGTCCGTCATTAATGAAAACATTGTGCTACATATGACTATTGGATTTAACACTATAGCAATCAATATAGATATCATAATGAGGTGAGTTATTATCCCTGTGGAACTAAAGACAGAATACTTAAGAAGACTCTGGCCATTTAGACAATGATATAACACAGAAATAGAACTACCATAAAGGAGAAAAAAAGATAAACTTTCAAAAAAAATATGTTTAAATATTGGAGTATCTGCATAATAAAAAAGCCATTGTATCAATTTCTGGTATTATTTAGTAAATCATTCACTGGTAAAATATACCTTAATATAAAAGAAAAATATAAGATATTCCAAAGTTTTTACAAGAAAGAAATTATTCAGTGTACATAATGGCTGGTGATTGTAATATCAGCTACTTGGAAGAAAAAGAAATATTGCAAAATTAAGATCAGCTTAAGCATCTTAGTGAGATGCTTAATCAAAATAAACTTTAGAAATGGCTGTGAATGTGTCTGAGTAGTATGACACACCTTTTTTTAATCATGAAGAATAATAAAATAATAATAACATTAAGAGACAGAAATATGGTTATTTATTTTCAAAGTGAAATGATACCTTTATTTTTTTTTTTGCGAGAGAGAGAGAATTTTTTTATTATTTATTTTCAGTTTTCTGAGAACAAAACATCTTTATTTTATTTTTTATGTGGTGCTGAGGATCAAACCAAGCACCCAGCGGATGCCAGGTGAGCGTGTTATGGCTTGAGCCACATCCCCAGCAACTAAATGATACCTTTATAACAAAACAGGAAAATACTTAAATGCAAATCATATTTATAATATGATACCATTAAAGGGTACAAACTGAAGTAACGAATTGGGAAAAAACTAATTGCCTCACATATGACAAAATGTATGCCTCACATAAGAAAAAGGTGTAACAGAAACTAGGGCAAGAGGATTCCAAGCCTTAGCAACACATCCAAGCCCATAAGCAAATTAGAGACCCTGTCTTAAACTTAAAAAATAAAATAAAAATATTAGGGTATGTAGCACAGTACTTAAAAATCCCTGATTTTAAAACTGGGCACCAAAATAGTAAATAAAAATGGAAAGAATATCAGACACAGAGACTCCAACATAGAGAAAGTAAGAGCTATGATTGGTGGCATATTTTTATACTCCCAGCAGCTCAGGATACACAGGAAAGAGAATTGTGAGTCCAAACCCAGTCTCAGAAGCTTTGTAAGGGCCTAAGCAATCAAGTGATACCATGTATCAAAAGAAAATATTTTTAAAAATCTAGGATGTTGTTCAGGGGTTAAGTGCTCTGAATTCAATGCTCAATGCCAATAAAAGGAAGGGATGAGACTTCAATAGCCACCTTTGAAAAATAAACATATCGTTCAATAAATATAAAATAGCTCAATAGCTTTAGAAATTTGAAAATGGTAATTAAAATCATATCTGTTGCACAAAAATGAAATAGTATAAGTAAATACATGGAGCAAGTAAATTGTCAGGAACTAAAGAGAGAGTAAAAATTATAATTTCTTTTAAGAAATGGCTATTGAAAATACATGTCTATTCCCCAGCAGAAGCATATGCTCATTTAAATTACAGCATATCTGAACCATGATAACATATAAGGATATGGCCGTATTGGTAAAAACAGCTGAAATCAGGACATGGAGAAAAGGCAATGTACATTGAGAAAGATATAACAAGAATAGGGTTAGAAAGGCAAAGGGAATACAGTGAGAAAATTATTTTCAAAACCCATTTTCATCAAAATACATTCAGTTTGACAAGTATATGAGTCATCACATAATTTTATGTAGATGTCACATATGTGTGTTATTTTGCATTCATGCGTGTATAAAAATATGTAGAGTTTGTGAAAATAAAAATATACAAAAGAACATAAAAGACTTTATCATACACATCATTGTGTACATGATAAAACTCATCATTACCAAGATGTAAAATTTCCCCTAAATCTACAATATCACTTCATTAAAATATTAGTATATTTTACTTTTAATGAGAGAAGTGACCAGAGAAAAAATTCTAAAATTCATCCAGAATGTTATATGTTATATTTGAAACCAGCAACCCAAAAATTCTGAATATAAAGAAGAACTTATTTTACAATAATAAAAAACAAAATCCATAGATTAATGTATATGTATGTAAAACTTTATGTATACGTAATAGGAATTTAAAGGTCAACATAAATCGAAACACCTCAAGAACAACATCACATGTGAATGGTTAACATGGTCAACCTGAAGAAAGATCAACGTGGGGGCAGAATTCACTGGTGTAGTTTGTGTACAATCTGCAAAACACAGGATTACAATAATAGCCCAATGATAAAAGGCAAACATTAAGTGAGGGCACTGTTGGGAATACAAATAAGTAGTAGCTCCTGACTCACTTTCCATTAATGAATACATTAAAAGGAAATATTATATTTCAAGTTCCTCTTAGGCAAAGTAAAAAAAAATGAGTTGAAAAATTTATAGAAACTGTACAACTTGGAAAATGTCTACCCTTTGATGATCTTAAAAAGCTAGTGTAGGCTTGGATCTCAGTCCAGCTTTAGGCAATGTGCTATGTAATTGGAACAGAATTGCCAACAGCTAGTGAAACCCCACGAAGAGGAAGATTGGGACCATATATATAACACTCTACCATTAAACTGTTTTCTGTGCTTTAGATCTTAATTTTGCTTGTGCTCAAGAAGGATCTGCACATTAATACCATGAAGAACAGAAGAAAATAATAGTTATCTATGTTCTTTCCAAGGGCTTCCATGGGCTTAAGACCCTGGGATTCGGAAAGAGAAGTTAAATCACAAATAACTTGGTTTATGCATTTATGGGTGTTCAGCACACAAAGATCTCCAGTCCTCAGCTTGCCCCTCTAAAAATATCATGACAGCAAATTTTTCCCAGCAGGAAAAATTTTCTTTATTAAGTGATTTAATATCTCAACATCTCCCATTCAATTGAGAAACTCATTACCTCACATATAAGAAAACACTCTAGAGAAAGAAAAGTAGGAGGCTTAGGCAGAGGATCCCAAATAAAAAGTCATTCCATATGCTCAAGTTCTGGGAATAAATCTTACTGATTATAGGCAAATCTCCCCTAGATAAGAAAATATTTGGTTACTATTGATTTGCAAGCATCTAAATGGGTTTATAAAATTCCACGCAGTAGTTCAGATAAGGGATTATAAAGCACATATATTTGTTAATTCCCAGAGAAGGTTTCCACACACTCTCTCTGTGAATACTTGACAAACTGGGCTCCACAATCTTCCCTGACATATTTGATAAGCAAGTCAAATAGTGGACAATTGTATACTGAACACAGGTGTTAGAGTAGCTTTTGTCACCAGTCACAGTTGCACATACCTGTAATCCTGGCAGCTTGGAAAGTTGACAAAGGAGGGCCTTGAATTTAATGCCCAGACTCAGAAAAAGTGAGGCTTTAAGCAACTCAATTAGATGCTGTCTCTAAATAAAATACAAAATAGGGCTGGGGATGTGCGTCTTAGTTAAGTCCCAAGTGCCTACCACCCAAAAAAGAGAATTGTTTTTTCAATAATCTAATACCAAACAAATAGTCAAGAAACTATGGATATGGAAAAAAGAAAACTCTTGCACTCTGTTGGTGAAAATGTAAGTATCAAAAAGTCACTTGTAAAAATAATGTAAACTCCTTGAACTGTTTAAAACAGAAATAACATATAACATGGTTAAATTAATTCTGGATATAAATTCAAGGAGTTAAAATGAGTAAGTAAAAGAAATGACTGCATGCCCATTATCATGTAGCAGTATTGCCAATAGTCAAAGAAAAAAAAAAAAAGAATTAAGTGAAGGGTGTCTCAAGAGATTTATTTCAGGTGTAGGGCATCCAACTACTCTCCAGATAATCTCCACACAATATTTCAGAGTGCTTCTTCCTTTCCAGTGTACAGATATGGTCTCAATACCCTGCACATTAACTATTGCCTGGCTTTCAGGGTGACTTGCATTTTCCCAATAGATTTTATTATGATCTAGGAGGAAGGAGAACCTCAGTCTCCTGAGCACTGTGAAGAAAGCCTAGAAATGAATCTGAAAGAATGACAAGCTCCATAAATTAAAAGTTGATCAGATAGTGTAATTCATAGCTTTTGTACTTATCATATGTTGGATTAAACAATTATCATCCAAGAGCACCTGATTGGAAACTGCTTCTCTCCTAGTCTGAATCCACTGAGTCTACTATCTAAAAACAGTAGATGGCATCAGCTACAGGAATGAATGAGGCCAGAATGAGTCAAGATAGGCATGTTCTTGTGTGCATTTACTTCATTATTTAAAGGTGATTATAATTGAGTACAGACAGGAGCTTTTTTAAAAGGCAAGTTTACTTAAAAGTTATGGAGTCTATTCTGGCAATAGGATATTTACATTAAGCCTTTTATATAGCATAATATCAATGTATGATATAAATGCATACATATTGTTAATTACTGAAAACTATACAATGGGCAATATTTTATTTATTGAAGTCTCTTGATCTAATTTCTAAAAAGACACTTAGAGCTCTCAACTGGGAAGCACTCCCCTAATCTCCAACTACAAATAATATGTTAGGCACAGGTGAAGATTTAACTATTTTAGTATATAAAATAAAAAAAGACATAGTTGAAATTTATTTTAATCACAAAACTGAATTTATCTACAGTATTCTTATTATGAGAAAAATATAAAATTACTAATAAAGAATATATATATATATATGTATTTAGAACTCGATCCTGACAACTCTCTCAATTTTAATGCTCTAGCACAATTTAATTCATAATGATCACATTCCATTTTGAGGATATGGCTTCCCTGTCTTTGGGGAATCAAAGTGCCTGGACCACTTAATTCCATACAGGAGATATGAGAATACACTTTCTAATAAATACTTTGCCACAAAACCAAAAATCAGTAGTGGCACTGCCCTCAGAAAGAGAATGAAGACCAAAAGACAAGGTATAAAAGAAAATGATTTTTTTTTCTATGTGATGCTGGACACAGAATCATTCCCATTTCAGATGTCAGAGAGCATAACAGAGAGTTCCAAGAGTTGGATGTCTCATTTTGGTATATTTTTTTTACAGCCTTGACTCTAAAACTTAAATATATTAAACACAAACATCTTATTTTGTAACTTAGCCTTTGACCTAATGCCTACCTAGGCTGTGGTATTGTTTCCTCAGTTTGCATGAGGTATTGTGACAGTTTTTGCATCAATCTGATGTATACATGTCTGCATAAGCTAATAGCACCTCAATAATGGTCAAGACTTAACTTAGGGAAAAAGGAAAAGAGTACCAATAAGGCAACTGCTGTTTTCCACAGAATTTTCTCCAAGTATGTGACAGATTCTTGGTTTCCAATTATAAATGGTGAATGATTCACTCTAAAGCTTATTAGATTATGATTGGGCTGCCTTATTATTTTAAGCTGGGATTATCTGGGTTTTTCTGTTAGAAAAATTTAGCTGATGGCTGGTGAACTTCAGAGGGTTAGGTATCATCCTCACAAGCAGCACAATGATTCTCTGCTTTGATAATTCCTCCACTAATGTAGGCTTGTTATTTTGGACACAACAGGATTTGAAAAGTAAAATCAAAAGAAATCAAGATCTTCTGAGTGTAGGTACTATACTATTCACTTTCATCTTTACTGGTTCCTATGAGCCACAATAAATAAAAAAAAATGCAAATAACAGTGGTGGGTGCCTGAACAAGTGTCTCAGGATACTGTGGCAGAAGAATGCTTAAAAAATTCTTTAAACTGAGTCTCAGCAATGTTGAGAGACAAAGAAACTCAGTGAGACCCTGTCTATAATAAACTACAAAATAGGGCTGTGGATGTGGCTCAGTAGCCAAGTGCCACTGACATCAATTCCCGGTACTCCACCCCCACACCAATAAAAAAAAAGAAAGATAAAAAAAGGAAAAAAAATTAGATAGACTTAGGAATAGATTCTGCATTTTAAGAGGTGAAGATGAAAAGCACAATATGTAGTTTATAAAGGCAGAAAATAAGAAAGAATTGCTGATATCAAGCACTCTATGTCATTCAACCCTACTTTATACATGAAACTTATATAATGGTTTGAAGGAAAGAATGTGTTTGTATATCCACAGCTATTAAGCAGAAAAAGTAGAATTCAGAATCAACTATGCATACTCCAAATCCCAAAGATTTCCATTAAACCACATACTACATGCAAATTTGCTTACTGACTCTGAGGTTTTGGACAGAGACATACCAAAAAGAGCAGGATATGTATCCATATTGTGTACATCACCAGTGGGGATAAGATACTCAAGAGTGTTCTTCTCAGGCTTCGAAAAAGAACTTGGAATAATTTTGAGTAATGGCTGATGTCTCAATTTAAAAAAAAAATCAGTAATCATCAATATATTCTTAATTTCTTACCATGTGAGAAATATGAAAATGCTACAATGCATGCTAAAGGCATGACATTAAAATATTCTATGGAAATTTTAGAAAAAGAATACATCATCTGTGTCCCAAAAGTGCTAAAAATGAAAATTTAAAAACCCATGAAAGAGTGTAGAAGAACACAGCACTTTTAAACAAGATACCACAGAATACACTAGAATTCCATGATGAGATTATTATCTGTGACTTTCTATATAAGAACATAAAGCTACATGGAACTTGTGTCAATACAAAAGGATTTCAAATAGACATAATTGTGAAATGAATTCCATGTTTATGATATATATGCATTGATAGAGCACTATTTTAAATTTAATTGCAAGAATTATTTTAACAATCATAAGAGAAATCCATATATGAGTTAGAGTACAAAAATAAGTATAAATAAATAGAAAACAAATAATAATTTAAATACAAATCAATTCTAAAATAAACTTGAGGTACATATACCCCCCTCTGTCACAAGAGTAATAACTGGTATACAGATAAAAATTCAGTTCTAGCTATTAACTAAAGAGGCCACATTTATCCTAAAATTTTCTGATTATTAACACTTCTATTAATAAGTGAGAATGATTTTCAATAATGCAAGTAAACAATATTTCATCTTTATAAAATACAAAAACTAACAAAACATGGTGGCACATATCTAAAATCCCAGTGTCTCAAAAGGTAGAGTATATATTTGTATATATACAAATAAGATTGAACAACACAACAATGGAAGAAAAGTAGAAGTCTATAAGTAAACTCCATACCTCTGGTCAATTTAAATTTGAAAATTGTGTCAGAAAAATTAAATGGAGAATAAATACTCTCTTCTTTAATGTAGATTGATATAAATGTATGTTTATGTTTTAAGTACTGTTATTAGATTTTACTGAGATTATATACAATGTTTAACATAAAATGTGTTTTACACTAGAATATAAGAACTAAAACTATAAAATATTAAGAAGAAAACAATTAAATATTTATAGATCAGATTCAGCTGTGGAGTCTTCCTTATGCTTCCAAAATAAAAATAAGAAATAAGAAATTGGACTTGAAAAAACTGCTGTACAAAAAATAACCTCACCATGAAAGTGAAGACATAATTATCAAGTTTTCCTTTTTGTTTTCAAAAACCTATCTTTTCCAAGTTTTTAGCCTTGGCTGGAGGGCAGTCCATTCCTCCTTATTGAGAGGCCGATTGAGCCAAGAGCCCAAATAATCAACTTTTTAGACTCTCATACTCCAGTACCAAAATGCACCCTTCATAATTACCCAACAATATGGGACTAAACCATTGAAAAAAATGTTATACATCCCAGAGACCCCAAATTCTTAAAGCTGTTAAGTCAATGATAATTACTAAAATCTAGATTACTTCATAGTACATAGTATACGGTAAAGATTACATAGAACTGCTACCACAGTTCTAATATATCTTTGTTATACATTTGAATGAACAACTATTTGTTTATTTTTGACATTATTCTTTTTTTCCGTTTACCCATCCAAAGCAACTGTTTTATATTATGTAAAAAATTATAAATATTTGCAAAAATACCCTAAAATAAAACAATACAATAAAGAAAAAAATGTAAATATGCAGAATATTGAAAATTCCATGCCTCTCTGATACAAAAAGTAAAATTACATTGATGGTTTCTTGGTAAAATAAAGAATTACTAGATGAAAAATCATTTATTTAAGAAATATACCAAAAGTAACTAAAAATGTATTGAGACTGTCATTCATATAGGAATATTAATTACTGAACTATACATAAGAACAAATATATAAAATCAATGCAAGGTAAATAGATAAATGGAAACATGTAAATCCTCACAGTAGACTGTTACTAAGGAATATTATATTTGTGTTGCTAGAAATTGAACTCTGGGCCTCAAACAGGTTAGAAAAGCACTCTAACTCTGGGTTATGATCCCAGCCATATTGAGCAAGAAGGATTCATGAGAGCACTAAATGTTACAATGAATGTGTACAAGGAAACCTTTAGCTAATTGAAAGTAAGCAGAGAAACTGTCATGTGTTTTACAATTAATATTATATTTAATTTTGCACAAGTGAATTCATGAATCCAAAACAAATATAAGTCATTGCCTAGAGCTCTGTGAAAAATAAAAAAAGGAAAGTCTGCTAGTTGACACTAATTTCTTTTCATCTAAAATACTTTCTGAAACTAAATGCTGGGGATGGTAAACATGTGAATATACTAAATGATAAAGAATTACACTCTGAAAATATTTATAAAGTTAATTTTAAGTTCACATGTGCTTTCTAGAAATGAAAAGATGAATAATAAATAACTTATGGAATTCATAAAGCAGCCAAAACTAAAGCCTGTAAAATAGGAAAATAAAAATGTAACTTATTACTGTTAAAAAAATCCCAGTGAGTTTTCATTATGAGATCCACTTACATTTATGTGAATATACTGTGACTTTTTTAATTTTCATTTTTACTTTATAATTTGTAATAAGTATATAAGAAAACTAGGTCTATACAGCAACCACTATTGTAAAGTAGTCAAGTTTTAATATTCTTATATGAATTAATATTCATTTTTGTGAGTGTGTGTGTGCATGCACCAATGGAGATCAAACCTAAGATCTTGCACAAGCATGGCAGGTGTTTGACTGTTTTGCCACAATCCATTTAAAATGTATATTTTTAATCTTGGTTCTCTCTCTCTCTCTCTCTCTCTCTCTCTCCTGTTCTTTCTGTTTCTCTTTGTCTCTCTCTTAGACCCTCACTCTCTATCTTTCTCTAATTTTTTTCTCTTTTGTATTTTTGGTCACAGAGGGCACTCTGGGGTCATTTACCACTGCACTACATCCCTAGTCCTTTTTATTTTTTTGGCAGAGAGTTTTTCTAAGTGTATTAGGCTGGCCTCTAATTTATAGTCCTGGGATTACAGGCATGTCTTGCAATATCTGTCTTTTTATCTCTTTTTGAAAAGGTATCTAATGCAAATTTTCAACTGTATTATATATATTTCTTATTATAAAAGTGAACATTTATTATGTTCTAATTAACATTCTGCTAATACTCTATTGATTGTTGTTGCTGTTTTATGAGTGAATAAAAATTTCACATGATTAACTAGTATGTTCTAATACTTCACATATATGCTTTCTTGTATTGCCTATTTATTTTATGTAGAATATAAACTTGCTCTCCCTGATGATTAGTGTGCTCAGTCTCACACAATCCTTAGTTCTCTGGACTCCTCAGCCTCCTCACTCCTGCTTTTGCTCTAGTTCAGTGTCGGCAATCTCTCTTACCTATGCTCTTACATATGTCATGGGTCTTACTCTAACATAGCAGGGAAAAAGTCTGCATTAACAAAGCCAAAAATCGTCTATAACTCATAGCCATGTTTTCAGACAGAAGAAACTATGCATAGGGACAGTCAGATTTATGAAAAAGGAGTCACAAGGCTTTTACTAAAAGACCAAATGAAACCTGAGAAATAACATCCTGAGCATAAAGTTTCCTGACATGTTATTTACACATAAGTTACATGAGTAATTCACAAAGATGCAAATTACACAATTTATCATACATTGGTAAAACTGGCAATTTTGGATTCTGAGGTCAGAGGATTACAAACACAAAGCAAACTAAGCAAGGTCATTCAATTTCCAATAATGCTCTCTTAAAATCTAATAACTTTAGGGGGCAGTGGAACACTACTGTAATCACAGAAATGTTGAAGGTTGAGTCAGGAGGATTGCAAGTAGGAGTCCAACTTCAACAACTTAGTGAGGTCCTATGCAACATAGAGAGACATTGTCTTAAAATTGAAAATTCTCAGGCTGTGACTCATTGGTAAAGTGTCAATGGGGTCAATTACCACAGTCCTTAAAATGACTAACATCTGAAATTTACTAAAAATGAATTAATTATCTAATAGTTATTTAAATTACAAAATTAGCACTTAGGTGAAACAAATATGGCCTACAAGTTTTTTACCCTCTACTTTAATTTCTATTTGAAGGAGATAACTAACAGTTGCAAATCAAAGGAAAAAGATATACATTGTAAATAACTGATGAACTGTAATCTCCTGAGACCAAAACATATACATTATTTCTAGTTCATTATCCAGTTTTATAAAGCCTAATTATAATAGTATGGATTTAATAACCAATTTTATTAACAAATATTAATTTAGTAATAAAATAAAAAAACAAATGTGAAGTATGTATCTTGCTGTGGATGGCCTTTTAATTTTTATTTATTTATGTATATGTGATACTTAGAATTGAACCCAGTACCTCAAACTTGCTCAGCTAGCACCAGGCATGAAGGTGTACATCTATAATTTTTATTTATTTATGTATATGTTATGCTTAGAATTTAACCCAGTACCTCACACTTGCTCAGCAAGCACCAGGCATGATGGTGTACATTTATAATTTTAGTAAGTTGTGATGGTGAGGCCAACCCAATAAGTACAAGATTCATTGATATGATGGTGAACTTCTGTAATACCATAGCTCAGAAGGAAAAAGCAGGTAATTCTCAAGGTTAAAGGCAACCTCAGAAATTTAACCAAAAAAAAAAGTTTTTCAAGTAACTCAGTGGTTAAGTTCCTCTGGGTTTAATTCCTGATACTAATGAAAGTACAAGACTAATTGGGAAACTTAGGCAGAGATGATTTTGCTCAATTATAAAGCACTGCTAAATGTTATCCCCAGTACAAAGAAGAACAAAAATAAGAAGAATAAAATAAAGAGCCTCATATTTACTAAAGTCAATACCACAGTAAAATTAAAAATTAATTAATTAATTAATCAGGGCCTTTTGAGTACTGATTTCCTTTGGTGAATAACTAATTTGGCACTAAGTACATGCTAGACTAGAAGATACACATCCTGAGACTTTTGGTTGCACTCTGAAAAAAGGTGCAAATTAGTAGAATTAAACAAGGATTTTTGTACCAAGCCAAATGTATGTGTGTGTGGGTGATGAGAAAAAATATTAAACACTTCAGTCTGAAGACACTGTTTATTTTTTACATGTTTTTCTTTAGAAACCTCAAAACATGTGTCAAACCATATAAAGAAGAATACTAAGAATGCTTACCACATAGTGAGAGGGGTTTTTTTGTTTGTTTTTGTTTTTGTTTTTATTTTTCAGGTTAGGCTTTTTGAGGAACTAGGGACAAATATTCTAAATATGCAGTTTTATATGTTGCTTTCAATATCCATTAAGAAAGTAGAAAATTTGTATTTCTATTGCCTTTTATACTTTTGTTTATACCTTTACTTGTCTATTTTCTTGAGGTACTTTTCTGGACCAGCAATGATAAGTAGTTGGAATTTTTTTTCTGTTCACTAGTTCTGCTGGGCTAACCTTTCATGAATATCTTCATGCTGTCATGCTAAAGCTCTCTAAAAATATCATATTTTAATGAATGTACAGTGAGTAAATTATGAACTATTTCTAATGGACACATTGTGGTAAAATACTAAAACAGCTCACAATTACCTATGAAGTAGTCACACTACTATTTTATTTAAAGGCTTATGAGATGTTATGATAACCTGAATAAATACAATTAAATATTTATATTTTGAAGGAAACTAAATTTTGTCATTGGCCTACTAATCATAAAATGACAAATTTGAGTACAAACAGTAAAAAGTGTGTCTGAAATTAGCTACATTGGGGGTCATATAAGATTCAAGAAATATGAGCTTATTCAGTTTTAGATACTACATAGCTACAAAAATAATAAATGTTGTAAAACACTGTCAATAACATGACATTAACATGATATATTTTTAATTTAATAAGTACAACAGAAAAAAATTATAGAGACACATTAGCCCCCCAAAAATTGCTACCACAATAATAGTTGCAAAATGAATCGAAATATATTTCTGTAAGTGCAACATACTTGTATTTGCAATTTTAAAAGGACATCAAATTACAACATGCAAGATCTAGATGGGTAAGTTCGCTTAAGCCTAGAATCCTAGTAGCTCTGGAGACTGAGGATGGAGCATTTCAACTTCAAAGCTATCCTCAGCAACAAGGCACTAAGCAAACCTGTGAGGCCCTGCCACTGAATGAAATACAAAAAAGGTCTGGGTGTGAGGCTCAGTACTCCAGTAGCTCTGAGTTTAGTTCCTAGTTATTCCCACCACCAATCAGAAACATTGATAGGAAACTTTGAAGAAACCAATATCAATGAGGTAGAAAAGTAAAAAATGGAACCATAAAATTGATCAAACTACATTCACTTGATGAAACAAATGATAGGAAACTAGCCAACAAATTGACCAAGTTTAAATTGAGTAGGTTAAAAAGCTGAAAATAAAACAGCCGATCTCCAAAATATAAAACTAGAATGATCAGAATATATATATATCAGTAGAAAACCTCCTTTTGTGAAAAGCAGATTTTTTAATTCCAAATAATAAAATGAATCCCTATTAGGTTCATAAGAAAATAATAGTTAAGGCAGAAGTTATCAAATGTAACTAAAAGCAAAGAGAACATGTGAGTATCTAACATGAAGAGAATGGTTTAGCAAAGACCACCAATAAGTTACATCACAAAGGAACAGGTCTCTCTCTCTCTCTCTCTCTCTCTCTCTCTCTCTCTCTCTCTCTCTCTCTCTCTCTCTGTCTCTTTGAGTGTTTATGTGCTAGGGATTGAACTCAGGGCCTTATGCATGCAAGGAAAGCACTCTACCAACTGAGCTATATCCTCAGCCCTGGAAACTAGTACTGAAAAAATGAATCACAAATAAACTTACATACTATTCAGAAATTTGACATTGCTTTATCAACCTGATTCTTACACTCAGAAAAGGCAGAAAAGTTTCAATCAGGTTTTAAAGCAACATTGTTCAATGTTCTCTTAATTCCTACTTAATTCTGGTCACATTATCATGATGGAAATTTGAATACATAGATTTAATTTTCAGTAATTTCTGATTTTTAATATAGCTAAAAAAATTAAGTCACTTATAGGAATGAAATAACCAGAAATTATTTCTTACAATTATGGATTATTTAAATACAAGACTTTCATAGTGTGAATGACTGTGAGTATATAAATTTTTATCAAGTTGATGAAATAGCCATACTGCCTATAAAAGTCTAAGAGAAAATTATTTCTTGCATTTTATCAAATCTTATATCTTCTAGTGTTCTTTAGCTTGTGACCACAAATACTTCTCTTCTGAGTTGGTGGAATACAGAAGATAGATAAGCCTTCTCATAGGGAAGATGATAGTAAAACAGCAGGGAACTACCCTCAATTCCCACAAGGTCTGAGAACCATATTATATGATATGGAAGACCCTCTTATAGACTGACTATTTCAAACATTGATTGTAAAGATATAAAAAAGTCAGTTCATTGAACAAAATGAGTGAAGTGGGTTTGTGCCTCTCCAGATGAGAATAAATTTTTAAAAAGCAACAAAAGTGAGTTCAGGACTGGGAATTACAAAACTTAGCTGACAAAATATTCACCTAAGCTTATTTGAGAGAATCAAATTCAGATGAACAGCAGGGGAAAGAGGCATACCCAAAGGGATATAAGAGTATCTATTTTTATTAAATTTTTATTATTATTCCCCACAATTATAGAGTTCTGAATCACCTCAATTACTACTTTCTTGATTTTTTAGGTGCCATCATTACCTTGTACATGCAATTCATGTACACTGAATTTACCCTTGCATTTATGAGCTTATCATTTATCTTTTTCTCTGTATAACTGTATATGTATGTGTATAATATTATGTAACATTTCCAGGATTCTGCCATTAAAATTTCTTTGATACCACCTCTATGAAATGCATTTTTGTCACTTCAGTTTAGTACATCTAAATGTTCTGTTCGATGTTGTTGGAAAAGATGGGGCTATTGTAAGGTCTATCTTAGTTTACTAATTATCCGCTAGAATTAAAGATCAACCTTGGTGCCTCCAGAGGATTTAATTCTCATTCACCTTTTTTATACATAGTGTTTTATTTTTTATTCAAGCAGCAATAACTGTATTTAAAAGGTGAATAAAAGATTCTGATATGGACATGGTGTTTTAGAGGTCCCCAAATCCCTAGGGTGGTGTTCTGACACCACCTTACAACTGAAGCATCTTGATTGCATTCCACCTTGGACACTGGCACTATGCTTCCACTGAAAGTGATTCATTAGTTATGCATATTGTTCTTTTTCTTCTCTCAATACTCTTGGAATTGTTGGGATTCATGATAGGTTTAGAATCATAATTTTCAACACACTTATCATAGACCCATTTGATAACAAGAGACCACACCTATCTGAGAAGAAGAAAGAAGAGAAAGAAGACCATTTATCAATCCTAAAGAGGTAACAGAATAAACTCTGGGAATAAAATAATAGTCATCTAATACATTTGTTTAAAAAATATTTTAGATGGTAATATATTACTGCATTAGAAAAGAGTGATGTGAATGCAATTTTAATTATTAGAGTTGTGACTGATTATTTTAAAGAGAGTATGAAAAGCTGTGTTCAGTGGTGCAATCCTGTAATTCTAGAGTCTTCTAAGGTTGTGGTAAAAGATCACTAGTTCAAAGCCAGCTATCCTCAGCAACTTAGTGAGGCTCTAAGAAACTCCACAAAACCCTTTTTCTATATAAAATATTTTATGAAGGGCTGAGGATGTTTCTTAGCAGAAAAGCAATCCTGGGTTCAATCTGTAATATGAGAGAGAGAGAGAGAGAGAGAGAGAGAGAGAGAGAGAGAGAGAGAGAGGTGAAGGGGTAATCAGTGAAACTTTCAGGGTCAAGGATATAAAAAATTTAAAAACAATAGTGGGTTTCTGATGAAAACTCATCTATATTTATTAAATGCTGCATTCAGAAATTAGTATGTTCTCAAACATATACAATTGAGAGAGGAGTCCTACTGTAAGGTGTAAATAGGAAAAAAGAAAAGATTTTACACAGCTTTAAACTGATTCAGATGCGTACTTTAGTTTGTGATTGGAATTATGTTCAGGAGATAGATCCTTCAGCTGTTTAAAAGAATGTGTTTTTTATCAAGTATTTATAAAACAAGATTAATATATAATATAAATCAGACTTGGCAAGGGGAAAATTGTTCAAATAATAAGTAAATACATAAACACATAAACCAACATTGAAGAAGTTAACATTCAGGATATTTATACCATTATATAATCACTTGTAATGTAAACACAATGACAAGGAAAAGTGGTAAATAAAAAAAAACAAATAAATAAGTGAATAAATGAATGAATAACTAAAAAGTACAAAGATTTAATGTGACTGCAATTGTAAAAGAAAGCTTGTAGTCTTGAAAAAGTGTAAAGCTACTTCAATATGGTGTTCGACTACATACTGAGGCATACCTCATGAACTGTCAATTCCACTTATAGATGGGAAGAGTTAAAAACAGAACCCACTCAACTGGCTCTCTCACTTTGGAATAGTGCAACAGTTACCTTTTTCTTTCTTCCCAAATATTATTTCTGCTTCCAAGAACACTACCCCTCAAACCTCATGATGCCATTGTAGACTTGTCACATCTGAACCCTTCTGCTGCTCAAGTTTTTTTTTTTCATTGATCTTTTTCTCCCTACCCCCATATATTCCACAAATTTTAATGTGTTTATTTTCAGTTGTAGTTTAACAAAATATCTTTATTTTATTTATTTATTTTTATGTGGTGCTGATGATCAAACACAGGGCCTCTTATGTGCTTATGTCCAGAAATCTGGAGCTGAGCCCAGCCCCTCCACAAATACTTTTAAAAAAATAATGTCACCTACATACTTAGCATCCACCAGTCTTACATTCTGATCCATCCATTTCCTGCTTTTTGCATGAATAATTTTGAGATTTTTTTTCATTCAGACATCAATAGTCCAGAGTGCTCAGAATTGGACAGAATATTAGAGGTCAATTTCAGAACATTAAAAATTTATATAGTAAGATGCACCTAAAGCTGAGAATAAAAAGAAAATCTACAGACTTCACTAGTTAAAATAAAAGGTCAAAAATTCAGGAAAATGAATAATTTTGAAATGACAATTTCATAAAAAGGAGAGTAAAGGGCAGAATATACAAGCAAAAACAAAATTATCACACCACAAAAAGTGTACATCTGCATAGAGTGTCATGAATGGGTGCTTCCATAAGACAAATTAAATTGAAAGAGATATGATTAATTTGAGATGTAGCAATAAAATATTAATTGTATATAATTGTAATATATATGTACCTGTACCAAATATGCCCCATTTAATAATAGGCATACATTACAATAAATAAAATATAAACTTTTTAAACTTTTTTTAAAATTTATCTTATTTATTTTTTATATGTCATAGTGAATACTGACATCTAGAATTTTTTATTGCAAAATGTTCAGGCTACATATTATATTTACTTGAAGTACATCACTGAACAACAGATGGATTTTACCACATATTGTTGCACAGTATGAACTTATAGAAATAATTACATACCTTATAATAACATGAATAAATAGATGTGTGTAGTAACACATAACCTTTATTAATAAAAAGAAAATGAAACAAAACAAAACAAAGAACAAGAAATTTGAAATTTAGAGAAAGTGTGAAGTGTTTTGCAGAAATAGAAATATGACATTCATTCCAATAAAATCATTGGGACAAGAAATTATTTTGGGGGAAAACTATATTATATGCTTTCTTAATACCAGAAGAAACTCATTTTCAGAAGTATTATACATTTCAATATAAAAATAAAATACAGCTGTGGATGGTATTACACAAATAATCTCAATGACTTGGGAGGTAGAGGCTGAAGAACCAAAAGTTCAAAGAAAGCCTCGTCAACACAGGAAGGCCATGGCCACCATGAGGAAGTTTCTGCTTCAAAATAAAATATTGAATGGCCTGGGTATATGGCTGTGGCTTAAGGGTGTACCACCCCTAGATTCAATCCCATATGTTTCTGTCAAAAGTTACTATAACAAAGAATTTATGCTAGGTGTGTTGGCACATGCCTGCAATTCCAAAACGCTGAAGACTGAGGCAGGAGGATTGTGAGTTCAATGCCAGTCACAATAAAAAAGAGTCACTTAAAAGCTCAGTGAGACCCTGTCACTACATAATATATAAAATAATCCTGGGAATGTGATTCATTTATCAGTTGCCCCTGCATTCAATGCCCAGCATGAATAAAAGAGATTTATATTGCAAATGTCATTGTACTTGCCTCTAATTCCATCTATTTGGAAGACTAAGGCATAAAGATTAAAATTTCAAGGATAGCTTGGCCACTTGCCAACAACCTGTCTCTATATAAGATTTTTAAAAAATGCCTGGCGATGTTGATGAGTGTAATGTCAACTTTGATTAAAATCTCAAGAACCACAAAACAGAGCAGTTGTTTATTTTCAGAAGGTTACATAAATATGTTAAAAAAAACTATAAATTGGGCAACATTAAGGAAGAAAAAATTTTCATTAAGTGGTACAAAGATGGGCTAGAGTTCTGGGTCATTAGCAGATCACTCACCTGGCACATGTGAGGCCCTTGGCTCCATCCTCAACACCAAATAATAATAAATAAACAACATAAGAGTATTATGTCAGCCACAACTTAATAATAACATAATTTTAAGTAAAGGTATAAAGAGAAGTGGGAGAACTCATGAGCTCACATAAAAGTTAAGAATATTTAATAAAAAAGAAAATGACACTTATGGTAGGAGAAATGTTCGAAAATTAAAACCTCTTAATATCTTAACAAATTATAAAAATGCAAGCTAACATTTGATGCCAAAAAAAATTACACAGTATTGATGAGGACAAGAAACAATTTCTCTTAAATTAGAAAAAGAATATAAATTGCTATTATTTTTTGTGTAAAATATTTATTTAATATATATGATACTCCTCAAACAGTAGCAAAGCCTATATAAAATACTGTGTTTCTGATCCTGGTAATAGGTAGTTATATGATAGCATAAGGCTACAGATATGTTTGTCCATGCTGTTGAAACCAGAAAAATAGGTGAAGAGAGGAGGTACATTCAAAATGAAATAAATGCTGTAGTTTGAAAAATTGCTTTGTTGGGATCAGACACATTTTTAGTTTCATTGAAGTGGCTCCTGTTTTCTCCACATTGTTTCAAAATAAAACATAAAAAAGACTGGGGATGTGGCTCTGTGGTTAACACTCCTGGGTTTATCTCCCAGGGCCAAACCAACTAAGGTGAACAGTTTCTGAAAGATTACAATTATGCCAATGTACATATACATGTAAAAATATTAGTGAAAATTTAAAAACTAATAAATATATTTTTTGAAAAAAGTGTTAAGGTTTTTTGAAACCTCAAGATAAAAATGACATATAATCCACTAATTACAATTTTGGGTAGCAAAGCAAGGCTGCACATGCCTATGCTCAAGTGGCTCAGGAGTATAAAAGAGAATCTCAAGTTCAAGACCAGTCTCAGCAATTTGGTAAGGTTATAACCAAATGAGTGAGATGCTGTCTCAAAAAAGGGGTACAGGTTAGTGTATAGTACAGTGAAAAGGTGCCCATGGGTTAATCTATAGTGACTCAATAAATAAAAATAATAATAATAAATCTGGCTAAAAAGTGCCATACAATCCAGTAATAATATTTCTGGGCATACATCTAAATGAATTGGAAAATATTTATCAAAAAAATAACTGCAATTCCATTTTTATTACACCTTTTTTCACAGTATCTAATACAAAAATAAAATGCCAGTCAGGCATGGTGGGAAATGCCTCTAATCCCAGGGGCTTGGGAGTTTTAGGCAGAGGATGGCGAGTTCAAAGCAGCCTCAGCAATGGTAAGGCACTAAGCAACTCTTTCCAAAAAAAAAAAAAGAAAGAAAAAAATAAGATAAAATAGAGCTGGGGATTAGCATAAGTCATGGATTGCCTCTGAGTTTAATTCCTGGTTTGCAGCTCCCTAAAACATCCTTTTAGATGAAAGGAATATCAAAAGATTTCTTCCAGCTTCACAGCATCCAACTACTCCTCTTAGATGCTACACACTTATAGTTCAAACTGATCTCTTGAAGACATAACTCAGATAATGATATTTTCTAAATAGGCTAAGAGACATTGATAACTGTAGACAACTTATGTAAGACTGTTGTAAAACTAAGGACTGGGCAAATATGGGAGGTTGGAATGAGAACACAACACACAATTAAGTTCTTAAAAGGGGAAATCTTAACTCAGACACTGTGACATCTGAAACCACAGTTATTAGATTCTTTCCTTCACTGATTTCTGGGTTATTAATTCAATCCAAACAGATATTGAAAAAGTGTTAAGGCTACTGGTTAAAGTATATATAAAACAGATCATTAAAAATGTATCAGATTAGGGCTGGAATAACAGAATGCTTGCCTAGCATGGGTGAGGCACTGGGTTGGATCCTCAGATCCACATATCAATAAGTAAAATAAAAGTCCATTGATAACTAATTTTTTAAAATGTACCAGATTTCTCACATGGCCTTTGATGTTCAGATTCACTATGTACTCTAGCCTTTGTGATTAAACTTCCTTATAGTTTAAATCAAGTTCAGTCCCATCTTTATTTTCCTCCACACTAGGACAAAGATGTTTCTGGGACATGTTTGGAATGCTTCTACAGGTCATTTTAATAAAATGGTTTTACACATATGGAGCGAAAAACCTCAATTAAGGTCCCATTACATTTTTAAAAAGTCTTTAATTGGGACTGTGAGGATGGCCTTAGTCCTGAGCTTAAACAACTCCATTTTAAAAACTCCAGTTTGAAACATGAAGTGGCACCAGCCACACACACAGAGTCCTCCAGTATGGCCTAAAAAAAGTTACTTCCCCTTAACTTGATAAACAGAGGGAAATATCTGGCAGGCTATACTTGCCTGATAAGAGAGAGAGACAAGAAAATCAGAGTGGAGACTACTAGACCAGGTTTCTGACCCCAGGGTAAATGATGTCATGAAGAAATCCCATGAGAGCTAATAAGAATTAAAAGAGAGGTTAAAGCCTCCAAATTTAGCATAAATAATAGAGCTAATGAGCAGGGATTTAGCCAGCAGAAACTAGCATGCACTCAAGCTGAAGAGCCTGATGAGGACCTGACATCCCATCACTTGTCTTTGTTCTTCTGATCCTCTGCATGATTTTCTCATGTCTCAAACTCTACCACTTCATCTGAACTTTGGTGAAAGCCACAACTTCTCCATAGGTTCTCTCCTCTACCTGTTGTCCACTCCAAACCAGGAGAAGCCTGCCTTGGTTCTGGACCTGGTCACCATGGTCTGAGTGAGTGTGCATCTGTAGAGTAAAAGGCTAAGGCTTAAGAATTTTGTTCTGACATTTAAACTTAGTACACAGAGGGAATGTCTGTCACTAGCCTGTCATGTTTAAGTTACTTTTGCAGTGTCTAAAATTAATCTAGACTTCTTAGCATTAAATTAATCAACCTTTATTTTTTTTTTTGCTATGAATGGATTATCTTTATTACAGTGCCTAGCATTCAGGATAGTTATTTTCTTGAGTAATAACCTATAGAGTATAATTGCATTGAGCAATTTGAGTGAATAAAGCATTAAAAGGGGCAGAAGCATTTGGACATTTTTTATTTCTCTCTTTGACTGCATATGTCACAATTTTGTCCCTGGCGACTGGGACACATTGACTATATTTTTTTATTAAGAAAAAAGTCATTATTCTTAATGTTATCTAATTTTTTTCTGCTTTTATCTTATGTGAAAGTCTCACAAGAATAAAGCAAAATCTTTTAAAACTGCCATCCAGTTCTTGGAGAAAAAAATACAAATAAAGCATGCCTTTAAAACAAAACATGGGAAAACAAAATTATGTTGAAATTAAACTTTTGAGATGAAACTAAATTTCCCGTTTAACTAATTTTCCATGGGATCTTGTCTCACATGTTTTGAAGAATAATATCTATGGACACTCAGGGAAGGTAATAGTATAAAGAATAGGATTTATTTTAGCACGAAAAAATACAACTCCCAAAATGTGGGAGAGGGCATGATAGCAGAAGAACCCATTTTTTTGTGTGTGTTAGTTTCGAAGTTTAAATACGGTTTTTGGCAGAGCTTTGGTTAATATCTATTTAAAATGAGTATTGAAAAAGGCATTTTTATTACCAACTAGGCTCAAGTTTGTCCTAAAAGTATCCCATCCTCCTTCCAGTGACTTCCAACTGGGTTCACCACAGGGAAAATGAATTTGGTTGAAGGTATTCCCATAAGTGAGTCTCAAGTGTGTTTTTAATTTGAATAGGCCTTAATGGTGCTCATTAACATATCTATCCATTAACTTTCAGGTGTGTTTAAATAAGCTCTCCATGACACAGCTGACTTGTAATTTTACTATCTATTTTATTTTATTTTTTTTTCAATCAAGTTGAACAAGTTCCCTGCCTTTGAGAATGTGAAGGGAGCTGGAAATTTGGGATTTAATCTCAGAACTATAAATAGCTAAACTATCAGATAACCATTCAGGATTTGAGATACTTCTTAGTCTACATTTAGAAAGCTCAGGAGGGATGAGGATGTTGAGTTCAAAACCAGTTTGAGCAACTGAGTGTGGTTCTAAGAAACTCAGTGAGACTTTGTCTCTATAAATATACAAAAAAAGGTTGAGAATGTGGGTCAGTAGATAAAAACCCATGGGAATAATTCATGGTCTAAAATAAACAAACATATAAACAACAAAAATAAAAACTTAGGAGGAACAAGAACAGGGGTCCCTAAAAAAGCCACAGCTTCTCCTACACAGAAACACAACTAATGAGGTTGGGGTCCTCTTCTGATGATTATCCCAGTCTTCACCACATTTTCTGGGGACATGCTGAGCTAATGGCACACAGATGCCCACATAGGAATTCAGGAAGGCCCTGAAAACCCCATACAATTATGGAACAAAAGACTCGAGGTCTAAAATACTGACCTAAGCTCCACTATACTAGTCAGAGAAAACTAAAAGCTAAGCTGCCAAGGAGAGAACCTCTATCCACCAGACTCTGGAGACAATTATGAGGAGTTTCCAGCCAACATTGCCAATCCTAGTGGTTTCAAACAGTCTCCCTACCCAGTCTTAAAAAAAGAACACATACTTACCATTTTCTGGATTTCAGGATGCTTAGTGATCCCCTTATATTTTTTTCAGCTCCAGTGTAGCACAGAAAACTGGAAGCAGAGAAATGGATTCAATGAATGGCAGGCTCCAAAAACAAAAGGAATAGAAGACTGTGGAAGTCAGTCCCCTCATCACTGGTGTGTCTTGATTGGACAGTTCTCACCCAAGAGACAGATTGGAAAGGGCTTCAGGAACTTCCTGCAAAATTGAGTCTGGTAGTGACACCATTGGTTACTGGTGACAAGTCTTACTTTTTCACATGTTGAAGTTTTAACATTAGAGAAGCATGTTGAGGCAAGCATACAAAGCAGGGATTATTTAGAAAGGGGTAACATGGACTTCTCCCAGAAGGGAGAAGGGGGGCATTGCTGGTATTAGGGTATCCCAAGAAGCAAGGTGTTCTGTCCTCTTTATATGTCCTAGGTTTCTTTTGTTCTCCTGCCTTTCCCCCCATATCGTTCTCCTTCCTGAGGACAGGTCTAGGCCCAAAAATGCTTGGTGGAATGGCCTAAGGTTGCAAAATAGGTGGGCTTTAGGGGGAAGGGCAGGATGGAGTACAAGGATACATTAACAATCTTAGGGCTCTCTGTAGAGAGGGGAAATTCCTGGGTCAGGTTACCTTGGCAACAGGTTGGATCAGGGGCAGGTTCTTGATAATATCCCTCAGAGGACAGTCTCCAACTTCCCAGATTCACTCAAAATTGGCTTCCTAGATTCAACCTGACTCGATTTACCTATCTACACTGACTGCCTGTCTAATACAGGAGGCCTACTGTTTGAGTAATAGTAAATTTCATCCAGATCAGAATTTAATAAGGACACAAAGACAGGTTTTTGTCTGCTCTGTTTTTGTTGCTCAAACACTCTGGACCTACCACAAGCAGGGGTGCATGCCTACAATCCAAGCAACTGGAGGGGCTGAGGCAGGAAGTCAGTGAGTTCAAAGCCAGCCTCAGCAATGGCAAGGCACTAAGAACCTCACTGAGATGATGTGTTTAAATAAAATAGAAATAGGGCTGTGAATGTGGTCTCAGTGGTCATGTGCCCCTGAGTTCAATTGCCAGTAGAAAAAAAATACTGGAGATCACACCCATGGGTATTATTCTTTACACAGTCCCAGGACCACAGATGAATGGATTGATGGATGGATAGAAACATAGACAGTGTCCTGGGGAAGGGTCTCAAATTCTCCTGTGTTGGCTTTTCAAGTAACTGATGTTACAATATTACAGGAATTTTCCACAGCCTAGGAATATTTATTATGATTGTGATTATGATTATGATTTTTATTATTGCTGTGAATTGCATTAAGTGCCTCAGGATAAAATTATTTCATGGTTTACTCCCAATATTTAGACCTAGCCAAGACAGAACTGCAATTATATAAAAATTAAATATCACAATTACTTTAAATTTTTATTTAATATTTCTGTTCTCTGGCCTTATGAGAAAAGAGCTTGAGACTTCAGCTCATAAGTTATTCCCTGGGGCAGGATTGTCCTTACTCCCTTAAAAAAATGGGGCAAAAATAAAGTTTTAATGTTTCTAGTTTAATAAAATAAACAAGAGGTGAATGGTGCAGGTCTCTAGATCTCTCAGTATTCCAGAACCTAGAGAATAAGGAATTAAAAAATAAATTACTTGAAATTTTGCCTTGAGCATAATAATAGAATTATGATGTCTGTTTTTTCTTTGGTATGGGGTACTATGAGAATATTAGCACATATCACAGGCATTATGTCTATATATATTTTTTTCTATAATTCATCAACAGAGTCAACTTCAAATGTAAATGAAGAAAAATTTAATTATAATTTCCAGGGTCCAGCCCTAGCAGGAATCCTGGTGTCCTGAAGTATGAATGGCATTGGGTACTGATGGATACATGGCCTCAGCAAAAGAAGAGGAGACAGGATGACAGGTTGCAAATTACAAGTAGCCTTCAGAAGAATCTGATGCCTATAGAGTGGCCTTTATTTTTATACCTTTTTTTAAAGGTATTTATTCATTAAGATAAAATTACATCAAAGCCAAAAACTTCTTTCATTTATATAATTTTCAAGAGTTGCAATCTTTTCTGCCATATATTAAATTCATAAGATATTGAACACATTGTTTAAAATATGAACCTGTAACCTTTGCCAATCATGATTAAGCATTTACATTTTCACTTCAATCACTAAGTACTAGACTATGCAACTTGACTACCTGTATCATGACCTATTAATTTTAAACTTTAAAGCACATGTATAATTATTGGTAAGCTTTTTTGCTTCTAAACTAAAGTCCTAATAATACACACTTAAGACAGTGAAAGCCTATTACTTAAAAGCCCACTCCTCTGAACTGACTCTAAAATATATCTATATAAAATTTTACATTATTCTCTTTTTCCAAAGTAATTTTCTTTTTTCACATGACCTATTTAACTGCTTTTTAAAAGAGTTTCTTTGATCCTTCATCAAATGATGAATTCTTATGTCTTTATAATTTTTAATTAAAGAGCAGGCTCTGCACTTCAACTCATTTGCTATTAGGATTAACTATGTGTTCCCTATTTTCATCATGAATTCCTGTGTAGGGAAAGAAGGCTCTGTTAGTAAAGGGAATGTATGTTGCACAGGTTGTGGCTTTAGAATGAGGGGCTTAGTGTAAATTGTTAAGCTTTTCTCAGGAACCTTGATTTGCAATCTTTTCCCTGTGAATTTCTTATGAAAAACACTATTGTTTGTATTGTCAAAGATACTAAAATACAACTCAGGACATATCTTATTTGTATTATTAATCTCATTCTGGGAATTTTCCTGCAATCTCAGGCAACATGTACTTTTATTATTGATTGTTGTATGCCCTATTATCTATCTCATGAGTATCATAAACAAAACACTTAGCATTCTCCATGGTACCGGGTTTCAGGTTGTGTAGCCCTGCGACAGAATCCCCCTCACTGTGACCCTGTAAGACAGGATGTGTAGGAACATCTTCACCACACTGTCTGTAAGATACTAGCTATTTTCCACATAGAAACCAGTTGGTATCTTGTGGTTGAATAATGGCATCCAGTCAATAGTGAGTGGATTAGTAATCTGACATTGGATAACAAGTCATTCTAAAATATATTCACTCACTGGACCCCTGTGCCAAATCCCCAGCCCTATTTTGCATTTTATTTAGAGAAAGATTCTCACTGAGTTGCTTAACACCTCATCTTTGCTGAAACTAAAATTTAACTCATGATCCTCCTGCTTCAGCCTTCCAAGATACTGGGATTACAGAAGTGCACCATTGCACTTGGCTCTGTTCACATATTTAATGCCAGCATTCCCTCTTTTTCTTGTCAACAGTTTTCTTTTCTCTATTTTACATTTCAAATAAATGCAGTATTTCTAATGTTTTCCAAGAACTGGATGTCAGATTAAAGATTTTGGTTTCTCTTTGTGAGCATTTCACATGAGAGAAAAGCAGACAAGTGTAACTTGACAGTTTGAAAAATAAGCAGTTTTTCTCTGCTCTCTGTCTTCCCATGTACAGACACCTTATCTCAATATCTGATTTGAAATTCCTCCTTTAAGACTTTCCTGTGTGATGTGTCCTCATTCTAACCTCCAGTATTGTCCTACTTGTGGGTTTCATAACTGCTTGACAAAAGGTTTGAAGAGCCGCCATGTCTAATTTCTTTTGGAGTGTCTAGTGAATATCATTCCCTGGGTCTCTCCACCATGTCTAAATTCTTTTGGAGTGTCTAGTGAATATCATTCCCTGGGTCTCTCCATCTAGAGAGCAATATAAACTATGAAGTGAAGACACTCCAGGGAGTCTCTGATAGCCCTACAGCCTGCAAGGATCTTTTAGTGATACAGGGCTGGGACACTCTGAAAAATTGAGGTAGAATGAAGACCAATCCCTTCAAATGCAAACTTTTTTTTCAATCAAGACATAACTTTCAAAACTTATCAATCAGAGTGGCAGGCAGTGAGTTTATTAGAAGTGATGTGAAGGAAGAACAGGGTGACACTCTGAGAGAATAAAGTGTGTTCTCTCTGAAAAGATAATAGCATGGCTCTCTAGAACTTCACTTTTTTTTGAAGATCTATAAAAAGATCTCAAAGAGTCTTGACCAGGTACAGTTCTTGACTATGGACTGAAAGCAGGATAACATCAACCTCTCAAGTATCCTCTGCCATGAAAACTTTAGGTTAATTAGGCTCATATTCACCATTTCTAATTGAATTCTTAAACATAAACTCTAACAGATTTTATGGTTCGTAAGAATTATCTTTATTTCTCTGAGTTCCAGAATCTGGTCTATAGCAGGGTCACAAAACTCTTCACTTCAGGGTAACTTAAGTTGCTCTTATAAACATTATTTTTAAACTGCATTTCTTCAACAGAAAACAGTTTGTTAAGGAATGTAACATATCCTGTCCAGTTAAGCCAGAATTTTCTTGGAAAATAAAGCTGGGGTCAACATGTTGGGCCTATTTATTTATATTACTACATGTTGAAAACAAAGCTAGTCTACCACTGAGCTACATCATTGTCACCCTTGCCAGATATAAAGTTGCATGGGGATGCAAATTTCTCAATATGATGTCTAATTGACATCATATTCCAGAGCGAAAAATTATAAAAGAGGGTTCCTTTCAAATATTCTATGCCACCTTTGCATTAGATGTGGTTTAATTATAATTTTCAATAATTCCAGGAAACCACTTTGAAATCACAAATTTTATTTACCTTTCAGTCCTCAGAGAGTCATGTTCTTCTCAGGTAGATCCTAAGCTCCACATAAAAGTAAATAAATTAAAGGTATTGTGTCCATCTAAAAAAAAAAAAAAACTAACACCAGAAAACTGGGCACACGGGTGCAAGCCTATAATCCCAGCTTCTCAGGAAACAGAGGCAGTAGAATCATAAGATCAAGGTCAACTTCTGCAACTGAGACCCTGCCCCAAAATAAAAAGGGCTGGGGATGTAGTTCAGTGGAAGAGCATCCCTGAGTTCAATCCATGACACTGCAAAAAAAGCAAAAGAAAGTGACAACAAAAGTAACACTTATGATTTGCTCTCAGAAATTTTTCCACAGATTTCAACAAAGTAAGTACCTCAGACATTAGTTTCTCCTAGTTCCTCATTTATTTAATCTTTATTTATTTACTTTTAACCTTTATTTTTTTATTTTTATGTGGTGGGAAAGATCAAACCTAGTGCCTCATATGTGTGAAGAAAGCACTCTACTACTGAGCTAAAGCACACTTCTCTGTGCCGCAATATCGTTATGTCTCATGGAGGAAACAATTTTAATCATAATCTTCAAAGAATCATATTTTATGTATAAAAATTTAAAATATGGCAAAAGAAATAATTAAATCACATGTAGAGGACAAAAGGGGGAAGAGAAGTAATAATGAAAGAGCAGAAATATCAATAAATAAACAACAGAAAACAATAGAGAAAAATAAACTAATTAAATGCTGGTTCTTGGGCTGGGGTATAACTCAATAGTACAGTGTGTGCTTACCATATGTAAGGTCCTGTCTTGATCCCAAGCCCCGCCCCCCTTCAAAAAAAAAAAAAAACAAATGAACAAAAAACAAAAACCAACCACTTATTCTTTGAGAAGACAGAAAAAAAGTGGAAACTGAGACAATATACATATTACTAAAATCAGGAAAGAAAAGATATCACGATAGTTTGTAGAGATATGAAAAGGATATATGCCAAAAAATCCATCAACCTAAATGAAGAGAACAAATTTTCTAGAAAGATACCACCAAACTCACCTACAATGAAAACCTGAATTGAATAGTTACAGGTTTATATTTAAGAAAATTTGTAGCTTGAAAATCTTAATTTTTTTTTTCAGATTCAGATAGCTTTACTGGAAAATTCCTACAAACATGTAGGAAAAAAAATAATATACAAATTCTATAAGAAACCTGAATAGGAGGAAATACTTCCTAACTTATTCTGAGGCCAGCATTAACCTGCAATCAAAGCCAGACAATGACATTAGAAGAGGTTGGAATACCCCTCATGAACACAGGTGCAAAATCCTATACAAAACTGTGAGGGGGTGGGTGGTTGTAAAAAGGATAGAACCCAGGGCTTCACAAATGCTAAGCTAATGTTCTAATGTGGCTAGGCTAATGCCACATCCTCAGTCCTTTTTATTTTGATACAGGATCTCGCTGAGTTACCCAGCATAGGTTTGAACTTGTGACCCTCCCACCTCAGAGTAGTGGGCACTTAAACCTAATGAGGGTATCAGGAGAGTCCTCTGCAGAAGGTGACATTCAAAAGAAGACAGAAAAATGACTGCCTTTGCTACTTAGGCAATCCGACCAAAAGCATATTAGAGCCTCGCTGGACAACATTGATATCCATGACTCCCATAGACCCTGACTTAATCATTCATTCATTCATTCATTCATTCATTCAATCAATCAACTAAATATCCATAAACACCTCCTGGTGACATGATATAATTTGAGCATTAAAATGAGGTTTGTCAATCACTTTCCAGTCATTGAGTCCACACCCTGGTCCCAGCTGGCTCCAGGCACAACTGTCATGGGAAGTGTTCATGGGAAGCCAGCATTATGGAAGGGAAGATGAGAATGGAGGTTCCCTGTCTAGACTGTGATGTTTGCCAACCTGCTTCATGGCTCTGCCCCTCATCCATCCTGTTAACACGGGGAGGTGTCCTTTTTCTCATTGGAAAAGTAAAGATGCTGAGGCCCAGAGACAGTGTGTATTTCCATGGTGCCTTCCACTTTGTTTGTCTGAGAGACCTAGAGGAAGGCAGTATCTGCCAAAGCAGGACCAACCATAAGCACGCTCTCCCTGCAGCTTGGGTTTGTGGCGCTAAGCTGCTTCTGTGACTCCCCCAGTATTCCTCCCAGACTCAACCCTCTTTTGTGAGAAACTAGAACTTGCCTGCAAATGGCTGCTCCATGACCCATGTTCTCTTGGTTTAAAAGGTTGTTCACCAAAAGACTTCATTGTTTCAGAATTCCTTCCTCTCTGTTTCATGAAGGAGGTATGGGGTTGTGGAAGGGAATCCAAGACCTCAAACTACTGCTCTGTAAGCCCTCACCAGCCTCTGGGACAGTGACCTCCTTGCTCTCTGTCACTGGCTCAGAAGGCTACAGTTGGAGGGCCTAAAACTGCTTGACTCCTAAATAGTGGTGGTCCACTCAGTCCAATCCAGGCACCCTCCAGTTAACCAGCCCTACTTTTCTGGTGCTGATTTTCTGCTAGAAAACTTGTTGCCCTGCCCATTTCCCCTTGGTCATCTCTGGTCACCTGTAGCTCTCAGTCCAGTGCCACTTCACCCCTCCCACAGCAACTCCCATTAGTCTCACTACCACAATAAGTTCCTTTGTGTATCCCTCTTGAGACACATGAAACTTTCTAGAAGCTTCTGGATGCAAACTGCAAAGCCTTCTTCTGCCTTACCATTTGTATCTTTTTTTTTAAAGATAGAGTGAGAGAGGAGAGAGAGAGAGAGAGAGAGAGAGAGAGAGAGAGAGAGAGAGAGAGAATTTTTTAATATTTATTTTTTAGTTATCGGCGGACACAACATCTTTGTACGTGGTGCTGAGAATCGAACCCGGGCCACACGCATGCCAGGCGAGTGCGCTACCGCTTGAGCCACATCCCCAGCCACACCATTTGTATATTGATTTTATTTTGACATTGTCCCTACTCAAAATTTCATATAGGAAATGATGCCAAATCTTCTCTGTTTTGGACTTTTCCATGCCCTCTATCTTCAATCTTTTGCTAGGAGTTCTGCCTAGATGGACATCTAAAAACTGACCATTTCTCCACCTGTCTCACCTTCTTTCACACTCCAGGCTCCACTGGACTGGAGAGGGGCTAGCCTTTGGAACTGGCAGAGAGGTGACCCAAAAGAAGACTCCAGATGATCAGAGAACATTTGGTGGCAGGTATCAGAAAATTTTAACCTGTTACCCTGCCCATTGTGGTTCTTGAGAAGACTAAGTGGAATTGTGCAAATATTTGCTATCTATTCAAACAAGAATAGACCAAAAGAACAGATTAATTGGATTCACATTTGACCTTCATCAACAGAAACCTGTATGACTTTTGACACTTCATTTAAACTCTCTAAACCTCAGTGTGCTTGGTTGTAAAATGAGAATAACATTAACCCCCACCTCACTGACTCCTGAGGTGAAATAACATCTCTGAGTCCCACTTACACGTGTGTTTGGATGGTAGTGACAAACTCTAAGTGCCAGTTTTGGAGGAATATGTGTTCTTTGGTGCCACCCTAAATAAAAGTGAGTTTTTCTTCTAGTAAGAAATAAGGAAATAGATGCAGGCTAAGTTCCTAGTTAAGTGGCCCTCAGTAGAGTGCCTACTACACTAGTGCCTAGTGTCTAGTACACAGAGTAAGTACTGGAACTATTAGTTAGTGGCAGTAATACTGATCATGAACTAATCCACATAGGATCTAAAATTTTGGATTAGTGTCTACTTAGTGACTAGTCTATTATGAAAGAAAGACTGTGGAGTCCACTAGAATTGCTTGGGAGAACCAGACAGCTGCACAGGTCTGTTCCCCAGCCCAGATGTATTAAACTAGGATATTCGGGACTGTGACTTGAGCTTTTGTTCTTGACCAGCTGGGCAGAAAAAATGTTTGAATCAATGAGTAAATAATCATGCTGTACGTACAATTGTCCCTCGGTATCCTTGAGAGACTGGTTTCATGACCTCTCCTGGATTCCCAAATCCATGGATGTTCAACACTTTATACAAAGTGGCATAATATTTTTATAACCTATAAATATTTTTGATACATTTTGAATCACCTCTAAATTATGTAGAAACATAGTACAATGTAAATTCTATAAAAATAGTTGTTATACTGTATTGTTTAGGAAATAATGACAAGAAGAAATGTCTATACATGTTCAGTATAAATGCAGTTGTTAAAATATTTTTAGTCACATATGGACACAATACCTTTATTTTATTTGTGTTTTATCTATTTTTTTAAATGTGGGACTGAGGAACAAACCCAGTGCCTCACATACGCTTGGCAAGTGCTCTACTACTGAGCCACAACCCCATCCCATAGATGCAGTTTTTAAAAATATATTTTTATTTTTGTAGTTGTCAATGAACAGCATGCCTTTATTTTATTTGTTTACTTTTATGCAGTGTAAGGGTCAAACCCTATGTATCACACATGCTAGGCAAGCACTCTGCCACTGAGCTATAGCCCCAGCCCTCAAAGTAGTTTTTTTTTTTTTTAAAGAAAGTTTTTGATCTTCAACTGGTTGAATTATGGATATAGGAGGCCAGTGGAATTGATCAAGATAGACTACAATATGCTATGATAGTTATTAACCCCCAAATTTCAATAGCTTAAAATCAAAAAGGACTGTATTTTGCTCACATAATGCGACCATGATAGTTTGGTTGAGGTCTCTGCTCAATGGAGAAAACACCATCATGGGCATTATTGTTTGTCCTATCAGAGAGACATATCTCAGGATAACCTCTCACTAGCATTAAATGTCCCACCCAGAAATGGCACAAACTTCTTCCATGCACATTCTTTGGTCAGGACTTGTCACGGGGCCTGGAAGTGCACTCCTGCAGGTGTCCAGAAGGTGGAGAGCCAGAAGTCATTTCAGTTCTAAGGGTTGAACCCAGTTACTTATATGTGCAAGGCAAGTGCTATGCCACTGAGTCACAACCCCAGCCTCTCATTGTGATTTTAATTTGCATTTTTCTATTGGCTGATTATGATGTTGAGCATATTTTCATGTGCTTCTTTGCCATTCCTTGGTAAAGTATCAAATCTTGTATGTTATTTTTAATTGAGGTATTTGTTTTTCTTATTAAGTTTTAAGAGTTCTTTTTGTATTCTAGATACAAATTCTTTATTAGATTTATGATATTTTGTCCCAGTCTGACATGTTTTACATTCCACTAGCAGTGTCTTTCAAAGAACAGATATTCTTAATTTTGATGAAATTCAATTTACAAATTGTTCTTTAATGCACTTTTGGTATCATATCTAAGAACTCTTTGCCTTACCCTAAATCACAGAAGTTAGCTCCTGTTTCCTTGAGTAGGTATATTGTTTTCAGTTTTACACTTAGGTATATGACCCATTTTGAGTTAATTTCTGTATGTGTTGCAAGGCAGGTGTCAAAATTCATAAGTTTTTGTATATGGGTATTTAGTTCCAGCACCATTTGTTAAAAATGAACATTGTCTCTTTGCTGAATTACCTTTGTACCATTGCCAAAAATCAGTTTTTTGTGTACATGGGTCTATTTTGGCCTCTATTTTGTATCATGATCTACTTGTTTATATCAGTACCACATTGTCTGAATTACTTTACCTTTGTAATAGTGTTTTTATTCCAGATTTTTTCTTTTGCAAATTTTTTTGGACTGCTCTGGGTCCTTTGTATATGCATTGGAAGTTTATAATCAGTTTAACTGTTTATACAAAACAGCCTGCTTGGATTCTGAGATATTGAGACTATGAATCAATTTGAAGAGAATTGAATTCTTAACATCATTGAGTCTTCCAACAAATGAACATGTTATTTCTTCCCATTTGTTTAGATTTCCTTTAATTTCTCTCAGCAATCTTTTAAAGTAGAAGTCTTGCATATCCCTTTCAAATTTGTCTGAAATATTTGACATTTTTGGTGTTATTATAGTATGTTTAAAAAATTCAATGTAAAATTTTTCATTGCTAACATAGAACAATTCAGTTTTGTATCTAGCTGTTGTATTATGCAGCTTTGCCACACTCACCTTCTAGCAGTAGCTTTTTTGGGGGCATATTTCATCGGATTTTTCTATATAGATAATCTCATCATTTAAAAAATATAGTTTGAATTCTTCCTTTATCACTTGAATGTCAATTTTGTTTCTTGCCTTATTAATCTAAGCAGAATCTCTGGTATATTGTTGGATGAAATGATGGGAGTGGTCATCCTTGTCTTGTTCCTTATATTAAAAGAAAAACATTCAATCTTTTTTTATTATGCATGTTAACTGTAGTTTTTTTTTTATTCCTTTTATCAGAATGAGACTGTTATATTCCTAAGGTTTTTATTGTTGTTGTTTTTGAACTAAAAATGGGTATTGGATTGTTATTATTTGTTTGCAAATATAGTGATGTGCATTGTGTTTTGAATGGCAAACCAGCTTTGCAATATTAGCATAAATCTCATTTAGTCATGATGTATTATTCATTTTATATATTATTATAATTAATTCATTAAAATTTTGCTTGGGAATTGGATGTGGTTGCATACACTTATAATCCCAGCTACTCTGAGGTAGGAGTGTCACAAGTTCAAGCCGATGCTTGGTAACTCAGTGAAATCCTGTATCAAAATAAAAAGGATTCTGTGGCATAATAATAATAAAAGGGATTTTATTTTATTATATCCCATAATAAAAGGGATTTTGTGGCAGGGCTGCACAACCTGGAACCCAGTACCATGGAGAATGTTAAGTGTTTTGTTTATGATACTCATGAGATAGGTAATAGGGCATATAACAATCAATAATAAAAGTACATGTTGCCTGAGATTGCAGGAAAATTCCCAGAATGAGATTAATAATACAAATAAGATATGTCCTGAGTTGTATTTTAGTATCTTTGACAATACAAACAATAGTGTTTTTCATAAGAAATTCACAGGGAAAAGATTGCAAATCAAGGTTCCTGAGAAAAGCTTAACAATTTACACTAAGCCCCTCATTCTAAAGCCACAACCTGTGCAACATACATTCCCTTTACTAACAGAGCCTTCTTTCCCTACACAGGAATTCATGATGAAAATAGGGAACACATAGTTAATCCTAATAGCAAATGAGTTGAAGTGCAGAGCCTGCTCTTTAATTAAAAATTATAAAGACATAAGAATTCATCATTTGATGAAGGATCAAAGAAACTCTTTTAAAAAGCAGTTAAATAGGTCATGTGAAAAAAGAAAATTACTTTGGAAAAAGAGAATAATGTAAAATTTTATATAGATATATTTTAGAGTCAGTTCAGAGGAGTGGGCTTTTAAGTAATAGGCTTTCACTGTCTTAAGTGTGTATTATTAGGACTTTAGTTTAGAAGCAAAAAAGCTTACCAATAATTATACATGTGCTTTAAAGTTTAACGTTAATAGGTCATGATACACGTAGTCAAGTTGCATAGTCTAGTACTTAGTGATTGAAGTGAAAATGTAAATGCTTAATCATGATTGGCAAAGGTTACAGGAACATATTTTAAACAATGTGTTCAATATCTTATGAATTTAATATATGGCAGAAAAGATTGCAACTCTTGAAAATTATATAAATGAAAGAAGTTTTTGGCTTTGATGTAATTTTAACTTCATGAATAAATACTTTTAAAAAAGGTATAAAAATAAAGGCCGTTCTATGGGCATCAGATTCTTCTGAAAGCTGCTTGTAATTTGCAACCTGTCATCCTGTCTCCTCTTCTTTTGCTGAGGCCATGTATCCTTCAGTACCCAATGCCATTCATACTTCAGGACACCTGGATACCTGCTAGGGCTGGACCCTGGAAATAATAATTAAATTTTTCTTTATTTAAATTTGAAGTTGACTCTGTTGATGGGCTGTATTGAATTATAGAAAGAAATATATATCGACATAATGCCTGTGATTTGTGCTAATATTCTCATAGTACCCCATACCAAAGAAAAAACAGACATCATAATTCTATTATTATACTCAAGGCAAAATTTCAAGTAATTTATTTTTTAATTCCTTATTCTCTAGGTTCTGGAATACTGAGAGATCTAGAGACCTGCACCATTCACCTCTTGTTTATTTTATTAAACTAGAAACATTAAAACTTTATTTTTGCCCCATTTTTTAAGGGAGTAAGGACAATCCTGCCCCAGGGAATAACTTATGAGCTGAAGTCTCAAGCTCTTTTCTCATAAGGCCAGAGAACAGAAATATTAAATAAAAATTTAAAGTAATTGTGATATTTAATTTTTATATAATTGCAGTTCTGTCTTGGCTAGGTCTAAATATTGGGAGTAAACCATGAAATAATTTTATCCTGAGGCACTTAATGCAATTCACAGCAATAATAAAAATCATAATCATAATCACAATCATAATAAATATTCCTAGGCTGTGGAAAATTCCTGTAATATTGTAACATCAGTTACTTGAAAAGCCAACACAGGAGAATTTGAGACCCTTCCCCAGGACACTGTCTATGTTTCTATCCATCCATCAATCCATTCATCTGTGGTCCTGGGACTGTGTAAAGAATAATACCCATGGGTGTGATCTCCAGTATTTTTTTTCTACTGGCAATTGAACTCAGGGGCACATGACCACTGAGACCACATTCACAGCCCTATTTCTATTTTATTTAAACACATCATCTCAGTGAGGTTCTTAGTGCCTTGCCATTGCTGAGGCTGGCTTTGAACTCACTGACTTCCTGCCTCAGCCCCTCCAGTTGCTTGGATTGTAGGCATGCACCCCTGCTTGTGGTAGGTCCAGAGTGTTTGAGCAACAAAAACAGAGCAGACAAAAACCTGTCTTTGTGTCCTTATTAAATTCTGATCTGGATGAAATTTACTATTACTCAAACAGTAGGCCTCCTGTATTAGACAGGCAGTCCGTGTAGATAGGTAAATCGAGTCAGGTTGAATCTAGGAAGCCAATTTTGAGTGAATCTGGGAAGTTGGAGACTGTCCTCTGAGGGATATTATCAAGAACCTGCCCCTGATCCAACCTGTTGCCAAGGTAACCTGACCCAGGAATTTCCCCTCTCTACAGAGAGCCCTAAGATTGTTAATGTGTCCTTGTACTCCATCCTGCCCTTCCCCCTAAAGCCCACCTATTTTGCAACCTTAGGCCATTCCACCAAGCATTTTTGGGCCTAGACCTGTCCTCAGGAAGGAGAAAGATATGGGGGGAAAGGCAGGATAACAAAGGAAGCATAGGACATACAAAATGGGCAGAATACCTTGCTTCTTGGGATACCCTGATACCAGCTATGCCCCCCTTCTCCCTTCTGGGAGAAGTCCATGACACCCCTTTCTAAATAATCCCTGCTTTGTATGCTTGCCTCAACATACTTCTCTAATGTTCAAACTTCAACATGTGGAAAAGTAAGACTTGTCACCAGTAACCAATGGTGTCACTACCAGGCTCAATTTTGCAGGAAGTTCCCGACGCCCTTTCCAATCTGTCTCTTGGGTGAGAACTGTCCAATCAAGACACAGCCAGTGATGAGGGGACGGACTTCACAGTCTTCTATTCCTTTTGTTTTTGGAGCCTGCCATTCATTGAATCCATTTCTCTGCTTCCAGTTTTCTGTGCTACACTGGAGCTGAAAAAATATAAGGGGATCACTAAGCATCCTGAAATCCAGAAAATGGTAAGTGTGTGTTCTTTTTTTAAGACTGGCTAGGGAGGCTGTTTGAAATCACTGGGATTGGCAATGTTGGCTGGAAACTCCTCATAATTGTCTCCAGAGTCTGGTGGATAGAGGTTCTCTCCTTGGCAGCTTAGCCTTTAGTTTTCTCTGACTAGTATAGTGGAGCTTAGATCAGTATTTTAGACCTCAAGTCTTTTGTTCCATAATTGTATGGGGTTTTCAGGGCCTTCCTGAATTCCTATGTGGGCATCTGTGTGCCATTAGCTCAGCATGTCCCCAGAAAATGTGGTGAAGACTGGGATAATCATCAGAAGAGGACCCCAACCTTATTAGTTGTGTTCCTGTGTAGGAGAAGCTGTGGCTTTTTGGGGGACCCCTGTTCTTGTTCCTCCTAAGTTTTTATTTTTGTTGTTTATATGTTTGTTTATTTTAGACCATGAATTATTCCCATGGGTGTTTATCTACTGACCCACATCCTCAAACTTTTTCTATATATTTATGTAGATAAAAAATCTCACTGAGTTTCTTAGAACCTCACTAAGTTTCTCAAACTGGTTTTGAACTCAATATCCTCATTCCTCCTGAGCTTTCTAAATGTAGACTAAGAAGTATCTCAAATCCAGAATGGTTATTTGATAGTTAAGCTTTTAATAGGTCTGAGATTAAATACCAAATTTCCAGCTCCCTTCACATTCTCAAAGGCAGGGTTCTTGCTCAACTTGATTGAGAAAAAATAAAATAAAATAGATAGTAAAATTACAAGGCAGCTGTATCATGGACATCTTATTTAACCACACCTGAAGGTTAATGGATAAATATGTTAATGAGCACCATTAAAGCCTATTCAAATTAAAAAAAAAAAAAACACTTGAGACTCATTTATGGGAATACCTTCAACCAAATTCTTTTTCCTTGGGTTGAACCCATTTGGAAGTCACTGGAAGGAGGATGGGATACATTAAGGACAAACTTGAGCCTATTTGGTAATAAAAATGCCTTTTTCAATACTCATTTCAAATAGATATTAACCAAAGCACTGCCAAAAACCATATTTAAACTTCGAAACTGACACACAAAAAATGGGTTCTTCTGCTAACATGCCCTCTCCCGCATTTTGGGAGTTTTTTTTTTCTTGCTAAAATGAATTATATTCTTTTTAATATTACCTTCCCTGAGAGTTCAGAGATTTTATTCTTCAAAACTTGTGAGACAAGATTCCAGAGAAAATTGGTTAAATGGGAAATTTAGTTTCATCTCAAAACTTCAGTTTCAACATATTTATGTTTTCCCATGTTTTGTTTAAAGGCATGCTTTATTTGTATTTTATTCTCCAAGAACTGGATGGCAGTTTTAAAAGATTTTGCTTTATCGTTGTGAGACTTTCACATAAGAAAAAATCAGAAAAAAATTAGATGACATTAAAAATAATGACTCTTTTCTTAATAAAATAATATAGTCAATGTGTCCCAGTCACCAGAGACAAAATTGCGACATATGCAGTCAAAGAGAGAAATAAAAAATGTCCAAATGCTTCTGCCCCTTTTAATGCTTTTTTTCACTCAAATTGCTCAATGCAGTTATACTCTATAGGTTCTTACTCAAGAAAATAACTATCCTGAATGCTAGGCATTGTAATAGAGATAATCCATTCATAGCAAAAAAAATAAAGGTTGATTAATTTAATGCTAAGAAGTCTAGATTAATTTTAGACACTGCAAAAGTAACTTAAACATGACAGGCTAGTGACAGACATTCCCTCTGTATACTAAGTTTAAATGTCAGAACAAAATTCTTAAGCCTTAGCCTTTTACTCTAGCAGATGCACACTCACTCAGACCATGGTGACCAGGTCCAGAACCAAGGCAGGCTTCTTCTGGTTTGGAGTGGACAACAGGTTGAGGAGAGAACCTATGGATAAGTTGTGGCTTTCACCAAAGTTCAGATGAAGTGGTCGAGTTTGAGACATGAGAAAATCATGCAGAGGATCAGAAGAACAATGACAAGTGATGGGATGTCAGGTCCTCATCAGGCTCTTCAGCTTGAGTGCATGCTAGTTTCTGCTGGCTAAATCCCTGCTCATTAGCTCTATTATTTATGCTAAATTTGGAGGCTTTAATCTCTCTTTCAATTCTTATTAGCTCTCATGGGATTTCTTCATGACATCATTCACCCTGGGGTCAGAAACCTGGTCTAGTAGTCTCCACTCTGATTTTCTTGTCTCTCTCTCTTATAAGGCAAGTATAGCCTGCCAGATATTTCCCTCTGTTTATCAAGTTAAGGGGAAGTAACTTTTTTTAGGCCATACTGGAGGACTCTGTGTGTGTGGCTGGTGCCACTTCATGTTTCAAACTGGAGTTTTTAAAATGGAATTGTTTAAGCTCAGGACTAAGGCCATCCTCACAGTCCCAATTAAAGACTTTTTAAAAATGTAATGGGACCTTAATTGAGGTTTTTTCCTCCATATGTGTAAGACCATTTTATTAAAATGACCTGTAGAAGCATTCCAAACATTTCCAGGAAACATCTTTGTCCTAGTGTGGAGGAAAATAAAGATGGGACTGAACTTGATTTAAACTATAAGGAAGTTTAATCACAAAGGCTAGAGTACATAGTGTATCTGAACATCAAAGGCCATGTGAGAAATCTGGTACATTTTTAAAAAAATAGTTATCAATGGACTTTTATTTTACTTATTGATATGTGGATCTGAGAATCCAACCCAGTGCCTCACCCATGCTAGGCAAGCATTATGTTACTGAGCCGAAACTCCAGACATAATCTGATACATTTTTAATAACCTGTTATACATAGAAATTAACCAGTAGCCTTAATACATTTTCAATATCTGTTTGGATTTAATTAGTAACCCAGAAATCAGTGAAGCAAAGAGTCTAATTTTATCTCCAACTGTGGTTTCAGATATCACAGTGTTTGAGTTAAGATTCCCCTTTGAAGAACTTAAATGTGTTGTGTTCTCATTCCAGCCTCCCATATTTACCAGTCATTAGTTTTAGAACAGTCTGACAAAAGGGGTCCACAGATATCAATGTCTCTTAGCCTATTTGGAAAATATCATTATCTGAGTCTTCTCTTCTAGAGATCAGTTTGAACTATAAGTGTGTAGCATCTAAGGGGAGTTGTTGGATGCTGTGAAGCTGGAAGAAATCTTTTGATATTCCTTTTACCTAAAGGGTGTTTTTGGGAGGGTGCATACCAGGAATTAAACTCAGAGGCACTCCACGACTTAGGCTCATCCCCTGCCCTATTTTTCATTTTCTTTGGAAAGAGTTGCTTAGTGCCTTATCATTGCTGAGGCTGCTTTGAACTCTCCATCCTCTGCATCAAACTCCCAAGCCCCTGGGTTTAGAGGCATTTCCCACCATGCCTGAGTGGCATTTAATTTTTTTATTAGATACTGTGAATAAAGCTACAATAAAAATGGAATTGCAGTTATTTCTTTGAGAAAAGTATTCCAATTTATTTAAATGTATGCCCAGAAATATTATTACTGGATTGTATGGCACTTTTTAGCCAGATTTATTATTACTATTTTATTTATTTATTTAGTCACTATAGATTAACCCATGGGCACTTTTTCACTGTGCTATACACCAACCTGTACCCCTTTTTTGAGACAGCATCTCACTCAAATTTGCCAAACCTTGGTCTTGAACTTGAGATTTTCCCTTATTATACTCCTGAGCCACTGGAGCATAGACATGTGCAGCCTTGCTTTGCTACCCAAAATTATTATTAGTGGATTGTATGTCATTTTTATGTTGAGCTTTGGAAGAACCTTAACACTTTTTTCAAAAAATATATTTATTAATTTTCAAATTTTCTCTAATATTTTTACATGTATATGTACACTGGCATAATTGTAATCTTTCAGAAATTGTTCACCTTAGTTGGTTTGGCACTGAGAGATAAACCCAGGAGTCCTAACCACAGAGCCACATCCCCAGTCCTTTTTATGTTTTATTTTGAGACAATGTGGAGAAAACAGGAGCCACTACAATGAAACTAAAATTTTGTCTGATCCCAACAAAGCAATTTTTTCAAACTATAGCATTTATTTTATTTTGAATGTACCTACTCTTTTCACCTATTTTTCTGGTTTCACCAGCATGGATGAACATATCTGTAGCCTTATGCTATCATTTAACTACATATTATTAGGATCAGGGCCTTCCTATGTTGACAAGGCTTTCTTTGAACTTTTGGTTCTTCAGCCTCTACCTCCCAAGTCATTGTGATAATTTGTGTAATACCATCCACAGCTGTATTTTATTTTTATATTGAAATGTATACTACTTCTGAAAATGAGTTTCTTCTGGTATTAAGAAAGCATATAATATATGGGGCTGGGGATATGGCTCAAGTGGTAGCACACTCCCCTGGAATGCGTGCGGCCCAGGTTCGATCCTCAGCACCACATAAAAAGAAAGATGTTGTGTCTGCCGAAAACTAAAAAATAAATATTAAAAAAATTCTCTCTCCCTCTCTCTCTCTCTCTCACTCTCTCTTTAAAAAAAAGAAAGCATATAATATAGTTTTCCCCCAAAATAATTTCTTGTTCCAATGATTTTTTAGGAAAGAATGTCATATTTCTATTTCTGCAAAACACTTCACACTTTCTCTAAATTTCAAATTATTGTTGTTTGTTTTGTTTTGTTTCATTTTCTTTTTCTTAATAAAGGTTCTACATTAGTTACACATATCTATTTATTCATATTATTATAAGGTATGTACTTATTTCCATAAGTTCATATTGTGCAACCATGTGTGGTAAAATTCATCTATTGTTCAGTGATATACTTCAAGTAAATATAATATGTAGCCTGAACATTTTGCAATAAAAAATTCTAGATGTCAGTATTCACTATGACATATAAAAATAAATAAGATAAATTTTTAAAAAAAGTTTAAAAAGGTTAGAGTTTATTTATTGTAATATATACCTATTATTAAATGAGGCATATTTGGTTCAGGTACATATATATTACTATTATATACAATTAATATTTTATTGCTACATCTCAAATTAATCATATCTCTTTCAATTTAATTTGTCTTATGGAAGCACCCATACATGACACTCTATGCAGATGGACATTTTTTTGTGGTGTGAAAATTTTGTTTTTGCTTGTATGTTCTGCCCTTTACTCTCCTTTTTATGAAATTGTCATTTCAAAATTATTCATTTTCCTGAATTTTTGACCTTTTATTTTAACTAGTGAAGTCTGTAGATTTTCTTTTTATTCTCAGCTTTAGGTGCATCTTATTATATAAAGTTTTAATGTTCTGAAATTGACCTCTAATATTCTGTAAAATGTACTTCCAATTCTGAGCACTCTGGACGATTGATGTCTGAATGAAAAAAAAATTTCAAAATTATTCATGCAAAAAGCAGGAAATGGATGGATCAGAATGTAAGACTGGTGGATGCTAAGTATGTAAGTGACATTATTTTTTTAAAAGTATTGGTGGAGGGGCTGGGCTCAGCTCCAGATTTCTGGACATAAGCGCATAAGAGGCCCTCTGCTTGATCATCAGCACCACATAAAAATAAATAAATAAAATAAAGATATTGTGTTAAACTACAACTGAAAATAAACACATTAAAATTGTGGAATATATGGGAGTAGGGAGAAAAAGATCAATGAAAGAAAAAAAAACTTGAGCAGCAGAAGGGTTCAGATGCGACAAGTCTACAATGGCATCATGAGGTTAGAGGGGTAGTGTTCTTGGAAGCAGAAATAAAATTTGGGAAGAAAGAAAAAGGTAACTGTTGCACTATTCCCAAGTGAGAGAGCCAGTTGAGTGGGTTCTGTTTTTAACTCTTCCCATCTATAAGTGGAATTGACAGTTCATGAGGTATGCCTCAGTATGTAGTCGAACACCATATCGAAGTACCTTTACACTTTTTCAAGGCTACAAGCTCTCTTTTACAATTGCAGTCACATTAAATCTTTGTACTTTTTAGTTATTCATTCATTGATTCACTTATTTATTTGTTTCTTTATTTACCACTTTTTCTTGTCATTGTGTTTACATTACTAGTGATTATATAATGGTATAACTATCCCGAATGTTAACTTCTTCAATGTTGGTTTATGTGTTTATGTATATATTTATTATTTGAACAATTTCCCTTTTGCCAAGCCTGATTTATATTATATCTTAATCTCGTTTTATAAATACTTGATAAAAACACATTATTTTAAACACCTGAACGATCTATCTCCTGAACATAATTCCAATCACAAATTAAAGTGGGCATCTGGGTCAGTTTAAAGCTGTGTGAAATCTTTTCTTTGTTCCTATTTACACATTACAGTAGGACTCCTCTCTCACTTGTATATGTTTGAGAACATACTAATTTCTGAATGCAGCATTTAATAAATATAGATGAGTTTTCATCAACAAACCCACTATTGTTTTTTAATTGTTTATATCCTTGACCCTGAAAGTTTCACTGATTACCCCTTCATCTCTCTCTCTCTCTCTCTCTCTCTCTCTCTCTCTCTCTCTCTCTCTTTCTGTCTCATGTTACAGATTGAACCCAGGAATGCTTTTCTGCTAAGAAACATCCTCAGCCCTTTATAAAATGTTTTATATAGAAAAAGGGTTTTGTGGGGTTTCTTAGAGCCTCACTAAGTTGCTGAGGATGGCTGGCTTTGAACTAGCAATCTTTCACCCACAACATCAGAAGACTCTAGAATTACAGGAATGCACAACTGCACACAGCTTTTGATACTCTCTTTAAAATAATCAGTCACTACTCTAATAATTGAAATTGCATTTACATCACTCTTTTCTAAGGCAGTAATATATGACCATCTAAAATATTTTTTTAAACAAATGTATTCGATGACTATTATTTTATTCCCAGAGTTTATTCTGTTACGTCTTTAGGATTGATGAATGGTCTTCTTTCTCTTCTTTCTTCTTCTCAGATATGTGTGGTCTCTTGTTATCAAATGGGTCTATGATAAGTGTGTTGAAAATTATGATTCTAAACCTATCATGAATCCCAACATTTCCAAGAGTATTGAGAGCAGAAAAAGAACAATATTCATAATTAATGAACCACTTTCAGTGGAACCATAATACCAGTGTCCAAGGTAGAATGCAATCAAGATGCTTCAGTGGTAAGGTGGTGTCAGAATACCACCCTAGGGATTTGGGGACCTCTAAAGCACCATGTCCATATCAGAATCTTTTATTCACCTTTTAAATACAGTTATTGCTGCTTCCATAAAAAATAAAACACTATGTGTATAAAAAAGGTGAATGAGAATTAAATCCTCTGGAGGCACCAAGGTTGATCTTTAATTCTAGTGGATAATTAGAAAACTAAGAAAGACCTTGCAATAGCCCCATCTTTTCCAACATCATGGAATAGAACATTTAGATGTACTAAACTGAAGTGACAAAAATGCATTTCATGGAGGTGGTATCAAAGAAATTTTAATGGCAGAACCCTGGAAATGTTAGATAATATTATACACATACATATACTGTTATACAGAGAAAAAGATAAATGATAAGCTCATAAATGCAAGGGTAAATTCAGTGTACATGAGTTGTATGTACAAGGTAATGATAATAGCATGAGTTGTATGTATAGGGTAATGATGGAACTTAAAAAATCAAGAAAATAGTAATTGAGGTGATTCAGAACTCTATAATTGTGGGAAATAATAATAAAAATTTAATAAAAATAGATACTGTTATATCCCTTTGGGTATGCCTCTTTCCTCTGCTGTTCATCTGAATTTGATTCTCTCAAATAAGCTTAGGTGGTTATTTTGTCAGCTAAGTCTTAGAATGACCAGTCCTGAACTCACTTTTGTTGCTTTTTTAAAACTTATTCTCATCTGCAGTGGCACAAACCCACTTCACTCATTTTGTTCAACAAACTGACTTTTTTACATCTTTGCAAAAAATGTTTGGAATAGTCAGTCTATAGGAGGGTCTTCCATATCATATAATATGGTTCTCAGACCCTGTGGGAATTGAGGGTAGTTCCCTGCTGTTATACTATCATCTTCCCTGTCAGAAGGCTTATCTATCTTTTGTATCCCACCAACTCAGAAGAGAAGTATTCGTGGTCATAAGCTAAAGAACACTTTATGCTATAAGATTTGATAAAATGCAAGAAATAATTTTCTCTTAGACTTTTATAGGCAGTATGGCTATTTCATCAATTTGATAAAAGTTTATGTACTCACAGTCATTCACACTATGAAAGTCTTGTATTTAAATAATCCATAATTGTAAGAAATAATTTCTGGTTATTTCATTCCTATAAGCGACTTAATTTTTTAGCTATATTAAAATCAGAAATTACTGAAAATTAAATCTATGTATTCAAATTTCCATCATGATAATGTGATCAGAATTAAGTAGGAATTAAGAGAACATTGAACAATGTTGCTTTAAAACATGATGGAAACTTCCCTGCCTTTTCTGAGTGTAAGAATCAGGTTGATAAAGCAATGTCAAATTTCTGAATAGTATGTAAGTTTATTTGTGATTCATTTTTTCAGTACTAGTTTCCAGGGCTGAGGATGTAGCTCAGTTGGTAGAGTGCTTTCCTTGCATGCATAAGGCCCTGAGTTCAATCCCTAGCACACACACACACACACACAAAGAGAGACAGACAGAGAGAGAGAGAGAGAGAGAGAGAGAGAGAGAGAGAGAGAGAGAGAGAGAGAGAGAGACCTGTTCTTTTGTGATGTAACTTATTGGTGGTCTTTGCTAAACCATTCTCTTCATGTTAGATACTCACATGTTCTCTTTGCTTTTAGGTACTTTTGATAACTTCTGCCTTAACTATTATTTTCTTATGAACCTAATAGGGATACATTTTATTATTTGGAACTAAAAAAACTGCTTTTCATAAAAGGAGCTTTTCTACTGTTTTATATATATATATTCTTTGGCTACTTTCCTATCATTTGTTTCATCAAGTGAATGTAGTTTGATCAATTTATTGTCCCATTCTCTACTTTTCTACCTCATTGATATTGGATTCTTCAAAGTTTCCCATCAATCTCTCTGATTGGTGGTGGGAATACCTTGAAACTAAACTCAGGGCTACTGGAGTACTGAGCCTCACACCCAGACCTTTTTTGTATTTGATTCTGTGGCAGGGCCTCACAGATTTGCTTAGTGCCTTGTTGCTGAGGATAGTTTTGACATTCAAATACTCCATCCTCAGTCTCCAGAGCTTCTAGGATTCCAGGCTTAATCCACCTTACCCAGCTAGATCTTGCATGTTGTAATTTGATGTCATTTTAAACTTGCAAATACAAGTATGTTGCTCTTACAGAAATATATTTCCATTCATTATTGTGGTAAGAATTTTTTTTTGGGGGGGGTAATGTTTCTCTATAATTTTTTCTGTTGTACTTATTAAATTAAGAATATATCATGTTAATGACAGTGTTTTACAATATTTAATATTTTTGTAGCTATGTAGTAACTAAAAATGAATAAGTTCATATTTCTTCAATCTTATATGACTCCAATGTAGCTAATTTCAGACACACTTTTTACTGTTTGTACTCAAATTTGTCATTTTATGATTAATAGGCCATGACAAAATTTAGTTTCCTTCAAAATATAAATATTTAATTGTATTTATTCAGATTATCATCACATCTGATAAGCCTTTAAAGAAAATAGTAGTGTGACTACTTCATAGGTGATTATGAGTTGTTTTAGTAATTAATATTTTACCACAATGTGTCCATTAGAAGCAGCTCATAATTTACTCAGTGTACATTCATTAAAATATGATATTTTGAGAGACCTTTAGCATGACAGAATGAAGACAGTCATGAAAGGTTAGCCCAGCAGAACTAGTGAACAGAAAAAAAAAATCCAACTATTTATAATTGCTGGTCCAGAAAAGTAGCTCAAGAAAATAGACAACTAAAGGTATAAACAAAAGTATAAAAGGCAATAGAAATACACATTTTCTACTTTCTTAATGGATATTGAAAGCAAAATATAAAACTGCGTATTTAGAATATATGTCCCTAGTTCCTCAAAAAGCCTAACCTGAAAAATAAAAATACAAAAACAAACAAAAAAACCCCTCTCACTATGTGGTAAGCATTCTTAGTATTCTTCTTTATATTGTTTGACACATATTTTGAGATTTCTTAAGAAAAACATGTAAAAAATAGAGAGTGTCTTCAGACTGAAGTGTTTAACATTTTTTTTTCATCACCCACACACATACATTTGGCTTGGTACAAAAATCCTTGTTTAATTCTACTAATTCGCATTTTTTTTCAGAGTGCAACCAAAAGTTTCAGGATGTGTATCTTCTAGTCTAGCATGTACTTAGTGCCAAATTAGTTATTCACCAATGGAAATCAGTACTCAAAAGGCCCTGATTAATTAATTAATTAATTTTTAATTTTACTGTGGTATTGACTTTAGTAAATGTGTGGCTCTTTATTTTATTCTTCTTATTTTTGCTCTTCTTTGTACTGGGGATAAAATTTAGCAGTGCTTTATAATTGAGCAAAATCATCTCTGCCTAAGTTTCCCAATTAGTCTTGTACTTTCATTAGTATCAGGAATTAAACCCAGAGGAACTTAACCACTGAGTTACTTGAAAAACTTTTTTTTCTTGGTTAAATTTCTGAAGTTGCCTTTAAGCTTGAGAATTACCTGCTTTTTCCTTCTGAGCTATGGTATTATAGAAGTTCACCATCATAACAACAAATCTTGTACTTATTTGGTTGGCCTCACCATCACAACTTACTAAAATTATAGATGTACACCATCATGCCTGGTGCTTGCTGAGCAAAATTGAGGTAGTGGGTTCAATTCTAAGTATCACATATACATAAATAAATTAAAATTAAAAGTCCATCCACAGCAAAATTCAGACTTCACATTTGTTTTTTATTTTATTACTAAATTAATATTTGTTAATAAAATTGTTTATTAAACCCATACTATTATAATTAGGCTTTATAAAACTGGATAATGAACTAGAAGTAATGTATATGTTTTGGTCTCAGGAGATTACAGTTCATCAGTTATTTACAATATATATCATGTTCCTTTGATTTGCAACTGTTAGTTATCTCCTTCAAATAGAAATTAAAGTAGAGGGTAAAAAACTTGTAGGCCATATTTGTTTCACCTAAGTGCTAATTTTGTAATTTAAATAACTATTAGATAATTAATTCATTTTTAGTAAATTTCAGATATTAGTCATTTTGAGGGGTGTGGTGATTGACCCCATTGACACTTTACCAATGAGTCACAGCCTGAGAATTTTCAATTTTAAGACATGGTCTCTCTATGTTGCATAGGACCTCACTAAGATGTTGAAGTTGGGCTACTACTTGCAATCCTCCTGACTCAACCTTCAACATTTCTGTGATTACAGGAGTGTTCCACTGCCCCCTAAATTTATTAGATTTTAAGAAAGCATTATTGGAAATTGAATGACCTTGCTTAGTTTGCTTTGTATTTGTAATCCTCTGACCTCAGCCTCCAAAATTGCCAGTTTTACCAATATGATAAATTGTGTAATTTGCATCTTTGTGAATTACTCATGTAACTTATGTGTAAATAACATGTCAGGAAACTTTATGCTCAGGATGTTATTTCTCAGGTTTCATTTGGTCTTTTAGTAAAAGCCTTGTGACTCCTTTTTCATAAATCTGACTGTCCCTATGCATAGTTTCTTCTGTCTGAAAACATGGCTATGAGTTATAGACGATTTTTGGCTTTGTTAATGCAGACTTTTTCCCTGCTATGTTAGAGTAAGACCCATGACATATGCAAGAGCATAGGTAAGAGAGATTGCCGACACTGAACTAGAGCAAAAGCAGGAGTGAGGAGGCTGAGGAGTCCAGAGAACTGAGGATTGTGTGAGACTGAGCACACTAATCATCAGGGAGATCAAGTTTATATTCTACATAAAATAAATAGGCAATACAAGAAAGCATATATGTGAAGTATTAGAAGATACTAGTTAATCATGTGAATTTTTTTTCGCTTATTAAAGAGCAAAAGCAATCAATAATTAGCAGAATGTTAATTAGAACATAATAAATATTCACTTTTTCAGTAAGAAATATATATATATATATATATATATATATATATATATATATATATATATATATAAAATACAGTTGAAAATTGACATTAGATATCTTTTCAAAAAGAGATAAATAGACAGATATTGCAAGACATGCCTGTAATCCCAGGACTATAAATTAGAGGCTAGCCTAATATACTTGGAAAAAAACTGTCTGCCAAAAAAAAAACAAAAGGACTAGGGATATAGTGCACTGGTAAATGACCCCAGGGTGCCCTCTCTGACCAAAAATACAATACAGAAGGAATGAGAGAAAGATAGAGAGTGAGGGTCTAAGAGAGAGACAAAGAGAGACAGAAGGAAAGGGAGAGAGAGAGAGAGAGAGAGAGAGAGAGAGAGAGACAACCAAGATTAAAAATATACATTTTAAAGGGTTGTGGCAAAATAGTCAAACACCTGCCATGCTTGTGCAAGAACTTGGGTTTGATCTCCATTGGTGCATGCACACACACACACACACACACACACACACACACACACACACACACAAATAAATATTAATTCATTTAAGAATATTAAAACTTGACTACTTTACAATAGTGGTTAATGTATAGACCTAGTTTTCTTATTTACTTATTACAAATTATAAAGTAAAAATGAAAATTAAAAAAGTCACAGTATATTCACATAAATGTAAGTGGATCTCATAATGAAAACTCAGTGGGTTTTTTTAACAGTAATAAGTTACATTTTTATTTTCCTATTTTACAGGCTTTAATTTTGGCTGCTTTATGAATTCCATCAATTATTTGTCTTTTCATTTCTAGAAAGCACATGTGAACTTAAAATTAACTTTATAAATATTTTCAGTGTGTGATTCTTTATCATTTAGTATATTCACATGTTTACCATCCCCAGCATTTAATTTCAGAAAGTAATCTAGATAAAAAGAAATTAGTGTCCACTAACAGTCTTTCCTTTTTTTATTTTTCACATACCTCTAGGCAATGACTTATATGTGTTTTGGATTCATGAATTTACTTGTGCAAAAACTTAAATATAATATTAATTGTAAATCACATTACAGTTTCTATGCTTACTTTCAATTAGCTAAATGTTTCCTTGTACACATTCATTGTAACATTTAGTGCTCTCATGAATCCTACTTGCTCAATGTGGCTGGGATAATAATTCAGAGGTAGAGTGCTTTCCTAGCCTGTGTGAGGCCCAGAGTTCAATTTCTAGCAACACAAATATAATATTCCTGATCAACAGTTTACTGTGAGGATTTACATGTTTCCATTTATCTATTAACCTTGCATTGATTTTACATATTGGTTCTTATGAATAGTTCAGTAATTAATATTCCTATATGAATGACAGTCTCAATACATTTTTAGTTACTTTTGGTATATTTCTGAAATAAATGATTTTTCATCAAGTAATTCTTTATTTTACCAAGAAACCATGAATGTAATTTTACTTTTGTATCAGAGAGGCATGGAATTTTCAATATTCTGCATATTTACATTTTTTTCTTTTCCATATTGTTTTATTTTAGGGCATTTTTGAAATATTTATAATTTTTTTACATAATATAAAACAGTTGCTTTGGATAGGTAAAAGGAACAAAAGAATAATGTCAAAAATAAACAAATAATTGTTCATTCAAAGGTATAACAAAGACATATTAGAACTGTGGTAGCAGTTTTATGTAATCTTTATCGTATACTATGTACTATGAAGTAATCTAGATTTTAGTAATTATTATTGACTTAACAGCTTAAAAAATTTGTGGTCTCTGGGATATATAACATTTTTTCAATGGTTTAGACCCTTATTGTTAGGTAATTATGAAGGGTGCATTTTGGCACTGGAGTATGAGAGCCTTAAAAAGTGATTATTTGGGCTCTCAGCTCAATCAACCTCTCAATAAGGAGGAATGGACTGCCCTCTAACCAAGGCTAAAAACTTGGAAAAGATAGGTTTTTGAAAACAAAAAGGAAAACTTGATAATTATGTCTTCACTTTCATGGTGAGGTTATTTTTGTACAGCAGTTTTTTTAAGTTCAGTTTCTTAATTCTTATTTTCACTTTGGAATCATAAGGAAGACTCCACAGCTGAATCTGATCTATAAATATGTAATTGTTTTCTTCTTAATTTTTTATAGTTTTAGTTCTTATATTCTAGTGTAAAACACATTTTATGTTAAATATTGTACATAATCTCATGTAAAATCCAATAACATTACTTAAAACATAAACATGCATTTATATCAATCTACATTAAAGAAGAGACTACTTATTCTCCATTTAATTTCTCTGACACAATTTTCAAAATTAAATTGACCAGAGGTATGGAGTTTACTTATAGACTTCTAGTTTTCTTCCATTGTTGTGTTGTTCAATCTTATTTGTATATATATTACCTGAATATTCAAATAATTATAATGATTAAGGTAATAGGATATGTCAATGTCAGTAAGATATAATATGTAATGACAGAAGATTTTTACTTAATTTTATGAGACATTAACAAATACAACTAGTGAAAAGAAATTGAAGCACAACATTTTTAGAAAAAAAAAACACACTTTTTTTTTTACCTTGGATTGAACCAGAGGCACTTCACCACTAATTCACATCCCCATACCTTTTCATATTTATTTAGAGACAGAACCCATCAAAGATGTGTAGAGCCTCACTAAGTTGCTGATGCTAACTTTAAATTTATTATTTTTCTACCTCTACCTCTTGAGACACTGGGATTTTAGATATGTGCCAGCATGTTTTGTTAGTTTTTGTATTTTATAAAGATGAAATATTGTTTACTTGCATTATTGAAAATCATTCTCACTTATTAACAGAAGTGTTAATAATCAGAAAACTTTAGGATAAATGTGGCCTCTTTAGTTAATAGCTGGAACTGAATTTTTATTTGTATACCAGGAATTACTCTTGTGACAGAGGGGGGTTTATGTACCTCAGGTTTATTTTAGAATTGATTTTTATTTAAATTATTATTTGTTTTCTATTCATTTGTATTATTTTTTTACTCTAACTTATATATAGATTTCTCTTATGATATTTAAAATAATTCTTGCAATTAAATTTAAAATACTGCTCTATCAATGCATATATATCATAATCATGAAATGCATTTCTCAATTATGTTTATTTGAAATCCTTTTGTATTGACACAAGTTCCATATAGCTTTATGTTCTTATATAGAAAGTCACAGATAATAATCTCATCATGGAATTCTAGTGTATTCTGTGGTATCTTGTTTAAAAGTGCTGTGTTCTTCTACACTCTTTCATGGGTTTTTAAATTTTCATTTTTAGCACTTTTGGGACACAGATGATGTATTCTTTTTCTAAAATTTCCATAGAATATTTTAATGCCATGCCTTTAGGATGCATTGTAGCATTTTCATATTTCTCACATGGTAAGAAATTAAGAATATATTGTTGATTACTGATTTTTTTTTAAAATTGAGACATCAGCCATTACTCAAAATTATTCCAAGTTTCTTTTAGAAGGCTGAGAAGAACACTCTTGAGTATCTTATCCCCACTGATGATGTACACAATATGGATACATATCCTGCTCTTTTTGGTATGTCTCTGTCTAAAACCTCAGAGAGTAAGCAAATTTGCATGTAGTATGTGGTTTAGTGGAAATCTTTGGGATTTGGAGTATGCATAGTTTATTCTGAATTCTACTTTTTCTGCTTAATAGCTGTGGATATACAAACACATTCTTTCCTTCAAACCATTGTATAAGCTTCATGTATAAAGTAGGGTTGAATGATATAGAGTGCTTGATATCAGCAATTCTTTCTTATTTTCTGCCTTTATAAACTACATATTGTGCTTTTCATCTTCACCTCTTAAAATGCAGAATCTATTCCTAAGTCTATCTAATATTTTTTTTCCTTTTTTTTTTCTTTTTTTTTTTGGAGTGGGGGTGGAGTACCGGGAATTGATGTCAGTGGCACTTGGCTACTGAGCCACATCCACAGCCCTATTTTGTAGTTTATTACAGACAGGGTCTCACTGAGTTTCTTAGTCTCTCAACATTGCTGAGGTTCAGTTTAAAGAATTTTTTAAGTATTCTCCTGCCAGAGTCTCCTGAGACTCTTGTATTATGTTCAGGCACCAACCACTGTTATTTGCTTTTTTTTAAATTTATTGTGGCTCATAGGAACCAGTAAAGATGAAAGTGAATAGTATAGTACCTACACTCAGAAGATCTTGATTTCTTTTGATTTTACTTTTCAAATCCTGTTGTGTCCAAAATAACAAGCCTACATTAGTGGAGGAATTATCAAAGCAGAGAATCATTGTGCTGCTTGTGTGGATGATACCTAACCCTCTGAAGTTCACCAGCCATCAGCTAACTTTTTCTACCAGAAAAACCCAGATAAGCCCAGCTTAAAATAATAAGGCAGCCCAATCATAATCTAATAAGCTTTAGAGTGAATCATTCACCATTTATAATTGGAAACCAAGATTCTGTCACATACTTGGAGAAAATTCTGTGGAAAACACCAGTTGCCTTATTGGTACTCTTTTCCTTTTTCCCTAAGTTAAGTCTTGACCATTATTGAGGTGCTATTAGCTTATGCAGACATGTATACATCAGATTGATGCAAAAACTGTCACAATACCTCATACAAACTGAGGAAACCATACCACAGCCTAGGTAGGCATTAGGTCAAAGGCTTAGTTACAAAATTAGATGTTTGTGTTTAATATATTTAAGTTTTAGAGTCAAGGCTGTGAAAAGATATACCAAAATGAGACATCCAACTCTTGGAACTCTCTGTTATGCTCTCTGACATCTGAAATGGGAATGATTCTGTGTCCAGCATCACATAGAAAAAAAATTATTATCTTTTATACCTTGTCTTTTGGTCTTCATTCTCTTTCTGAGGGCAGTGCCACTACTGATTTTTGGTTTTGTGGCAAAGTATTTATTAGAAAGTGTATTCTCATATCTCCTGTATGGAATTCAGTGGTCCAGGCACTTTGATTCCCCAAAGACAGGGAAGCCATATTCTCAAAATGGAATGTGATCATTATGAATTAAGTTGTGCTAGAGCATTAAAATTGAGAGAGTTGTCAGGATCGAATTCTAAATACATATATATTCTTTATTAGTAATTTTATATTTTTCTCATAATAAGAATACTGTAGATAAATTCAGTTTTGTGATTAAAATAAATTTCAACTATGTCTTTTTTTATTTTATATACTAAAATAGTTAAATCTACACCTGTGCCTAACATATTATTTGTAGTTGGAGATTAGGGGAGTGCTTCCCAGTTGAGAGCTCTAAGTGTCTTTTTAGAAATTAGATCAAGAGACTTTAATAAATAAAATATTGCCCAGTGTATAGTTTTCAGTAATTAACAATATGCATGCATTTAATTCATACATTGATATTATGCTAAATAAAAGGCTTAATGTAAATATCCTATTGCCAGAATAGAGTCCATAACTTTTAAATAAACTTGCCTTTTAAAAAACTGCTGTCTGTACTCAATTATAATCACCTTTAAATAATGAAGTAAATGCACACAAGAACATGCCTATCTTGACTCATTCTGGCCTCATTCATTCCTGGAGTTGATGCCATCTACTGTTATTATAGTAGGCTCAGTGGATTCAGACTAGGAGAGAAGCAGTTTCCAATCAGGTGCTCTTGGATGATAATTTTTTAATCCAACATATGATAAGTACAAAAACTATGACTTACACTATCTGATCAACTTTTAATTTCTGGAGCTTGTCATTCTTTCAGATTCATTTCTAGGCTTTCTTCACAGTGCTCAGGAGACTGAGGTTCTCCTTCCTCCTAGATCATAATAAAATCTATTGGGAAAATGCAAGTCACCCTGAAAGCAGGCAATAGTTAATGTGCAGGGTATTGAAACTGTATCTGTACACTGGAAAGGGAAAAGCACTCTGAAATATTGTGTGGAGATTATCTGGAGAGTAGTTGGATGCCCTGCACCTGAAATAAATCTCTTGAGACACCCTTCACTTAATTCTTTTTTTTTCTTTGACTATTGGCAATACTGCTACATGATAATGGGCATGCAGTCATTTCTTTTACTTATTCATTTTAACTCCTTGAATTTATATCCAGAATTAATTTAACCATGTTATATGTTATTTCTGTTTTAAATAGTTCAAGGAGTTTACATTATTTTCACAAGTGACTTTTTTATACTTACATTTTCACCAACAGAGTGCAAGGGTTTTCTTTTTTCCATATCCATAGTTTCTTGACTCTTTGTTTGGTATTAGATTATTGACAAAACTATTCTCTTTTTTGGGGGGTAGGCACTTGGGATTTAACTAAGATGCACATCCCCAGCCCTATTTTGTATTTTATTTAGAGACAGCATCTAACTGAGTTGCTTAAAGCCTCACTTTTTCTGAGTCTGGGCATTGAACTCAAGGCCCTCCTTTCTCAACTTTCCAAGCTGCCAGGATTACAGGAATGCACAACTGTGACTGGTGACAAAAGCTACTCTAACACCTGTGTTCAGTATACAATTGTCCACTATTTGACTTGCTTATCAATATGTCAGGGAAGATTGTGGAGCCCAGTTTGTCAAGTATTCACAGAGAGAGTGTGTGGAAACCTTCTCTGGGAATTAACAAATATATGTGCTTTATAACCCCTTATCTGAACTACTGCGTGGGATTATATAAACCCATTTAGATGCTTGCAAATCAATAGTAACCAAATATTTTGTTATCTAGGGGAAATTTGCCTATAATCAGTAAGCTTTATTCCCAGAACTTGAGAATATGGAATGGCTTTTTATTTGGGGTCCTCTGCCTAAGCCTCCTACTTTTCTTTCTCTAGAGTGTTTTCTTATATGTGAGGTAATGAGTTTCTTCAATTGAATGGAAGATGTTGAGATATTAAATCACTCAATAAAGAAAAATTTTCCTGCTGGGAAAAATTTGCTGCATGAAATTTTTAGAGGGGCAAGCTGAAGACTGGAGTTCTTTGTGTGCTGAACACCCTTAAATGCATAAACCAATTTATTTGTGTTTTAACTTCTCTTTCCCAATCCCAGGGTCTTAAGCCCATGGAAGCCCTTGGAAGAACATAGATAACTATTATTTTTTTCTGTATTCTTAGTGATATTAATGTGCAGATCCTTCTTCAGCTCAAGCAAAATTAAGATCTAAAGCACAGAAAACAGTTTAGAGGTAGGGTGTTAAATATATAGTCCCAATCTTCCTCTTCTTGGGGTTTCACTAGCTGTTGGTAATTCTGTTCCAATTACAAAGCACATTGCCTAAGACTGTACTGAGATCCAAGCCTACACTAGCTTTTTAAGATCATCAAAGGGTAGACATTTTCCAAATTGTACAGTTTTTATAAATTTTTCAACTCATTTTTTTTTTACTTTGCCTAAGAGGAACTTGAAATATAATATTTCAATTTAATGTATTCACTAATGGAAAGTGAGTCAGGAGCTACTACTTATTTGTATTCCCAACAGTGCCCTCACTTAATGTATGCCTTTTATCATTGGGCTATTATTGTAATGCTGTGTTTTGCAGATTGTACACAAACTATGCCAGTGAATTCTGCCCCCATGTCGATCTTCCTTCAGGGTGACCTTGTTAACCATTCACATGTGATGTTGTTCTTGAGGTGTTTCGATTTATGTTGACCTTTAAATTCCTATTAAGTATACATAACGTTTTATATACATATACATTCATCTATGGATTTTGTTTTTTATTATTGTAAAATAAGTTCTTCTTTAAATTCAGAATTTTCTGGTTGCTGGTTTCATATATAACATATAACATTCTGGATGAATTTTAGAATTTTTTCTCTGGTCACTTCTCTTGTTAAAAGTAAAATATGCTAATATTTTAATGAAGTGATATTATAGATTTAGGGGAAATTTTACATCTTGGTAATGATGAGTTTTATCATGTACACAATGATGTGTATGATAAAGTCTTTTATGTTCTTTTGTATATTTTTATTTTCACAAACTCTACATATTTTTATACATGCATGAATGCAAAATAACACATACATGTGACATCTACATAAAATAATGTGATGACTCACATATTTGTGAAACTGGATGTATTTTGATGAAAATGGGTTTTGAAAATCATTTTCTCACTGTATTCCCTTTGCCTTTCTAACACTATTCTTGTTATATCTTTCTCAATGTACATTGCCTTTTCTCCATGTCCTGGATTTCAGCTGTTTGGACCAATATGGCCATATCCCTATATGTTATCATGGTTCAGATATGCTGTAATTTTAATGAGCATATGCTTCTGCTGGGGAATAGACATGTATTTTCAATTGCCATTACTTAAAAGTGATTAAAATTTTTACTCTTTCTTTAGTTCCTGACAATTTACTTGCTCCATGTTTTTACTTATACTTTTTTATTTTTGTGCCACAGATATGATTTTAATTACCATTTTCAATTTTTTAAAGCTATTGAGCTATTTTTTTATTTATTGAACAATATGTTTCCTTTTCAAAGGTGGCTATTGAAGTCTCTTCCCTTCCTTTTATTGGCACCGAGCATTGAATTCAGAGGCACGTAACCCCTGAACAACATCCTAGATTTTTAAAAATATTTTCTTTTGATACATGGTCTCACTTGATTGCTTAGGCCCTTACAAAACTTCTGAGACTGGGTTTGGACTCACAATTCCCTTTCCTGTGTATCCTGAGCTACTGGGAGGACAAAAATATGCCACCAATCATAGCTCTTACTTTCTCTGTTTGGGAGTCTCTGTGTCTGATATTCTTTCCATTTTTATTTACTATTTTGGTGCCCAGTTTTAAAATCAGGGATTCTTAACTACTGTGCAACATCCCCTAATATTTTTATTTTATTTTTTAAGTTTAAGACAGGGTCTCTAATTTGCTTATGGGCTTGGATGTGTTGCTAAGGCTTGGAATCCTCTTGCCCTAGCTTCTGTTACACCTTTTTCTTATGTGAGGCATACATTTTGTCATATGTGAGGCAATTAGCTTTTCCCCCAATTCGTTACTTCAATTTGTACACTTTAATGGTATCATATTATAAATATGATTTGCATTTAAGTATTTTCCTGTTTTGTTATAAAGGTATCATTTAGGTGCTGGGGATGTGGCTGAATTCATAGCACGCTCACCTGGCATCTGCGGGGTGCCTGGTTTGATCCTCAGCACCACATAAAAAAATAAAATAAAGATTTTTTGTCCTCCAAAAACTGAAAATTAAATACTAAAAAAATTCTCTCTCTCTCTCTCAAAAAAAAAATAAAGGTATCATTTCACTTTGAAAATAAACAACCATATTTCTGTCTCTTAATGTTATTATTATTTTATTATTCTTCATGATTAAAAAAAGGTGTGTCATACTACTCAGACACATTCACAGCCATTTCTAAAGTTTATTTTGAGTAAGCATCTCACTAAAATGCTTAAGCTGATCTTAATTTTGCAATATTTCTTTTTCTTCCAAGTAGCTGGTATTACAATCACCAACCATTATGTACACTGAATAAATTTCTTTCTTGTAAAAACTTTGGAATATCTTATATTTTTCTTTTATATTTAGGTATATTTTACCAGTGAATGATTTATTAAATAATACCAGGAAATGATACAATTGCATTTTTTTATTATGCAGATACTCCATTGTTTAAACAGATTTTTTTGGAAAGTTTATCTTTTTTTTTCTCCTTTATGGTAGTTCTGTTTCTGTGTTATATCATTGTCTAAATGGCCAGAGTCTTCTTAAGTATTCTGTCTTTAGTTGCACAGTGCTAATAACTCACCTCATCATGATATCTATATTGACTCCTATAGTGTTAAATCCAATAGTCATATGTAGCACAATGTTTTCATTAATGACGGACTTTATGTACTCTAATGGCTAAATTATAACCTAGGTGTGTAGTGGTATATACCATGTAGAATTAAGTAAGTACCCTGCATCATTAGTAAAATAACAGAATTACCTTATGGTGCATTTTCTATAATGTATCCACATAATTAAATGATGCATCATTATACATACCATACATTATACAAGTATATAATATATAAATAATATAAAAATCTTACTTATAAAATTTACCAGAGCTCTTTTAATTTTAGTTGTGTTCTCAATGCAACATTTGAAATTACTGATACTTTTTATGCTATATTCACTGTTAATATATTCAAATATTACTCCTTTGTTAGTATTTTTCCTATACACTCTACCTATAAAAATTGCCTTTCTCAAAATATTGAGACTGATATTTATTGAATTAATTCTTACTTTTATTTTGAATTAATCATTTAGTAGTGTAATTTCTAGTACCTTAATTTTTTGTCTCCCTTATGCTCTTCCTCACCAACTTTTATGAAATTAATTGATTATATTTAACAATGCAAATACTTGATCAGCATCACAGTCTACCGATCAATGAATTATTACAAGTGGAACATACTATGTGACTACTATTTCTGTTAAGAAATAGAACATTAATGATGCTACAGAGAACAGCTTCGTGTCCTCTTGCTTTCACTATACACTCCAGTCACCCTAGTGGTAACTTCAACTTTTTTGTTTCAACTAGTTATTTTAAAGTATTATAATTTAAACAAACAAACAAAAAAACAAACAAACAAAAAACAATTGTGACCAATTATTTATTTAATTAATTGTACAAGAATTGAGTAAAATATGTATCTCATTGTGTAGGAAACAAAATCTTACACCAATTACACCTGAAGCTTTTCTGGTGGAGCAAATAGGAGGGTGATCCAGGAGTCATCAAAAAGAGGGGTAGCTCAAAATATCAGGGATGGAGCATGAAGAGTTCAGTTATGACAGGTTACCTGAGTATAAGGATTGTGGGATTGTTTGAAGAAAAAGAAAAAAAAAGCTTAGGTATGAGTTAATGGAGACAATCTGAGGGAGGTCAGATGGAGCAGGTTCAGAAGTAGAGGACCAGCAGATTTAAGTTGGATGAGCAGTGCCTGGAGAGGGATAAATTTGAAGTCTTGGAAGGAAAGGAGAGTGACATTTCTGGTAAAGCTCTATGATCAGGAAGCCAGGTGTGTGGCATACTTGATTGATTACAGCATTCTGGTTTTCAGGAATGTCCAAATATGAGGCGACTGGGGTAAGTATCCTGCTGACACAATATTTCCTGTCTTCTTTCCCATGGGATCAACCTCTTTTCTTATATAATACACAGTTAGCATTTTATTCATCCTCCTTAGATCCATTTTTTTAGTCATTCACCATTTTTTCTTCTACTTGTTCCAATTTGCTTTTTCTTTCATTGTGTCCACATTCAGATCCTTGATTCTCAAAGATGCCACATTTTTTATGCTTTACTCTGACATTGTTGTGGAACTGGGCATGAGCTCATGGGAATCTTGGTAACCAGGGCCCTGACTTAGAAAACCTGGAGTGAAAGATGGCAGCAGAAGCAGTGTATTTTCATTATGAAAACAGCAGTGGCAGTAACCTGTTGGAAAATTCAGAATATTTTGGTGTCCAAGAGTAGAACTGATGACCCATTGAGGTATTCCTATGTAGGCATAACCAAATCAATTTTCCACAATGCTTGTAATTTCAGTTATTTATTTTTTACCTTTCTACTTCATGTTCTCCTCCCTGAGTGATATGCAATAGTAAATTTGGTTTTTGTAAACTTGTCTCTATAGTCATGTTTTATACTCCTTTTTGCAAATTTACATAATGGTTTAATATTTCCTCTTTAATTAAGTGAATTTAGAAATATTTTGACTGTAACATACTCTTTTGGTATGCCTTCTTCTCCTCACAAATATAAACCACTTTCATTCTGTCATATCAACTTTTTGCTACACATGTACTTTGCAAGTATTTTCTTTCACTTTATATTTTATCTTGGATACCTGAGTGTTCCTTATCTACAATATTAAAAATTGGCCTTCACATACATAAATCCATGAAAATAAACAGGAAAGCATCTTAAAGTTTGAGTAATATAGATCACTGATATAATTTCTCTTTTCCCAGTATTCAAATAAGTTCCATGCACATTCATTTTAAGAGGATGACCAAGGACAGGGAGAAAGTATAAATAGGGTATTGGTTGAAATAATCCAAAGCTCCATGTTATTAGTGGTTTACAGGGTTTCAAGAAAAAATAAATAAGACTTCCACTCTGTACCCAGCTATGTCCTCTGCTCTGCATCTGGAGACAGTGTATGATGTCACGTTTTAATCTGTCATAGTCAGTTTTGTGCATAATTAACCTGTCTTGCTACATTCTCCTGGATCAGTGTCACCTCTCTTCCTTCATCCACTGTGCATGAAATTTTATTTTTTGTGATTCTGTCAAATACTCTCTTAAAACAATAAAAATAAGCTCAATGGAGGATCTAACATCTATGTTGCTATAGTTTTCAGATTCTATGAGGCTTGAATGTTGTAACTTGTTATGACAGCACCATTCTCTCTCTCTCTCTCTCTCTCTCTCTCTCTCTCTCTCTCTCTCTGTGTGTGTGTGTGTGTGTATATGGTCTCTCTTTATTTTTTTGAAGACTGTATCACTACTAAGAGAAGGGAAACATTTGTAACCACAGAAAAATAGAATAGCCATTAAAAGCTGGAATGATTTTATTCCAGAGTTTCGGAAGGAGTGTATCTTTGCTAAAAATTGTTATTAATCCTCTGTCTTGATAACAAAAACATCCATTACTATAAAATAATTAGTTTTTATTATTTTAAGCTGTTATATTTGTGATTATTTCCTTTAGTAGCAATAGGAATCTAGGGATTTTTTTTGCAAGTTTAATTGACAATGTAACCAAACTGAATCCTCCTAAAGTGGTAGGTATCAAATATAAATCCTGGTTGTCCAGGTTGTTTATATATATTTGCAAGTTTAATTGAAAGCTGCCTAGCATATTTTCAGAATCAGAATGAGCTTGGTTAGGCAAATTCCTCAGCCTTTCATTTATCTATCTATTCATCCATCTATCTATTTATTTATCTATTTATTTAACATCTTACCTGCTGCTTACTGTAGATTTGACTCTATCTTTTATATAACTTCTCATTCTTTATAAAATATTTTGTTCTAAAATACTTTTTAATATATTTTATTTTTGCAGTTTTCAAAAGTGTAGGGCTGATTCTGACAAATTTCCTGAAAATATGTTTTTATTTTTAAAAATGGAAGGAATTCTTTATTGCTTCTGTCATCTACTTAATTGAGAACAGAAAATTTACTGGTTCATGTTTCTTTCACTTTTTTCACTGTGTGGATATATTTGTGTTTCTTTGGTGGTCTTGTTTTTTTGTTTGTTTGTTTGTTTGTTTTGTTTTGTATCTGAATTGTATATTTTTGAGATTCAAACCAATGTTTTTAATATGGTAAAATAGGATATATACCAAGTAGCTTACTTGTATCTCTTGCTATTTAATTTTGTTTTTTCAACAAATGAGTTATAACAGAGATAAAAAGTAGATATATTCAAGGTTACCATAAAGGAAGTGTGTAAAAACAGAAAAAAATTAGATAAAATGGAAAAGTCAACAAAATATATGCACTTGGGCTTCTGAGTAATGTGGTGAATTTCTGGCTCAATGTTATCTAAAGTGTGCTGTCATTGTGTACATAAAAATTTCAGAGTGAAGACTTAAATTCAGAATGGTCACATAGAATTGTTTTTCATCTCTAATGTGTCTTAGAGTTTTTACCAGGGGTATTAAAGGATCACTATACTCCTTATTGTGTAGTGTTCACTGACTTTGAAACTGTTTATGAATTCACTTTCCTGAAAACTTTAAAAATCTGAGAAAAAGTGTCTTGTAAAACATAAAATAATCGTATATAAGAATAGTATATTCTGTTGTTTAAATGGTATCTCAACCTATAAATCGTGATATTAAAAATATATACTTAGAAATATGTGCACATAGCAAAGAAAATTTACCAAAAACTGCATACCTATTAATATTCCAGCCAAAATGTCACTAATAACATTTTATAACTTCTCAGTATTATCTATTAAATTCTGTATGTGCTTTATTATTGTCAAAGTTTTACCACACTGCCTACATTTTGTAATATATTAGAAATCTTCTCTTTTTTTGGTACCATTGATTGAACCTAGGTACACTTAAGCACTGAGACAAATCCTGTGCTCCCATGCCCTTTTTATATTTTTATTAGAGACAGTGTTTTGCTGAATTACTTAGAGCCTTGCTAAGTAGCAGAGGCACTATTTGACCTTGTGATCATCCTGCCTCATCCTCCCAAGTCACTGGAATTATAGGTGTGTACCACCATGTCTAACATATATTAGCAACCTTAAGATTGACACTTGTTTCTTTTTGTTTTATAATAACCTATGGTTATTTTGTACAAAAATTATGCAATGTATTTTGGAATGTATAATGTGAACATAAACATTTATAGTATTTGCACGAAGTGTACAAGAAAATAAACAGTCTGTGGTAAGGTTTTTATTTTGTATTTAGTAAACTCATATAATATTGGCTATAATTAAATGAGATGATAAGATGGAAATTATAATTTTCTTAGCAACCAGTAAAAATGAAATACAGTGTCATTGAAATACTAGGAAAGAATAAGCTAAGTGGAATAATTATTTGTCTAAAATTATTGATGGCACCACTCATCCTAATGGTCCAAAATAAGAAATTACTCAAATGTTCTTGAATGTTGAAATGAACTATTTGTAGCGCATCCATGAAATACAAAATCAGTCATCAATATAATGGAACACTTTACTGAAGCACACATGTTTATTGACTCTTACAGCAGCTGAATTTAAAATTATATTGCATTATGCCAGGCAAAATAAAATTATAGTTTTTATAATACATTACAGTAACATCCTTCTGGGGAAAGCAAAGTTGCATGTAAAAGAAAAAAAAATTGGGGGGGGGCAATGATGTAAATACTCTGTGCTTAAGACTAGTGAATATTTTTAACATTCTAATTTGTTAAAACTGTATAATGTATTTCTATGACATTCAAAATATGTACATAGGACATCACCAAAAAATAAATATACAAGGAGGATGGCTGACCTTTGTTGTGAAATGGGTAGAAGCATACAAAAAATAGAAATGGCATATAATAGGCAGGTATTAAATCTGGGTAACTGGTAAAATATTTACTTTTTTAAGGTACATTTTACATTTATGTAATAAAAAATTCTAATGCTAGTTATTAACAACCTTTTTGCTCTTTGGGATAGTAGATGAAAAAACTGATTTAGACTGTCCTGAGCAAGGCTGATTCAAAATGTGTTTACTTTTGAATAACTTCTGAATCTTTACATAAATTTTTTTTTGTCGTTTTACATGTGCATCATACTTTAATGAAAATTTTAAAAGATATGTTTCTGAAATAATTATATTTCTCAGAATACTAGTAACAATTTATGATTTGGTATAAATCTCAAATTGGTTATCTTTATATTTTAATATTTTATCATTCTCAAGCATTTACCCATGTTCTAACACTTGGACATAACTTTATTTATTTATTTAATTCAGCAACCATTTGGTAAACATTATTGTTTTTATTCATTTTTTCCCTCAGTACAGAGGATGGAAGGAAGTATCACCAAATACACACACACACACACACACACACACACACCAGTGGGAAGATATATACACACACATACACACACACATTCACTGGTAAAATATTCACCATACTATGTTATGAATTCTGTCACTGAACTTGCAATCCAAAAGCATAATGCACATTTATTGCTAGGATTATTGGCATGCAGTACAACACATGGCTTAACACATTTTTTTAATAATTTTCTCCATTTAAATTATTTGATAAAATGATATGTTCGTAATCAAGGCACTTAAAACTGTGCCTGGTGTATTCCCAGTAAGTTTTTAACTGAGTTAAATTGGCAAAATGAATCTCAATGATCAGTGTATGCAAAGGATATCAATACTATAATACTGGCACTCTGGTTTGAATAATTGCTCAATAATAGTCCATATATTTAAGTTTTATTTTCTTTTTATTTTTTAATTGATAGTAGTTTATTTTATTTTATTTTTTTAATTAATTTTTATTGTTGGTTGTTCAAAACATTACATAGTTCTTGATATTATCACATTTCACACTTTGATTCAAGTGGGTTATGAACTCCCATTTTTACCCCGTATACAGATTGCAGAATCACATCAGTTGCACATCCATTGATTTACAAATTGCCATACTAGTGTCTGTTGTATTCTGCTGCCTTTCCTATCCTCTACTATCCCCCCTCCCCCCTCCCCTCCCCTCTTCTCTCTCTACCCCCTCTACTGTAATTCATTTCTCCCCCTTATATTTTTGTCCCCTTTCCCCTCACTTCCTCTTGTATGTAATTTTGTATACCCCTGAGGGTCTCCTTCCATTTCCATGCAATTACCCTTCTCTCTCTTTTTCCCTCCCACCTTTCATCCCTGTTTAATGTTAATCTTCTTCTCATGCTCTTCATCCCTACTCTGTTCTTAGTTACTCTCCTTATATCAAAGAAGACATTTGGCATTTGTTTTTAAGGGATTGGCTAGCTTCACTTAGCATAATCTGCTCTAATGCCTTCCATTTCCCTGCAAATTCTATGATTTTGTCATTTTTTAATGCAGAGTAATACTCCATTGTGTATAAATGCCACATTTTTTAAATCCATTCGTCTATTGAAGGACATCTAGGTTGGTTCCAGAGTCTTGCTATTGTGAATTGTGCTGCTATGAACATGGATGTAGCAGTGTTATTATAAAAACAAGGTTACTATAAATTACAAAGTCCCAACAGGTATAATTCTACATACAAAGAGTGTCCCTATAGTGTGCTCTTTTTAGGTCTTTAGGGAATAGACCGAGTAGGGGAATAGCTGGGTCAAATGGTGGTTCTATTCCGTGCTTTCCAAGAAATCTCCATACTGCTTTCCAAATTGGCCACACCAATTTGCAGTCCCACCAGCAATGTACAAGTGAACCCTTTTCCCCACATCCTCGCCAGCACTTGTTGTTGTTTGACTTCCTAATGGCTGCAAATCTTACTGTCCTATACAGGACAGATTAAAACTAAAGTGTTTTATAAAATTATTATTGCTAAAGTGTATAAGAAAAAGCATAATTTTGTCTAGGAAATTTGACTTTTGTCTCTCAGTATTTACAAACATGAATAATTCCCAACTATTAAAAAATGGTCTAAAGATTCTTCAATGTCAGGCTAAAAGTTGTTGGCCACTATCCAAGAAACCAGAAAAACCAGTTTAGAATGGAACCCCAACCTGGGAGACTCTCCCAATGAGACCAATGAAGCTGCATCTTTGGGAAGTTCCTCCAGGGAAAAATAAACCCCCTTCATTGGTCTATGTTACCTCAACTCTTTTCAGCTTTCATGAACAAGACCCCCTCAGGAAAAAGGTCAGAAAATGTTTAAAATTCTATATTTGTTATATGCCTAGGTTAATATGTTTTTCTGATTACCCTCTGCTTTATTCTGAGTCCAATTTACAAGGGTTAACTCTCATTCTAATAGGTTTTAAAAAATAAGCTACAAGGCTTTTTTTTTTGTCTGTTTGCTTTGTGTGGGTGCACCAGTGTACTGTCTGTCTATATGTGTATTGCCATGTCTACATATATTTGGTACAAAAAAAATTGACATATGAGCTCATAAATTAAAATTTTAAAAAATGGATCCAAATACTTTTGGTTAATATAATTTAAAAGATTCAATTTAAATTGGGAAAATAGATAAAAGTACAAATGTCTTTAAAGTTACTAATGCACAGTTTTGTTTCTAGATGTTTAAAGAGCTGTTAAAATGTTAATGTCTATAAAGTGTCTGATATTCATTGTCTCTAGGGTTTTTATTCAACAACAACAACAACAACAACAAAAGATTACTAATACTATTCAATGCACTTGTCTGATACATTGTTTTAAAAAAAAGATATGTAAATTTCATCTAAAAGTATATAAGATTAATCATGGATCTGTTTGTTAAAGACATCTAATTGGTACAAAGTTAAAATGCTAACTGTTAAATATAATATCAAATACTCTTAACTCTTTAAATTCCATAAGGTAAAATATTTAAAGAATGTTGGTGTTTTCATAAATTGGTAAACATAAAGAAAGTTTAAAATTATTTTGTGTTATTATAAAAACAAGGTTACTATAAATTAGAAAGTCCCAACAGGTATAATTCTACATACAAAGAGTCAAGATTCTTCAATTGTATTTCAATTAAAGTACTGTAAGTAACAAATATTTCATATTTTTAAAAGGGATTAATTTATCTAAGTTCAAAAAAATATAAGGGTTATTTCAAGGTACAAAAAAAGGACCAATGGGTTAAAAGATTATTTAAAAAGTTCTAAATATAAAAATATATTTACTGAAAAATCGTTCCAGGTTAAAAGTTTATGTGGTAAAGTAAAATTATAATACATCTAAGTAAACAACAAAAGGGTCTAATTAAGTAATATAAAGCTCTATAATAAAAGACAAATATTAAACACTTTATATGTAACTAAGTTGGTTATATATATATGTAACACAAATATTTAAAACTATTCAAGGTTGTTCCCTAAGGACAAATAATAATGTACTGATATATTTATATGTTAAATTGACAAAAACTTCTAAAAATATTAATTTTTATTAATTAATTACATTATGTCTGTTAAGTTTTATCCCCTAGAACAAGTAATCTTGGAAAAATTAAGGTTTGTACATCTGTGGCTAAACAGCTACTGTTATTTTAAAGTATTGTCTTACTTTACAAAGTCTAGATTTTCCTTTAAAAGCTAACCTTGGTTAATATAAAAACATCAATAAAAGTGTGGTACATTTTTCTTTTTTACTGATTAAGTGTCTTCATATCTCTCAGGTATACAAGTCTTTATGGTAAAAGGTTTAAGGAAACATTTTATCAAGGTGGTATTCTCCAAACTAAAATTGTTTGTATTGGTAATTTAAACTTATAGAGATAATAGATTTTATTGGAAATTTATTTATATCAATTGATATTGTGCAACCAAATCTTATGTTACCTTTTACCCTAAATTTAAAAAGTAATGAGAGCCTAATCTATTTAAAGGTTAAATATTATAAAACATTCTGCCACTTTTCCACATTAAAAAAAAATGTTAAGTGTTCTCAGCCTTTCCTTAATTAATGTTTTAGATGTATGTCATATTGTGCTAGCTAACATTCATAAAGAGTCACAAAACAATATGTGTAAACTTTATAAAACTAGATCTAAAAAGAGAAACAAAGATCAGCTTTAGCACTAAAACACTAAGATTTGTAAAAAGCCCTGCCTTACCTGAGATAAGGCTCTGTCTCCCACCTTACAGCATGTCAAAATAACTTCAAAGTAGGCCAGATTTTAGTTAATTTAAAGTTATACTCAAAGATTAATTTGATTACAAAAATTACTGTGATCTCTAATAAAAAATATAATGTGTAACTCAGCCACAGTTCAAAATTGTATACAAGATAAATATGTTTTTACTATTGTTAATTTCACTTTGTATTCTCATTATAACTAAAAAATGTGACCACTACACTAAGAGCAACCAAGAGACCTTTACTGTGACAGTCTGATTAACACAAAGAGAGAGAGAGAGAGAGAGAGAGAGAGAGAGAGAGAGAGAGAGAGAACTGCAAAAGAGAGAAAAAGGGAGAATGAGAGAGAAAGTGAGAGAAAAAGGAGAGAGTAAGAGAGAATGACCTGGCAAGAGAGAGTTTTTATAGTCAAAATCTAATGGACTCTCTGTATCTGCAAGCTGTCTTTTTGGTGTACAGTGATTAGATCATACAGTAGATGCTAAGGTGTCATCTTCTGCCTTCAGGCAGATCTTCAGCATTATGTAAATTAATAAATAAAATAAGGATATTGTGTTATGTTAAAAATTAACTGAAAAGTTATAAAGATTAAAGTCAAAGCCCAGCATTCTTACTTTAAATCTGATAAAACTGACTTGCTGGATGTTTAAGGCCAAACTTAAAAATTAAGGGTAAGATAAAAGAGCCGAAGAAACCAATATTCGGCTCTTGCCCTCTAAGTCAGCCTGAACCCAGGACAGGGGAAAAAGCTTTGCAAATTTGGGCCACATAACCTCCCAATAAGGGAGATTAATGAGACCAAGGGAGAACAGAAAGCCAATGAGTGTACATGCTGCAAAACAGGAGGGTCATTTAAAAAGGAGACGTGCCTGATGCTTCCAAGGGAAGCCATATGGTCAGCAAGACCATCCTAATGCAGGTGACAGTAACAGAGCTAAAATGCTGCTCACATGTTCCCCAAGAATGTCCTCCAAGTAAACTCAGCCGACTCTTACCAAGAGATAGGAACAAGGTCAGTTTGTCCAGCTTGGTCTTAAACACCTAGCAAAAACAGTTAAAACCAAAGCACAGCCATTCCTGGACATTTAAAAAGAAACAACAATTATTTTAATGTAACTTAAAATGTACACTAGTGTTAGCATCTCCCAAAATAAGAAAGACTGGAGGCAACACAGAAAAATTCTTAGGCAAAAATGCCTGATAACTACCAATAAAAAAACTGCCAGAAGTTTTTAGTCAGTTCAAGGCCTACAGATCTTCCTAACTTCCTACACAGATAGATGTAATCAATATTTATTAATATAATTATCTAGCCTTAATTAACAAAAGGATCTTTACTGAAAACAGTGTCATGTCAAAAAGGTATTTTTACAAAAATCAGATGACATTAACTAATTTAACTAAATGTTGTGTCTACATTCCTGATAATTCTGACAACGTTAAAGATTTATGTTCCCTAAAAAAGTGCCTTATTAGTCTTTGGTAGGCCTTGTTATGGGGACATTTTCTCAGGTCTTCTGCCTCCTGGTAAACAATTATTAATTTCTGTCATTTTCATGATATCCATGGACAGGTTCCAGATGCTACCACTGCTATTTTGTATTAATCTTACTTCAGCACTCATGTCTTTTTGTTTCTCTCATAGAAGTGCCCACCCATGGTGACTTTTCACCCTGTTCTTCCTGAACCAGATTTTTACCATGGACTCCTTGACCCACTCAGTTTCTAGAAAGGGACTCCAAACTGCTTGCCCACTGCACAACGCCCCCCTTTCAGCTTGAAGTAGCAAGAATGGTCATGGTCCTTTTCCCTTACGGCAGTTGGAGGTCCCTAATATTAGAGGAAAAATTATGGTCAATATAGATGTTCACCAATATGTCTAGCTCAGGAAGATGTACCTGGAAAACTGCTTCCAAGATCACCCTAGGTGATCTACCAAAAAGAGACACTTGCTTCTACAAACCAACTTATAAGTGGAAAAACTCTGTATTCACCAAAGATTGTGCTTCCTGGGTCCCACTTTGAACTCCTTGACTAAATCTCCAAACTGTCAATAACTCTGAACTATGTAACCTACTATTTTGATGGAGAAAAGGGAAAAGAACACCTGGACTTATTAAAAGGCCAGGCCCCACTGATTTATCAACATATACTGGCTGCCCCCATTTTAGTTCCCCTACTAACTGTTTTGGGAATAGCTGGATCTACTGCTTTAGGAACTGCAGGTCTTGTCACAAGCTCTAAAAATTTTAAGTCCCTCAGCCATCAAATAAATATAGATTTAGAAAAATTAGAAAGGTCAATCTCCAAACTAGAGGTTTCACTAGACTCTCTGACAGAAGTAGTCTTACAAAACAGATGAGGTCTAGATGGTCTCTTTCTGAAACAAGGAGGACATTGTATGGCTCCAGGAGAAACTTGTTTATATGCAAACCATTCTGGGATAATAAAGGACAATTGGGTGCTTGTGAGAAACAGGTTAAAGGAAAGATGCCGCAGTCTCTCGGCTGGGCACAAATCACGAGTCTCCACACAGCTTGTAGATTCAAACAGCAATTCTTTATACCCAATCTCACACCGGCCGTCTACAAACACGTTCTGGGGGAATCCACGTTCTCTGCCCAAATCCACTTCTCCCAAATCCACCCGCAAGGGCTTCTGTCTCCCAAAATATACTGTCTGACCCTAAGCACTCAAGAGGAACTCAGCAGCAGGATACGCCCTATTCCAAAGGAGGAACACCCTAATCTCCTATTATACTAAACCGCCCTATTCTAAAGGGGAAACACCCTACTCTCCTATTATGCTAAACTGCCCTGTTCTAAAGGGGGAACACCCTAAACACGGATCCTGCCCTGGTCCTTGAGCAAGGTCACCTTTCAGAAGTCCTTCCACTAGACAGCATGGGAGTAAGCTGGCAAGGAATTTGTCATACCTACTTGGCTGATGGCTGCCAGCAGAAAGAGATGAAGCACTAGAAGCTTCTGGCAATTGGATCCAAAACCTATTCTCATGGTCCCCTTGGTTGGCTATCATTATTTCAGCCAAAGTTCGGCCCCTAGTCCTTCTCCTGATTGGTATTATTGTAGGACCCTGCCTCTTACAAAAGAATGCAGATGAGGTAAGACTTATGGTCTTGTGAGCCCAGTATAGTCCTTTAGACACAGAAGGAAAAAAAATCTGAGGCCTATGATGTGCAAGATTGACATCAAACCTACTAAAACCAGTGGGGAATGTGATAGTAGGAACAAATGTGACTCCATTTTGTTTTATGACTTCATCCTGTAAAACAATCATGCCAAGTAGAAGAGTCATGACTGGAGCAAGATGTTCTTTTCTTTTTGCTATAGAAACCTTTAAGAACACGGAACTAACTAATGGGGTATTGTTTCTATAGCTAGGGTAACGGGGCTCTGTTTCTGTAACTGGGGTGACTGGGCTAACTGTGATTGGTTAGACTTCCCTCCGCTTGACTGCAGTGTCCCGCTTCTGTAACCTGGCTTGCTTGCATTGGCTAGACCCCTGAACATCCCTTTTGCAGTTTTCAGGCTTATAAGGAGTGCCCTTGCAATTGTGCGGGGCTGATCAGGGGAACAGCGTTATGTTCTGGTCAGCTGCCACCCGTGTGCTTCAATAAAGGCTTGATTCGATTATATGTGAGTGGTCTGGAAGTCAGTTTATGAGACCCTGGGACGAAGCTTTAAATATAACAGAAGAAATAGCAAATAGATAAGGTGAAATGAAAATGGACCAAAGGAAGTTAGAGCATTCATATCTTTCTGGACATATTGTGACATGCCAGAAATCACAACAACCTGGAGGTTGAGGATGAAAGATCAAAACTGAAGCTTAGTGTAGCAACTTAGTGAGAGACTGTCTCAAAAAAAAAAAATAAAAGGTCTAGAATATATCTTAGTTGTAGAATACCACTGTACCAAAAAAAAAAAAAAAATCAAAATTCCAAATGAAGTATCCTTTACCCTGAAGCCAATGAATACTTAGGAGTTTTAAGAAAATTGTGTGTATGTTGGTTTGGGCCTCTATGAGATGGCTCAGTATTCTTAGAGTTTCATATAAAGGAAATTATCTAAAGAATACCAACCTGTTTTTTTAACAAATATCTTGTTCTGACCCCTGAATGTAAAAGTGTTCATTTAATATTATTTTATGTAAAACAATGGGAATATTCAGAATAAGAATCTGAATCAGAATATTTAAAATAGTGAGGATCTTCTAAATCTTATTGGGAAAGGGGCTCTTCTATGGCAGAACATAAAAATTGGAGGTAATATCTTCAACCACTTATTTTCAAAAATGTCCTATGTTGCGTCCCATTTTCCTCTGACATTTTTTTTAGATTCTATGCAAGGACTCAATTGTCAACTTCCAGATTTATATAATTTATAACAAGCTGGTATATATAAGTGTGTTCTTTTTTATCAGAATAAGTAACTTGAGTGAGTAAATGTAGAGACCCCTAATTTATAGGAAATTAATTATAAATATTAATATTGTTCTATTCTGGGGCTTGAAACTGGTACATAAGTTAGTAAAATTTGATAGTAGTGAACACCAAACTTGTGGGATCTGTACTAGATGGTATCAGAACCGAATTATTGGACTACTAGTTGTTGAAATACTGGTTGTTGTTCAAGTTTGCACATTTGGTATCAAAAGTGGTTGCAGAGTCAGGAAACGTTACACAAACTTGTAATCATTGTGATGTGGAAAAATTAGGTAGCAGGAAAGTAAATATGATTCAAGATTCAGTAATTTAGAGACCCTAAGCAACATTGTAAGCCCATTTGTCACAATTAAAAAACATCAATTTTTTTTGAAATGCGTTTCAGGTGTAGAATGCCCCTGGATTAAATCTCTAATTTTATAAAAATGCTGTTTCAGAAGAAAGACATCACAGATCTGAATGTTAAACTAACTTCATGTATGTGTTTGTTCACTAGTGATAACTGAGACCCTGGTAAAAGGAGTATTTCCAAGCTATCAGAGAGGCATTTAGGGTGCCAGAGCCTTTCAGAATTTTTTTCTTAATGTCTTAGTATTTTCTCACTTTCTCCTTTGAAATGAGCCAAGTGAGGATTCAGTTTCACAGTGATAGTGGTTTTATGAATCTGGGAATGTTAAACCTGATGTGTCAGTTTCCTTATGAACTGAGAGATTAACAGTCTATTCACTTAATTTGCTTTTTTATTTTTTTGTTGTTATAACTTTGTGCCATGTGATTCAAGTTGACCCAAGTACCTAAGTGTTTTGTAATAGTTTGATAGTTAAAATTTTTATTCTTTTGTTTTAGAAGTGAGTTGTGATGTTGAAAAAGTAATTTTTTAAATACACTGTAGATTTATGTTATATTTAAATAATGAGAAGATAGACAACTTTGGAGATAAACATTCAAATAATTATGTGGACTGTTGAAAGTTTTGGTGTGTCTTTAGTGATATCTAATGTCTTCGACACACTAAGGTAACCACCATCATTTGAGTATTGTTATTACTTATAATTTTGTTATGCATATCTCAAGTATCATTGCTTTGTTTTGTTGTGCTTCTTTTGAATATTCAATAACTAATTGCAACTATTATATATCCTTTGGAATTATGTTGAATTTTTTCCCACTTTTTGTGCTTCAGTGTTTTGCTTTACATGTGCTGCTCCCTGGGTTTCATTATAACAAAATTAGCCACCAATTTTACTTCTTATAATGAATTATTGGGGCTCGGGATATAGCTCAGTTGGTAGAATGCTTGCCTTTCATGCAGAAAGCCTTGGGTTTAGTCTCGGGCACCACAAAAAAAAGTATCTTACTGAATGGTTGACATCACTACCATATATGAAAGCCACCTCTTTTAACTCTCATTAATATTTGTATGAAATTAAGTACTATGTCATTAATCATATGGTTTATGTAATATGTATTTCTTTATTTTTATTTCAGGAGCCATTGACATTAAAAGATGTGATCATTGAATTTTCGGAAGAGGAATGGAAATTCCTGGACCCCTCTCAGCAGACTTTGTATGGAGATGTGATGTTAGAGATCTGTAAAAACCTACTCTTTATTGGTGAGTCTAAATTTCATTCGGAATTTTTAATTGAAAACCAATATTTATTTTTTTAACTTTATAGAGTATCTTATGGTAGCTTCTATTCTGCATTAAAAAGTTTGTATCTTGTTTTTAGTACAAAGATTGGGCATTTGTTTATGTGGAAAAGAAAATGTTAATTTTTTTTCTTTTTATGTTTAACCTATCTTTTCTAAGTAGTGCTCACAATGTAGAAAACGAAAATGATTTCAAAGTATTTTAGTGTCTTTGTCTAGACAAAAAATGTTTGAGAAAATAATTTTGTAGACTCTTATAGGATATTTACTCTTTCTTTTTTTCCTAATGAGGGTAACACTAAAAAGACTTCTTTAGTTACCAAGAAAATAACAAAACATGACATATTCCATCAAAAATGTATTGATGTCTCTATGTAATCTTTGGTCACCACGTGGTCTCCAACGAAATAACCTTGAGATTCGAAGAGAAGTGACAGTAGACATGTCAAGTTGGGTAGAAATCAATGAAGCAAAGAATACAAATAAGAGGTCCAAAATTAAAGAGGAATTCACATTTAAAAATGTTAATTGATAAGTTAAAATCTGACAGAAAATATTTTTTTCAAGCCTAGGTTTGTTTCAGTTGTAATCATTAAAGATTACTTCATGGTCTCTATTTACCATGCATATCAGTTATTTAAGCTCTCTCTTGTTCTTCAGTGATCTCCCTACATTTAAATTAACAAAATATTGTAGGAAAATCAAAAGAAAAGTGGCTGGGGATGTGGCTCAAGTGGTAGCTAGGTTTCCTGGCAGGCATGCACCCTGGGTTCGATCCTCAGCACCACATACAAACAAAAATGTTGTGTCCACCAAAAAAAAAATAATTTATTCTCTCTCTCTCTCTTTCTCTCTCTCTCTCTCTCTCTCTCCCTCCCTCCCTCCCACTTTCTCTCTCTTTTTTAAAAAAAGAAAATCAACAGAAGACACAGACAAGTGACAGGAAATGTGGCATAGTGACAGAGAGGCCTAACTGCCAAGCTTTATTTATATCAACAGGTTAATTTAGGTCATTGGCATCACTAGTACATATTGTTCACTTTATTACTAGGCAGATTACAAACTTAACAACATTATGCAGCTTATTTCTCAGTTATATACTAAGTTGCAATGTGCAGTGTTAGGAGTTTTGTGTAGCTCTCAAGAAAGTCCATTGTATAAAGTTACTGTTTTATGGACAGGTTTAGATTCAGTGAACCATTGTGCTTGTCTAAAAAGAGAGTTTTTTTAATTCCAAGGAGTTGTGTGCCAGAGATTATGTTTCAGGCTGAAAACATCTTGTGCAGAGCCTTTTCAAGCAGGGCACTGCCATAGCAGCTTTACATTGCACATGTATTTAATTACTTGACTAGTTCCTAGGGAAAATTGCAGGGCATTCTAAGGCAGGGAAACAAAGAATTGTCACCCCTACAAATTATTCCACAATGACTGTGAGGATATGCATAACCTGGCGTTTATTTGCATTTGGAGGCTCCCTAGAAAATCTGCTCATTTCCAAATATCTCTAGGCAAACCATTGTAAGATATTAATATTAGAGGAGAGTTTCTTTAATATAATTTAAATATTTATTCATTCAAATTTTTCTCATCAGAACTTTATATGAATGCTTATATTGAATATTCTGTAAAGTTTTTTATTTTTTTTTAACCATGTGATGATTAGCAGTGTTTCACAATACCTGCTCCTAGTGGTTATGTAAGTATAGCTGATCAATGTGGTTTAAAGAATAATTTTCAGGGCTGGGGCTGTAGTTTAGTGGCAGAGGGCTTGCCTCACACATGTAGGGCATTGTGTTTTATCTTTAGCACTACATAAAAATAAATGGATGAAATAAATGCATTCTATCCATCTATAGCTACAAAAAATTAAAAGAAAGATTTCTATTGTATTACAATTATTCATAATATTATAGGTAAAATTTCTCTAATTCTTGTGTCTTTTTTGACTCTCACTCTTTAGAGAGCTTCAGTGTTGTTCATTATGTTTTCTCACATTAATGATACTGTTTTTGTTTTTGTATCTATATGTAATAATTGAATAGAAATTATCATGACTTGTCACTTTGGGACAACATTAGGTAAAATTAAACTGCATGTGACCCATATGCCAATTTTCAATCAAGTTTTCTATGCTTTTACTTACAAGTATAAATATTACCCCTGTTTTATATATGATTGTATATTGTCTTGATTATTTACTCTGCTTTTGTGCTTAATCATGTAATGTATCCAAATTTTGTTATATATATAAACACACACACAAACACACACACACACACACACATACATACACATACATACTTACATACAAACACACACATACACATACACATACAGCAGATTGAACACAGAGGTTCTTGTAATATTGAGCTACGTCATCACCCGCTTTTGACTTTTAGTTTGAAATAGACTCTTGCTAAGTGGCAAAAGTTGGAATTGTATTTCCATGTTTCAGCCTTCCAAGTAGCTAGAATTAATGGCATATTCATCATCTCTACATATATAAATCTGTTCTTTTGTCTAGGAGTAAGACTTTAGCTTTTTAAAGGTACCATGAAGATGTTTACAATTCTTTTATCTTTTATATATTTGTCAAATATGTAATTGTGGTCAAAACTGTATATCTTTGCTGAACTTATTATCTTACATATTTTAAATATACTGGTCAGTTCTGTTAATTCAAAATTTTTGTAACTTTTTTTTTCTAGAGAATTTGTATCACATTTTTTCTTCAAACAAGTTCTCCTTTTCCTTACTTTTTCATCCCTAATACCATTCCTTTTGGTTTTCATATTTGGCTATAGTAGATATCTCTCAGAAGTAGAATTAACTGGTATTTCTTTTTTAGGGGGTGTGTGAATTACTCTTTTACTTAACATATTCTTCTAAATGTTGATCATTGTAGATATTATATAATTTATTATCTTTAAAAAGATTTCTAACTTTTTCATTCAAAATTGCCTTCATGTAGCCATTTGAAATGATATTTGATTGGCTTGCCATATTGATCTCTTTTGAATGTTGTTTAATAAGAATATGTCTGTAAATATACTTTGACTTGACCATCAAGTTGAGGGCTAATTGATATACTTTCAATTTTATTACTCATGGCTTTCTCATTTAACCTCATTCCATTGAATATTGTAGCTTTTATTATTTTATATCAGGAAGCATTATTAATTTTTTATGTGTAGTTATGGATGCACCAAGAATATTCTAAAGAATTGTTCAAATAACTTATTTTGTTTACACAAAAATAATATTGATTGTTTGGTGTTACATATACTTCTTCGATTTTGGGGGATGGCACTTAGTTTTTAGAACAGGTGCTTAACCACTGAGCCACATCAATAGCTCTTTTTTGGGGAAGGGTACTGGGTATTGACCTCAGGGGCACTTGTCCACTGAGCTACATCGCAAGCACCATTTTTTATTTTACATAGAATCAAGGTCTCCTTGATTTGCTTATCACATTTCTGTTGATGAGGCTGGCTTTGAACTCACAATCCTGCTGTTTCAGACTCCCAAGCTGCTTGAATTACAGGTGTATATTACTGTGCCTAGCTGGTAGCTATTTTTATATTTTATTTTGTGATAGTGACTAGGTAAGTTGCGTAGGGCCTTGCTTAATTGCTGAATTTGACTTTAAACTCATATTCATAAATTTTGAATATCACTTTCATTTTTTCCTTCCAACTTATTATTTTATGTTACAACGCAACTTCAATATTTTAATATCTTAAATTTTTTTATATTTTTAACCTGATCTCTTTGGAACAATATTCCATACACTACAAAAAAGATTGACTCTGTAAACCTAATTAGTTTTTAATGTTTTCTGAAGTTTTTTCATTCTCTGGGTCGTAATGCAATCATATTTTTTTATTTGCATCAACTGGGGATTGATGTATCCTACTATTACTGTGTTGTTTTTTTATGCTGTTGAATTTTTTTCTGTGATTTCTTTCTAGAATTGTTTTTCTGTGATTTCTTTCTATAAAAATATGATTTGAGTTATAAATGTTTCTACTATGATTGTATTCCAGTGATTAGTCATATTTATCTTTATATGATATTCTACTTTGTATCTCATTTATATAATTATTATCACCTTTGCAATTTTGAATGTAATATTACATCATTTTGTTTTTAGTCTTTACCTTATATCTTAAGAGAACTTTATGTAGATTTGCATCTGACATAGTTAATATATTTTTATTTTATTTTAATATATTCTTTTAATCACATTGTTTTCTGATTACTTGTTTTCAAATTAGGTTATTTCTACATAAATTACTGATGTGAAAGAACTTATTTCTCTAGATTTCAAATTTTGTTGATATTTATAAATTTATCTACTATAAAAAAACTGTCTTAATTTGTATTTCATAAATTTTATGATGATTTTTTTTATTTTGTGTGGGTTGAATATACTCTTTATTGTGTGAGCTATTATTTTCATTGGTATTTTTCTATTCAAAATTGGTTCAACTAGATCATTATAGTCATTTTGTAAAATATTTGGAATTTCAAAGTAAAGAAAAAAAGGTGATGTGCAATGATATATAAATATAATTCCATATAACTAGAAAGCTGAGACAGTGGAATGCCAGTTTAAAATAAATTTCATCATCTTTTTGGTAAACTATCATTAAAAAAGTATATAGATATAGATATAGAACTATAGAAATAGATATATAGAAATACAGAAATGCCTGTGGATCTAGTTTGGTGATAGAATACCCCTGTGTTCTCTTATTTATGAAATTTATGAAAAAATTTATGAAATTTATGAAAAAATCCCCCCAAAGATAAAAATATAAATAAACAAATAAGAGGTATACATTTCCTGAAATATTTGAGTCACAGGTGGAGTCTGAATATGTTGAAGTTAAGGGCTATGATTTGAAATTGTTGTAGGAATATTAGTCAATTTGCATTTTGTCCTCATCTGTGGTGGTATAATTTCTTATGGTAATTTTCAAAATTCTCAAAGCTTTTGTCATCATATTGTAATAAAATCTATATATTTTTTGAGTAATAATGGCCTTGAATCATACTTTTCTCTTGCTATTCCCCCCCACTTTGATAAAGTTTCATATAATTGCAGAGTTATTCACCATAGTAAGTGAAATAACTTCCTATTATTTTTTTAGGTATGACTTCTAATCAAAACCAAAAATTTTCAGGAGAGCAAGAAATAAAATATTCTTTGCAAAACTTGAAAAAGCAAAGGTATGGAAAGCAGGACAGTTAATACTTGGTTTTAAACAAGAAATTTAAATTGAAAGAGAGGGAAGTTCAGAAAATTTGTCTGAATGAGTGGAAAAAAACATGAAAATTATTTATTCATAAAATTACAAGTTCATCAGTTTATATTATTACAAACATCTAAAAAGACTGACTGCTCAACTAGTGCCATTCAGTTTTTATTTGGTTAAACTTTAAATTACTTTTTTGTAATTCTAAAATATTTAGTACTCAGTATTTTGTGTAAAACCACTTGCAATACACAAAATTTTAAATTGCAAAAATATGTATCAAATTACATTTACACAATGTTTACAGGGCATTATGAAGCTGTATCTTAAAAATATCTTTAGAAAAATAAAGACTAAACCAGTTTGCTCAGCTTTTAAATAGGATTAGAATAGAAATAGGCATTATAATGAAAAACTCAAAAAGTTATAAAATGCTTATTATCATTTACATTTTTAAAAGTTTTGATGATCTCTACATAAGTGCAGGTTAGAGAAAAGTGTACAGATCATTAATTTAAAGTTGCAGCATTCTAATCTGTCTTTTTTATAAAGTAATAAGAAGGAGATTTTCTAAACAGTATAGACAAATTGTCTTTTAATTTAAACACATGTGTAGTATTTCTACTTAAAGAAAAGAAAAACATGCAGATCAAGAAATGCTGCAACAAGCCTTTCTAAGACATTTGTATTGAAAAGAACAATTCAGTAATTAAATGTGTTTACAGTGAAAGTTTGGTAGGTATTGCTTTTTAAATGCAATAATAATTAAGTAAAAAAAGGAGAAGAGAAGCAGTTGAATCTTTCTAAAACACATCAAATAAGCATACAGCTCATCTGTTTTGTATGACAATCGAAACACAGAAAAGTCTCAGGAACTTTTAGCACAGTCTCCCAGAAAACCCACAGCCCAAATGGCTTGTAGAAATGCATAACACCCCAAAAGCAGACATGAGGGTCTTGTGAGAATTGTGAAAGTCTTCTGACACTTTTCTGGGATTGTGCTAAGAGGTATAAAACATGCCTGAAATAGAAGTAGTAGGGATGTTGTGGGGCAAATTAAGAACAATGAAGGGCTTAAGCTAATAATTGTATAACCCTTTGAGAAAAGTAAAGTAGCCACAGTGGTGATTTAAGACAACCTTTGAATGAGGAATGGCTTACAATTAAACTTCTCCTCTGTAAGAAAAAAAAGATCTATAATGTCTTTTTCATTTCATGATTCTGTCTACCATTGCAGAAGCCCACTTCTGTACAACTTTCTCCCTGAAACTTGGTAGTTTGAGTCAAAGGTGCTTGTAAATATTTACTTATAATTTTAATTCAAATTGAAGCAGTCTTTGTGTAGTTACCAATGTATTTATTTCTCATAGGTTAGCATAATTAGGGCTGGGGATGTGGCTCAAGCGGTAGCATGCTTGCCTGGCATGCGTGTAGCCTGGGTTTGATCCTCAGCACCACATACAAACAAAGATGTTGTGTCCGCCGAAAAACTAAAAAAAAATAAATGAATATTAAAATACTCTCTCTCTCTTTCTCTCTCTCTCTCTCTCTCTCTCTCTCTCTCTCTATCTCTCAAAAAAAAAAAGTTAGCATAATTACTCCATGTCATGGGACATCAAGCATCCTACCTGAGTAATTTGTTTTTTGGAAGGTGATGAGCCATCTAAAAAAAAATAAGTATCTGAAATAATTAGTAAAGGAATATAAGACTTGGCAAGAACTTATGTTATAAGAGGTAAAACATCTTATAGATTCTCTAGACCACATAAGTTCTGAAAAACAATTGCTAGATAGTTTTTCCAGTTATTTATTTAAGGGAGTGTGCATCAAAATAGGAATAAGATTTCAACAGGAAGAATCTTTCTTGAGAGAGGTTGATTGGCATTCTGACATGTCTCACCCATCTCTGTGATGCTAAGTGGCTATATGGCTCCAATGGTTGATACCATCTCCAGTGCCATGCTGAATTTAGACAAAACTAAATGTATGTACATGTATATAACATGTACTGGATAGTCTCAACCCAGCTGGATTTCAACTGTGAGTTCAGAGATACCAGACTTTTTTCCCTAAAGACTTCCATGCTTTTTTTTTTTTAAATTTAACGACAGTTTATAGATATCTTTCAGGAGCTCTATCTGACATGCGCTGCTTCATCTTTCATATCAACAGGTATTTTGACCAGACTCCTAGTGAATATCCCAAAAGATCTATGCATTTTTGTGATTTTGGGTGGAATGGGAAAAAATTTTCCAAGTGTGAGAAACAGAGACTTCCTGGATCCTATACATGTCCCTAGTGAACTAAATCCTGTTGCTATTAGATTTTTCTGAGGCCCTAAGACTACTTATCTGTGCATCTAAAGGAATATGTTTTTGACAAATCAAAAGTATTCTCTAACTTATTTCAGTGAGCTAGTTACATAGAAAGAATTTTAAAAACACCCTCAGTGATAGATATTTTTGCTGGAAAGTTGAGCAGCCCAGCTCAGATGAAGTTTGTTCTTTGGCTTAATGAAGAATACTCTGACATATCAGGACAATGATTATGTCCCAGTGCCTGCAGGATTCCCCACAAATTAAAACTAGACAATAGTGTGTTGGAGGCAACATGGATCTGTAGGGATGTGGGACATTGGCTAAGCTGGAGAGAGACAACAACACATATGGCAGTCACATTTGAGGACCTGTGGGTGCTTGTGAATATATTTGAACAGCATTTGTAATTATACCATTCCTCTAAAAAATAAAAAAAATTGCAATGGAGTCTATTTCATCCTATAGTTAGTCACTGGAATAATTTAAAATTCACCATTGAGTAAATATCCACAAAGATTTCTTTAGATAATTTAGATTAAAAAGAAGGAGAAAGAGAAGGAGAAGAAGAAATTTCTGAGTTTTAGGAGTCTCCCTGATAATTACTTTACAAATATGATGAAATTAACAGTTTTTCCTTGTGGCAATGCATGGAATTATAATGAATGTGGGAGTAATTGTACTTTCCTAATATTGCTTTATTTAAAAGTAGAAAGAATTTTAAAAACACCCTCAGTGATACTCAAAGAGAACTATATTTATGATAAATCTTTTAGGACCTGTAGACTGTCTCTACAGGTGGACTCTTAGCTATGGGTGCTGTGTTTGAAGGTCTTAATGAGGTCACTGCAACATGATTCCCTAAACATTTCAGCAGGAGAGATCCATGCACCCAGCCCCTTGGATCTCAGGGTCTGTCCACCAGGGCTGAAATTAGACAATTTTGGATGCAGGTCATTAAGGTGTAAGTTAGTGAGGTCATAATAACTTTTTTTTTTGTAAAATGGTGAAAAAAATGCTCTTGTAAGAGAGACCAAATAAGGACACACATTATAAGCCCCAACCATGGATCATACAAATTAAGATTTGTGAGCCACCCTGAGTCTCATATAATAAAGATGAGCTGCAACCTGAGAATCCACATTTCTATCCAGTTCTCTGGTAAAATTTATGTGTGTCTGGGGGTGCAGTCTTTGGGTCATTGGATCAACAACAGCATGGTTTAGGCTAAACTACTTCTTGCTAAATGATAGGGGACAGATGTGAGTGGTGAGAGCATGAGGTTCAGGGAATAATTCTATAAAGTGGGGGGTCACTGTGCTCACCCCTACATGCTTTTCTCTTCATGAAGAAATTAACCTGTAACCCTGCCTGCCTTAAGTGGACAGGATATATCACATTTCTCAGTAAAGTGTCTGTTATCTGCAGGAGAAAACCAGATATAAAATATATGTCCATAAGAGGAAGCCATGTTACACTTGAGAAAGGAACTTTTGTGACTCTTTCCACATACCAGATTCTGAAACACATAGAAATAAAAATATTTTTCCTAGCTCTAAAATCTGCAAGAATTTATGGTTAAGAATCCAATTAGAATCAGTTGCATTGGCCAAGGTGACATAAAGTTATCATAGCAGTGGGGACTTGACACTTGGATGTCATCCAGCTGTCAGTTCAAAGTCAAGTAGTAGGCCTGTGTGGGACTCTTTGGAAACTTCTCTGGGTTACCCAACAAAAGTAAATTGCATAAAAGAAACACTGTCTCTCTCCCCTCTCAGAGGACCCATTATCTACTATGAGAGTGTCCCCTTTCCTTGTTTATCTATTCAACAAACTCACGCCTGTTTTTCTGAGTGAAATGTCTTAAATCATTCTGACTTAGTTAAAAGAATTGGAGTTTAAAATGGAGCCTTCTTACTTTCTCAGTTTATTTGAAATCACCAACCTTGTATTATTAAACATTTACAAAGTTCTCATGGTATACATTAAGCTTGCTCCAGCTACATTTTCAAGTTTTACAAAATTGTAGTCTCCAGCTCTTTCAGGCAAAGCCAGAAGATAGAGCTAAGATCAGCTAAGATAAAGCTAAATGGTGTGACTGTCTTTTTCCTCACACTCTTGTGGTTAGGACCACCAGGAGATAAGGTTGAGCCCAGTTCCTGTGCAGCAAAAACCTTTGGTTCCCACTTCTGCATACAAAATACCAATGAGGTTAGGATGGTCATCATCCACAGTATGTGAGTCCAGGGATGAAATGTTTTCACAAGATACATGCACATTTTCATCACTTTCAAATAAAGATTCGCATGTGAGGTGTTTTATGCTAGAAACACACCCAAACAAAGGTAAGCATGTGCACTGAACAACCAGAAGAATTTCATCAGAGGATCAGTTCCATCCTGTATCTCCAGCATAAGGGGCTCTGGTAAATGCTTGGTTTAATAAACCACTCTTAGTTTAGAAGTAAGCAATAATCTGATACCCACCCACAAATTCTGTTCAGCCTATTCAAACCACTAGTACATGTAGCCAATCAGAAGTTATCCCTGCTCAAGGGAACCTCAAGAAAGTGGAATCTATAATCTGGCTATTCCTGTTCTACTCAATCAAGGAATGTATCTTAGTTGATATGGTTTTTAATATTCATTGCAGAACTAGTAATAAAAAAAATTTGCCTGAAGCTAGAAACAAATTATTGGTTATAAGTTTATGCCACTTATTGTATATCAGTAAAATAAACAACAAAACAAAAAACCCCAACAATTTCAGAGTTAGTTCATTCACTGAGAAACATCCAGCCCTATTTTGTATTTTATTTAGAGACAGAGTTGCTTAATACAATGTTATTGCTGAGGCTGGTTTTGAACTCAGGATGCTCCTTCCTCAACCTCCAGAGCCACTCATATTACAGGCATGTGCTGCTGCACCGGGCCCCAAATTTGTTTTCTTTTAAAAATAAAATATCTGTGGGTAGTTCTGACTGAGACACAGGTGACTTCAGGAATCGGTGTCTTTTTATCTCTCACTTCCCATTTTATTTTCTGGCCTCGCCTGAAGCCATAGTTGGCAATAAGCTTTCCATGCTCACTTTCTAGTTATTTGTGGCCCTCTGAAAGACTATGTCCAGACCAGCTCAAACCAGCTTTGCAGGTTAAGAGCCTCTTGGTCAGAGGGGTTCATGCTATGACTTCCTGGTCTGGGTAACCATTCTGACTCACCTCACATGGAGTGGAAAGCAGAAGGGGATTACCTGGAAAAAACACAACAACTTCTGGAAGAAGAGAAAACAGACACTGAAGACAAATAAGACATCAGACTCCCTTCTGGTCTCCCCATTGTCTACACTGTGGATCTGAGAATCTATGTTAGTTCATGACACTGTCCAAGCACTCATGCCTCAGAACATCTCCACTTTATAGATGAGGAGACTAGAGCTCACAGGTAGTTTAAACTTCCTGTCGAAGGCCACTGGCCTTGAAAGTGATAGACCTGAATATGAAGACAAATCCAGACTGTTTTGAATCAGTCTTGACCTCCCAGCTCAAGGCTAGTCTCCTTCAAGTAAAGAAGATTATCATTGACATACAGAAGGAAGAGGGGAGGCAGGAAAGATAAAGATTCCCTGATAGAATTTCACATAGACCATGTACTGGTAAGTTGGTTCCTGATTTTGGGAGGTTTCCTGCCTACTAATGACTTCTAGTGTTTCATAAACATATATATTTCCATATTACCTTTCCAATTTTGGCATTCATATTGTTTTTTTGTTCACTTATTTTTCTTAATTCAACTTGCCTACTATACTTACAGAAATATCTTTAAAATCTTAAGTGTTTGTGGCAGTTTTAAATCAAAGTGAGTAATGCTTGCCTCAAATAAATATTAGCTTTAAAATTCTATAAATGAATTAAATGAAAGGCTAGCCATCTGGTCACCATTTAATATCATCCCACAACTGAGGTAGGGTCTTCAGAATCAATTAGAATAATTGGAGCTACCAGTTCACACCAGAACATAAATGACCACTATGCTCCTCCTCCACATGAAATTTTCCATTCCTGTACATTCCTCTGCACTCTAAGAGCAAGGCTAAGGAAGTCCTGGTCCTCTAAACCAAGATTTCAGGTTATCCTACCACAAATGTGGCCACGTCTCCACACCTTTTCTCAGGAACTAGATCCTGGCAACTGCACCCTCTAGTTTCTGAACACATACTTTTATAGGTGTGTAAATTTATTCAGGGACCTTGATTTCTTCCAGCAGTATTTTCCTGAACAATGTATAATGTTATAACTCCCATTTTATCATTAGTGGGATTATTTCTTTATGTGCCCTGAGAAGAAGTCACCAGGTTTGCAAGGTGTATCCAGGAAGCCAGGCAGTGCTAGGCCATGCACATCTTTTCCCACTTTTCTTCTCCCTAGCTGCTGCACAAACATCTGTCTTAGACCAATTTTCAGGGGAAGACACAGAGGCAACCAACCCCAGAATAAAGAAGGGCCTTTGAGAGTAAAAACAAATACAAATCACTGTGAAGAGAAAAAAGTCAGTCCTCAGGGACCTGGTCTAATTATTTTGCACAAATAGCTGGGACATAGCTGTACTTGATCAGTATCTTCTGATTTCTTGCACAAGGTTTTCTTTTATTCAGCTGAGATTATTTCTATCCCAAATGACATTGATCTCCTTTCTCTAAGGATAGAGTATGCAAAATTCTCATTCTAAAATTGTCTAGTCTCTGTGGAATAGCCAGGTAGTCATAATTACTTTCTCTCACCTAGGAGATGAACCACGTGACCTCCTAGAGACTAATGATCCTATAGAAATAGAAATTTAAAAAAAAAACTTGGAAAAAAAAAAGGATCTAGAGAGCCCCACCACACCTTGCCTCATCCTGAAGATTCCAAGACATTTCATCCTGTGGATGGAGAAAGCTTCATGTGATTGCATTAACCAGAAGGGTGCACATAAAGTGCATTTCCTCTGTCTCATAAAGCAATATGAAGTAGTTGTGGCTTGAAGTCTTTTCTCTCACAGTTGGCCACTCAGCTCCCTTCTGCTCAGCCCTGTTTCACAACTGGGTTTCAGTCTGGCTCCTCTCTCAGTGCTGGTAAGGGTCATCCTTAGGAGGTCAATTCATCCCACCTGCTCAAAATCTGTGCAACTACACCAGAAAGATATCTGAGTATGGGTGAGAGACACAAAGAGTCTAAGAAGTTGAGCTCTAAACAATTTAAGGACAGATATTCTCCCAAAAGCCTCGACATCCAAGAAAGTGTGGTCGTGTTGAAAAGGGATGGAAGAGAACAGAAATCATTCCTCAACAAAGAATATTTCCTCTAAAATCACTTCTTGTTTTATTATTTGGTGTAAGATGTTTATTATGATTATTTTTAGAATGGCTAAAACCCAATCACCTAAGATAGCAATATGGCTGGGTATCCACCCAAGATAGCAATATGGCTGGGTATTCATGGTGCAACTATTCTACAACTCTCATGCAGACCTAAGAATGATGGTTTAATAGTATGGATGGTTTAATTCAGATAATGTTTATATGTAAAAAAAAATTGTTAATTGCAGGTGTGATGAGATTACTACTGTGGTAGTTGCTGCATTTCTTGAGCAAAATGTTTCAACCCATATACAACTATAGTGGTCCTAGTGAACTTCTGGGCTAGTGCATACAAATATGGAAATACATGACTGAAGTATAATCCCTGTTTCCACTCAGTGCCTCATAGTGGCCAGGGTTACCCAACTCTGGCCTGCATGCAATATAGAGCTGTCCCTAAGAATTTATGCTAGGAAGCTCATCCAGGTACCAAACCTCTCCTGCTTCATAGGAGGTGCCACACCAAAAAGAATGACACTGTATTTTGCAGAGTGCATGTGGTCTTGAGGAAATATTTTTTTAAAAAATATTTAAGGCTTGAAATGGACTTTCCTATGAGAATGAATGTGTCAGTGTTGCTTGAGGGTTGAGCCCTGACCCTAACCTCAGGGGGTTTACAATTCAGGATGACTATTCACAGGTCTTGCTCCTTTTCCAGTATTGTAAGAGAACTCAAGGTCACTAGTACCTGTCAAGTGCCACAACCACAGTTCTCTTTGTCTGTTTCTCTGTCTCTCTTCTTGCTTCCCACCTTTTTTAGCAGGATCCCACAGGTATTTCCTTCATCAGCACTGTGTAAAGCCATATGTGGCATGCAGCTTGTTAACACTGGGATGAAACTAGAGCTTCCTTGTTGGGGCTACTACCTCTATTGGTCAGAAAATACAAGGAGAGTATGGGTCATGTCTGCCAATACCAAGACTCTGTGCCAGCATTAATCTCAGCTCTTTGACCAATGTGCCCCAAAGGGGTGGTTGCATTATTTTAACCTTGAAAATTCAAGAGGGTACTTACCTCAAGTTGTGATTTCCAGAGATATATGGCACACCATTGCTGGGAGCGTCTTGGACACATTGCTACCAGTCACAGCTTGGCTTAGCTAAGGAACTGGTCTTTGGAGAAATGGTCCATCCCTCTCCTAAACATCTGAGGACCATGCCTGGTTTGGATTCACTTACACTTAATTGAGGAGGGTGTATTTTTTGGCCCCAATATGTTTCATTTCTTTCTTGCTCCCTACTCTCTTCCATCTTCTCACCCTATATTCATTTTTTTCCATAACCATGGTAATGACAATAGTGTAAAAGTCATTCATGGACTCATGGTCAAGTGTCTTAAGCTTCAGAGTCAATCCTTCAAGTGAAATCTTGTCCACACTTCATAAATATAGCAAAACTGGTTCCCAAAATGCCATAGATGCTGCTACCAAGAAGCAAAAGTCAAAAACACTGAGAAGACAGCACCTCTAGCAATTAGAGAAATGTAAATTAAAACTACACTGAGCTACCATCTCATTCCAATTATAATGCCAATTATCAGGAATATAAGTAAAAGCAAACTTGGGTGAGGATGTGGAAAAAAAGAAAACACTCAAACATTGTGGTGAGACTGCAAAATTGTGTAACCTCTCTGGAATGCATTGTAGAGATTCAAAATAAGTTAAGCCTAGTATTTAAACCCCCCACACTTTGAACCAATTATTAAATTCTTCAGTATATATATATGACTTGATATCAGCAAAATACAGTGACAAAGTCACATCAATGTTGATAGCAAAACAATTCACAAGATTTGAGCTATGGGACAAAGCTAGATGCTCATCAACTGATAAATGAATAAATTGTTGTATATATAAACAATAAAATATTACTTACCCATAAAGAAGCATGACTCTATGACATAGCCCAGTAGTTAAATGGATATGGAGACTCTTACTGTAAGCGAAACAAGAAAATAAAAAAACAAAGAAATATAGGTGGAATGTTTTTGCTGATATGTGGAGGCTAAACCACAATAAATGAGAGAGAAAAAGTGAAGAAGTTCAGTATATTATCCAAAAAAGCCTTCAAGAAAGGTAGAATAGATAGGAATAGGAAAGACATTAGAATGAATAGTTAGAATAATTATAAATTATTGTTTTAACTGGACAAAATATCATTATTTATTTTTCTGGTGCTGAGAATTGAACCAGATCTTTACATGTGAGGCAAGCACTTTACCAACGTCCTATATCCCAAGCTCAAAATAATTATGAATTATAAATAAGAGTTTCTATGCTTGTATAATTTTACCAAAATGGATTCTATTCCATGTAAACTTAAGAAAAACAACTAAAATAAATTAATAAATAGTGAATAGGAACATGAAACAAAATTGATAGAATAAAAGTCTGATGATTAAATGTCTTTAGGTTCATTTCAGAATTTTCTGAATCTATTCCTATGTGGAGTCTGCCAAAGGTATTCAGGCCTGAAAGAAAAGTAGAAGTTCATGATGCTGTAAAGAGAAGAAGAAGGGACTGCACCCCTGCTGCATTGATATACAGGTGAAGGGATACAAATACGATAATCTCAAGCCGCCCCCCCATGTTTAACTAGAGCAGAGAGGAGCAAGGTGCTTGATTATATATTAATTTAATGGCACATACATGGAGATACATATAAAATTATAAAAAAAATATGGAATTAGTTTTCCTGGATTTACAATGAAAGCCATTTTTTCCTTGAAGAAAGAGATCCTTGACCCTCTTCTAACAATAAGTCTTGTCTGTATTATATGACTTTTTGCACCCGTGATATTTGGGGAGGAAGATAAAGAGCTCTCTTTCGAATCATATCAAAATTAGCAGGCAGAGGTGAGAAGTTAGTAATGCTGTTTTTTTTTTCTTTGTAAAGTACAGAGTGTCGAGCTGCAATTATGGATGCACCCCTTGGCAGGGCCTTTTTGATTGTTGTAGGAAGGCAGGAAAGCACCCAGGTCCCAGGATCTAGGTGAGTGGTGGGAGCCAAAATTGTCCAGGTTTGCCTTGTTCTGTGGAAACCTGCCATCATGTGGTCACCATGGGTATTTCTTTCATAAAAATTCTCACCATGAGCAAGGGAGCCCAGGGACAGCTGGATTTTACACATGTCTGTGCTCTTCAATGTCTCTTCTGTGCTGATCTTTTTATTCTGCCTCCAGATTAAACCACTCAGAGAAAAATCAGGCTCTAATGCGGACATCCACATCCAAGTCTACTATGGGCACCTGTCAAGCCTGGTGGAAGCACTCAACAATGTGGGCAAAAGGCAATGTGTTTATTTGGCACTGAATACTTCTTTTCTGTTTCTACTGTTTTTGTTTTAGCTACCTGTCCCAGGTAGCCCATGTGTCAGTCAATTCTACTGGCCTTCCAGTGTTTTAAAAGATGTATTGACAACTTTCCAACAAACTGAAAGGCCATATTCATTTGCATATGTTTAAATATATAAAAAATGAAAAGTCAGCACTCCAAAGAATGCTTTGGGATGGTCTTATTATAAGAAGTGGCCCAGGTAATAAAGCTTTAAAATCAACTTGAATTTTTTAGCATTAGAACCAAATAGAACTTAGAACTCTGGTAACCAGGCACACACACATTCCAGAGAGCATGCATTATTCATCTCATTTAAAGAGAGATGCACAGGTTAAAGAGATGTTTTCATGATGTATTCAAACCTTCCAGGGTTCTAGGCACAAAAATGTCCAGAGCACATTTGCATGTTGGCTCAGCCTTCACATCAGGACCTATGACTATTTATCAGAAGGCATTTATGGGTAAAAGAGAGCAATTTAGAGAAGACCAATCCAGGCAAGTCCTCATCTGGCATCACAGCTGGAAAGTTTTTTGACCTTCCCCTTCTGTGTGTGTGTGTGTGGGGGGGTGGAGTAATTGAGTGGCACCTTCAATGGCAGAATTAGGTTATATCAGGACATGGGTGGTAGGGTGGATATTTAAGTATTGGGTTCTAGTTTTTTTTTTTTTTAACTGAAATAACTATCCAAAGACCTTATTCTGTAATCCAATGTGTGGAGGTCTATGCTTATATTTCATCTATTTCTAATGTGTAAATAAAATTTTTCAGTGGGAATGTCATCTTTGGAAATAGCCAGTATTGATTATTATCATACATGTAAAACAAAATTTTTGCCAAGCTCCTTGTAGACCATAATAAAGCTACTTGTTATTCTGTCTCCTGGGAAAAGAGGAAGTGCACCAGAAAACTCACAGTGATATCTGTGTTGTAAGGTTAGCTAAGCCTTCTGGAAAATTGTCTCTTCAAGAGAAAAAAAGCGGGAGATGGCCAGAATATGCAGAACAAATACCCAAGATGAGGAATCTCCTAAACTCAAAGAATTTTACCACTTGAATAATCTACCTACCCATTCCAAAAGAATTCTAGATTGTATTATTCTCCCTGACAACATAATACATGTAAATCATCAGATTATATACGTGGAGAAATTACAGAGAAATCATTTTCACTTTGCTGTCAGTGTTTATTGGGCACTTATATTTTTTTTTTGTTGCTACTGTTTTGTTTTTTTTAACTAGCCCATGTACCAGTCAACTCCACTGGCCTTCTAGTCCTTTATGAGACTTATATATGAACATCCTTATTATGAAAGTTTTGACACAAAGAGAAGTGGGAGTTACACAAACAAAAGAGGTAAATGTAGTCTATATTGTTTTATAAATGTGCCATACCAGAAAACAAGTCTCTATAGCCCCATCTGGTAAGAAGCTATGTCCTTGAATGCCTTTAGAATATTCTAGTAAGAAATTTATTTATTTATTTATTTTTGCAGCAGATCAGCCTTTCAATGCTGTTGGAATGTGATTTGATCCAATTGTACATTCATTCAACTAAGGGGCAGGCACAGTGTATGTGTATCCTAATGGGCTGCATCAGTGTCAGAGGAATCTCATAAGACAATGAGTAGATGAAGTTACACAGATATTTATTTGAATTCTTGAATTTTTAAGATCAAGGTACTTGCTGAAATGATTCCCTTGAGACCCACTCTTTGAGATGTAGATTGCCATCTTCTGTCTCCATGTTTGCAAGACATTTTTCTCGGCTTCTCTGTGTCCTTAGAAAGCAGGTTGCTCTAAACATTAAAGCTTTAAATACAATTGATTATACCTGCTTTCACCATTTGCATATTAAGTGAACCAATTAAAATTACCAATAATTTGAAAAAAAATCCTCATTTAAGAGTCCTAACTCAGTCTTTATTAAAGAACTATTTTGAGAATAGCTTGGTTATTTTTCAGCCAGTGCCCATGTAAAATTATTCTTTGTAGCTCATTGTTCTGTTCTTCAATAGAAGTTTTGGTGTCACTCTTACCCCTGAATTGTGACTAGCTTCCAGTATTAATTTGTCCAGGCCTGTTGTTTACTTGTACAGCTGTTGGCTTTCCCATGTATTTTTTTTTTATTGAGCTGTGTTTGATATTACATTCTGTAATGATAAATCAGTAATCACTGCTTAGTTCTCTTTATTTTTTTGTCTTAACAATTTTATTTACTTTTGTCTAATTAGAGGTAATCCATTTCAGAATAGTCACTTTGTGATTGGTTAAGCATTATTTCAAGGTTTTCTTGCCTATCTCACATTCAAGATAGTTTTATATTTCCAGACAAGTTTTCTTTTGTTCGAGATTTAAGTTGTTAACAAGAATATTTGTTATACATTTTAAAAGATTGTATTTTTAATCTAAAGACAATATTCTGAATATAAAGGTTTTAAAAATGATAATTTTCAAAAGAACCATAAAAGCTTGGATTAAAATATATTTATGCAGCCAAGTAGCTTCACTAAAGTGAAGAATTTTTATGTAAGTGTAAGAAGATTTGTTGTGTTTTGTTGTTGAAGGCAGATATTCCTAAGACAATTTTCTGAATAGATTTTATTAAAATTATGAAAGTAACTGTGGCATAAACATTTTTTCTCCCCTAACGGATCACCAATGGAATCTTCTCTTTGAGCCCAGTTTGGTCATTTGTCCACCTTGGCCTCCAACTACTGTTTGAATCTAGAGTATTTTTAAGGTTATTTAGCAAATATTTCTATTTTGGTTATTGAAACAGGAAAACAAGCCTGAAATATATGTAAAAGTCATATTTAAAAATTCTAAAAGTACTAATTACCTTAGAAAATATGATAACTGCTATCACTTTTTATTTTTTATGGAAAGTAATTTAGATATACACTTTATATCAAATTCAATCATAAGAGATGACTTTTTTTAAAAGAGAGAGTGAGAAAAATTTTTTAGAGAGAGAGAGAGAGAGTGTGTGTGTGTGTGTGTGTGTGTGAGAGAGAGAGAGAGAGAGAGAGAGAGAGAGAGAGAGAGAGAGAGAGAATTTTAATATTTATTTATTTATTTTTTAATTATTGGCGGACACAACATCTTTGTTTGTATTTGGTACTGAGGATGGAACCCGGGCTGCATGCATGCCAGACAAGCATGCTACTGCTTGAGCCACATCCCCAGCCCCAAGAGATGCTTTTTTTGTTTGGTTGAAACAGAAAGAAAGAAAGAAAGAAAGAAAGAAAGAAAGAAAGAAAGAAAGAAAGAAAGAAAGAAAGAAAAACTCAATATCTCATTGCCGTAGAAAATTTTTAGGCTGAAAAAATGGCAGTGCAGAGTTTTATAGAAATGTTCTGGCAAATACCACTCAGAGTTTCTCGAGATTGAACTCATGGGCACTCGATCACTGAGCTACAAACAAACCATTTTTGTATTTTATATAGAGATAGGGTCTCACTGAGTTGCTCAGTGCCTTGTAATTCCTGAGGCTGACATTGAAATTGTGATTCTCCTATCTGAACCTCCTGAGCCACTGGGATTAAAGGCATGTTCCACCATGGCCAGCTGTGTAAGATATTATAAATCAGTATATGCATGACATTTTTACAAGTTTATATGTTACTCAATGACATATAGCTTTTTATTTCTAATAAAAATTCTGCTTTTAATTGAAATGGAAAGACAGTTCTGCATTGCTCCTGCCCATATTGTTGACAGGCAATAGTCATATGTCATCAGATGTGTTCTGTAACAGCAGAGGTGCTTTTTAGCCTGAAAGATGTTGGGAACCACTCTGGACAGTACACACAATTAAGTTCTGAGTAAGGGGGTACTGAATGGTTATTGCACCCCACAATATATTTGTCTTTTACCCTCACTCGAATAATGAAGTGTGGTTCCAATTTTGGGAATCACTCAGTGAGGTTGAGTTACACACTCCTATTCCTTAGGAATTCTATCTCTTTGCACTTTTTGGGATAAAATGTTCCATGGAAATTCCCCTTGTGTTTCCCCTATATAAGAATAAAAAAATTCCAGTGGCTGTCTCTCTTTCCATGGAAACTAAAGGTTGAAGAGCCATCCCAAAGTGTGAAATGGTACTTTTTTGTCTTATGTGCTTCTTTTACCATTTTCTTACTTTTTGATATAGTCAGAGTTTTGAACACAGCATATGTCACCAACTCCATTGGATGGCAATAGGAATATTTTTCTGGAAGCCTCCTACACATTGAAACATTGCATCAGCTTTAAACTTCCTCAGTCAGTTCACAGACACAACAGGAGTGAGAGATTTTTGTCCAGGGAGAAGAACCTCTTCTCCACTCCTACTACTTGTTAATGTTATCTCATGTTGAGCTTTTATGCTTACAGGTAATTATTTTTCAGTTTGAAGAGAAACAGTAAGTCTTATTTTCCAACTTGAAAAGTTACTTAAATAGCCTACTAATCATTTTAGTGGCTATTATATATTGAGCACCTCTTGAAACATATCTTCTTTAATTCCTTCAATTGGCTTCTGAGGCAAGTATAATTAGTTTTGCTTACAATCCTCACAACTGCACATTAGAGCTGATAACTTACCCTAGGGCACAAATGATGAGCTAGGATTCCAACCCTGGTCTACACACCATGCTCTCTTCTGCATCAGCTTAATTCTTCTTTACAATTTACTCGCTAAACTTTTTTCATGCTCTTGATAATTTTTTCTCATATTGTTTTTCTTTTTCTTCTTTTGTGTAGAAGATTGGTTTTCAATTTGAAAAAAAAAATTCCAGTTTTGGCTAAAGATAGAAAGGCATTTTACTTTTACTGCTGCCCAAATGGTTTGCAGGCAAATATTAGATGGCTTCAGCTGTGTTCTGCACCACCAGATGTTTCTTTAAAAAATCTGAAACATTTGACCAAAAGTTCATTGTGCAAAATAAAACATTTTTATGCTTGTTATGTAGGTTTTATTTAGACTAACCTCAGTTTGTGTAGCAGTGTCAGTTATTGCTGTAATTCAAAACTAGAATCAATAATATTTTTTGATATGGTAATGGCAAGCAGCCATGAATGACAGTTAGGATTTCTGGCCTGATCAACTAATAGGATAGATCTTTTCCTGAAATGATGAGACCCTTTTTATATTTATTTATTTATTTATTTATTTACTTACTTACTTATTTTGAGATGCAAGTTTGTGTGTGTGTGTGTGTGTGTGTGTGTGTGTTTTGATGGTTGTGTATGCAGTTTATTTTGGACATTTTGAAATTTGAAATATATATTGCTTAGTGAATGTTTAGAGAATTGTATGTATTGAATCCAAAGTAAGCAAAGGTTATCTATGTTAATTTTGGCATGTTAATAAAATTTAAAGATTTTTTTACAAACCTTTAAAACATGTGAGGCAATAGGTCCAGCTCAGGGACTCCCATTGCATCAGGCATGCTCTTATCTTGGAGTCACAATGTTGGTTTTGGTTACATTTTTAAAAATATTTTTGGAGTATATAGGGAGTTGTATATCTGAACAATAGAAGAGGACTCAGCAGTTGTAAGGGTTTCTATTTTGTCAGGAGAGCAAGTAAACAGTAAAATGGTTTTCCAAAAACATAAGTACCTAATGTCTGAAAATTGTGAATGTGTTAGGTTACATGGAACAGGGGGAATTAAAGTTAAAGAAGCAGTGATAAAATGACAAAGATGGAAAGAAGGGATGAATGCAAAAAGGGAGACTTCAAGTTAATGCTGCAAGATTTAGTATATCTACCCTATATCAGGCACACACTCAAATGCTGGAATCTCTTTGTTTTAACATCTTGTTCACATGCTTCAGCCCTGAGAGTCACATTTCAATGTATGTTATGTATATACTAACAGGGAGAGGTCTAATTCTCTCAAGTTTCCTCTTCGCCCTCTGGAAAGAGAAGGGCTTAGCATTTCTTATGTATTGTGTGTAGGAGAGGTAGTTACTGAATCCTCATACCCACCTTATAGCTGTTCTCATTTGTGCTGGGAGCCATCAGCCAAGTAGGTATGACAAATTCCTTGCCAGCTTACTCCCATGCTGTCTAGTGGAAGGACTTCTGAAAGGTGACCTTGCTCAAGGACCAGGGCAGGATCCGTGTTTAGGGTGTTCCCCCTTTAGAATAGGGCAGTTTAGCATAATAGGAGATTAGGGTGTTCCCCCTTTAGAATAGGGCGTATCCTGCTGCTGAGTTCTTCTTGAGTGCTTAGGGTCAGACAGTATATTTTGGGAGACAGAAGCCCATGCAGTGTGGATTTGGGCAGAGTAGTGGATTAGGGCAGAGTGTGGATTTGGGAGAAGTGGATTTGGGCAGAGAACGTGGATTCCCCCAGAACGTGTTTGTAGACGGCCGATGTGAGATCGGGAATAAAGAATTGCTGTTTGAATCTACAAGCTGTGTGGAGACTCGTGATTTGTGCCCAGCCAGAGACTGCGGCACATTTGCATTCTTGGCCCCTTACAACATTACTGTCGTAAGATTGTGATTTTCATTAAAACTCTGAGGTAAGAGAAGAATCTTTTATTTTTTGAAATATCCTGGTTATTTTATATTGGAATAAATCTGTTTAAATCTATAAGTATTTTCTAGTTTTTGTTTGTTTGCCCCACTCACCTCTCGTGGTACAGAAATTGAACCCAGGGAATTCTACATCTACATCCCTGATTATTATTTTTTTTTATTATTAGACAGAGTCTTACTAAGTTGCTGAGGCTGGCCTCAATTTTGTGATTCTCATGCCTTTGCCTGCTGAGTCACTGGGTTTATAAATGTGTGACACCACACGTGGCACAGATAGTTTTCTAATCTTACCTAGCCCATAAGCCTAGGTTTTGACCCTCTAAAACATCTTTCTTTTTATAACTATATTTGGCCTGCTGATGTGTATAGCAGATATAAAGTACTGGTACAGCTGAATGAATGAAAAGATGTGAAAGAAAGTCAGGTACTGTCTGTAAACTTCATCAGAAGAAACAAAACTAAAAGAGTAACCAACCTCAAAACAAAAAGCGTTTAGAGCAGAAAAATATCCTGAACGAGCAAATGATATTTACAAAAAAATGAGAATAAGATGTAAAAAATGAGAATGTATTAGGTAATAATGGATTATATTTTTCTGATAATATAAAAAAATGCATGTTTATTTCCTTGGTTTACTAAAATCAAATAGTTAATTTTCTATCATTGCATATGAAAAAATGCAGAGTTTTATACAAAGATGTATAAAACCTTGTTTTATACATATAGTCTTATTTTTAAATATTATTCTTCTGTATGTGCTTTGCTTTATATTTTATACATTTCCTTTTCTTACTCTGACTATGAAATACAATCTTTGATGTCAAGTAATGCTTATCTTACTCCTGTGAGAAAATTAATGCAACCAGTTATCAGAATATGACACCAAATTGGGTCTGAGCAATGGCAATCTTCTGCATAATTTCAGGTTTTCTTGTGTTTCAATAACATCCTGTAGCATACATGACAGGAATCTGAAAACATAAATATTCTTGCATGAGTTTTACTGGAATTGTGAATTATATAGACTAAATATATCAAACTTTCAGTCAGCATTTTGATAGATGGCTTGCCAGTAATGATCTGCACTTTGAAGTATGGGCATCCCAAGTGAATGGGAAACATTCTAATTCATATTTTTCCATGTGTAAGTACTTGAAAATACATTAGCTTATTAACATTTTATTTCAGGTGCCCCAAGATAGATATGTTTAATTTAGCACAAGTCACAACTTAATGCTTGAATAAAGATCTGATTGTAATAATAGAGTATTTCTATATGTGTAAACTAAGTCATATTGTGTTAGAACAATAATAATAAATATTCTAGAAGATATGGATTCCAGACCATCTTCCACTTGAGAAATTGATTTTTTTCCATTGTCCCCATTAACTCATGTCAAAAATGAAGATGGTGTACTGAATACTTCTAAGATTCTTTCCCGTGTTAACATGCAACAATGCTGTTATGGATGTTGGGAGCTTATGACAAGTTTAGCCTCTCCCACTTTTTTCCCTTCTTCTATGCAGTCTTTGAATAGTTACTGAACACTTACTTAGTTCCAGGTCCTGTTCTGGGTTTCTATGTATAGAAAAAAAGATGGAAGGCTAAAATGAATTGTTGGTCATGAGAAAATAGGTTAATAATCAGGTTCCTTTAAGGTGAGGATGAAGGCTCAGAGGACATGAGCAGGATGTAATGGAAAAGAGCACTGAGCTGGGTGATGATTCTTTAAATTAAGTGTAAATGATAGCCTCTTTGTAGAAGTGACATATAAAAAACTATTTATGAATTTATATTTAATTTGTAACAAAATGCACAAATTTCAAACATGCAGGTTGACGGATTTTAACAACTGTATTCTTAGAAGAACTCACTATGCTAGTGGTAAGAGTTTTCTCTACATTTCTTTCTGCCCTACCCTGCCAATAATCAATTTTTTTTTTACCTAGGTTAGCAATTATTACCTATCCTAAAATTTAATACTATTGGAATCATTGAATATGAAATTCTTTATGTCTAACTTCACTCAGTCAACATAATTTATGTGTTATTCCTAACATGATAATTAGCAATAGCAATAATTAACAATTTTTGAGTGCCAGGCACTGTTTTAAGTGTTTTGCAGATAATGATTTGTTTAATCATTACCACAGCCCAGTTAGTCAGTGCTGATTCTCACATTACTGGTGAGAAGAAAGGCAAAGAGTCTGGCAGCAAGAGTGCACTTGGATTCCTGAAAATACACTTGACCCTCTGTGCTATGCTGGCTATTAGAGTGGTATTCAAGGGTGATTAAAAGTTAGCAGTGCACATCCCAGTGAAGGCATGACCTAGGTAGAGGATAAAGGCAGGCAGGTTCAGGAAAGGGCTGTATGTATTTGCAAAACTAAGAATCTATGGCCAGACAATTGTGTTCATACAGGACAGATGGGTGGACAAAGATATTAGAGTCCCTGTAGGCCCCAGAATCTAGAAAGGAATATTGATTTTATTTTTTAAAATCTAGAACGTTTTGAAAGATAGTTTTTTAAAAAATAATAATTGTGTAAAATGTCTATATAACATGAAAATTACCATTTCAACATGTGTAGTTAAAAGAGGATTAAATACATTCATTGTCTGGCAGTTATTACTAATATCCATCTCCATAACATTGAGAAATGAAGCTTGATACTCATTAAACATTAATTCTTTGTTCCTTTTTCTCATCAACCCTTGGAAACCACCATTCTATTTTCTGACTATGAATTTTCTGCTCTATGGTCCTCATTTACATAGATTCTATAGTATTTTTTATTTTTGTCCGATTTTTCACTATTAATTAAATAGTGTTTGGAGATAATTTTCAATTCACATGCACTTTCAGAAAGTAAGTCAGGGTGATGCTGTCTCCTTTAGCCAGTTTTTGTACATCTTTAAAAATGAACACAGTGTGACAATCAGGATACTTACAATGATAAAAATAGGATACAGAATATTTTTTATACAATAATCTGCCACATTTTTAATGGCTGCAATTATTTTTTTCTCTTGCCTCAACTCCTATCTAAACCCTGGCAATCACTAATCTGCTATTTCTTTGTATAATTTTGTCATTTCAAGAATTTTTTTATTGTTGGTTGTTCAAAACATTACATAGTTCTTGATATATTATATTTCACACTTTGATTCAAGTGGGTTATGAACTCCCATTTTTACCCCATAAACAGATTGCAGAATCACATCAGTTACACTTCCATTGATTTATATACTGCCATACTAGTGTCTGTTGTATTCTGCTGCCTTTCCTATCCTTTACTATCCCCCCTCCCCTCCCCTCCTCTCCCCTCTTCTCTCTCTACCCCCTCTACTGCAGTTCATATCTCCCCCTTGTATTATTTTTCCCTTTCCCCTCGCTTTTTCTTGTATGTAATTTTGTATAACCCTGAGGGTCTCCTTCCATTTCGATGCAATTTCCCTTCTCCCTCTTTTTCCCTCCCACCTCTCATCCCTGTTTAATGTTAATCTTCTTCTCATGCTCTTCATCCCTACTCTGTTCTTAGTTACTCTCCTCATATCAAAGAAGACATTTGGCATTTGTTTTTTAGGGATTGGCTGCCTTCACTTAGCATAATCTGCTCTAATGCCATCCATTTCCCTCCAAATTCTATGATTTTGTCATTTTTTAATGCAGAGTAATACTCCATTGTGTATAAATGTCACATTTTTTTTATCCATTCGTCTATTGAAGGGCATCTAGGTTGGTTCCACAGTCTCGCTATTGTGAATTGTGCTGCTATGAACATCGATGTAGCAGTGTCCCTGTAGCATGCTCTTTTTAGGTCTTTAGGGAATAGACCGAGAAGGGGAACAGCTGGTCAAATGGTGGTTCCATTCCCAGCTTTCCAAGAAATCTCCATACTGCTTTCCAGATTGGCTGCACCAATTTGCAGTCCCACCAACAATGAACAAGTGTACCCTTTTCCCACATCCTCGCCAGCACTTGTTGTTGTTTGACTTCATAATGGCTTCCAATCTTACTGGAGTGAGATGGTATCTTAGTGTGTTTTTGATTTGCATTTCTCTGACTGCTAGAGATGGTGAGCATTTTTTCATGTACTTGTTGATTGATTGTATGTCCTCCTCTGAGAAGTGTCTGCTCAGGTCCTTGGCCCATTTGTTGATTGGGTTATTTGTTATCTTGTTGTCTAATTTTTTGAGTTCTTTGTATACTCTGGATATTAGGACTCTATCTGAAGTGTGAGGAGCAAAGATTTGTTCCCAAGATGTAGGCTCCCTATTTACCTCTCTTATTTTTTCTTTTGCTGAGAAAAAACTTTTTAGTTTGAGTAAGTCCCATTTGTTGACTCTAGTTATTAACTCTTGTGCTATGGGTGTCCTATTGTGGAATTTGGAGCCCGACCCCACAGTATGTAGATCGTAGCCAACTTTTTCTTCTATCAGACGCCGTGCCTCTAATTCGATATCAAGCTCCTTGATCCATTTTGAGTTAACTTTTGTGCATGGCAAGAGAAAGGGATTCAGTTTCATTTTTTTGCATATGGATCTCCAGTTTTCCCAGCACCATTTGTTGAAGATGGTATCCTTCCTCCATTGCATGCTTTTAGCCCCTTTATCAAATATAAGATAGTTGTAGTTTTGTGGATTGGTTTCTGTGTCCTCTATTCTGTACCATTGGTCCACCCGCCTGTTTTGGTACCAGTACCATGCTGTTTTTGTTACTATTGCTCTGTAGTATAGTTTAAAGTCTGGTATCACTATACTGCCTGATTCACACTTCCTGCTTAGCATTGTTTTGGGTATTCTGGGTCTTTTATTTTTTCATATGAATTTCATGATTGCTTTCTCTATTTCTATAAGAAATGCCATTGGGATTTTGATTGGCATTGCATTAAACCTATAGAGAACTTTTGGTAATATCGCCATTTTGATAATGTTAATTCTGCCTATCCATGAACAGGGTATATTTTTCCATCTTCTGAGATCTTCTTCTATTTCTCTCTTTAGGGTTCTGTAGTTTTCATTGTATAAGTCTTTCACCTCTTTTGTTAGGTTGATTCCCAAGTATTTTATTTTTTTGAGGATATTGTGAATGGAGTGGTTGTCCTCATTTCCATTTCAGAGGATTTGTCGCTGATATACAGGAATGCCTTTGATTTATACGTGTTGATTTTATATCCTGCCACTTTGCTGAATTCATTTATTACCTCTAATAGTTTCTTTGTATACGCTTTTGGATTTGCTAAGTATAGAATTATGTCATCTGCAAATAGTGATAATTTAAGTTCTTCTTTTCCTATTTTTATGCCTTTAATTTCTTTCGTCTGTCTAATTGCTCTGGCCAGTGTTTCGAGAACTATGTTGAACAGAAGTGGTGAGAGAGGGCATCCCTGTCTTGTTCCAGATTTTAGAGGGAATGCCACCTCCCAAGCCCAGAACAGGCCCAGCGACCCGCCGGCATGGCAGTCACATCACCCCAATTGGAATAGGGGCAGAGCAGAGCCGCCGCCCGTGCCCGCAAGGTAGGCAGACCTGCGACCGCCCGGAGGAACAGGCCCATTGGCCTGTCGGCATGGTAGACACGTCACATCACCCTAATTGGAGTAGGGGTAGTGCAGAGCCGCCGCCCATGCCTAGAACAGGCCCAGCGACCCACCGGCGTGGTATCACGTCACCCCAATTGGAGAAGGGGCAGAGCAGAGCCGCCGCCCGCACCCGGAACAGTCCCAGTGACACGCTGGCATGGTAGTCACGTCATTTCAAGAATTTGTATGAGAAAAATCTTGCAGTAGGTAGTTTTTTGAAGTTGAATTTTGTAGTCAGCATAATTCTCTTTTTTGTCACACAAGTAAAAAAAGGTCTTCATTCATTTAATAAATCATTTAAAAGCTGGAGTTGTAGCTCAGAGGGAGAATGCCTGCCTACCACATGTGAGGAACTGGGTTCAATCATCAGCACCACATAAAAACAAATAAAATAAAGGTATTGTGTCCATTTATGGCTTAAAAAAGTCACTTAAGTGAAAAAAGCACACAATATGCAGCTAACATAAGAACTGTTATTCTGGTAGATGTGAGGAAAATACTCTGACTAAAGCACTGAAATAGAAATATTAAAACTATGAAAGAAAAAATAAGAGGATAGGAAGTTAATCACTAGACATGTCAGAAAATTTCCAGAAAAAAAACTGGAGAGAATTTTTATTAGATAATGTTGAAAGAGAAAATTGCTACAATATTTCCTAAAATGATGAATCTTTGGAGTCAAGAAGCAAAGAAAAATATTGAAAGCCATATATACTACAGTTTAACTATAGAATTTCAAGAACAATGAAGATCTTTTTTGGGGGGAGGTGGGTACTGGGTATTGAACTCAGGGTCACTCAACCACTGAGTAACACCCCAACCCCATTTTGTATCTTATTTAGAGACAGGGTCTCAATGTGTTGCTTACATCCTCGTTTTTGCTGAGGATGGCTTTGATCTTGTATCCTTGATCCTAAGCCACCTGAGCTGCTCGGATTACATGCTTTCACCAGCATTCCAAGTAAGAAGATCTCTTTTTAATATATACATTTTAGTTATAGATGTACACCACACTTATATTTTAATTATTTATTATTATGTGATGCTGAGGATCGAACCCAGTGACTAACACATGCTAGGCAATCCCTCTACTATTAAGCTACATCTCCAGTCCAAGAAAGATGATCTTAAAAACAGCACACAAAGAACAACAATGAGAAAATAACAGACAGCAATAATGGACAAGGTAATGTAATAATACCTTCAGGAAACCATGAAATGTAACTGTAAGAATAGAATTTTGTATCCTGTTAAACCAACATTCAAAAGTAGAGAGAAGATGAATACATTTTCATATAAGACTGAAAATTTATATTTCTAAGCAGGTTACTGAAAAATTGAGGTTGAGGAAACTTACTATATTTAGAATATAATATGGTGTTAGAAATGTTGGTCTTCATTTAATTTCTGTAATTAGAAAAGTTTTACTAATTTAAATATATGTATATAAAAGATGGAGATAGAAAATTAAAGTAACTGCTTGGCACTCTTGTGAATAGATTCAGAGTATAATGTAGTGTCCATAGTGGGTACAAGAAGGTGAGTGTAGTGATTATCCCTTAAGTTGAGGGATATCAATGATTTTTGTATGCCAATGAAAATTATCTGATGGAGATTCAAGAGAGTGTGAATACATAAGAGGAGAAAAACTCTTTTGAAGTGGATGTGGGGTAGGGACTAGGCCATTCCCAGAAGAGGACCAGGATCTGAGAGCTATGAAGTGTACAATCTCATAGCTGTATGTGGTCATGCTTTAAGACACTTAATAAAGTCAGAGACACTTTCACTTGAACAGATCAGAAATTAGAAAACAGGAATGGATGTATGTTGTTTGATAGATGTACTCATGAGAAATCAATGTTTTTTTTTTGTGGACTTGAAGTCTCTCTGAATATTGCAAAGAGCTTTTGAGTTCTGGGTGACATGTGCCACTGGAAGAGAAGTGAAAGTGTTAATAATCACCCAGAGTCTATATTAAACAAAGGAACTCACTATTTTGTGCAAAATATTGAGGGCTGATGCAGTTACTCTATATGGAGATAAATTTTTTTCCAGTGAAGTTAAGAGTTTCAGATGAAGGGTGTCAGGAACAAAATGTTAAGGAAGTTTGTAAGGGAGTTAAATATATCAATTGTCTCTGAGTTTTATAATTGATGAAATGACAATTAGACAACTATGATACAGGTAGAAGACTGTAAGCACCTGTGTATTGAATGATTAGTTATAGTGGACAGAGAGCAGAAATTGGGTGTATAGGCCTAGTCTTTGAGTTCTCACCTAGACCACTCAACCATTTCCAGAAATTGGGCCTCTTCCCCCATTCAAAGAGCTCATATGATGGAATCCAGGAACATGGTATAGTTTAATTTTTAATGGATGAATTTCATCCCTTACAGAAGTAGAACAATTGAATGCATGTGTATCAGAAAATAAATTTCGCTCCATGTCCCTTCCTGAGGTTTCCCTGTGGGTTGTTCACTCTTTCCTCCTGATGTTCTGGGACCATGTCTATAAACAGTTGATGTGTAGGCTGTTGCAAAGGCTGTGCTTTCCAGGAATAGAATAACTTTTGGGGTATTTGAAGTCTGGACTTCAGGATGGCACTTGAGAAGAATTGACAAATTTTAGTGAGTGACAATGATAATAAGGTGCTTAGGTAGTAAAGAGGAAAAAGTTAAGAGCAGTGGGAAGTCTAACATTCCTAAGCAAGTGTTAGAGTGAGTATAATAATAAGTGGGATGTGAAGATCAGGAGCTATAGAAAAATGGAATGGGAAGAGGAGCATTTGGAGCCTTGGAAGAAACAGCACTGAGAAGAAACTCAAGATTTCCTGGGCTTTAAGTTATCTGGGACTTGTATAGAGAAAGGGCAAGAGGGCTGGCTAGTGCCTGCTCATGACTTTGGTGGGAGCTTGATCTGGGTAGACAAGGTGCTCCAAATACCTCCTGGAACTCCCTCTGTGAGCATTTGATTCCATTCTCTGGCAGCTTGGAATGTCACCAAAGAGCAATGTGTGTAGGGGCACTCTAGATTTATTTACAGAGCATGGAGAATGATGTATGGAGATAGAGTAGTCATATTCACTACTAGGTGCCAAGCAAGAAAGGAATTTGACTACTAGAGTCCAAATTAGTGAAATCTGTGCTGTATGCACCACCCATAGACAAAAAATAAAATAAAAAAACTAATATCTAGGCATGTAGACTTGAGGTTGCTGTAGATGGGTTTCTGTGCATGGCTGTGCACATGTGTTCTGTGACTCATAGCAGACTGGTTGTGTAAAAGATATGCTTCAGCCTAGGGCACAGTTCCTCTGCCCCAGTAGCCTCAGCTCCTGTAAAATATTCTTAGTGATTTTCCAAGTGTTGGTTTCTAAAGTGCAGAAAGTTCTTTTGGTTGTTTCTCTTGTGACCACATCCAGGTTGAGTCTGAACTAATGTTCTGAGAAAAATCATGTCCCTGGGAGTGGGTAAGTAAAAGTTGAAAGTATTATGTTGGTTCAAGCAAAAGAATTCAGCCTGTTGACTCAGTTGCCTGTTATGTGATTTACACAAAATCCCACTGTGCATAGTGAAAGCCTCTGTGACCAAGATTATTCTGAGAACTTCATATTTTCTTTCATTTTTTTTTCAGGAGGCATGATAGGGGATGCCTCACTGACTGTGTTAGACCAGGTCATGGACACTGCCTGGCAGTAGGTGCATGGTTAAGTTTGATGTCTGCATCACTGCTGAGTGCACCTGGAGTGATGGACATCTCTAGAAATTTCTCTTGTTGACTACAGGAAGCTGAAGCCATGATGCTACTGGTGATGTATGGTAGGACAGGAACACTTTCTGTGCAGACTGAACATCCCTAGAAGGGTGGAACCTTAGAAAAACTTGGTTCCATTTGAGTTGGCAATTTAGTGTTTAACTTTGATGATGAGTTTAATATCCTGGAAGCAGATGTGAGAAACATGAGGCCCATGGAAATGACTTGGAGGCAAACACTTTTCTTACCTGCCTGCAGGACTGCTCTACAGTTTTCATGGTATACTATGAAGGAAAATAGCAGAAATCTTATGACAAAGATTCTGTGGATTACTAGATGGGGAAGAAAAGTAACTTCGTTATTTAAAGCCAAAGAATAAGTTAGAGTTGGAGCTCTAACACTGAGTATGGTCCTCAGTGTTCAAATAGTATCTTTCTGGTAATTTTTGTGAATGCTTGTGACAGAGTTTATCTCCACTTTTCAATGAGAGTGAAGATACTGCAGAAGGCACTTTACCCAGCCTCTGGAATTGTGATATCATACTCAGCCATGTTCCAGAGGTGAATGCTAAGTTTTGCTTAGTTTCTTTTATCTCTATGTGGAGTTCAGGGATAGTGAGTGCACCTTCCAACCTAAGAGGACTTTATATTTGTACATAATTATCAAATATTGGCACAGATTTAGGAGTCTTTAGTGGATTACTAAGTTTCACATCTGGTTAATGTGAAATTATTTCTCATGAGGGCTCACTCTTTGTTGAAATCAGAGCTGAACAAAGCTTTGCTGGATCTAATGGCTAGAGTATTTGCTTCCAAATGACAGTCCCAAGTATCCAGTCACTATTCAGGCAGTAAGTACCAGCTATGTACTAGGTTCTGCAGACAAAATGATCAAAAATATTGCCTGACTCTTGAGGACTCGTGGTTCCATTAGTGTGAATATATATCAGCTTCACAGCAGTTCATCTCATGTACGCTTTTTCAAAAATAATATCATTATTAAGATGTACTCTACCCAAAATAAAATTCACTTGTGAAGTGCCCAGTTCTTGTTCTAGGCATTAGCACATCCACACTGTTGTGCACCTATCACCACTGTCTATCAGAAATTCTTCTATACCCCAAAAGACAACCCTTTACTCAATTGTAACCATTCCCATTCTTACTTCTTCTCTAGCTCAAGGAACCATGAATTTTTCTTTCTTATTGATTTTTCCACTCAGAAGATGTAATACAGATGAACATACACTGCATGGCTTTTTAACACCATTTTTGGCCTTAATCAGCTCTTTTTCTTTTCTCTTATCTTTTGATGACCACCATCTTATACTTCACTGAGCCAATTTTTTTTTTTACTTTTATGGCCTGTGTTATGTGGAATAAAGGAAAGCCACACTTTTTCTCAACTAGTACTTATGAGAAGCCTCATTTTGTCACATTTCACTGGTCCATGTTACAAAATTAATACTCTGATAAAGGTAAAATGATAAAAATAAGCAAAGCATAAACACATAAACATAATCAAATGATCAGAGAAGACTTTTCCAAAGATAAGATATTTAAAACAAAATTTGAAGAAGGATCCAGTTACACAAAACATTGGGGCTAGACATTTGGCACAACATTTGCAGAGGAGCTAAGGTGAGCAGGTGTCTGGTGAATTTCAAGGCCTGAAACAAAGCCAGAGTGGCTGCAGTGCTTTGAGGATGGTGGGCACAGTTGAGAGAAACAGGCCTAGATTACCTGGGGCTTTGTCATTCAACACAGGTTTGGATTTTTTTCAGATGCAGGATAAGGTTTTAAAACAGGAGAGTACTATGATCTGATTTCTTTAAATAAAGTCTGGTTGCCCTGTGGATAATGGGTAGCAAAGATCAAGGTGGAAACAAGTTTTGAGGAGATTTTGCAGAGATCCTGGAATAGGGCACTGGCAGTCTTGGACAAAACAGGACAGAAGAAATGAAGCAGATTGGACACATGAAAAAGCTATGTCAAGGCCCATTTACCTGCCTATTGCCTGTGCATCACGTGTCACATGCCACCCATTCATGGATTACCCAATGTTAGTCTGAAGACTGCTCACAGAAAGTAGTTGGATCATTGATCACTGCCCCCTGATGCATGCAAGTCCATTGTCACAGTACCCACTGTTTTGTTTACACATGACCACAATCATCTTGGGATACCCACTGGAGACTACACATTTGCCATCAACACTGCCACCTCCAGGCATGGCCACCTCAGTCTGGGGACACTGGCCAGGGCCTGAAAATATATTGGCATGGTACTTGTGGGTCTGGTTGCATCTGAGGTCTTTCTGCTCGGTGTGCTAGCGCCCACCATATGAATGCCTTTTTGCAGGGCCACTCCTTTGTGTAAGTGCATCCCTCTGGTCTCTCTGAAAGGTGAAATGGCATTGAAATCTTAGAACTGCAGCAAAGCTGAATCTGGGGAAGCTGAAAAACAGGTTCATCTGATTGCAGCTCAGTTTGGGTGGACCAGTCTGAATCTGTCAAGCTGTGGAGAGCCAGAGACTAGGGGCAGTTCCTCAAGGAAGCTCAGGTTGGAGAAAATATAGAAACTCAGGCTCTCCCAAGCTCAGTGAGTCTTAAAATGCATGGGGAGAGAAAGGGCTGTCTACAATGGGTGAAAAGACTTGAAGAGGGAGTAGGAGCATCTTGCTATCTGCTCACATACCCAACTTGTCTGCAACCCAGCAGAATGGAGCTACCATCAAACTTCAGAAAATTCTACCTATTGGTGAAGAAGGAAAGTTCAGAAAAATTTCAAAAGCCAATAAAAAGTAACATTTAATAATCAATTGAAATTTTCCTTCTTTCCCCCTCTCTCTCATATCTCTATGTTATTTGAATGCAAGTATTTTTTTATCAATTTATTGAGGAATGGGATGTTTCAATAATATATTAAAGATTTTCTCTCTATCTATATCTTTCTATATCTATCTATCTATCATGTATCTATTTCTTTTTTCCAAAATCTGCATGTATGTGTGTGTGTGTGTATATATATATTTTTTCCTCAACTCTTTTTCTCCATGAGGAATGGGATGTTTTAATAATCTATTAAAATTTTGCTGTCTATCTATATCTATCTATCTATATCTATCTATCTCTCTCTCTGTGTATATATATTTCTCTTTTTTCCAAATCTGTATGCATATATATGTGTGTGTATATATATATTTTTTTTCTCACCTCTTTGTCTCCATGGATTCTCTTTCTCTCTTCTCTCATACTAAAACAAACCTCTAGTAATTCTTTTCTCACTCTTACTGTAAATTTTTATCTCTATATTCTCTCCTTCTCGCTGAAAAACCACACATCTTACATTACTTCTGTTACCTCATTGCCCATAATTAGAAAGTGTGAACCCTTTCAGCTAACTTACTATTTGTATTGTAGATAACAATTTAACACATTATTTCTGTTTATTCTGACAAACTGAAGCTACTTTAATAGGAGCTACTAAAATTAAAGTTGTATTGTTTGCATTGGGTGCTATTAATATTGGTCTCTCCTTTGAAGGTGAGTTACTTGGAGACTTCAGGGATGCTATAAGATAACAGGGTAGAAACTACTGCCTCAGAGTTATACTGCTAGGTGGGAAAAAAACATAAACAACATGAAAATCAAGGGATCAACATGCTTCAAAAAACCAACATGTTCCAACAATGGAATCCATAAATGACAGAGTAGAAGAAATGTCAGACAAGGAATTTAGAAGATACATAATTAGGCCAAACTTTAAAATGAGGGATGATATAGTATAGGAAATACAAGAAGTAAAATATCACTTTAATAAAGAGGCAGAGATTATGAAAAAAATCAAGTAGAATTCCTCAAATGAAGAAAACAATAAACCAAATTTAAATTTCAGTGAAAAATATCACCAACAGACTAGACTGCTTAGAAGGAAAAAAATATCAGGTAATGAGACAAAGTATATACTCTTGAAAAATAAAGTTAACCACACCAAGAAGATGGTAAGAAATCATGAACAGATTTCTAAGAAATATGAAATACATTGAAAAGACCAAATTTAAGATTTATTAAAACAGAGGAAGGCTTGAAGTTGCAAACTAAATTAATGCAGAAACTATTTAAAAAATAATGTCAGAGAAATTTTCCAAATCTTAAGAATGAAATGGAGAATCCACTACAAGAGGCTTACAAGACTCCCACTGTACAAAATTACAGCAAAACCACACCAAGGCACATTATAATAAGAGTGAATAGTAAACAGAATAAGAATAGAATTTTAAAGCCTGAAAAAACACATATGGTTTGGGATCAATTCAATTTTCAGCTGATTTCTCAACTCAGACTCTCAATGCCAGGAGGTCCTGGAATAACATATATCATGCTATAAAAGAAAGTGGATTCCAACCAAGATTTTTATTTATAGCAAAATTAAGCTTCAGATCTAAAAATGCAGGCTCTGAGAATATGCCATATTTGGAGAAGGACACAGATAAGGTACCACAAGATTGCAGATGGGGAGGAGGTATCCGGAGAGCTTGGTAGCATTCAGGCACCAGAAAGCATCCTTTTCAGATGATTCCACCCCAGCTTAGGAGTCTTGACTCAATAAAGAGTAAATTCAGGGGGGCTGGGGATGTGGCTCAAGCAGTGGCGCGCTCGCCTGGCATGCATGCGGCCTGGGTTCGATCCTCAGCACCACATACAAACAAAGATGTTGTGTCCACCAAGAACGAAAAAATAAATATTAAAAAATTCTCTCTCTCTCTCTCTCTCTCTCCCACTCTCTCTTAAAAAAAAAGAGTAAATTCAGTGCAAAATAAGTAAATAAGAGATCCGCAAAGCAGAGGCAGAGAATGGAAGTCATTAGGTAGAAAAGTGAGAAGCAGAGAGCAAGGCATGGGCGAGCCTGACTTTATAGTATCCCTCATATTTGAATAAAATCTGTTAATAACAGACTTAGCTCAACAGGTTTGTTGGTAAAAGTTCAGCTCCATTCTCACCACAATTATTAATTGGAAAGCCTCCTGGGAAAAATGTGCTGTGAAAAGATTAGGAAATTTTGGATTAGACAACCCTAGCAGCACTAGTTCATCCTTTCTTTACCCAGTATAATTATACTTCATGATTTAGTGATTAGTTTTTGAGCCTGCTCACAAAACTATACTGTTTTACCTTGAATGATTATAAATTAGGGGGCATTTTTAGAACTTATTTATCTTTGAGAGCATGAATCTTTCCTTCAGTCTAGACTTACACACTCATTATTAGAAGAGGTTAATTATTCTATTTGAGAGAAAAATTATGTCCTCTGGTGATATGTACAATGTGTATATTTTTATAATTGGAGCCTATAACTTAATGCATGAAGCCATTTTTAGAATGACTTATGGTGAGTATTTTTTGGTATTTAGAATCTCACCTTTATGAAGTCTGTGTTCATGATCTTTTTAAAACCCTATCTTTCATTCTATGAAAACATTGATATACCATTATTGCCTAATTTAGTACTCTTAATTATCATTTACCAGTGATTTTTAGAATTTGGTATTATATCAAAAAATCTACATCATGCCAAGAACTTTGGAAAATTAATTCACTCCAGATACTTTTATTAACATTTTTCTTAATTTCAGTCTGGTGTGAAGCTACAATATTTCGACTGAATTTACTTAGTCATATATTTGCTAAATTTAAGAATTTTGTCCGTAGAAATGAATGTGAAAAAATACTTATGGATTCAATTTGAAGTGAAATGAAGCATTGGCAACCAGCCTTTGGCTGATCTCTGATTCTTGGTTGTGAGTGGACTATCTAGTTATTTAGTGCTTAGCCTTCATCTACTAGACTCTTTATGAATTTGAATAAATTGTAAATGCCCTGGGTACAAAGAAATAATTTCTTTGATCTTGTGATGAAATAAAGAATATTTGCAGTCATGTAATTATTGAAAATTATCTAGTAATTAAAATTAAAAAAACCCTATTTCTGAATTCTTCATCAAAAACCATCCTTTATTTACTACAATTTTTTGTTATTACTACACTTCTTAATGTCTTTATGAATATATAATAGTTAAACCTTGAAAAAAGGCAATACAAAATTGTAGGTAAGAATGTGTACTTAGAAATCTGACTGACCATCTTGGTTCAAGTCCTGGCTCTAACACAGCACATCCATATAATCTTGGGCACACTAGTCAACGTCTCAGGATTTTTGTTTCCTTTTCAGTAAAGATAGCATAATAATAATAATGCCTGCATCAGGATTGCTGTTGGATAACCTGTTCAAAAATGTGTATTAATGTGTAAATCTTTGGACCCGAAGTAATACCTAGGTCATAGAAAGACCATCCTAACTTTTCTTTCTTTCTTTCTTTCTTTCTTTCTTTCTTTCTTTCTTTCTTTCTTTCTTTCTTGCTTTCTTGCTTTCTTGCTTTCTTGCTTTCTTGCTTTCTTGCTTTCTTGCTTTCTTGCTTTATTGCTATCTTTATTTTTTTTTATTACAGGAGGTCTTTTATTCATTTTCCTCTGCATAATTTTAGTTACTAGGTCAGCTACAGTCCTAAATTGTTGCATGAAAAATTCCAGAAATAAAGAATTAATGAGTTTTAAATATGTGCTAGTCTTATAGTGATGAAATGTTGTTTCTTTCCATTGAGGACATGATGATGACTTTGTCAAGTGTTTTCATGTTTTATACACAATCTGGGTGTTATCAGATTGTTGCAATAATATTTTGTGCTCAAATAAGCCTATTTACTTAATAATTGCCCCCAAAGCATATGAATAGTGATGCAAATGAGGTATCAGGGCATAAAACATGAAGAACAGATTGACTCCTGTACTCTGGGACAGCATAAAGAATATCTAAAAAAATCCTTTTTTTGTGCATGGAGGTTTATAGTTTTTATGGATTCAGACATCTGTTGGGAGGTCTTGAAACATCTATACCCTGGAGCCCAGGGGGGAGAAAGGCTGTGTTATTACTTTTTTGAATGATTTCAAGACAGAAAGAGGCAGTGGTGGAATTTTTCTGTTGGGGTTAGTTCAAATTAGTACAAGCAAAATTTTGCATTTCTGATTATTCTTATATGACTGGAGAAATGAAAATTATTTTCTTAATGTTTTTTTAGCAATTTAAATTCATAATAGCAGTAGGTAAAAAAAACTGATGAAGTAGTAGTGAAATAAGCATTGTGAGCTGAGTTATGCAGTTTTAAAGGTACTATCCAAATTTCTCAGTGCTTTTTAAATGATATTGTTCTTGGTTACAGAAAATTATTGGTTTGATTCTTGGTATGAAACTGAAAGTGAAAAGCACATCTTCTCTTTGCTTTCTTTTCTCACCTTCCATATTAACACTGAAAGGAAAACCCATCCTGTGGACAACCCTTCAAAGATGCTGTTTGTCATTCAAAACCCTGTTTTAGCAGACAGAGAAGGTACTGGAGATCCGGACCTTCTTTTTTTGTTATTCTGAGAAAGGGTCCCACACTCACAGTCCATGTCAGAGAAGGAGGTGCACAGCAGCAATGACAGATATTTTGCCCTCTGCATCCTACAAATGTGTCTCATTTTACATGGTAAAGCTATGTAATGTATCTGAAAGTGTGTGTGTGTCTGCACATATGTGCATGTGTGTACCAGAAAACCAGTATTCATATTTTATTTTCTTTTGAACTTTGATAATTAGATTTGATAATTTCAATTTGATAATTAAATAATTAATGTATATAATTTCCATATATTATAATCTTTTAATTTTTATTAGTTGTTCAAGACAATACAATGATCTTGACATATCATACATTTGAATCAAATGGGGTATAATTTCTCATTTTTCCAAGTACACAGGTTGCAGAATCACATTGGTTATAGAGCCACGTATATACATACAGCCATACTAGTGTGTATTTTATTTTGCTGCCCTACCTATCCCCCCTTTCCTGCCCCTCCCCTCCCATCACCTCTATCAACCCAATCTAATGTGCACATTTCTTTTTTTCTCACATCATCATACATGTATTTTGTATAATGATGAGGGTCTCCTTCCATCTTCCGTGCAATTCCTCTTCTCTCTCCCATTCCCTCCCACCTCTCTTCCCTATTGAGTGATAATCCTCTCTCATGCTCTTCCTCTCTACCCCATTTTGAGTCACCCCCCCTTATATCAGAGAAGACACTCGGCATTTGTTTTTAGGGATTGGCTATCTTTACTTAGTATAATCCTATCTAATGCCATCCATTTCTCTGAAAATGCCATGATCTTGTTATTTTTAGTGCTGTGTAATATTCCATTGTGTACCAATGCCACATTTTTTTTTATCCATTCATCTATTGAAGGGCATCTACGTTAATTCCACAGTATAACTATTGTGAATTGTGCTGCTATGAACATTGATGTGGCTGTGTCCCTGTAGTGTGCACTTTTTAGTCTTTTGGGTACAGTCTGAGAAGGGCAACAGTTGGGTCAAATGGTGGTTCCATTCTCAGATTTCCAAGGAATCTCCATACTGTTTTCCAAATTGGCTGCACTAATTTGCAGTCTGACCAGCATTGTACAAGTATACATTTGTTCCCACATCCTCGCCAGCACTTGTTGTTTGACTTCATAATGACTGTCATACTTACTGGAGTGAAATAGTATCTTAGAGTAGTTTTAATTTGCATTTCTCTGATTGCTAAAGATGATGAGCTTTTTTTCGTGTATTTGTTGATTGCTTGTATATCCTCCTCTGCGAAGTGTCTGTTCAGGTCCTTGGCCCATTTGATGACTGGGTTATTTATTTATTTTCGTGGTTTAACTTTTTGAGTTCTTTGTGTACTATAGAGGTTAGAGCTCTATCTGAAGTGTTATGGTTATGGTTAGGGTTAGGGTTGCATTTTGTAACAGAAGCCCTTCAATATATCAATGTGATTTCCTTCATTCTAAAACTTCACTTGGGAATGTTAAATCTTATGCAAACAATGATAGGCTATATTTTAAGAGCTGATAAAAAAAATAATGATTAATTATGTTGAAACCATTTGAAGATACTTCTATAATATGTAATCATTTTTAAATCAGCACAAATATTCCAACAATAAAATATCTGTTTGAAAATGAAAAAAAATAAAAAATTGCCTTTTGCTTTCATTGGGTGTTATTATTGTTAGAATAACCATTTTATGGCATGTTGGTTTAGGGTTTACCTTGTGTTTTTTTTTTTTGGTACCAGGGAATGAATTAAAGGACATTTGACTTCTAAGCAACATTCCCATACCTATTTTGTAGAGAGGCAGGGTCTCACTGAGTTACTTATGTCTTCACAGTTGCTAAGGCTGGCTTGAACTCAAGTTTCTCCTGTATCAGCCTTTTGGGCCACTGGGGACTACAGGTGTGCACCAGCATGTCCTGCTTCCATGGAGTTTTAATGAACTTCTTAAATCACAGTAAAACCTTGCATGCCTATTTTAAATATTGTCTCAACCTTATTCTTTTATTTAGCATTTTGACCTAAAAAAATCCAGGAGAAAAAATCTAAACTTTAAAGACTATGCTGCAGTCAAATAGTTTTGACAGGAAGAAATAGGTTTTATTACACAAACTACAATGTAATTTAATAACTGATATATATATATATATATATATATATATATATATATATATATATATATAATATACGCATATATATATTTATGTATATCATATATATATATCAGTTTCTAAGCTTACATAAATATTTTTTCAGAAAAAAAGAGAGAATCAGATTTCAAGTGCTTAAGAGTCATGAAATTGAATGACCATAGACAAAAAAAAACAATAAATTTAGTTGTTATGCATGCTACAAGTATAAGTTGTTCTTATTAGTCCTTACCAGAAAAATGAGATAATTGACGATTATACAAAACAGTGATAAATAGTGTGTAAATGTAGACACAATGTAAAAGGATATCAATTATTTTCCCATAATTTCTGGAAGAAAGTTATGTTTATTATTTCGTTATTCATAAGCTAGTTTACTTAAAACTTAATCTAATATTTTGTAGATTTTTTTGTCCCTTGTGTCTTTGACTTTTAAGAACATATTGATACATGGGCTCATCCTGGGCAGGGCTATCAGTCTAGATTCCCTAATGGGGCAGTTTGTACATTTCAGCTACAGTTCCTGGAACCATGGTAATTGAACTGGAGGAATAATTTGGGGACTTTATGAAACCTTGCTCCAGCAACACTTTCAAGATTTTTCAGAGTTGTAGTTCTTAGCTGTTTCAGAAAAAGCAAACTGATAGAGCTAAGATAAGCTAAGATAGAGCTAAATGCTGTGACTGTCTTTTTCATGACACTCTAGTGATTAGGACCACCAGGAGAGAAGGTTGAACCCAGTTTCTGCACCAAAAACCTTTGATTCCCACTACAGCATCCAAATGGTCAATGAGGTTAGGATGGTCATCATCCACAGTCTGTGAGGCCAGGTATGAGATGTCCCCACAAGACATATAAAAATTTCCACTACTTTTGCATAAAATTTGCATGTGAGGTGCTTTATGCTAGAAACTTACTAAAACAAATGGTAAGGTTGTGCACTGGACAACCGTAAGAATTTCATCAGAGGATCAGTTCCATCCTGTATCTCCAGCACAAGGGGCTCTGGTGAATGCTTGGCCCAATTAACCACTCTTAGTTTAGACAAACAGAATTGAGCAGTGATCTGATCTCCACCATCAATTTGTGTTCAGCCTAATCAAACCACTAGTACATGTAGCCAATCAGAAGTTATCCCTGCTCTGAAACTCAAGAAACTGAAATCCATATCCTAGCTCTACCAGTTCTACTCATTCAAGAAATATATCTTAGCTGATGTGGTTCCTAGTATGCATTGTAGATCTAGTAAAAAATAATTTTCCAGAAACTAGAAGCATATTATTGGTTACAAATGTATATCCACTGACAAACATGTATATATAATACAGTTTTTTAAAAAGCTAGCATTTTCAGAGTTAATTCATTCACTGAGTAACATCCCCAGCACTGTTTTGTATTTCACTTAGAGGCAGAGTTGCTTAACTCCTTGTTATTGATTTGAACTCAGGGTGCTTCTTCTCAGCCTCCAGATCTGCTGGGATTGCAGGCATGTGCTACTGAAGCTGACCCCAAATTTATTTTCATTTACCAGTAAAATATCTGTGGGTAGTTCTGACTGAAGCACAGCTGACTTTAGGAATTAGTGTCTTTTCATCTCTCACTTCCCATTTCATTTTCTGGCCTCCCCTGAACCCATAAGTTGGCAATAAGCTTTCCATTTTCAATTCCTACAGTTATTTTGGGGCCTCTGGAACAGTCTGTCTTGATGAGCTAAAAACAATTTGAAAGAGCCTCTTGTTCAGGGGGATTCATGCTATGACTTTTTGGGCTGAGTATCCTGTGTAACTCACCCCACATGGGGTGGAATGCAGAAGGGAAATCCCCAGAAACAACACAAGCAACCTCTGGAAGAAGAGAAAACAAACACTGGAGACAGATAACAGATCAGACTCCCTTCTGATATTCAGGGGAGTCATTGTCTATACTGTACAGCTGAGAAGTCTATCTATGTCAGTTTTTGACACTGTCCAAGCACTCAGGGTTCAGGACATCCCCATCTCATAGATGAGGAGACCAGGGCTCAGAGGGAGTTAAACTTTCGGTCCAAGGCCACTGGCCTTGAAAGTGATAGGCCTGAATATGAAGAGAAATCCAGACTGTTGTGAATAAGTCTTGACCTTCCAGCTCACTGCTAGTCTCCCTCAAGTATAATAAGTTTATCATTGACATAGAGGAGGAAGAAGGGAAGCAGGAAGGATAAAGATTCCCTGAGAGAACTTCACAAAGACCCTGTGCTGGTAAGTTTGTTGCTGAGTTCGAGAGGCTTTCTGCCTACCAATATCTTCTAGTGGTTGATACACATATTTATTTCCACATCACCTTTGCAATTTTGGCATTACTATTGTTTTTGGTTTACTTATATTTCTTAAGTCAACTTGCCTGTTATACTTACAGAAATGTCCTCAAAACCTTAAGTGTTTCTGGCAATTTTAAATAAAAATGAGTAATGCTTGCCTGTAATAAAAATTAGCTTTAAAATCTCATAGAAGTATTAAATGAAAGGCTAGCCATCTGTTCACCATTCAGTATCATGCCACAACAGAGGTGGAATACTCAGACTCAGTTTGGTAAATTAGAGCAACCAAGTCACACCAGAACACAAATTACACCTAGGCTCTTTCTCTGCATGCAGTTTTCCATTCCTGATATCTCGTCTGCACTCTGAGAGCAAGGCTAAGGACATAGCAGCCCCTTTAAAACAGGATGCCAGGTTGTTCTACCATAGATGTGTCCAAGTCTCCATACCTCATCCTAAGGCTCTAGGTCCTGGCCACTTCACTCCTAGTTTCTAAACACATACTTTTATAGGTGTATAAATTTAATCAGAGGCCTTGGTTTCTTCCAGCACTTTTTTTGCAAGAACATTGAATTATGTTATAACTCCCATTTTACCTTTTCTGTGATTATTGCTTTAAGTGCCCTGGGAAGAAGACACCAGATTTGTATAATATGCCCTTGAAGCAAAGCAGTGCTATGCTGTGCACTTTTCCCACTTTCCTTCTGCCTACCTGCTGTTCAAATATGTCTGAAACCATTTCCAGGGGAAGACAGAGAGGTCACCAACTCCCAAAGCATGAAGGGTCTTTGAGAGAAGGGCGCAAATACCAGTCACTGTGTAGAGAAGAAAGTCAATTCTAAGGGATCTGTTCTAGCCATCTCACACAAACCTCTGTGACAGAACTTTATTGGATCAATATCTTCTGACTCCAGGCACAAGGTTTTCTTTTATTAAACTGAGATTATTTCTATCCCAAATGATTGATCTTCTAGCTCCAAGGACAGAGCATGCAAACTTCTCATTCTAAAATTGTCTAGTTTCTATGGAACAGCCATGTTGTAATAATGACTTCCTCTCACCTAAGAGATGAACCACATGACATCCTACAGGCTAATGATCCTATAAAAATGAAATTTTTTAAAAATGGAAAAATCAAAAAGATTCTAGAGACCCCCGATACACCTTGCCCTCATTCTGAAGACTCCAAGATTTTTATCCTGTGAATGGAGAAGGCTTTGTGTGACTGCTTAAACCAGAGGCTGCACATAAACTACATTACTTTGTCTCAGAAAGCAACATGAAGTCATTGTGTCTTCAAAATGGCAGGTTGTGGCATGAAATATTTTCTCTCACAGTTGGCCACTTAGCTCCCTTCTGCTCAACCCTGTTTCACAACTGGGTTTCAGTCTGGCCTCCTCTGACTCCTCTCTCAGTGCTTGCAGGGGTCTCCCTGGGGGTTATGCATCCTACCTGCTTAGACTCAGCCCAACTACACCAGAAAGACAGTTGTGTAGGGGTGAGAGGTACAAAGAGACTAAGGAGAAGAGGTCCAAACAATTTAAGGACAGAGCTCTCCCCAAAACATAGAATTCCAAGAAAGTGTGGTCTTCTTGAAAAGGGATGAAAGAGAACAGAAATCATTCCCCAAACAAGAAGTGTTCCTCTATACTCACTTCTCATTATATTGTTTTAGTAAGATGTTTATAATATACAGATTATTTTTAGAATAGCTAAATCTATGAGGACCCCAATTATCCAAGATACCAACATGGCTGGGTAACTATGGTTCAACTGTTCTACAAGCTCTTATGCAGACCTAAGAATGATGGTTTAAAAATATGGATGGTTCAATTCAGATAATGTTCATATGGAAAGAAAGAAAGAAAGAAAGAAGAAAAAATAGTTAATTGCATGTGTGATAAGATTACTACTGTGCTAATTGATGTTGCATTTCTTGAGAAAGATGTTTCAATCATTGTACAACTATAGTGGTCCTAGTGAACTTCTGAGCCAGTGCATAGAAATATAGAAATATATGACCCAAGTATTATCCCTGTTTCCACTCAGAGACTCAGAGTGGACTGGAACACCCAACTCTGGCCTGCATGCCCTACACATCTGTCCCTTAGAATTAATGCTAGGAAACTCAGCTCATCCAGGTGTGCCAAGCCTGTCCTGATGCATAGGAGGTGTCACACCAAAAAAATGGCACTGAGTTTTGCAGAGTACATGTGATCTTGAGTAATATTTTTCTAAAATTTAATGCTTGAAGTGGACATTCATATGAGAATAAATGGGTCAGTGTTGCTTGGGGGTTGAGCTCTGACCCTGACCTCAGGGGGTTTACAATTCAGGGTGATTATTCACAGGTTGACTCTACCTCTTGCCCCTTCTACAGGATTGTAAGAGACCTGAAGGTCATTAGTACCTGCCAAGTTGCATGGCTACAGTTCTCTGTGTCTTTCTCTCTATCTTTTTCTTTGATTTCTACCTTTTTCAGCAGAATCCCACAGGGAGTTTCTTCATCAGCACTGTGCAAGATCATATGTTGACATGCTGCTTGTTAACACTGGGATAAAACTGGAGCTTTGGTCCCTTTACTTGTTGGGGCTGCTACATGTACTGGCCAGAAAATACTAGGGGAGTGTGGGCCATGTCTGCCATGACCAAGAGTCTGTGCCAGCATTAAGCTCATCTCTTGGACCAATGTGCCCAAAAGAAGTGGCTACATTAATTTAACCTCAAAAATTCAAGAGATTATTTACCTCAAGTTGTGACTCCCAGAGATACATGGCACACCATAGCTGGAAGGATCTTGGGCACATTGTGACCATCTCACCATGGCTTAGCTAAGGAACAGGTCTTTGATGAAATGGCCCATCCCTCTTCCCAAGATCTGAGGACCAGGCCTGATTTCCATTTACCTACACTTCATTGGGAAAGATGTGGTTTTTGGCTCCAGTATGTTTCATTTCTTTCTTGCTCCCTCCTCTCTTTTTTCTTCCCTCCCCATATGTATTTTTCTCATAATCATGGGCAACATAACTGTGTACAAGTCATCCTTGGACTCATGATCATGTGACTTAAGCTTCCCAGGCAATTTTTCAAGTGAAATCTTGTCCCCACTTTATAAATAAAGCAAAACTGCTCCCAGAATACCATGGATGTTGTTACTGAGAAGCAAATGTCAAAAACATTGAGAAGTCAACATCTCTAGCAATTAGACAAATGCAAATTAAAACTACACTGAGATATCATCTCATTCTAACTATAATGCCAATTATCAAGAATATGAATGAAAACAAATTTTGGTGAGGATGTGGGGGAAAGAAAACACTAAAAAATTGTGGTAGACTGCAAATTTGTGTAACCTCTCTAGAATGCAGAATGGAGATAAAAAAAAACACTAGGATATAAACCTGCTTTGAACCAATTATCACATTCCTTGGCATATATACAAAGGAATTAATATCATCATACTACAGTGACACAGCCACACCAATGTTTATAGCAACCAAATTCATAATAGCTAAGCTATGGGACCAAGCTATATGCCTATCAACAGATAATTAATAGAGAAATTGTTGTATATACACACACAATAAAATATTCCTCAGTCATAAAGAAGAATGACTATATGACATTGCCAGTAAATAAATGGATATGGAGACTGATATGCTAAGTGGAAAAAAGAGAATTCCAAAGAACAATAGGTGAAATGATTTTGCTGGCATGTCCAGGCTAAACCACAATTAATGAGGGAGGGAAAGTGGGGAAGTTCAGTAGATTATCCAAAGAAGCATTCAAGAAAGGTAGAGTAGATAGGAATATAAATGACAGTAGAATAAATCTAACATATATTAGATTGTATGCTTATAAAAATATATAAATAAATTACACCATCATATCCACCCACAGCAATGAGATTCATAATTAGAATAATTATGAATCATTTTTAAATAAACACATCTTTATTTATTTATTTTATTTTATTTTATTTTTGTGGTGCTGAGGATCGAACGCAGTTCTTCACATGTGTGAGCCAAAAACTTTACTGATGAGCTATAGGCCCAGCCTGAAATAACTGTGAATCATAAATAGGAATTCTTATGCTTGTTTAATTTTACCAAAATTAATTCTATGTCATATTTAATAAGAAGAACAACTAAAATAACATAAATTTAAAAATAATTAATAGGAACATAGAAAGAAATTGACAGCATCATAGCCTGATGGTGAAATGTCTTTAAGTTTATTCCAGAATTCTCTGAATCTTTCCCCAAGTGGAGTTTGCAAAGTTGTTCAGATCTGAAAATAAGGTAGAAGTTTAGGATGCTGCAAAGAGAGCAGAAGGGACTGCACCCCTGCTGCATTCGTTTACAGGTGAAGGGATCCAAGGAAGCAGGTAATCTGAAGGCAGCTCATGTTTAACTAGGGCAGAGAGGAGCAGGGTACCATGATCAAGAGTTTGTGCTTGCATTAAGCTCAGCTATTTATTCATTGGCACGTGTATGGAGTTATTTATAGAATTAGAAAAATCTGGAATTAGTTTTTCTGGATTCACAATGAAAGCCAAATATTCTTTTTTTTCCTTGCAGAGAGAGACCCTTGACCCTCTTTTAACAATAAGTCTTGTCTGTGTGATTTTTTTGCACCCTGATATTTGGGGAGCAAGATACAGAACACTGTTTTGATCAGATCTGCTCTGTTTGCATCAAAACAAGCAGGCAGAGGTGAGAAGTTAATAATGTTATTTTTTTTTCTTTGTAAAGTGCAGAGTGTCCAGCTGCAATTATGGATGCACCCCTGGGAAGAGTATTTTTGACTTTTGTAGATAGGCAGGTGAGTGCCCAGGTCCCAAGATCCAGGTGAGTGGTGGAAGCCAGACAGAATTACCAGGTTTGCCTTTGTCTGTGCAAATCTGCCATCAAGTGGCCATCACAGGTATTTCTCTCAAAAAATGCCTCACCAGAGAGCAAGGGAGCCCAGGGACAGCTGGGTTGTATAAATGTCTGGCCTCTCTGATGTCCCTTCTGTTCTGATCTTCTTTATTCTGTCTCCAGATTAAATTTAGAAAAAAATGAGGTCCTAATGTTGCCATGCAGGTCAAAGTCTACTCTAGGGCACCTGCCGAGCCTGCTGGAAGCCTTCACCAAAGTGAGCACACATCATTATCAGGGTTTGTTGGAGAATTAATATTTCTTTTCTGTTGATACTGTTTTTGTTTTAGCTCCCTCCCCCAGGTAGCCCACGTATCAGTCAACTCCACTGAGCTTTTAGTCATTTTACAAGATGTATTTAGAACTTCCCAAGAGACTAAAAGACCACATCAGTTTGTGTATTTTTACACAGATAAAAAAATAAAAATTCAGCAGTCTAAGGAATTCTTTGTGGTGGTCTTATTATACGAAGTGGCCAAGGTAATGAGACTTTGAAGAATCAACCTCAATTCTTCTGCAATTAATCAAATAGAACTTAGAACTCTGGTGAACAGGCACACACATTCCAGAGAGGGTGCATTATTCTGCTCATTTACATGGAGATGCACAAGATAAAAATATGTTTTTATGATGTATGAAAACCTTCCAGGGTTCTAGGCACAAAAATGTCCTGAGCATATTTACATGTTGTCTCAGCCTTCACACCAGGACCTATAACTATTTATCAGGAGGTATTTATAGGTAAAAGAGAGCAGTCCAGAGAAGAGCAATCCAGGCAAGTCCTGGATTCTAATAACTAGAATCAACAAATGGGACTTACTCAAACTAAAAAGTTTTTTCTCAGCAAAAGAAACAATAAGAGAGGTAAATAGGGAGCCTACATCCTGGAAACAAATCTTTACTCCTCACACTTTAGATAGAGGCATAATATCCAGAGTATACAAAGAACTTTAAAAAATTAAAAAATAAGAAAACAAATAACCCAATCAACAAATGGGCCAAGGACCTGAACAGACACTTCTCAGAGGACATACAATCAATCAACAAGTACATGAAAAAATGCTTACCACCTCTGGCAGTCAGAGAAATGCAAATCAAAACCACCCTAAGATACCATCTCACTCCAGTAAGATTGGCAGCCATTATGAAGTCAAATAAGAACAAGTGCTGGTGAGGATGTGGGGAAAAGGGTACACTTGTACATTGCTGATGGGACTGCAAATCGGTGAGGCCAATTTGGAAAGCAGTATGGAGATTCCTTGGAAAGCTGTAAATGGAACCACCATTTGACCCAGCTATTCCCCTTCTCGGACTATTCCCTAAAGACCTTAAAAGAGCGTACTACAGGGATACTGCTACATCAATATTCATAGCAGCACAATTCACAATAGCTAGACTGTGGAACCAACCTAGATGCCCTTCAATAGGTGAATGGGAAAAAATGTGGCATTTATACACAATGGAGTATTACTCTGCACTCAAAAATGACAAAATCATGGAATTTGCAGAGAAATGGATGGCATTAGAGCAGATTATGCTAAGTGAAGCTAGCCAACCCCCAAAATACAAATGCCAAATGTTTTCTTTGATATAAGGAGAGCAACTAAGAACAGAGCAGGGAGGAAGAGTATGAGAAGAAGATTAACATTAAACAGAGATGAGAGGTTGGAGGGAAAGGGAAAGAGAAGGGAAATTGAATTGAAATGTAAGAAGACCCTCATTGTTATACAAAATAACATATAAGAGGAAGTGAGGGGAAAGGGAAAAAACAAGGGAGAGAAATGAATTACAGTAGATGGGGTAGAGTGAGAAGGAGAGGAGGTGAGGGGAGGGGGGATAGTAGAGATTAGGAAAGGCAACAGAACAAAACAGACAATAGTATGGCAATAGGTAAAAAAGTGGATGTTTAACTGATGTGATTCTGCAATCTGTATATGGGGTAAAAATGGGAGTTCATAACCCACTTGAATCAAATGTATGAAATATGATATATCAAGAACTATGTAATGTTTTTAATAATTAATAATAAAAATTTAAAAAAATAAATACAAATTCTAAAATTATTAATGACCTTAGAAATGTGATAAATGTTATCACTTTTTTTTGTTTTATGAAAAGTAATTTATATATTCACTTTATATTGATTTTAATCATAACAGATGCTTTTCAAGTTTGGGTGAAACAAGAAAAATGAAGAATCCATATCTCATTGTCTTAAAAAATTGTTAGGCTGAACAAATGGTAGCGCATAGATTTATAGAACCAACCTGGAAGATACCACTCAGAGTTTTACAGAAATGTTCCAGAAGTTTGCAGTGTTGAACACAGTATAATAGATAAAGGGGTCAGAATTGCTAGGGAGAAATTTGTACTAGGGATGGGAAAGTAGATTAAGTTAAGTTTCTTCTTAATTATTATCAATTGCAGCATAATTCATGGAGAAATAATCATTTTATCTTGATAGCAAATAAATCTGTATAAATTTATTAACTAGTGATCTAGCTTCATTTATAAGATAATGTTTATTCAAGAAGTGTGAAAGGGTATAAAATGAAATAACATTGCTTTATGAGATTTTTTTAATTTGCAGATTAACTCCAAAGAGTCCTTAATTTCTAATAATCTAATGAATAAAAATACTGTTAAGGCTTTTTTGTACCATCAAACAAATGGTAGAACATTGTGGTGGGTAGTTATTTTTTTAAAGAGATAAAATGAGAATGATTATGAATATTTACAGATCTGCCAAGCCATTTAGGTTTCTAGTGTCCACCAGAGTATCTGCCTACTTATTGGCTGGCTTGGTTATGAAACATTTTCGAAAGCCCTTCACTATTATTTTACAAACAGCTTTCTAATTTTTTTCATACAAATCTTCATTAATTGCATTTTTGAAATTAATCATCCAGCTAAGGAAGGGAGTGTTACACTCACTACCCAGTGTATGTATGTATGTTTGTGTGTGTATGTGTGTGTGTGTTTGTTTTCAAAATTTTATTCAGAAGTGGGGTAAGAGTTTCAATTAAGTAATGGCCTCTTTCTACACCTGTTGTGCCTGGGATGCTTCAGGAATCCTTACTAATATTGCAGGTATGTCTTTATCTTTTCTATGCTGTGATTATTGTAAGCCAATAAATAAAATAAATATATCACAGATATGCCAAGTTTTATCTCACTTATAGTTGCCCATTGGGCATCTGTAGGCCTAAGTGAATAATCAGAGCTTTTTGACAAAAGCAGCTTTTAAGTCCCTTGATATGAGGAGAATTTGTGGCCATTTAGCAGAACTTGTCCCCATGGATTATCAATAGACTATGTATGATATAACATGATGGCATGACTTGGTAATAGGAATAAATGTAGTTTTACCTGATTTATTTATTTTTAATTATAAATTTCATAGATATTTAATTATACATATAATTGTATACTTATATATTTATAATCTTGAATATATGTATATCTCTGTCTCTCTCTCAGACACATATATGTTTATAATTTTGTCTTTCAGTGCTCTGCAAACCACTAAAAAGTGAACTACAGGGTGGCAAAGGAGAGACCTTGAGATTTGGTGCCATAGTGGTTTCTGATTATCTCAGTGAAACCCCTATTCTTAGGTAGTTGATCTGAAGCCAATTGGATGGTTTTTTTGGGGGAAATTAAGGTCAGCATAGTGAAGGCAATAGCTGGAGATGATTTTTCTTATTGTGTAAAATGAGATAAAGGGAGCTTAGCCAGGTGTTAACATTTTTGGTCTCTGAGATGTGGGGAGAGTTCATTTCTGCAAATGCTTGTTTGTGGCTGCAGAAATATTTTTTCAATTACCATGTTTGCGCCCTACACCCTTGAGTTGATTTGTTAAAAGTAATATAGAAGCCCAATAATAATTTCTGGAGAGTAGGATGGGTGCTGGGGCAGGGCAAGGTATGAAAGTAGAAGATAGATAATTAGATATAATCACTGTGTACCATTCATTTGGAAATATTATGCTCAATTCCATTAACATATGCAATAAATATTTGTTAATTAAAAACAAATTAAAACTAATTATTCTATTTGATCAATGAAAGGTAGGCACTCAACATTGAGGGAGAGAGTATCCTTATGGTTTGTTTCCTGCTTGTAAAAATTGTCCCTGTCAATAACCTGTAAAGAGAGCTAATTAAATAATTGGAGATTTCTTGGAAAGCTGAGAATAGAACCACCATTTGACCCAGCTATTCCCCTTCTCATACTATACCCAATAGACCTACAAAGAGCATACACTACAGGGACAAAGCTGCATCAATGTTCATAGCAGCACAATTCACAAAAGCCAGATTGTAGAACCCACCTTGATGCCCTTCACCAGATAAATGAATAAAAAACGTGGCATTTATACATAATGGAATTTTACCCAGCAATAAAAAATAACAAAATCATGGCATTTGCAGGGAAGTGCATTAAAGCAGATTATGCTAAGCAAAGTTAACCAATCCCTAAAAAACAAATGCCAAGTGTCTTCTCTGAAATAAGGGAGGTGACACAAAACTGAGTAGGGAGGAAGAGCATGAGAAGAAGATTACCATGAAACAAGGAAAAGAGGTGGGATGGAATGGGAGGGAGAAGGGCAATTGCATGGAAGATGGAGGAATATCTGAATGGTTTCACAAAATACATATTCTGACATATACGATGGTTTGAGGGGGAAGGGAAGAAAAAAAAGAGAGATAAGTGTCACAGTAAAATGGGTAGAGAGAGGTGATGGGAGGGGAGGGAATGGGAGGGGGGATAGGGAGGGCTGAAGAATTCAACTGACACTAGGATTGCTATATGTATACACATGGATGTATAACCAATGTAATACTGCAATCTGTACACATGGAAAAATGATAATTAATACTCTATTTGAATCAGATGTGTGATATGTCAAGAACATTGTATTGTCTTGAGCAACTAATAAAAAAATAAAATTTAATTTAATCTTAAGTAAAGCTATACATATCAGTTTGATTCAAGGTCAAATATTTATTATTTTCTTGAACTGGGTGAGTTAATTCTCTCCAGTGGGGGAAAAATAGCTCATCTTTAAAACATTTTCAATATTTTCAAGGCAACAGTGCCACAAATAATCAAGGTCTTATATTAATGATATCAACTTGCTGTCAACAGAATTTGCAGGAAGCAAAAAATCAAGCCAAATGCAGGTAAAACACTGGAAATTATAAAAACAAATAAAAAATAAACCAAAGTTTTTCTTGTTATCAATTTCTAATTTTATTACACTTTTTCTGAAAAGTTACCTGATATTATTTCAATTCTTAAACATGTGTTGAGACTTATTTTAGTGCCTATTATATGATCTATCTTGAAGAATGTTCCATGCACTGATGAGAAATATGTGTATTCAAGTTTTCACCAGACAGCTGGACCTGCTAGCATCTTGATCTTGTACATCCCAGTCTCCAGAACTATGAGAAATTAACATTATATTATTTGTTAAAAAATAATAATTTTGGAAGGAATAGTATGGATTTGAAATGCCTTGTTGTCACAGCATGATGAAGTTACCTGATAGTCACTGAAATATTTAAAGTCCTACAGTCCATCCGTTGTCAAAATAGTTTGTGCGATGTTCATTCTTTGGGAATATAATACTTTTTACTTATTCCTTCATTATTTGTTGAAATAAAGTCACTGAATCTTCCCATCCATAAAATGACAAGGATACTAAGCTCCACATGCAGGAGGGGATGCTATTATCCTGCATTGTTTTGAACTCTTCTATATAAAAGATTTGTCTGTTTCCATCACTTTTTATCAATGAAGTCAATTATGTTTTATCAGTAAATATATATTCATTTGTTGCTTTCACTTATAATTTACTGTAAAAGGTTTTTGTTTTATTGCTCATATTTTTCCAACATTCACTATTTCAGGATCTTTTACCTCAGTTCTTATGTCACTTTTCAGAAATCCACATATGGGACACCTTGGGAGAATCTCCTCCTACTCTTCCTTCTCTTCCTCCTTCATATGTTAAGGTTCATTTTTAATTTATCTTACCAGATATTGGAATCAGCAATTTCACCAGGGAAATATACACCTTTTCCTGGTATTTTTAGGGTAACTTGTGTAATTTTTCAGGCCCAATGCAAAGTGAAAACTTAGAGGGCCTTTCTAAAAGCAGGTGACCTGTGCCATTGAAATCATGCCACAGAAATTGATTTCTTTCTTATGTGATCTCTTCACATATCATGGTACACCTTGTCTTTTAATTGTCCTTTTTATTACAATATTTTAAATTATTAGCAACACTTCTAACATTCATCTTTAAGGGTGCCATATCAATTCTAAATGCAAACTTACTAGCAAGTCACATTGTAGAGCTTGCACATACATGTTGTGTTTATTAATACCAAAAAAGTGAATATGTTACACAGAACCAGTGCAATGGTTTTTACTACACCTTGATAACTGTGAAAGTTTCTCTACCCGGTTTGTTAATGAGTTTGAAATAACTGGAAGAAAAGTGACTATGGTTTACTCTGCTTTCCCTAACCCTTCACATCCTCAGCTGGAGAGGTGGGCTAACACAGTGAAGTACCTTGAGTGACAAAGTTGTCTTTTTTCTGTATTTAAATCTAATTCTGGTTGGACATTAATGTGTAGTCTCCCTGGGTTTTATCACCCTCCCTTTTTTTATTTATGTGTGGATAGGACACGGTCACATTGTACCCAACTCTCTCTTAGCTCCCATATTTCCTTGGCCCCACTGGACTTCTACAATAATGAGAATGAAATCTCAGTGTACATGAGGTGGCCAATTGCGGTATACCTGCAGGTATACCTGCTGTGTTCATACTTGTGGTCCATTGTCTTTTTGGAATTTACTTATGAAAAGTAAGTAGTAATATTTAATCAATAAAAATTATGATAGCAATAGCAGAATATTCAATAAAGGACAGGTCCATTTTGAGCAGGAATCCTAACTGTGTAGAAAGAGCATTATGGGGCTAGGCCTCCTTTCTCTGCCTTCTGCCTCCTCCTCTGTCTCCATCATTTTTTCTTCCCTTCATCTCTTTCTTCCTTCATTCCTCCCTTGCACAATAGTAAGAACACTAAGTAGGATATATGTACTTTGAATAACTTTATAGTATAGTAAAGTGTAAGTATAGAAGTATTCTGCAAATATCTAGAAGTTGTTTATCTTATATTATTAAAGTTTTATATCCATTGAAGATCAGCACCCGTTTTACCTGAACCAAATTTCTTTAGAAACAACATGCTTCTCTGTTTCCTTTTGTTTTTGCCACTAGGAATTGAACCCAAAACACTTAACCACTGAGCCACATCCCCAGATGTTTATTTATTTATTTATTTTTAATTTAGAGACACAGTCTCACTCAGTTGTTTGCTTAGGGCCTGGCTAACTTGATGAGGCTGGTTTTTAACTTGTGATCTTGCCACCTCAGCTTCTCAAACCACTGGTATTCAAGGTATGTCTCAGTGTGCCCAGCTTGTGTACTGGTTCTTCATATGGATTTTTGTGTATGTGTTTTAGACTTTATACTATTCTCAGGTGATGTGTAAGTAATTTCTCTCATTCTAACAGTTAAATATTTTCCCTGTTCATGCATTATTGTGCTGTGCAGAAGCTTTTGGTTTAATGAAATTATACTTGTCTGTTTATGGTTCTGTCCCCTGTCCTTTTACTGTCATAGCCAAAGGACTATTTCCTAAAGCAATGTTGTAAAGTGTTTCCTCTGTGTTTTCTTTTATATTTTGCTCAAAAACTTATGCTCTTTTTTTTTACTAATTTAGATTGAAAAATAGTAACTTCATTTGCTTTTGTGGTATAGCATGATATTTTGATACATGCAACAGTGTGTAGTGATCAAATCAGAGTAAAGATCATATTTGTCACCTTAGTAGGATGGGAAAATATTGGTAAATGGAACCCAAGTATTTTCTTCCAGGAATTTTACAGATTCACATCTCACTGTTATATTTATTTTTCTCTCTGACTTGATGTTTTGATATGGTGTAAGAAAAGTTTTGGTTTTCTTTCTTCCCCATGTGGATATAGAGTGTGCTCAGCACCATCTGTTAACGAGGTTATCCTTTATCCACTGTGTATTATTGACCCCCTCCTCAAAGATGATTGTGAAGTGAATGTCTGGGCTTATTTTTGTTCTCTTTTCTGTACATTAGTCTGTACGTTGCCTTCTATTTCAGTACAACAGTGTTTTAATTTTTATAGTTTGCAATTTGTTTGATTCTACCTTGTTGACATTTGTTACAATTATCTATACATAACAGTATAGTGCATTGGCAAAGCATGCATAAATGGAGTATAACTTCACGTTTTTCTTGTTTTACATGATGTAGAATTACACCAGTTTTGTAATTGTATAAGCATGCAGGGTAATAATATCTGATCCATTTCATTATCCTTCAAAACCTCATACCTCTTTTCCTCCCTACTCTTCCCTCTTTCTAATGCAAAGTGCATTTAATCTTTCCTAGTCCCTTTGATTGTGAATTAGCATCTGCACATCAGATAAAATATTCAGCGTTTGAAACTTTTCTGTTGGTTTATTTATCTTAGCATGGTATTCTCAAGTTCCATTCATTTGCTGGCAAATAGCATAATTTCATTCTTTTTAGAGTTGAGTAATATTCCAAACACACATGCACACACACACACACACACACACACACGTGTGTGTGTGTGTGTGTATGTATGTATGTATGAATGTGTGTGTGTGTATATATATATATATCACATTTTATTTGTCTATTCTTCTGTTGAAGGGTACCTAGGTTAGTTCCATAGTTTAGACATTGTGAATTGACCTACTCTACATTGATGTGGCCACCAGCAATGTATGAGTGTACTTTTTTCCATATCTTCATGAACACTATTATTGCTTGTATTCTTGATAATTGCCATTATGACTTTATTCTAGTGAAATGAAGTATTGAAATAGTTTTGACTTGGATTTTTGTAATTGCTAAAGATGATGGTCTTTTTCATATGTTTTTGATCAATTGTATTTCTTTTGCTATGAAGTGTCTGTTCAGTTCCTTAGTCCATTTATTGATGGGTTATGTCTCTTTTTTGTCATTAAGTTTGTTGAGGTCTTTATATAACTTGGAGATTACTGCTCTATTTGATGGGTATGTGGTAAAGATTTATTTTTTCCATTCTGCAGGCTCTCTCTTCATGTTATAGATTGTTTCCTTTGCAGAGAATAAGCTTCTTAGTTTGAATTCATCCCATTTATTGATTCCTAATTTTACTGTTTGTGTTTTAGGAGTCTTGTTCAAGAATTCAGATCCTAAGCTAACATGTTGAGGATGTGGACCTTCTTTTTTTTCTGTTAGGCACAGGGTCTCAGTTCTCATGTCTAAGTCTTTGATCTACTTTGAGTTGATTTTTTTGAGCAGAGTTTTAATTTCATCTTTCTACATATGGATTTTCAGTTTTCCCACCATCAATTGTTGAAGAGGCTATCTTTTCTCCAATTTATGTTTTTTGGCATGTGTGTCTAGTATAGATTGGTCTACATGTCTTTTGATATATTTTTTCAACTATTTCTCTGTACTATAGTTTAAGTTCTAGTATTGTGATGCCTACCAATTCACTCATTTTATTGAGAACTGCTATGACTATTGTGGCTCTCCTATTTTTTCAAATTAATTTTGTGTTTGTTTTTACTAGTTTTATGAAGAATGTCTTTGGGAGTTTAAAAGAAATTGCATTAAAGCTGTATAACTATTTTGTTAGAATGGCCATTTTGACTGATCATTCTGCCTTTCCAAGAGAATGGGACATCTTTACATCTGATGAGCACGCAGTTCCTCTACTCCAAGGTAGCGGCAGCAAGGAACAGGAGTTCATGAGGAAATTGTCGAGGCTCTGGAGGATTTGCACAAGCTGAACCAGCTTAGCGTGGCTACTTGAAGGAGAACCCTCTGACAAGGCATCAGAGGCACTGCAACCTGCAGAGAGCTGCCCCTGGCGGAGGGCGCGCCAGAGGCACTGGTCTAAGCAAACCTGAGGAGCTATTCGGGTGGCGCCACTGGCGCTGGGGGCGCTGTAAGGCCCGCCTTTTCTGTCTGGCACGTTCACTTCCCACCATGCTGCCCCTGGCGCACTGGGACCTGTATGCCTGGCTGCGCTCAAGGACAAGCCTCAGATGATGCCCCTTGTGCCAAGCTTTGGTGAGAGCCGGCTGCCATCGCCCATCCACATGGACTTTCAGGAACGCATCAAGGTGTATCCCAAGAGGCTGCTCAACAGCATCACAGCTTCCAAGAACCGAAAGCATAATCTGGAGCTCAACTCGTGCCTGGAGGAGAATGTGAAGATGCTCAAGAACCAGATCACGGAGGTGGCGTCCCGTGTGAGCCTGTTGCGTGGGCAGGTGGCACATCACAAGCAGAAAGTCCTCAGTCACGTCAACAGTGGCTGCCAGCTTCTGCCCCAGCACCAGGTGCCCGCATACTGATCCTGAGCTTGGGGCGCATAGGTGACCTTCTTCTTGAGGGACGGTTTGGTGAGGCGGGGAGCTTGGGCTCCCTGTACTTGGAGAGGGTGTGGCCCTGGCAACTCCCTCCCCGAGGATGCCCAGGACTTGGAGAGGGCATAGTCCCCAGGGATATCCTGGGGGTGTCCAGAACTTGAAGAGGGCGCCCTAGGCTTTGACAAGCTGGACCCCCTGCTCCTTACGGGTCAAGCACAGGTGCCCCCTTCACGCTGCCTCTATTCCCCCTCAAGCTGACTCTGTTGCCCACACTTCCCTGTGTTGCACAAACCTGAGCGCCCTGGCTGCTCCTGTGGAAGCGGGCTATTGTGGCTGCAGCCTCCAGCCTGCCTTTTCTTTTACTTTTTTTTTTTTTTTGCCTTTGAAAGAGAGAACAGAGTGTTAGATTTTGCGCTATTTATATTTCTAATAGGGAACAAATGGTTGTGTGTGCATGTGTGTTTTCTTGTATTTGTTTTTGAAAGAAATGGGAAGAAGAAGAAAAAAATACTATGCCTTTTCCTTGCTCTGGCTACCCCCCTTCTGTCCTTTTGACATCCCTCCCCCCTGCCTTTTTCTTCTTTTGTTTTTGTTTTGCTGTGAGTCCAAATTCCTATTTGTAATCCTTTGTTCTCCCAGTTTTCTGTTTTCAGTGTAAGTTTCCCTTGTGTGTAGGATAGACAGCTTTTATACTGTTAAGATATATCTCTACTATTCATAGTGTTCTAGTGTTTTGACCATGTATTTAGTCAAATGCTTTTCCTGCAATTATTGAAATAATTTTCTGATTCTTATCTTTACATCCATTTATTTAAAAAATGTTAATTTATTTCCATGTGTTGAACCAACCCTGCATCCCTGGGACAAACTCCATTGATCATGTTGTAATATCTTTTTAATATGATTTTGTATGTTGCTTGCCATAATTTTAATGAGAATTATTACATCTCTGTTTATCAGGAATACTGGTCTGAAATATTCTTTCCTTGATTTGTCTCAATCTGGTTTTTGCATCAGGTTGATATTAGTTTCATAGAAGGAGGTTAGAAGGTTTTGCTATTTTCCATTACATAAAATAATTTTAGAAGAATTGGTGTTCATTCTTTTTTCAACTTCTTGTAGAACTGGGCTGAGAATTCCTCTGATACTGGGTTTATCTTAATTGTTAGGCTTGTGATAAACACTTGCTGCAGTCTCTGGCTGGGCACAAATCACGAGTCTCCACCAGCTTGTAGATTCAAACAGCAATTCTTTATTCCCGACCTCACACCGGCCTTCTACAAACACGTTCTGGGGAAATCCACGTTCTCTGCCCAAATCCACACCTGGGCTTCTGTCTCCCAAATATATTGTCTGACCCTAAGAACTCAAGAGGAACTCAGGCAGCAGGATATGCCCTATTCTAAACGGGGAGCACCCTAATCTCGTATTATGCTAATCCAGGAACACCCTAAACACGGATCTGCCCTGGTCCTTGAGCAAGGTCACCTTTCAAGAGTCCTTCAACTAGACAGCATGGGAGTAAGCTGGCAAGGAAATTATCATACCTACTTGGCTGATGGCTCCCAGCAAACACTGGCTTGGGAGAACTAATGTAGTACACTCACGACTTCATGCTTTAGAGGACAAATGACTACCCTAATATTAGCTTGCTTTGACAAATGTTAGTCATCAAAAAACAATATATTTTTATTTTTTTTTGTTTTCCCCAGGAGAGGACACCTCCAAGACTCCTTTTTTTTTTTTTAAATCACGTACGTGTATGTCTCTGTGTGTGTGTGTGTGTGTGTGTGTGTGTGTGTGCGTGCACGTGTGTATCCACAGTTTTGTGGTCGCTTAGTAAAACTGCATTAAATAACACAGCCATGACTCCATTTTGGGTATTTTACTCAAGGTTTTTAGACCACATGTTAAATTTTTGATCCAAACAACACTTAAAGTAGCTATAATTTCTATCAGAGTCTCTACATGGAAGTATGAAATGATGGGATAAAATATTTTAACACTCTAACTCTCCAATATTATCAAATTTATTTCTAATGGAATTTAATGTTATCATACTCTTGACATAATGCTCCCAAAATAAATGTAAAAAGCTTTGAAATTAAAAAAAAAACACATGTGTATCAGTCAAGTGAAGTGACAGAGTCCCATAGGAGCAGGATGAAGATTATGAAATGCTTCTGAATTAAAAGCTAAGTTCCATGAGAAGTGGAATCAACATTTTTCATGTGCGTGTATGTGCATTGGGATAATTACTACACTAAGATATTTAGGTTTTTGTAAAGTAGAAGAATATAAGATAGTATCACAGTGTTAAGGAATAGGGAAATAAGGAAGCACTATCATAAACATCATGCTGAATTTAGCTGGAAATCCAAATGTGAAGCCTAGAGATGTTTTGTAGAAAGCCATAAAGTTAAGCAAATAGAACATCAGTTCTCTTTCTGCTGAGGACAGAGTAGAAGGCAATAGTTTGCACACATATTTTTAATAAATTCAATAAAAATTTTTCATTTCAAGGGAAACTAGTAAACCAGGCTGTGGTAGAAGAAACTGTCAAGTTATACTTTTTAAACTGTCTTTCACACATCTATGATAAAGAAGGAAAAATGACTATTTCCCATGAATCAATTCAGTAATAACAGAAAGTTTTCTCAGATAAATGGCTACACTTTGATTAATGCTGCAGTATTCATTAACTCTGGTGCCTCATCTAGAATAGTCACTCAGTGCCTGAAAGACTCAGGGCTACAAAGTAGGTACCCAGGGCTTTGAGATTTCTTCAAGAAAAAAATTATTTTTTTCCCGGCTTTGGCCATCCTGATATCAATATATGGAATCAGATATTTGGGGCAAAGTTGTACTCTGATGATCCAATTACCTTTCTCCTTTAAAATTACAAAAGAAAATTTATTGAAAATTCTTACTTTAAGAGTAAAGGAAGGAGAATATGGAGAAGGAGAAGGGAGAGAAGGGGAGGAACTGGCGCCTGAAATGGAGTAAATATTTCCCATGCATGTATGATTATGTAAAAACAAACCCAAATATTATGTACAATAATACAAACAAGAAGTATATATGTAGGGGCTGAAGTTGAGACTCAGTAGTAGAGCACTTGCCTAGCATGGGTGTGGTACTGGGTTTCATTCTCAGCTCCACATAAAATAAATGAATAAATAAAGATCCATCAAAAAAATAAATAAATGCTTACTTTACCTGAACACCCAAAGTCTGTTGTCATTCATTAAATGAATTTAAATTGTCTTTGAAAAACATTTTTTTAAAGTTTTCAGTGAACAAAATCATCCTTTGGTAGTTGAGTGAAAAATCAGTAAAAATTCATTTGAAAGTTTAAATATTTTTCAAGAAGTGACAAAATAACTTTAAATTATCATAAACTTTTTTATTACAGAAAAGTCAGTAATGTGATAGAAAATATTTGTTTTTTATTGCTGTTGTCATGTTTTTTTAAATTTTTATTTTTGTTCTGTTCCTAGCAAAAAATGTAAGGCCTCTCACTATACCCCAGATATTGGTGTATAAGAACATAAATTTTTATAAACCCCAAACTAATGTTTCATGTGAGTGTGTATACTCTTACAATATATTTTTTTCATGTTTTTCAATTGGAAACAATTTAGAGTAATGACACCCTATTTTGGATATGCCTCCCATAGAGATTTATTTTCCAAATGACAATTCTCTGAGAAGTAAACATGGAGAGTGAACTGAGACATCTTCTTTTAGAAAGAAATCAAGGAAGAGATGGAAAATAAGAAATAAGAAAAAAACCAATGAAATGAGGAAGGAAGAAACTAGACAAGAGAGAAAAGAAAGAAGAAATTTGACTAATGGTTTTTCTTATTTGGAAATGAAGATAGGTTAAGGCACCTTCTTCCTGAGGGAGCCAGTTTTTCTTCCAATTTCCTCTTTCCATTGTAGTCTATCTTCTCATTCTCTCACTCTCATCATATTAAATATTTAGCAGATACACATTGTCATTATGAATCAATCTGTGCTTGAAGATAATTTATTCAGAGTAATGACAGTCTACCTTAGCCATGAGGAGGTAGTTTAAGAACTGTGAAAAAAAAATCGTCGATGCCAATCATGCAGGATTTTGTCTTTCCCATTCTAGAAACCAAAATGTGAAACTCTTTCCTGTTAACCTTGTCTGAGAAATGTAAGGGAAGGTCCTGACTGGCCCTGGTCATGTCCAACCCTACTAAATATTGTTGTTAGCATAATGGAACTTGATCTGGAAAGATATGACTCACAGACCATGTTATCTGTTTCTGGTAGGTTAGTGTTAGTAAATACCGTAGCTCAAAATTGCAAGATCTACATGGGAAGTGTTAAGTTATTTTAAAAAAATGGAGAAAGATTATGGAGCTCTCAGTGTCACCAAATACCTATTAATTATCTGATCAATAGGACTGTGTTTCTCAGTAATATCACCCACAATTTATCTGCCCCTTAATGTGTATCAGCAAACCCCTTTACTTGGACTATCTTCATTTATTTAAACAAGAGGTATGTTGGGTAAGAAAAAGAAAGTAATCTCATTTTATAGGTAGCATATTGGAAGTTAGGTAGACTTAAAAAATATATCAGATAATTTTCTCATAAATATGAGTTTAGTAAAATAAGTTTAGAACATCTTTTCCTTAGTATTCAATGAATTACCACCTATGGAGCAGAGTGATAAATAATCATTCTTATTGATGTATAAGCATCTTTTTAATGTAAGGTACTAGTTTAATCCCTAAGGGCTTATGTTCACTGTTCTCTAAAAAGATAATAAAAATAGAAAAAATCGATTTTTCTTGACTTTCTTATTGGAAAATATCAGCAACACTTCGCAGAAAAATATACAAAAAAAAGATAAATAAAAGAAAAAGAAAGAAAGAAAGAAAGAAAAAGAAAGAATGAAAGGAAAGAAGAAAAGAAAGAAGAAAGAGTTGTTGAAAATTATTAATTTTCAGTAGAAATTTTATTGTTGAGGGCCAGTCATAGGGCTGGACATGTTTGAGGCTAGGAAAATAACCAACCCTTCTTTGATTGTTTTAATAAACAAACTTTATTTTAAGGAGAGTTGAATGAAGAAAAATGAATCACATAGTACCATGTTCCCATATGTCTTTCCTATCAGAGTTTCTACTATTTTTTTCTTTGTATATTTCTGAGAAACATTTGATGTAAGTACAAAATCAAAATATTTTGCCAATAGTGATGGTACTAAATAATTATTAATGGCAATAGATAGTTTAGTTATATATTTAAAAATTAATTTTACAGTTTTTAAAGCATTGAGAAAGAATAATGTCAATTTTCACCATGATGGCATCTTACAGAGTAGATACACCATGCCAGAAGTCCCTGTTCTTAACCTCTTTAACATCTACTCTGCCTGATTTCTTGGCAATGTTTACCTTTTTTAATGTTTGACTTTTTCAGAATGTCATAAATTTGGAATTACACATATGTGGCATTTCAGACAATATATTCTTTCTGGCAGTATGTATTAATGATGCCTCCTTGTGTTTTCATGTTTGATAGTAAATTTCATTTTATTAGTTTTTTTAGTGACCCTCCAGTGTTTGGATGTATCAAAGTGTTTACATTGATAACAGGTAAATGGCTACTGAAATCTCTCTTAGCTGCTTTCTTTTCTTGGCAATCATAAGTGAAGAAGCTGTGGATGTTTGTATGTGGATATAGCTTTCAATTCCATCGAATTAACACTGAGAAATACAATTAGTGGGCCATATTAAGTGTATATTGTGATTTTTAAGAAGCTATAAAGCTGTCTTCCAGAGTGGCTGTCCAATTTTTTTTATCTCCACACAAATGTATGAGAGTTCCTTTTGTTCCCTATCTTTGCCAGCTCTTGATATTGTCAGGAATAAAATTTTATAAATTTTTACAAGTGTGTTTAATTTGTAATTCCTTTTTTTCTCCCAAAACTTATTTATTATACCCAACAATTAGAATAATGCCTGAATTTAACATGCACCAGCAAGAAAATTAGTAATCCATTATCTTGGATAATTAGGGATGAAGAAAATGTTGACATGCACCATAATTTTACCTTGAGAAAGCTTGTTTAAGACATGGCTTATGCATTGTTGTATCCTTGCAACTCAGCACAGGTGGGCAGATAATAAAGACATCCATAGAGTACAAGCCTGTTCACAAATTATAATATTTTTCTTATCACATTACACATTTATTGATCATCAGGCTGCTGAGCAATTTTATTTAATTTGGCACAGCTTTGTCAAAAGTCCTAGCTCAACAAACTACTCTGGGAATAGGTAAAACATACTCTTATTCAGTGTCCTTGGGTTCAGAGACAGAATAATATAGCCAGAATAGAAAGGAGAATGCTATTTTCTGGGAGCAAGAGATTAATACAGCTATTAATTTTTGGCACCATCAAATCAGATAATTGATAATGGTGGGAAAAGAAGGGGGGTCCCAATGTATAAGTTAAACCCAATAAAAAACAAACGTGCCTGTCATGGATAGAGAAATGACATGAAAAGAGCATTTGAATAGTCAACTTGGAGTAAATCTAAGCAAGATTCAAGTACTTTCAGTCTGTGTAGTGTGTCCTAAACATATTGAAGTAAAGCTACTATTCAATCATACATCTTTATTGCCTTATTTTAACATTTCTCCAATTAAAAACGTTATATCTTTATTTTAAAATCTCATCTGCCAACTCATTTTCCACCAACTCAGAAAGCAGAAAACTTCTCTGGTTTCACAGCCTTTTCCTGAGGCGCTGCCTTTGTGGGACTCTTAGCAGCAGCCATTGCCATTTTTTTAAATGCCTGCTTAGATAATTTTTTTTTTTTTTGCTTCCTTGGCAGCCTAAGAGCTTGCTTTCATTGAGACTTTTTAACTTCTGGTTTCTGATTCCTCTTGGCCATGATATCCGCAAGGGATGCACCAGTGATGGCCCTCTGAAATTTGGCTTCAACTTGGGTTCTCTTCTTTTGAATTTCTTCTGACTGGCCTTTTTTATGCTTTCTTCTGTAGAGGACAGTACAGTTTAACTGCCGAAGATTCCTCTTGGATAGAAAAGCTGACTCACATTTTGCATTAAGAAATTGGAAAACCTTTCCTTCAGTCCTTGCATAGTGACTCCTGTATATGGGGTATATCTGGTACCCACTAAAACTGCACAGCTTTAACTTTATGGCAGTGGCTGATTTGTAATTTCTTAATGACATATAATACTCAGCATCTTTTCCTATGCTTTCCAAATACATAGTTTGTTTTTTCTGAGGAATATATTTATTTCTTTCATTCAATTTTAAAACAATTGCATTAGGGTAATACTGAAATACAATTAAGTATACATATATACTTCATACATTGTCATGTTTGCACATACCTATTTATCAGTGTAACAATGACCACAATCAAGTTTTTAACATTGATAGTTTATGCAGATGGTTCTTGGTGCCCTGTTGTATTTCTACCTCTTGTTTCCTCCTCCAAGGGGGGGGGGGCAAAATAAAACAAAAACAAAAAACAAAACAAAACAAACAAACAAACATAAAAACCTGACTGATTTTGTATTGTGATACATGTACAGTAAATTGGAAATCACACAAATTGTCAAAGTCTTAATATGCATAGATAGTGATCTTGGAACAATTAGTCACCCCTCAAACTTAGTTTACTCATCTGTAAGATCAGAAGTCTTCCAATCAGGACTCATGATGCTGGAAAAATAAGGAAAAAGTGAATAATGAATCAAGAACACTGCCTGACATAGAGAAGGCTCTTGATTTCTGGTATTCAGTGTTACCATCCATGCTTTAGTTTGGTGATGCAGAGTACATGTGGGTGACTCTAAATCCATAGTTTCTTTCTTTTTATTTTATTTTATTTGTTATTTTTAGATATGCATAATGATAGAATATATTTTGCCATATATTACATATCTAGAATATAACTCATTGTATTTAGGATTCTACTTTTGTGGTTCTACATAATGAGGTTATTCTGGTCATGTGTTCAAATACAAGGATATGAAAGTTATGTTCAATTCCATAGTTTGTTTCTGCCACCTCTAGCTATAATTGTATAGACTTCAGTGTTTTAAAGATTTTTTTCCTTATTGGTGTTATTGAGGTTGAATTCTCATAAAAGAGCCCATCAAAAATAAGTTAAGTAGTGACATTTATACTTTTGTGGTATAATTACCACGATTACTTTGATTTAAACATTTTAATTACTGAGAATAAATTATATAATCAGTGAATCAACCACTCACTTAAATGCCTTCCAAGCCCCTGGCAACAAACTCTCTCTTTTCTAACTCTATGATTTCCAAATTTTGAGTATTTAATATAAATGTGGTAATAGCACATGTGAAATTTCATGTCTGATTTTGTCTACTTTTCTTAATATTTTTGAGATTTGTCAACATGGTCACTTGTATCAGTATTTCATTTTTATTGCAGAATAATATTCAAACATATATATGGATGCTATATAGAGATATATATTTGTTTATATGAATACATATATACACATGTGCTTATTCAGACAAGGATACATGTAAATACATAGACACATTTGTTTTCATTCTTAATGGAATTTTGGATTTTTATATATCTTCTAGTGGAAATGGTGATGTCATTGATATTCATGTTCAAGTGTTTTAAAATCTGTTTTCAGTTCATTTGAAAATGTAGCTAGAAATAAAATTCTGGGTCATGTGGTAATTCTGTTTAAAATTTTAATAATCATCAAATTCTTTTCTATACCTACTATACTCTTTTTTATATTCTGAACAGAAGTGTGTGTGGCTTCTAGTTTGTTCACATGGTGCCCAACACTTCTATTTTTAATGTAATGCCAGTATTCTCTTGTTCATGAAGTACTCTTTCATGGTATTTGTTGCATTTCTGTTGTTCAGTTTATTGTTGTAGTGGTTTTGTATAGGGAAATGAACCTCTAAGGTGGTCCACCAATGTGATCCTCTTGTACCTGTTGTGTTCATAGAGTCTCACTAAGTTACCCAAGGTTCCCACAAACTTGCAATACTACTGCAGACTCCTGAGTAGTTTTGATATAAGCATGTGCATATTAATAGACAAAAAAAGAAAAGCATCAATATTCCTCTAATATAATTTCTCTGAAAGAAATATCAGGAACTTTAATGCAGGAAGACAAAAAATAGACCAAATATAAATCTCTAAGATACAAAGTACATAAAAATTTACATAAAAAGTACATAAAACTTTATGACATGCAAATGGTGTAAGATACAGTGAAAATTAATGCAAATGTTGAAAAAACTGATCCAGATACAGAAAAAAATATCCACAAGCTATTTGTTATCTATTTAGATAACATTGTTGTAATAAAAAATTTGAATTCTATTTCATTGATTTTTATGAGGTAAATTTTCTGAAATAGATAATATTGTTTTAATAAGAGTGACAAAGTTGCTTTTGATCAGTTTAGTCAGAAGCAGACTTTTTTTCTCTATTTAATTTGCATAGATTTATTATTTGAGTGTCAGCATAGATCAGCACCAAAGGACTGAGCATGCCATTACCACTAATACCAAGCCTTTGAAGACATCTCAAGATGAGATAATTTGCTCACACTATGCTTATTAACAGTAAGATAATGGAATTCAAACAATACTGGATGTCAAATCACATGATGGGCAGCAGAAGAGCATGAGTGGCTTTTTTTTCTGGGGAACTATATGGAGAAAATCTGGAGCTTTGAAAAAACAAGATTGTTGTTTACATCAATGAAAGATTATTATTATGTATCTGCTTGAAAGAACCATAAGTCTCAAAACTAGAGATCACTAAATGCCATCAGTGGAAAAAAGAGGATCCTGTGCTTGTAGTTCATGAGCAGAAAGAAGCAGGGTTCAGTGAGAAATAGAAGACCAGGCTGCATTTTATTTGGTCTGGACACAGTATATATATATAAAAAAACTGGATTGGCATAGGTGGAGATGGTGAGGATTAATAAGAAAACAATTAGCCACTGGATGGTATTTGTGGTTTTTAACTTGAAGCAGGCAAAATAGGAGCCACTGAGGTGGTGGTGATGGCCTAAAGCACACCCAGCATGTGGGTGGTGCAGGTGGAGAGTCCTCTCTTTACCTTGGCCAGGAAGAGAAGCACATTGCATTTGAACTGACATGAACTGTCCTACACTTCTTCAAAATCTGTAGATACCAAAAGTCCCATGTGTAAGGAGCATGAGGATCTGTGTTAGTGCCATGTGGATGATTGGGAGGACAGTAATCCTGGGTTTGGGTCCCACAAAGACAGTGACAATGTAAAGGCAAAGCAGAAATATGTCTTCTAAGATTCCAATGCCAGATTAAGGATAGAAGGTATTTCTTATGGAAATACAACTCAAATATTTGTTCATCTTTATCTGGATTCTTGGAAGAGAAATAGGAGTATCTGGTTGCAGCAGGATTTTTATTGACATGCTTTCAGTCAATCTATTACCCTCTATATAAAGCAGGATTTTATTCTTGATCTAAATTTCATGTCAAGAGCTTCAATGGTCTACCACAAAGAAAGCCCTTATTACAGCTCAAAAAGAAAAAAATGAAAGAAAGAAAAGAAAAGAAAAAGTAAGTAATATTTTTGTTTACTTCTGTTTACCTCATGAAATTGCTCAGCTCTTACCCTTGTCTTTGAGCCTGTATACATTATGTTTTACTTTCTATCATGTTATATTATTTAATGGTCAGTATTTGTTTGATTTTCAATCTTCCCTGCAGATTTCTTAAAATTAAAGATGGTGTCTTATTTTGCTTGTATCTACAGTATCTGAAGTACTTTTGCTTACATAAAAATTATTTACCACAAACTGTGGATTTCATGTTTGGATAAGCAGAAATAGAAATATTGGGCTGGGGTTGTAGCTCAGTGGTTAAGTGCTTGCCTAGCAAGCATGAGGCACTGGTTTCAATCCTCAGAACCACATAAAAGTAAAATAAAGGTATTTTGTCTATCTACAAATAAAAATATATTTTTAAAATGATATAAGAATCTTCTAGGGAAATGATCCGAACATGCCCATTTCCAAGTCTTTTTTTTTAAATTTCAAGTGCTGAATTTAAAATTTACAATAGTTTTTGTTCATCCACATGACCTTCATTTAAATCAGATCCTATCAAACTCAGAACCTATTAAATTCAAACTGTAACATTGCAGTTAGACTATATATCACCAATAAAAAAGAACTGTCTCCTATAAACAAGCTTAAGAAAAATTGGAAAACTTATGTTTGTATGATGCTGGAATATTTGTCATATGACATTCCTTATATGACTTCTCTAACATCATATTCATTGAGGCACTGAAACAACTGGGGTATTGTTTCTTCTTTACATAATCTGCCCCAAGTTTTCAAACATAAAGTCACTCTTTTATCAATGACTGTATTTAGATTATTAGTAACCAGTGTGAAAAACATCCCCACTCTTATGATATAGTTACCATTTTGTTCTTCATCTAAATAAAAAAAAAATTCCTGAAGATTTTGGTTTATGTACCTTCATGAATAGGCAAATGTGACTTGATCGAAACTGCACTTGGAAAATATTTTTGTTAAAACGACTTACTGAGAACACCATCAGTCAAGATTTGAAAGGAAAAAAGAAGAGAAAATAGTTCTCATGAAAAAAATATATTTTCGCTAGGTTATTGTAAATTGCTCTTCTTCATTGCAGAAAATTTATTGAAATTATAATAAATCAATTTGTCATTTAAGTTTAAAAAGCATTTATATATTTAAAATAAGCAAGGAGATGGGTTTGTCACTCAGTTGTAGCATGCTTGCCTAGTACTTGTTAGGCTCTGGGTTCAATCCTTGGCACAACATTAAAAAACTAATTAAGGGCTGGAGATGTGGTTCAAGCAGTAGCATGCTTGCCTGACATGCGTGCAGCCCAGGTTCAATCCTCAGCACCACATACAAACAAAGATGTTGTGTCCGCCGAAAACTAATAAATAAATAAATAAATTCTCTCTCTCTCTCTCTCTCTCTCTCTCTCTCTCTCTCTCTCTCTCTCTCTTTAAAAACCAATTAAAGATATTTAAAAAAATAAAATAAGCATTTTTAAAATTATTGGGTCTCATATATGACAGTAGGATGTATTTTGGTACAATTATACAAGAATGGAATATATCTTATTCTAATTGGCACCCCCACTTTTGTTAATTTACTTGATGATGTTATTCACTGGGGTAGATTCATTTATGTACCTAGTAAAGTTATGTCCAGTTAATTGTTTATTGACAATTCTCATAATTTTATAAAATATTTACATGATTATACATCAGTAAAGAATAACTCTAAATCTCATAAAATATCTGGGAGAAGAAAATAATTTAGCCTCTCTACTGGTCTCAGCCATGGCAATCACATAAAAGAAGAACAAACAGGTTTGCAGATAGGTAGTCAGAGACTGCAAAAAGTGTGCACTCTTTCTTCCTATTGATGGTTTACAACCGCTAGAGTAAATCTCAGAGAGTTAAAATATAATGCTTTATGGCCAATGGATTCCAATTATTATGCATTTTTTGGAAATGTAAGTATATTCATGCAGTCATTGATACCTATTCAGGCTGTATAATGGCCACAGTCTCCACAGGAGAAATCACAAAAGAGGTCCATCTCCCATCTAATTAAATGTTTTGGAAATATGGATATTTCCACGTCTGTTAAAACTGACAATGGGCCAGTCTATACTAGCAAGACTTTTCAGGTAGTTTGCAAAGATTGGTATATACTCCATGTAACTTGGATCTCCTTTAACCCTCAGGCTCAAGGCATCATAGAAATAATGCATGAGAAATTAAAGATAATGCTACAAAATAGAGGAAGAAAACTATACAAATCCCCTCTTGATGCCTTGAACAAAACTTTGTTTGCTTTAATTTTTATTTCAATGTCAAAATCTTGTATAGAAACAGCAGCCCATTAACATTGGGTCCCCCTCTCAGGGTCCTATGTTCTCATGGAAGGATCCTATAACTAATGCATGGGATGGTCCGGGGCTCCTCCTAACCATGAGTCGAGGGTTTGTATTTGTTAACAGGAGCCTCACCCCATCTTGATGCTTGCCATAAAAGTCAAATCTGGACCCTCAAAACCATCAACAAAAAGATGAAGAAACTAACTCTGTAGAAAAACTATTCAGGCAAAAATTCAACAATGCAAATGGACCTCACCTAAATAACCTGGGTAATATTAAATACCTTTATGACCAAGCCACCAGACTGGCCCCTTGGTCTGTTGGCAACCTCATTCCTGGACCTATGCTGGTTAACATATTTTATGCACCTCTCACTGCTAAAAGTTAGGCCTCACATCAGGTAAATTGAGCTTTGGTCACTAAGCCACCACCTTTAGCAGTGGCCAATTGTGAAGGAGATGTACATAAGTTTTTCTCTAATAATTCCAACCTTATTGATTCTGACTTATCAATTTAAGAGCTAATCGTAACCTGAAATTCCAGCATATCCATATCTACTCTGCCCATTTGTTTCTCTATAGTAGATGTAATGAAATCTACAATCCCGACAGCTAAACCCTCTGTTTTGCTCTTGCCAATGAAACTAATGTAGATAACTATAATTAGTCATGTTGGGCTGACCTCAGAATTTTAGATAATACTACCTATAGCCATATACTTCCCCTTGTCAAAGAACAGTAGATTAAAGAAATGGGAAGATGGAGGGAGGAGGGAAGTTCTGAGGAATAATATTTGTCAAATTATATGGTTTTACTGTGTTTATGTAAGAATATATAACAACATATTCCACCATTATATACAAATATATGCACCAAACAACAACAAAAAAAAAATAGAGAAAAGGACCCTATTGCAATAAGAGAGTCATTTTCTGGTTTGCTCAGTTTTATAGATGAGGAAACCAAAGACAAAAGGGGGGGAGTGGATTCTTGGGCACCATAGGTACCAATTGACAGGTTCAATATAAACTTGTAGAAACTGCACTATGAAAGAGAGATAAATAAAACATTATGTGAGCCAGGAATAGTGGATCATGCTTGTAATCCAGCTGCTTGAGAGGTTTAGACAAGAGAAAGTCAAGTTCACAGCCAGTCTCAGCAAAAGTGAAGTGCTAAGCAACTCAATGAGATCCTCTCTCTAAACAAAATACAAAACAGGGATGGGGATGTGTCCCAGTGGTCAAGTGCTACTGAGTTCAATCTTCTGTAGCAAAAAAAGGGTTATCTGAGTCCTAGATTCCCTATGATGAAGCAGTATATTCAATGTTGCCTTGGTCCTCATATTGTGAACCATGCAGCTTATGTGACATGTGATTTTAGTACTCCTAGTTCTTTCTGCTATTAAGCAGGAACATAAACATCTCTGAGTCATACTATTGTCTGCAGTGATATGCAGTGATTAGCTGGCAGATGACAAAGGCTAGTGTGGTGCTTAGTATCAATGCATTGATTATTATCACTTGTTCATTTCCAAAGTGGAGCAGAGTATAGTGATTAGGACATTTGTACTAGACATAGATTACCTGGGATACGATTCTATCTCTTCATTTAGTAGCTGTAAAACCTTGAGTAAATTATTTTACCAGCATGTACCTCAAATGTTTTGTTCATAATATGATGATCATAATTCTACCACTTAATAAGGATAATGGGAGGAAAATGAGAAATTAGTTTCTCACCAAAAACAATATCTGGCATATAAATAGTCAATAAGGATTAGCTGCTATGATAAGCATCACTACAAGCAATCCAAAAATATAAGGAAAAAAGGCAGGAGTATATACAGACAATAAATTTAAAAAAAGGAAAATATGCTTAACTTTCTATGTCAAAGGATGTCAAGCTGCATGCTTCACACAATGTGAATCAAGGCCACAATAAAGACACTGCCTCTTCATAGGGAACCCAGGACTCAGATAATGCTTTTTTTTTGTAAAGGAGATTGAACTCAGGATCCCTCAATCACTGAGCCATATCCCCATCTGTGTTTTGGATTTTGTTTAGAGACAGGGTCTCACTGAGTTGCTTAGCACCTCACTTTTGCTGAGACTGGCTTTGAACTTGCCATCCTCTTGTCTCAGCCTCTTAAGCAGTTGGATAACTATAACTAGAAATTATTCACATCTTCACGCATGGGTAAATGCAAAAATCTTACAATACCAACTGCTTTGTGTAAGTGAAGGTTCAAAAGGAACTCTCATTCATTGCAAGCAGGATAACAAAATTGCACAGCCACTTTGGAAAGGTTAGGCATTTTCTTACAAGGCTAAACACAGTCTTAACCACAATTGTCACAACCACATTTATAATATTTATCTAATGGAGTTGAGATCTAATGCCTACATGAAAACCTGCATGAACATTTTTATAAGGTCTTAAATTGTGGATACAGCTAGATGGTACTGCCCTTGCCTACTGTGCATGAGTTCCTGAGTTCCATTCCATGATTACACAAAAATAAAAGTATTCATACTTTCTTTATTCATAGTTGCCCAGAACAGGAAGAAAACAAGATACCCTTCAGTAAGCACTTACATATTTTTAATTAAAAAGTGTCATTTCCATCAAATGATGTGTTGTTCAGAATACAAATCAATGGGCTAACAAATATGAGAGGACACACAGGCAAATTTAATGCATACTGCTTAAAGAAGAGCTGGTTTTAAATGCCATACCTGTGTGGCTTCAACTATGTAACACTGAAAAAAGTGAAAGAATAGACAATAAAGTATTAATGATTCCATAGATTCAGGGGCAATAGAAGACAGTGAAGAGATGAAGAACAGAGAACTTTTATATTCTGACATTGATAATAATAAAGCATAATGGTAGACACTCAATAGTATATTTTATCACTTTCTTCAGAAATAAGAAACAAGTGTTCCCATTAGTAATAAGGTCTTGGTTGCCATTTTATTATTTCTCTAATGATAATCAATCTAACAAATATGCAAGATGTAAATAATAGGAAAATCTGTGTGTAGAGCAGGCATATGGGAACTCTTCTCTATATGCTAAATTGCCGTGAAAATATAACCATATTTGAGAAAAGCAATGCCTGTCTACTAAAAAAAAATAGAACACACTGGGGGTTCTCATACTTCACCTATGAGCTGTGCCTGGATGGCCCTCAGTCAGTGACATAGATGCCTTCATTTTAAAAATTAATGACCCACCACAACTCTGTCTTTATTTCCATGTATTTGCATATGAGGTTTTGGTAATCCTTCTGTGAGAAATAGAAAGTCCAGTGGTCCATTTTCAAAATAAAGTATTTCAGTTTTAATTTTTAACTCACTGAGAATATACAAATATCAGAAAAGAGGAAACAGAACAAAGGGTCACCAGCAGGGAACACCTGAGTGGAAGTGAGTGAAAATAGTCTTGCCTGACCAACATTGATCACCATTGAAGGCCTTCCCTCCACAACACAACAAGGGAGGGAGGACAACTAAGGGGACATTTATTTAAATAATCCAATAGAGAGAGTTAAAGTTAGGCAATGTTCAGGAAGACTGTACATCCCACATATTCATGAGGAACAAGAGGAAAGACCTTGTGAACTAGAGAAGGAAATTCTGATTGTTTCTGCCTGTTTACCTAGACACTGGATATTACAATATTATCAGGAAAAGCCTCATCTAATGCTATACTTTTTGTCTCTATGAGTACTTGAGCTTGTTTTTCACACTCTCCTACCAAAAACATTGTCAAATTTTTCAATCTCTTTTTACACAATGGTAAACAAAAGACCTTATAGGGAAACCAGTATCTTACCTACTCAAAAAATTGATTCAACTTTAACTCAAACATGAATGACAAGTTATCATCCTGTACAATAACCAGTACTTCCTTAAATACTGATAATATTTGCTTCAATGTCATTTTACTACATTCATACTGAAGAGAAAATTATTTGAAATGGCGTTTTCCACAGTCCATATCAAAGTCAGGCATAGTGGTACATGTCTGTAATTTTGGTGTCTTGAGAGGCTGAGCGAGGAGAATCATGATATTAAAGCCAGCTTCAGCAAATTAGCAAATTAGTCAAAAATTCTGTCTATATTAAAACTGGCTGAGGATGTTACTCAGCAATTAATACTTCTGAGTTCAATTGTTGGAATAAACAAAAAAAATTCCACCATGTAGCTGGGGTTGTAGCTCAATTGTAGAGTATCATGTCTTGTGAATTAACACTCAAGATAACTCCAAGTAAACTTTACTGGATGAAATAACCACACATAGAGAGAAAAATACCTTTTTTTTTTTGGGGGGGGGGTCCTGTGATGACTCCTCTGACCTAAGTTTGTCTGTGGAAATAAAGAAAGGAGCAGGTGATGAACACTTTTATTGGGAATAAGCCATTCAAATGAGGGAAATGGTAGGATTACAAAGGAACAAGTGAGTGTAACTCGCCCCTGTGGGTTATCATGACACATGTAGACCTACCTTGCTATTTGAACTGGGAGAATTCCCAAGTCACCAAGAAATGTAGTGACTGGTCAGAGCCTTGTGTGTCAGGGATGGAATGTCTGGTCACTCAGAGTGGCTATCCACGTATTCCCCCTTTTTTAATATAAATTCAGAAGTCAACTGGGGAATTACATCTTTCACTCACTGGATCTTTGATCCAAGATCATCATGACCTACTGTTGAAACATGAAATGAATTAGTAGCAAATATAAAATTTCAAGAACATAATCAACCTGGAAGATCCAGGTTATTATTGTTATTGTGTCAAACACACATCAAAAGATTTTTAATTTTTTTCCAATTTTATTGCAAGGCATTGCATTTGGCCATAGTAAAATGGACATTTTTATTTAGCATGCCATTTAATACTTTCCACAACCCATAGAGCAGAGAGCTCATTCACATTATTTACCTCAGTTACTTCTAGAGAATTTTAAATTAATTTTAATCCTTCCATCAGAACAATCTGACTATGAAGAATCTTGGAAGTAATTTGAGTCAAATATTAAGAAAATTCACTTTTTGTAAGTTTTAAAACATAACCACAAAAGCTGTAATATAATGGCAAGGAATAGTACTTATGCATAGTCACTTCAAGGATTATGAGATCAGATTCAAAGTTTGCCTAGGTCTTGTTTATTGGCATGCACCTCTTTCAAAGGCTGATCATTAATTTTAGGATAATGCAGCTCTGAAATAGTAGCTGGCAATAACTTGTGGTAAAATAAAGTAAGCTGTATTCTTACAGGCTACAGGATATCCATCATCCTTTCTCTTAATTCTCACATTTAATGAACTTATTTCCTCTGTCAGTAATGTAAATGTTCTGAAGGTAGAAGTCAAACAATAAAACACCCTGTTTGGTGCCATCTTGCTGAGGGTTAGGGTATTACCAATAAACCTCCAGCATCATGGCATCCCTGTATGGTCATCTTTTTCAATTCTGGGAGACCAGTCTAAAATATACCCAGTATTTCTAGACAACTTATGTCATACTGGCAAGACATTTGCAAAATCTATTCACTTAGGAATGGTGTCAATTTCTATTGTATAATGTTTAGTACAAAAATACATTGGAGGCTATTTTATGAAAATAATTGGCTTGTATAAGAAAGTTCTATTTAAATAATCTTTCTATTTTGACAATTTTTTTCAGATACTTAGTCTTAACATAAGAACCAGCATAATTGGCTGTCTTAGATTTCTTATGTTTTCTTTTCCTCAAAAAATCCTCCTAGACATCCTGTTGTTAATAGGATCAATATATACAAATAACTGGCAATTAGAGTCAGTAAAATTAATCTAGTTATGTTGGAGGGCTTTCAAGTTCACTCTGCAATGCACATTAAAGGTGAACCTGAGAAATAAGTCCATTGAACTTGTTCATAATTTTTACTTTCCTAAAGAAACCATGAAGATACTGTCTATAAACTCTGCATTTGGGAGATTAAATTTTCTGTGTCAGATTTTTCAGTCATTTTCACAATTACTGTTTCAAACTCTACCTTTTGAAATCTGATTAATTTACTGATTCATGTTCAGTACAATAAGACTCTCAATATCACAGTTAAGAAAATTTTTGTAATATTTGTAAGAAATAGTGTGTCCTATGGGGTTCTTTTCTTCCCCATTTCCTCACTTAATAAAATTGAGAAAAGGCCTGGTGTCAACTATAGTATCATTAGTTTAGGTTATACATAATAGTACACATATTTAAATAATAAGAAAAGATTTACCATCTGTAGTTGGTCCTGGATTTTGACAAAAGTTATTTAAATGGACCATGACAAATAGATATTTAGGTTTTACTAAATGTATAATTTTATTTTGACTTTAACAGAATTATCAAAAATAAATAATACAATAAGTTGTATATGAAAATTTGTATTTTGAAAGTAAGTTTAGATTAACTCAAATAATTATCTTAATTTGGAATGTTGTTTGTGACAGAGTTTTTAACTTAAAAGCAGTGGTCTTTATTAGGGGATGAGAAATTATTCAAACATCTATCCAAAATAAGAAATACATATGTTAAATATATATATATATATATATATATATATATATATATATATATATATATATATATATATTTATATATTTATAAAAGATATATACAAATATATAAGAGATATATATTTGCTATTTATATATAACTAATATATATTATTTATGTATTAATACATATATAATTTATATTATTAAAATAAATTAATACAATTAATAAAACTGAATAAGAAAAGTTAATATTCTTTTGTCTATCAATCCATGAAAAACTGTCATTATTATTACAAAACTTAGTAAATAGGGGGTGTTAGTATCTCAGATATCAATGGGTAAAAATAAGGAAATAATATTGTTTTAGATAGTGATTTAATTATAATTTTATGGCATTGAAATAGCAATTACCTTGAGAGATCCTTGTTAAAGCAATTTTGTTTATAAATAAACAGTTATATAAGTATTTTAAATAAGTATACTTAATGTAGCAAAATTAGCTTCAATAATTATGTATAGTTTGTGGCCTTACTAATTTTAAAAATATTATGTATTCAGTGTATTATATCATACTCTTAAGGTTCAGAAAATAGTCACCATGTTAGATTTCTTATTGAATTAGCAGATTTATTATTGGCTGTCTGTTCTATATTTAGGGGTAATTGTTTTTAGGCTTTTTTTTATCAGTTAAAAACTGTTGATAGGGTTTTGGAATAAGACCCTGTTTCAATGTTTAGAGATCTCTAAAAATTTTTTCTACCTTAGAAGAAAAGTACAATTTTTAACTAGAAAGCCTATTTTTCTTGCCATAAGATTAGCATTTTAATTCTTTTGTCTGTAAGTTTGCCTTTTTTTTCTTTGTTTAGGCTTCATTTAATTATGGTGTAATATTGAAAATAGACTAGAATTATGTTAACCTGTGTAAATGTCTTGGAATTTCTAGGGATAATAGGGTGGTAAACTCATATTTTGAAAATGGGTGACCCCTTCTAAGTTACAGGTGCTGCATTGTCTCTTTAAGTCTCTCTATGAAAGCAGTAAAATTTTCTAAAGGGTAAATAAACCACTTTTAGACATTTTCTCTATTTAACACCAATATTTCCCAGGGAATTCTGTGTTCTTCGGACTGCCAGACTTGTCCCTATTGTGTGTTAGTTGAACATAGTTAAGATAAATTTTTTATAAAACTGTTTTTGAGATGACCATCTATTTTTAAAGTTTAGCTAAGTAATATACATCTGACATAAATTTTGAAAGCTACAATATATGAGTTTGCATTTTTTGAAAGTCTCTTTTAATTTCTGTTGGTCTATATTAATTTTGAGTGGTTTCCTTCAATTTTAGTTTCCAGTAGGCAATTTTTAAAGGTCATCTCTGTTAATAGTAATTGATGATAGTTATGAAGATGAGACATCTTTTATTAATTACTGTAATTTTTTTGTATATAGAATAGATGATTTATTTTGATATTATGTGTAATTTGACAATTTAAAAGGAATCCTCAATATCCTTCTGAGAGAAGATTTCAAAATATCTTTATCTCTTAGAATGTTATCCATTGAATAGGTGCCTCTTGATTGTCTTCTAGAAAATATGATTAAGGTAACTTCCCAGTGTAGGAAGTAGTATATACATATTACCATATTTTTATGGATAATAGGTCCTGTCAGAGAACTTGCATATTGCTAATGAATTTCCATCAAATTTTGTAATTTTTATTGATTAAAACTAACATAGGACTTTAATTTGGAAAGCATCGGTCCTAATAAAATGTCTACCCATAACATAAAATATCCAACCAACAGAGGTAATACACAAGAATCAGCAGTGACTTTGAATTAATCAAATTAGTCTTCAAGGAGAATTGTCAAAATTGTAATCTAAGTCAGTCATTTAATATATTTAGGGTTTAATCAAAAACACAAATTTATTTATTAAAATTAACTCATATTAAACAGTAACAATCATTAGGCAATAAAGTCATTCCTTAAAGAAAATAAACTTAACATTTTAGTAGGTCTTTATTATGTCAAAATATTGAAAAAATCTTATATCAGCATAATTAAATCAGGAAAATAACCTGAAATATCCTTGAATTAATCAGTTTATATTTTTATAATCAGCCCAGTTTCTCAATTGTTTTAACTTTCTATGTTATCTGCATTGATACAGATTCTTCTAATTAGGAAAATAGTTTTATTATTAAAATTTAGAATATAAAGATTTTGTTTTAATCAAAGATGATTTCTTTCTTCTCTGTGGAAGTACCTTCTTTTCCCTTTAGAATTCTTACTGGTTATATTCTGGAATAATTTTTGAAAATCTTAGAATATAAACAAATTATTGTACAGTGATAAAGAGAAATAAAATACAGTTAAATTTTAATTAAAATATAGTTAAAGCCCTTAGATATTTTTGTAGGAATAATTACATTTGTTTTTCAACTTATAAAGTTTCTTCAATTATTTGAGAATTAAAAATCACTTTACTATCTCTTGAAAGTAAGTTTGTAGTAAAATACATTTATCTTAAATATTTCTAATTATAGTTAGAGAACATCATATATATAATATGTATATCTATATATATAACATCAGATACACATATCTATATATATAACATCATATATATATATATATATATATATATATATATATATATATATACACATATATGTATATATTTCATGTTGAAGAAAAATGATTAGATAAATATATATTAACTGAATAATTAAACATGAATGCAAATTATTTACTGGATTAGTAAATATTGGTTATCCAAATGCCTAAAAAATACATATTGACAATAAGGGCATAATTTGTAATTGTATTAACTTTTTTAAACAAAGTGTTTCTTAAGACATTTGAGTCCATTTCAATTTTCCTTGGATTAGTAGTGCACTTTTTTTTATATTTGTGAGGTCACATAGTAAGATCTTTGTGCATACATATACTTATTTCTTGTAATTATATAGTCAGTGATGAGAATAGCATTGTTTTGCTCATCACAGGGCATGGCTGGCTTTATTTCTTGTGGTGAACAAATGTTTTCTTTTAACCTCCAAAATTGAAAGTAAAATACAAACAAACATATATTTGATACCTCTCATTAATAAAAAATTATTTAGTAACAACCATATAAAGGAAAATGTAAAACCCTAAAGGAAGCTGTTGAGGGATAAAAAACAATCAAGTTGTTTAGTCTTGAGAGCAAGCCAGGCTTAGGGCTGCAATGTAGAAACCTGTAGAATTAGATTTTGCCTAAAAAAGATACATTTTGTTAGCACTTACAGGTGGAAATTTATAAAAATGTAGGCTCTATGTAGTTTCAGTAGCAGGTCTGTGTGAAATTGAAAGTACAGTTCAGTGTCTGGAGGCAAGATCAGATGTCCTGGTTGAATGACAGGGGAAGGACCAATGGGAAGCATCCAAAAATGTGAAAGGAGGAACCAGGAAGACTAATTGGCTAGCCACGTTTCCTGCTGTTACTGTGGTGATGGAAACAGCTTGGAGCTGGTGGCTCATTGTCTTGAGAAAAGGCTTCAAGCGCAGGTTTTATTCCATTTGATTTGTTTGTATTTATCTGACAAGTGTGCAGTGGCTTGCTTTGTCTTTACCACCTGTTCTTGCACTGTGTGTTGTCTTGTTCTTTGTATTTTTCCTTGCAGCACATGGGTATTTTAAAAGTGAGTTTTAATGGCAGATGCCAGTATTACTATCAGATCTTAGGGCTGTTTGCATTTGGCATCCAGGCCAGGTTGTTTAATGGTTAAAAGTACTGTTGATGGTGAATCTAGTTACAGACCCCATAGGAAAAGCAGCTAAACTCTCTTGTGCACAGAGGCTGGGTTACAGCCATTCTGATATGGTAGGACAAGAAATTGGTAAAAAGGTTTAATATAAATTGTTAGAGCACCTTTATACAACAGCAAAATAACTAAAAAATAAAAAAAAAATAAATTCCCTCTCAAGAAGTAGAAAATCTTTCTTATAAAATCTCATCATGAATAATCATAATCATAATCATAATTCTTTTACTCTCTTACACTTTCCAAGCATGGATTTCTAGCATATAAAACCCAAATCTTTACCTATTTTTCTAAGATGTAAAGATTCACAAACACAATCCAAAAAAGTCCATTAAAGTGATTTTCTCATAAGAGAGGACTGAACTTAACATTATATTCTATTAATAATCTTTATAATCTTTAAATTTTTAAGGTCTCTAACATTGCAATTTTTATCTTTCTAAAGATAAAATATTCCCAGATATTAAAAAGTTTAACATCACACATTTTTCTTCTAATTCACTTACTTTCAACAATTGTGTCCAAAATACTTTGAAACCTTAAGTGCACTTAACTAAAGAAGAGATTCCAAACCCATTAAATTTTTAAGATGCACCCTGGAGACACAGTATTGTCCACCAATTGTCAGGTCTAAGGACTAAACCCTCAAGGTGACTATTGGTGAACTGGGCTGCATGAAATAACCACACAGAGACAGAAAAATACATTTTTCTTTGCTTCTTGTGCTGGGTTCTGTGACCTATGGGGTTTCATGGATAGAGAGAGAGAGGAGTATGTGCTTAATCCTTTTATTGGGAAGAAGCCATTCAAATGAAGGAATGGGTAGTGTTACAAAGGAATAGGTGAGTGTAGCTCAATGCCCTTGGTTATGACTACACCTGAAGACCAGCCTTGGCATCAGAGCTGGGAGAATGCCCAAGTCAACAAGAAATGTATCGAATGGTCAGAGCCTTGTGCTTCAGTAATGGGAGGTGTGGTAATTCAGAGAATTTCTTCACAGTAGAATGCTTGTTTCACATGTGTGGGGCACTGGGTTCAATTCTCAGCACCACATAAACAAACAAAATAAAGGTAGTTCATCCATTTACAAATAAAAATATTTTAAAAATAGTTTTCTTCTAGCACCTGATAAGATTTGATGGGTATTCAGCAGAATAATTTGTGTAAGTAAAAGTGCTGGGACACATTAAATGCAGTTTTGTCTGATGTTATAAACAGAGCTGTTGATGAAAAGAGTAATTGATATTTGGCATTGGGGAAGCCCCACATTTTTTTCTCCATTTATTAAATAACATAATCCTTCAACCTATGGGAGGTCAATTTATGAAATTTCTTAGTAACTGAAACTATCAACCAGAATCAGGGCCTGGGAATCAATTCTGTTCCAATAGGTGGACACACCTATGGCTAGTTATGAGCTTGCACTGTATTAATTTGCCAAAGTTAACAGCAATGACGTTACTTATACAGAGACTAAAGTGAGAAAGACAGAGTATTCTTGGACTGAAATCCAAGGTTCTCACATCACCTGCTCTTGGCTAAGCTACAATCTATAAAAGCTACAGAAATTACCTCCAAGAAAAGCCATGGCCAGTGTAGCTTATGTGATGTATTTGAGTACAACAAAGAGAACAAATTTGAAAATTCAAACTTTACTTGAATGAGAGAAGTGAAGAAATGGAGTAAAATGGTAGAATAACTGAGGACTCACAGTTATTGAAGGAAATTAGAATCACCTCAGTGCAGAGAAACATGGCTCCCTCACAGGCAGGAGGCCTCTTTACCCTGTCTTCATGCCCGATTATCAAAATCCCATTGGTCATGAATTCCTTCATTTCTTCCTAATTTTCTTTCCTCTCTCTGTTTTTTCTCCTACCTATTAACACTTTTCGTTTCATTCTAGAAGTAGTTGTCCCAATCCAGTCTCCATGTTTTCTTCTAACAACCAAAGCATATAGAATTTAAATCTCACTGTGAGGTATACAAATTGATAATTGGTGTCTTACTCTGAGCTTTTTTTTTTTTTTTGAGACACATGTGATGTCATCAATTGGTTTGTTATAATTAGTACCCACATTAAAACCTGGGGTCACTTACCTTGGAAAATGAGAAGTGCAATCAAAATTTTTATTCAGATGGTGCTTGTTTATAACTGAGAATTAAAAAAAAAAAGTTTTCTCTTTTCAACTGGGGACTCCCTGTCTGTCTACAGTAAGACATGTTTTCTCAAACTAAGATTTCCAATCTACTGAGATGAGCTAAAGCTATTGGTTCCATATAATCCCATCCTGAAAGCCTCAGCTGCAAATCTGGATAGAGAGGAAACAGAGAAGTCTTCTGGGTAGGTGCTAGAGGAAGACATTTTCAAGTCTATTACTACATCTTATCCAGGACACAGATATTTATTCCCAACATGGTACAAATTTTATTTGAATGAAAACTTATTCCCTTGTTTTATAAAATTACTTTTGCTATTACTATAATGTGTAACATGAAAATATTATCTTATATAATTAAATTATCTGACAGAATTTATTCACCATAATGACTCACAAGTAATAGAAATTCAAATGGCCAGTATATCTAGATTTATGTAATTATGTAGAACTTGAGATGCTCAGGCCTGAGATTGTATCTCAGTGGCAGAGTGCTTGCCTAGCACCTGTGAGGCACTAGGTTTGATCCTCAACACCATGTAAAAGTAAATAAATAAAATAAAGGCATTCTGTCCATCAAAAAGATGTTCAAAGCACTTAATTATATTGAAATGGTGAATTCAATAACAAAACACATGAGAGCAGATTCAGAAAATATTCTTATTTTATAAACTGAATTGTACAGTAACTCTATGTAGAAAAATAGTGTGGTCCATATGAAGTGTGTTGTGAATAGAAAAGAAAATGACATACATGCAGGGCACCACTGAAGTTTCAATGCACTAGCAGCATGTTGGACCATCAGATCAAGATAACATCCAGCATGTAGTATGTTATAGCAAATCAAGTGCTTCTGTTGTTGTTTTGTTATGAAGTGTTGATATTTGACCTCAGGCTTTATACATGCTGGGCAAGTATGCTACCAATGAGCTACACCCGCTTCTCCTGAAAAATATAGTTTTATTGAAATGCCATCATGCATTAAGTTACTATATATTGCAGATTTTAGGGTATGAGTGCAGCGAACTTCTGGTCCACACAGCCTAAAATCTTCATCATGTGGTCCTCTGAAGAAATATTTTAGAAAATCCATTGATATAATTTTAATACCACCAAAATATTGACAGGTATTTGGAACATGGATCCCTATGTGCAATCCCCAACAGCATTCTAGTTAATTTTGGAGTCAAATATTTCAGCATTTATCTGCTGGTAACAAAAATTTAAATTTAATTATGAGTAAAATTGAGGTAACCAGGTTGAGTGCGAGTGTGGCAGGAAGCTTCTTTCTGCATCTTGGCAAGTTTAGAAATATTAGAATAAAAGAAACTTCAGATGTGTTATCACACTTAGTATTTTATTTTATTTTATTAGTTAATTTAATCATTTCAACAAAATGTAGAATTGAGCAGAATTCATTCCCATGAAGCTAAGCAATTTGCCAAATGCAAGTCAAAGTATATTGCCCAAATTGGACCTACATTTCTAGATATTTCTGGAGTTTTAAAAATAAATCTTGGGTCTGGAATTGTAGCTCAGTAGATCATATAGGTAATATGCATAAGTATATCCAGCACCAGGGAAAAAAGAGAAATTCAGTCCTGTCTTAGACCAGCTGAAAGAGTACTCATAATTCACTAATGTTCCTTGCTGGTAAAGTATGGGACCCTGTAGGTGGCCACTGAGGCCTATATGAAGGATAGACAAAAAGAAGTTGAAGTGTCTCTCTCTTTTTTTTTCTTTTAGTTGTAGACTTTTTTTTTCTTTATTTTGCTGAGGATCAAACCCAGTGTGTCACACAAGTGCTCTACCACTGAGCCACAACACTAGCTCCCCTTGTACATCTTGAAGAGCCCTCTATTCAGTCCCCATGTGTAGGCTTGCTTCAGTTAGGTTAACATTTGTGAAGCACTTAGAAAAGTGTCAGGAACATGTATTGTCTCATTAACTTCAATAAGGCCCTCTTAAACAGGTCCTTTAACTATGATGCAAAAGTTAATTTAACTTGACAGCTATATGGAAAGTAATATTTTGCATTAAATTCTTGGCAGTGTCTGTAACCAGAACGTACTAAATAAATGGCAGTTGTCAGCAGGAGCCTGGCTTGATGATACAACTCAGGAGGCAGAGGATCACAGTTCAAGGACACCCTCAGCAACTGAGACCCCTCTGAATAATAATAAAAAAGGGTTGGGATGTAGGTTATTCACGGAGTGTTCCTGGGTTCAATCCCCAAACCAGAGGCTTGAGGCTGGGTCTTGCTTATAACTTAGCATTCAATTTTTGGTGAGTAAAGAACTGGGGATTCCAGCCTTATCCTGCACCTTTCCCATTTAACCACCAGGAGGCAGCAACAGGTCTTTTCCAATGCCTGCTGTGGTTCCCCCTGGTGCTCACCAGACGGCGGCCCCTCAGGGCAGCTGATCTTGGGGTCATAGTGGCAGCATTGCTTCTCTCAGTGATCCTTTGCATTGTTAGTTCCAACCTCCCAGGGCCTTAACTAACTCGGAGGAGACAGGCCAGAACCAAGTTAACAAATACAATTCAGAATTTATTAAATATCAGAGCTCCCATTTTGTGCCTTCCTGGTGCTAAGGAAATAAATAACCAGAAGGGACACAGCTGGGGAAAGAAAATCAATCTCAAGACAGATTTTTTAAACTACACCTCCCTTCCCAACCCCTCCCCCTATGGCTCTTGGGATATAGCACATGAGCAGGTACCTCAGTCTAGGTAGAATGTGGGCGGCACCAAGGCATACCTGCCCTGCCGAGGAGGGGAGACAGGTCCTGGAATCACTTGTTTCCAGCCCTTGAATCCCATAGACCTGCTTCCAGCAGGGGCCAGGGCTGAAGCATCAATTGGAGGCACCTGTGGATGGTGGTTTTAGGGGGAGAACAGGGTAACAACCGAGGCAGCATAAGCAGCTGAAAGGGGGGTCCAGCCCCCTCTCCAGGTTCAACCAGTAGCCTGATAAGTCATGTCCCATCCATACCCCCTTCTCCCCTTGAGCCTGCAATCTCGGCACTCAGCTGAGGATCTTCCTGGGCAGTTCAACAGAGGCACGGATGAAAACTGCATCACATTGCACATAGTTTCCCTTTCGGATATCCTGGTGGGAGATGAACTTGGGATATCCAAAGCCCAGAGAACTCTCATCCAAGGAGCTTCACCACGTGCCTTGCTTTTGAAAATTTTTCCAGTTTGAGTCAGAGTGGAAAGTCTCAATGAAAGGCTATGGATTAGCAAGCCCTGGGTTGCTCTGATTTAGCAGGGAGAACGTGATACGACGGGCAAAATGCCACTCAAGGAGACTGTCAAAGGTGCCTGGTAGCACATGAATGTACAGAGAGAGATGTGTGCCCTCACCACTGCCATTGCCAATGAGGAGTGCAGACACCTGTAGTTTGTAACCATACTTATGTGTTTTGAAGGCTGGGCTGAAGCACTCAAGGTTGGGCTTGGCCTCTTCTAGCCTCTGCCCATAGCTGTCAATCTTCCAGATGAGCACTCCATCACTGCCTACTGATAGTTCCTCCAGCTCTCCATGCAGCTCCTGAAGCTCCTGTCAATGCTGGCTCACCAGAGCACACTTCATAGCCAGAGGTAGCTTCAAACTCTCCTCCACATGCCACAACATTCCCAGCTTAGAGCACTGTTGGCAAAGCCCCAGGCAATGAGGGAAGGGAGGACTGTTACCAAAAAGGGAAGACACAGGGGTAGAAGGCGCCCAACTAGGCATAAGGAAGACAGGGTGCTAGGAAGCACCTGCAGCTGGACAGCAGGGGGAAGGAACTCAAAGAACTAAACTCCCAGGAACCCTAGCCTTCATTTAGGACTTCATGGCCTAAAGAGGGGTTGACAGGAAGAAGGGGAATCTGACCCTGTTCATGTAACCGGAGTATTTGAACGGGTATAACACCAAGGTAGTCCTACCGTTGTCCGTCAGATGATTTGGCAGATCCTCCTGAGCCACAGTGCCCATGCCACACTGGTTAGGGCAGGGCACAGGCAGCCTTGGGCACTGGTACTGGTGACTCTGTACCTATTGACTTCCTTTGTGCAACAGGTACAAGGCTGGGTGCACTTGGGGCACTCAGAATTTGCATGCTGGGCCAGTAGTCACCGCATCATGCAGGCACCATGCTTGTTCTCACAGTACGCACTCTCTTTGGGGCACATACCCTCATGGCTCTCAAAGTCTTCCTCACTGAAGTCAAAGCCACAGAACTCGCACTTGAAGCGCCACTTGGGGCAGTTGTGTTGCAAGTTTGCAGGCAGATCACAGTGACTCAGCTTGGCAGGACAGCGATTGGGGCAGGGAAGTAAATTGAAGCTGCAGGTATTCAGGTGTCTTTGTAAATGATGAAGTGGCCCACTCCAGCAGCAGCCCTCCTCACTGTGCATGCAGCGGATAGGCAGGCCTACCATCTGGACCTCCAGCTCTGGGTCTGGGTAGATCTTGGCATAGTCCAGTGGAAGTTGGTCCTCAGGGCATTTGAAGACTCCTTCACTGAGGAACTCCTGTAGACAGGTGTCACAGAAGTGGTGGCCATAGGTAGAAACCTGCAGGGGCTTGCACATGGGTTTCCTGCACATAGGGCACAGCAGCCGGCACTTGGACTTCTCCAAGAACTTGTAGTGGAAGCTGCGCATGGCAGGAGAGTGGCGGGCACGGTCAAGCAGGGCTGGCAGCCCCGCCCAAAGCCACTAAGTGTTTGAAATATGCTTTATATTTGAAATACTATATAGTCTATAATCTCTCTTCAATTAAAAAATGATTGCATACTACATTATTTTACAGATGTAAAAACAGAATTCTTAAAGAATATTTGGACTATTTCTAATTCATAAGAAAATTCTAAATTGAATATTTTTTACATATGCATATGTAGTATATCAGTATAAATCTTTTTATATGAATATATACATGCAAAAGCAGAATATATACAAAAGATTTTTGCATGTTTTCTATATGAAATATGCACATTTGGGGGTTATGGTTAAGTGGTAGAGCACTTGCCGAGCATGTGTGAGGCAATGGGTTTGATTCTCAGTACCATACACCAATAAAGGACCATTATCAACTAAAAAAGTATTTAAAAGAATATATAACTGTACTTAACATGAAAACTCCAAATGCAATACTGACAACCATCACAAATACTGGTCAGACATTTCTCCTCTAACAGAGAACAGACCTTATAGGATAAATGGCTAATTACAGGTCTGGAACAAAAAAAAAATAAATGATGTGTTTGAAACACCTTGTTTTGTTGGAAACTGAAAAGTACTCCAGTATAAATGGGAACACATCAAAAAGATGTGTAATCAGCTTTAAATAGCAGCAGCTGTTTATATATAGGCATGTGAGTTCCAAAATTATAAGCTTTATCTTCTTGCCCACTTATGGTTAGTTTTACTATATTTGTTTTTGTAGAATCAAATTTAAAAAATTATAATTTGGCCACCACATATTAATCATTTGAAACAAGGAGGAATCATCCATAAAATATTAATTCTAGTGGATGAAAATTTAAAGACCAAACAGATATTTATAAAGTCACAAAGTGACACCATCAAAATATTTATGAAACACAAAGGGTATATAAATACTAGGTTTATCATGGACCAACCTGGCAGATACTTCTTAACCAAATAATTAGCGAAAAATAACCAGTGTTGGAACAAAGTGACACTACATACTTCCACAGTTTTTTGTGCCTGTGTCATTGAGGCCCCAGATATTTGCTTACTTTTAAGTAGAGGCTAACTCTAGATCCTACAAGTTTTCCACCATTAATAGAGGCTGACCATAGTTTGTGACCATGTCTGTCAGTGCTGCCAGAATATGCTCTAGTGTAAGAACTAGGCATTGTATGAATGATGGTCTTCCTCTAATGGCATGATCTGAATTCACTCATGAAAACATATCATATGATTCTAAACTGAAAGAAAATTTAAAAAACTATTACTGGTATACAGCATTCAAAATCATAGATAACATAAATAGCCCATAAAAACTCACTAATTGTCCCAGATTAAAAGAAACAGAAAAAAATGAGACCACTGTACACAGGGAATAATTGATATTAAAATTTCCCAAAATTGGATTTATTTTGGTTCAAAGACAATTGTTGAAATAACTGACAAATTTTGAATAAGGTTTTTAGAGTAGATATTCATAATTTAATTTTCTTATCATGTACCTTTTTTGAAATGGAGAAAAAGAGGTAAAACAAGTTAATAAAATAGTAACATTTGAGAAATATTTCCTAGGGAGTTTTTGTACTGCTGTTATAAATCTTCTATAAACCTGAAACTGTCAAAAAAAGAATATTTCTGAAAGAAAAACATTTCTTTAAAATATTAACAAGTAACAACATACTCAATAAAATAAACCGCGAATCTGTATAGGTATAATTAAATAAAAAAATAGTGGTTCATGATTACAAAGATATTTATAGTCTCACACTCTATCCCTACAAAAAAATTTAATTACAAAGTAAAATACTGCAAATACCACCTTAATAACCAATATTACCATCAGCAGTAGTGAGGATATTATATGTCACATGATGTGACTCAAAGAGAAAATCAGAGAATTGATTCTATGATACTCTTGCCAAAAAACATGTGATCTAGTTCCAATCACAAAGAAACCAGAAAATCCATCTTAAGCACATTCTACATGCTTTCTCCCTGAAAAGAAAACTTATTTGATTAACAAGTATTCTGTTACTTGGCAATATTTGAAAAATCATTGATAATGAAGGTTGTATTGTAGTTATCTAGCATGTTCTGATCTGTAGAAAATACTAAAAGTATCATAAATGACAGCATATGTCAGCAATTCATTTTAAAATTATTCAGTGAACAAAAGTACTTTATATTAGAATCTGAAACTTCACTATTATTTTCCAAGATTTTATAAACAAAGAGAAAATTAAAAAAAAACTATTAATCAAATACTGATTTTATTAGAAAGAAGTCTTAAGTCAATGCTTCAAATAAAAATTATAAAAATTGAAAGGCTCTATGTTTGATGGCAATATTATAATTCTAATACATTAACCCATTAGTCAATATAGTAAATGGAATACCAAAGTAATGTTACCTAAATCTCTGGATCCATATTCAGGAATACATTTTTTAAATACATATTATCTATTATTAATGTGATATTTAGATTTACCAAATTAGTGTTGACCATTTGCTTGATGAATGAAGTTTAAATGTTAGCATTTAGACAATTTGAAAACATCTCAATAAAAACTGGTTTGCACATGCACTTCAAATTTTCTTATAGATGTATATAAAGTTTTATCTTTCTAAATTTTGTTGTCTATTGAACAAAACAGTATTAAAATTTACACAAAATCTAAACAGTAGAACAAAATAGTATTAAAATTTACACAAAATCTAAAAATGAGAAAGCAGGTTAAAAATGACAAGGGGTGCAAAAATTAAAAATTCTATAATTATTTGGGTGAATGTAAATGGGTGTTAGAAGGAACTGATTTTTATGTATAAAAATATCAGAAACTAAACACTGGTGATTGTTTTACAACATTATGACTACTGTATAAACTATGTGATTGTAACCTTAAAAATGGTAAAATAAATTTTACTTATATTTTGCCAGAAGAAAAAAAAAAGTATTTGTAAGAGGCACAAGAAAAAAAGTCAACATCATAGCAAAAATAATATAAGTATATAAAAATAAAAGAGTAAAAATGCAAACAAAAATGCAAGTGATATTTGCCCAATAAATAACACTATTTCCATAATGAGAAACATTTATTTGAATATACTACTGCCTATATATAATCATCAACAGTGGATTGTTTTCTTATGCCTGACTTATATTTTCATCAGAAAAGCGTGTCCGAGTAGCCATGAATATTGGCTATCTGTAATTGTAATTAATACTATATTTTGATAGAGCCACATTTTTGTTCCTAGCATCCCAATTCACCATAGCCAAATTATGAAAGCAGTTTCCATGCCTGTTAATAGATAAATTGATTAAGAAAATATGATACACACAATATGTTTTTAGTGAGCTATAAAGAAGTTTTAAATTGTGACATTTGTCAGTAAATGAACAGAAATTAACAACATCATGCTAAGTGAAATAAATCAGACTTATCAAGGGTCAAATGTTTTCTTTCACATGCCACATATACAGCAAAACAAAAAGGGAAAGAGAATTGGATATCATAAAGATATAGAGAAGATTAGTGGAGTATAAGGAGGCTGTGTGGGAGTGATACAAAAAGAGAATATCAAATGAATTTTAAAAATCATGGGTATAAATATATATATATATATATATATATATATATATATATATATACCACTGTGAATTCCATCTTCCTGTATATGTAGAAAGCATCAAACATAAATGAATAAAAAGATTAATAAAACAGATGTAGGAGAATAATAGGGAAAAGAATGAAGGGAAAAATAAGGGAATGAGAATTGAAAGGGATTAAATTAATTTAACAAAAGAGGTGAAAGCCTTGTACATTGAAAACTACAACATACTAAATAGAAAGAATTAAAGAAGACCTAGAAGATGGAAAGTTCTACCTTCTTCTTGAATAGGTAGAATTAATATTTTCAAAATGACCATGCTACCAAAAGCACTATAAAGATTTAATGCAATTCCAATCAAAATCCCAATGACATTTCTCATGGAAATAGAAAAAGAAATAAAAATTAATCCTGGAAAAACAAAGAGACCCAGAAGAGGCAAAGCAATCCTTAGAAGAGGAAGGCAGGTAGCATCACTATACCAGAACTTAAATTATTCTTCACAGGAATAGTAACAAAATCAGCATAGTACTGGCACCAAAATAGACAAGTAGACCAATGGTATAGAATAGAGAACACAGAGAATAACCCACATAAATACAGTTATCTTATACTAGACAAAGGAACCCAAAACATATTGGAGAAAAAATAGCCTTTTCAACAATTTGTGCTAGGAAAACAGTAAATCCATATGCAGAAAAATAAAATTAAGACCCTCTCTTTCATCAAGCACAAAACTTAACTCAAAGTGGATCAATGACCTAGCAATTAAACCAGAGACCCTGCATCTAAGAGAAGAAAATGTAGGTCCAAATCTTCATCATGTTGGATTAGACCCCAACATCCTTAATAAGACTATTATAGCATAAGAATTAAAACCAAGAATCAATGAGTAGATAGATCAAAACTGAACACCTTCTCAGCAAAAGAAACAATCAGTGAAATGAAGAGACAGCCAACATCCTGGGAGCAAACTCTTACCATTCACATATCAGATACAGCTCTTCATATATTTCTAGGGTATATGAAGAACTTAATCTTGATATACACACACACACACACACACACACACACACACAAAAGAAAAACCAAATAACTCCATTGATAAATGGACCAAGGAACTGAACAAGCACTTCTCAGAATATGATATACAATTGAGCAATAAATATATATGAAAAGCTCAACATAGCAATTAGAGAAATGCAAATCAAAAGTAAGATTTCATCTTACTCCAGCTAGAATGGTAGCTTTTATGCATATAAACAGTGAGTGTTGGGAAGGATGTGGGGGAAAAGGCACATTCATACATTGCTGGTGGGGATTCAAATTGGTGCAGCCAATATAGAAAGCAGTATGGAGATTCATTGGAAACTGGGGAATGGAACCACCATTTGAACAAGCTATGCCACTCCTCAGTCTATACCCAAAGGACTTAAAAACAGCATAATACAGGGACTCAGCCACATCATTGTTTAAAGCAGCACAATTCACAATAGCTAAACTATGGAGCCAACCTAGATGCCTTTCAGTGAATGAATGGATAAAGAAAATGTGGTTATATATACGCAATGGAATATTACTCAGCACTGAAAGAGAATAAAAACTTTGTGTTTGCCAGTAAATGGATGGAGTTGGAGAATATTATGTTAAAAGAAGTTAGCGAATCCCAAAAAACAAATGCCAAGTATTTTCTCTGATATATGCAGAGTGACTCACAGTGGGATAGGGAGGGAGAGCATGAGAGGATTAGATTAATTCTAGATAGGGAAGAGGAGTGAGAGGAAAATGGAGGGGAAAGGGGATTAGCAAGGATGGTGGAATATGATCAACATCATTATGCAAAAACACATGCATGAAGATTTATATTTGGTGCCAACATATCTTATATACAAACAGATATAAAAATTGTATTTGATAAGAGTTGTAATGCAGAAAGAAATGAGTACATGTATAATGGCATAAATTTGTATGAACATACTTTATATACAGAGATATGAAAAATTGAGCTCTGTGTGTAATAAGAATTGTAATGCATTCCACTATTTTCATGTATTTAAAAAATAAATAAATTTTTTATAAAGAAATGTATTGGAACCAGCTGGGGACACTATAAGCCTACAGGGTAAAAATAGTAACACCTTGAAAACACAGACATGGTAGGGAAGATGCATTAACTACATGAAAAAACAAAAAACAATGTGCCCCAAACAAAGATGCTACATTATTAGAATCCATGGTCAGAAGAGTAGGAGAAATAACAGAGAATTTGTGGAGGATGTACATAATTTTCTGTGAATTAAAGGATGATATAAGAGCAAATACAGGCAGCAGAGGATCATTTTGATAAAGAGCTGCATAAGCAAATACAGAAAGCAAAAGTTTCGTTGAATAAGGAGATACAGATTCTGAAAAAAAAAAGCAAACAAACAGAGATCCTTGAAATGAAGGAAACAGCAAACCAAATTAAGAACTCAATAGGAAGCATCTCCAACAGAAAAGATCACTTGGAAGACCAAACCTCTGACATTCAAGGCAAAATATATAATCTTGAAAAAATAAAGTTTACCCCAGTGAAGATGGTAAGAAACCATCAGCAGAAGATTCAAGAATTATGAGATAACATGAAAAGATCAAATTTAACAACTATTGAGATAGAGGAAGACATAGAGGTCCAAACTACAGAAATGGGCAATCTATTCAATGAAATAATATCAGAAACATTACCAAACATGTAGAGTGAATTGGAAAATCAAATACCAGGAGAGTACAGGACAACAAATGAACAAAATCACAACAGATCCAAACCAATGCACATCATAATGAAAACACCTAGCATACAGGAGAAACAGAGTATTTTAAAAGCCACAAGAGAAAGGAATAAGATTATATATGGGGGAAACAAATCAGGATCTCTGATTTCTCAACAGAGACTCTGAAAGCTACAAGATTCTGCAACAACATATACAAAGCTCTGAAAGAAACAGATGCCAACCAATAATCATACCCAGCAAAATTAAATTGTGGTTATCAATTGAATTTTGATTCGGATGCTATTTTTATGATAAAATGAAAACCGTCCATGATACACAAAAGTTAAAAGAATTTACAACTAGAAGGCCTGAACTATAGCACATCCTTGGTAAAATATTCCATGAGGGAGAAATGAAAAACAATGAAAATTAGAAAAGGGAAGTATCACTCTAAGGGAAAAACCCATTAAAGAGAAACTAAATAAAGTTAAATACCAAAAATAAACAAAAATAACTGAGAATACAAATCATTTCTCAATAATAATCCTGATTGTTATTTTCCAAAACTCAGCAATCAAAAGACTGGCAGATTGGATTTTAAAAGAAGATCCAACCATATGCTGCCTCCAAGAGACTCAGCTCATAAGAAAAGACACCCACAGACTGAAGGTAAGTGTGGTAAGAAATTTTCAAAACTTTCTTCACTGACTCTCCCTGAAAGGTTTGCGAGAAACTAAATAAAGGGAAAAATCACACACACACACACACACACACACACACACACACACACACACATATGTAAATGTAAAGAAAACAAAAAGACTAAAAAACAGTTGAAAATCAGAAGAAAATAAGGGAATATGAGGGCTGGGGATATAGCTCAGTTGATAGAGTACTTGCCTTGCATGCATAAGGCCCTGGGTTCAATCCCCAACACTACAAAAAAAAAAAAAAAAAAAAAGGAACATGATGGCTGAATGTACTGGAAAGTCCAGGACTGGATTTTGAAACATCCAAAGGACATTAGTGGAAAAACCATTCGCATCACAATAAGGGATGTAATTTTTTTAATTTAGTTGCTGGTAGTGTAAGGCTAATCTTTTAGTCTTGAACAGTGTACCATGGTTATATAAAATGGTAACACTGGAGAACTACTTCCATATAAGAATTTAGCTACTATATTACATCAATTTTGACTCAGCTAAAGAGGAAATAATTAGTTAAAAATTTTTTTTTCTCCAAATTATTGACATTTGCCTGTCAGGATTCAATTAGAGAAACAGAATTAAAGGACACTGACAGATTATTGCAGGGAACTAGATAAAGCTATGATCAGGACTAGTTAAGCAGTGGCTGCAAGGCTATTCCCCGCCACATATGGCTGGAGCACAAATCTTCAGTCAGTCAGAAGGTAAGCACGGTGAGGAACCTCACAATTGCCAGCAGGGATCCCAACAGTTTGAGATGGAAATCTGGGAGGACAAACTGTAATGCTCGTCAGTCTTGTTGCCTCTTCCTCATGGAGCTGAACATATGTGCTTCTAGTCTAGGAGTAAAAGGAAATTATGATCTAGGGGAAGGGGAAGAGGTTTTCAGGACCAGCTGCTAACTTGAGCTTAGCAGAGCAGCTTCAAGGTATTTATGCTACAAAATGGGTTCTACCTATTTTCTAGTTTCCTGGGCAAGATTATTGTACTTTAGCCAATAGACTGTTTTCTTAAATTCTGTGTTGTCTCCCTTGGAACCTTGTATCACAGAGCACATGGTTAGCTTCTTTAATATGCTGCATTTGAATCTAAATCTATGCAACGTTTTCTAGCTTTAGTCTCAAAAAATACGATAATGTAAGTCAGTTAATTACTGTAGCACATTTGTATTTTGTTTTCTATTAGATAGAATAAAGATGTGAATAGAGCCCTTGATATTACTACTCATTTCATTAAATATGAAATGTATATTTATAAACATAAATATCTAACATAATATGTTGAATATTTATGCAATACTTTGTTGACAAAGTCCATATGTGTATATCCATGGATTTTGAGATAATTTTCTGAATTGATGGATTTATTCATATAACACAAGAACTCTCTGCATCATTAACCTTTTTACTATGAATAGCTTTTAGCTATTAAGCATGAGGAATTAACTCTCAGATGAATTTTGAGCACGAAGAAATGCTGGTAGTTTTTAAAATGTGTTGTGAAATACTATGATGATATGCTATTAAATGTATTCCAAACTATATATGTTTTTAAATTGCCTATAGAAATATAATAGTGCATTTTTTCCTTTTTTTTAATCATGAAACTTGCCCCAGGTTTCCAGAAATGCAGCTGTCAGCATTCCTTGGTGAAGGCAGAGGAGTGCTGTCAGCCATCTTCCTTCCCTATTGTGTGGGTGATGTTTTATTATCAATGAACACAGATATGAAAATGGAACCCTGATCCTACCTTACTCCACAGTTCTCCAGATGCCTATCTGTTCTTTGGAGATTCTCTGTTAAAGAAATCAGGCTCACAAGCATAATTCACAAATTATACATGTTGCAAAATAAAATAATTATGATAGATGGCTACTAAGAAAATGATGAAGGAATAGAGAACAAGTAAAGAGAATTTTAAAAAGACTGATGTTTCAGTAACTTTACAAAGATCAGATGAAATCTAGGTAGCTGCACTCCAAATGCATATCTGCTATTCTTAGGTTATTTCCAAAAGTATATCATTAGCTCAGGTTACAGAAAGATCTTTTGCATATATTGACTTCTAAACAATACATAAAAAATCTCAGGATGTTTTATTGTGATTTTTATGTAAGGATCCATAAGATATCATTTTAGGCATAAAGTGACAAAGAGAAGAATGGCAGGTCTCACAGTTATGAAATCATTAAACTCAGAGTACATAAATAAGTTTTGCATTGTTTCTAAAGCAAAGGAAACTGCACACAGTTTTTCACAAATATTCTATTGATATATTGCAGCAAAAATTATTTTTACATAGCAGATGAATAGGATAGATCTGAATAAAAACCTAAAATTTTTATAAAAATATATGTATATCTGTATCCTTATGCACATTATAGTCAATTGATATTAAATATAAATGATGTATCATTCCTGCTTTAAAGAAGGACATGGATTCTAAAGATAAACAATGAGGCTTCTCTGTTTTTTATTAACCAGACACTAGTGGAAAACACATGTAAATAGCCAATTGTAAACTTGATTTTAATGTTATCTCTGAAATGGAGCAGTGAATGCACGGATCATGCTACAACTATTTGTTTAACCACCACCCCCCCACACACACAAACACACGAAAAACTTAAATACTACTATTCATGAATGTATGTTTTGCAACATAAACCAATATTGACAATATAGACTCTTTCAGTCTAGAATCATTATAACTAAAATATTCTCCAACTATTAATTAGAGAAGAGATACAAAATATTAAAACAAAAATTCTTATATATCACGATGTTCATGTTTATTGTAACTATAACTGCTTGACATTATCATATAATAACAAAGTGGTTCCATTAATTACTATACATTTATTAACCTAATTCTTTATTGCCTAAAATAACTAACTTCGTACTTAGTAAAATATAATATCAATGCAAACTCAGACGAATATTTGAATTGATCCTGTTGTCTTCTCTGTACGTGATCTGAGTAGGACTATCTATTGTGCTTCTCCCTCCTACACTACCTCAAATCCCTCATCAAGTCCACCGAACTGTCCTCAATACATTACCCCCTTCTGCACCACCACCGAAATGCCAAATATTGTCTTCCAGAGTGACTCTTCTAGCCATTGAACACTGAGTTCTAACTCAACCCGACCATTATTCTATCTTTATGAGAATTTTTTAATTGAAGCTTTTAGCACAATCTGAATTTTTTTTCCTTTTTTTAATTTAATTTTTATTGGTTGCTCAAAACATTACAATGATCTTGACATATCATATTTCATACATTTGGTTTAAGTGGGTTATGAATTCTTATTTTTACCATGTGTACAGATTGCAGGATCACATTGCTTATACAGCCACGTTTATACATACTGCCATACTAGTGTCTGTTGTATTCTGCTGCCATGGCTGATGCTGGGAGCCATCAGCCAAGTAGGTATGACAATTTCCTTGCCAGCTACTCCCATGCTGTCTAGTGGAAGGACTCCTGAAAGGTGACCTTGCTCAAGGACCAGGGTGGATCCGTGTTTAGGGTGTCCCAGGCTTAGCATAATCGGAGATTAGGGTGTTCCCCCTTTAGAATAGGGCGTATCCTGCTGCCTGAGGTCCTCTTGAGTTCTTAGGGTCAGAAATATAATTGGGAGACAGAAGCCCAGTGAAGTGTGGATTTTGGGCACAGAACCTGGATTCCCCCAGAACGTGTTTGTAGACGGCCGATGTGAAATCGGGAATAAAGAATTGCTGTTTGACTCTACAAGCTGTGTGGTGGCTCTTGATTTGTGCCCAGCCAGAGACTGCGGCACTATCCCCTTCCTATCCCCCCTCCCTTCCCCTCCCCTCCCATCTTCTCTCTCTACCCCACCTACAGTAATTCATTTCTCTCTTTTTTTCCCTTTCCCCTCACATCCTCTTATGTGTAATTTTGTATAACAATGAGGATCATCTTCCATTTCCATGCAATTCCCCTTCTCTCCCCCATTCCCTCCCACCTCTTGTCCCTGCTTAATGGTAATCTTCTTCTCATGCTCTTCATCTCTGCTCTGCTTTGAGTTGCCCTCCTTATATCAAAGAAGACATTTGGCATTATCCTATCTCTTCTCACTGGCCTCAAAATTTCATAAGGGTGAGTTCCTTACCTGTTTTCCCCACCACTTCATCACTAGTTTCTAGTTCAGTGCCTAGTGAACAATGAGCCATGAATATTTATTACTACAAGAGCAAACACAAGGAAAAAAATACAGGACTGGGGCTATAGCTCTCTGTTAGAGTCTGTAAACAAGTGTGGATGGCGCCTGGCATTTCGCCAGAGGGAGTGGTTTGTGAAGTAATGCCATCTAGTCATTAAGTGTGGAGATTCCTTATTGGTTGACTGCCATATCTAGTTTATGTTAATTAAGATAAGCTTTGTGGAATGTATAAATACCTCTCTTGTCCTACAATAAAGGGCTCCTACTCCTGCTGTATCAGGAGTTGTTCACAAGTTGTTCCTCAATGTACACAAGTTGTTGGTCACCCCCTGGTTATTTTGCTGCAGGCGGACTGCGGCAGCTCTCGGTGATGGAATGCTTGCTGAGTATGTGTGAGCCCTGGATTCCATCTCCAGTACTGAAAAAAAAAAAAAAAAGGAAAAACAAAACAAAACAAAACTTTACCTTAAATGAGACAAAGCAGAGTTTTCCTCCCCATCAAATCTATTTTCCCCAATTTCAGGTTAATATCATTAAAATATGTTTTTTATTATAGCAGTACTTTAATTAAAATTAAAATTTTAGTTAGAAAAATATAAAACTATTATATAAGGCATTTCAAAATCTAAATCTGAATATCCATCCTCATTTTGTCTTGGGCTAGGTTTCCTTAAAGTTATGCTCTTAACCAAATGAATTTCTGCATTTTCTGTTTCCCATATAGTTCTTCCTCATGGCAAATACCTTACTATGTAAAACAAAATCAGTCTTAATTCTGGGAGACTTATCTCCAGAGAGAAGACCTATGTAATAAATGGTATCTAGAAGTTTCTCTTCTATCAATATAAAGCCTAGAATTTTCCCCAAATGGAAAAATATGGAGTGAAAATAATGTCACAAATTTTAAGCTCAAAATATTTGGAGATATCATCATAGTACAAAATCAAAATTTTACAATTCCATCTGAAAATGTGCCCTGGTAAGCTGGTCCCCTGGTCCATTCCCATGCTTAGCAACTCTGCTGCTCTCTGAACTTTCCTGGACTCCCTCTCCACAGCAATTTCTCTCTGCTCTTCAGTCTTAAAGTTTTATTGCTTCTAACAATTGTCTAGACAATTTAATTTCCTCTAAATACCTTGTAGGAATATCCGTTTATATAATCTAATATATCCTCTTATATAATATTACCTTGGACGTAATAAATGCTCAATAATTTTGGGTTAATTGGATGAATTCCATGTCAGAATGAGGAATGCCAATTCAATTTTGTAACCTGTCTTTACAAGACAGATACTGATCCCATTAACAGAATTGCTTATGTGGCAATTAGCATAATTAAGATAAATTAAATTAATGGATCAGATGTCTTTGGAATTCTGGCTTTAGTGATTAAAATTTTTTTGCCAAATAAACAATACTCATCAAATTAATACATATGTTTTAACTTGAGTACAACCCACATTTATAAAAAAAAAAAAGATCATATCAATCTAAGTTATAATAGAAATTATTCTGTTATATTCCCTTAAATAAAAGCTTCTATAAGTTAACTTTAAATATCACTATTTTAGAGATAAAATAATCTGTTTATGTTAATATGCCATGAGTTTTTATTGGTTTATTTGCTACTTTCACTTGTTAAATACCTTCTGGAATTAAACTAGTATAAAAATACAGATATACAGTATCAAGTTACATATAAATATTACCTTCTGTTCTTAAAAATTAAGATTTTTTTAGGAGTTTTGTGTCATGAATAAAGAGCAAAGCTTATCTTGACTTATTAATGGAGACTCATGGTTTCTTTATACCATAAAAGTTATAAATAACAAGCAAACAAAAAGAAAAACTTTCTCCCATTACTTTCCAAACATGCTATGTAGCAACTTCTTTTGTTTTCCACATAACATTATTAACAGTTTCCTTAAATATTAGGTAACTTTTTCAATAAGAGAAAATGTAATTTTGCCTAACATTTAATCATTCAAAACCTATTCCTAAACAAATAAAACTATATATATATTATATCTTTCTCCCAATTTTAGTTCTGATCTTGGTGCGGGAGTTCCTCTTGAGTCAATGAAGAAGGATGTATTCCTTGCTGATTGACTTTCCCTTTCATTCTGACCAGGATCATTTAAATCCTTTTGGAAGGATTTGTGCCAAAGGAAGAAGGACAAATATCAATATCAAACTGTGCACTTTCTTTTCATATTTCTTTTCTTAGCAAGTGTGGCCGAAGCTCATGCTCTATTTTTGTAACTATTAGATCTTTCACAAATTGCACTTGTTCATTGTCCATTAAGAGCAGAGCAGCACTTGATTCTCTATTCCACTGTCCACAACACAGACTTCAGCTGCAGTCTTGATATCTCTCTTCACATGGTAGCTCTCCTCAGTGGTTCACATCATAACAAGCAACCTGTAAGGTAGGTGTTTCACATGTTTCTATTAGCTCCACCCAGGAATAAAACCCCTTGCCTTTCCACATCCTCTCTTAGGTTCTTTGTTTTAACTATTATATTCTTTACAACTAAATTATATTCTTTACAACAGACCCTGTGAGGGTCTGTAAACAAGTCAAGATGGCGCCTGGCATTTTGCAGAGGGAGTGGTTTGTGAAGTAATGCCAGTGAGCCATTAAGTGTAGAGATTCCTTATTGGTTGACTGATGTATCTAGTTTATGTTAATTAAGATAAGCTGTGTGGAATGTATATATACCCCTCCTGTCCTACAATAAACGGCTCCCACTCCAGCTGTATCAACCTTCACAAGTTCCGTGTCGTGCCCCCCCCCATTTTGCCCAGCCAGTAGGACTGTGGCAGATGATGGCCTGTACCGGGAGCCCCGAGACACTTGAGGGTAAGTGATGAGAGTCTTATGGATCTCATCAGATCTATGGATCTGCCAGTCCATAGATAGGATGGGAGCAAATCTGCTCGTCCCTAGAAAGGGCGAGAGAAAAAATGGCCATTTCGAGAAAATGGAGAGGATTGATACAGTATGTTTGTGTCTTGTTTTGTCTAAGTGTATTGTATTGTGTTTTTGATGAAAATATGGAAGGGGTGTTAGGTAAATTGATAAGGGAAACAGGCACCCCAATGGAACCAAGAATAGTTAGGGCATGTGTTGATGGAAGCCCAGGAACTCTAGTCAGAAAGAAGAAAGTTTGGGCTGCGGCAATTTCCTTATTTTTTGTTTTCATTTTACTAATACTATCTCATTGTCTTTAGTATGTTAATTAATCTGTTTTACCTTCTTTAGCTTCTCTAATCTCTCCTTCTGATGGCACACCTCCTTTGTTCTTTTTCTTTGAAACTGTTAACTCATCAGATTTGGAATTCTCAGACCTATGAGTTTCTGTTTCCATTGAGAATTTTGGGAATTGGGTCAACTGGGCACTGTGTCAGCTAATGTGAACGTGTATTCCGATCAGACCTCTATTAGAGTCAAACCCAATGAACTCAAGATAAGTAGAATTGAATCCTATGGTGAAAATTTACAGATGCGACAACAGTACAGTATATCTATCCCAAACCAATGGGAAAAACTCATCTTGAAGCCTCCCCTCCACATGCAGGGAGAAGCAGACGCAGGACTCCTTTGATTCTTCACTGGCTACGGCTATTCAGTAGGAAAGTGCTTTTTCTCAGCCACTTACCAACACAGCTTTTATGATATTCCTGAATACACCTACCCCAGAAGTCTGATTTGCCACAGGTGTAGGATCTAGCACTAATGATTCCAAGGTAAGGTAGGGATAAATGAGAGAGGAATACCACAGGATCTATATTACCTTGGAGTGCACCTGTCTGCCTCTGCTCACCAGCTGACAGCACACCTACTAACAGACATGCTCAGAGTACAAACAGTTTCTCCCAGGCTTTTTCTTACTTTGTTTTGAGGTTTGATTCCTCTGGGGTTGGTCTAGGGGAAGATGCCAGTGGTTTTTGCTAGGTCAGTATAAGAAGAAGAACTGGTGTTTCTAAAATTTCTACATTATGAGATTTGTCGAGGATAGCTTCCAATTTTTATGAACTATGTCACCTAAAACAAAGTTATCTAACTTTCCACTACAACACAAGGTAATATTTGGAAATAGTGTTTTTTTATGACCTGAACTTGGAGCAGTATATTTTCCTATCATTGACTTTATACTGAATTTTCCTGAAACATCCCTCCATTTTTGCTTTATAAATTTTGATATTATTTTATTTGTTATTTTATTCATTTTAAATATCAATCTGAATCTACATTTTCCTGAGTGTCATATTGTGATCTGAAATTAATATTGGTTTGGATGATGACATTGTTCTAGTTTTATAAATTCTTTTGTGTGTATTTCCGTTGTTAATTTTGACTAGTTTTTGTGATATAATCTCTATTAATTTTTTTCCCTTGAAGTCATTTGGAAGATTTATACTATAATTTTTGTACAATGGATTCTGCTTACATATTTAGCTGAACACTTTATTTTTATTTTTCAACTTTCAAAATCAAGCAGGTGTTATAAATTTCCTTACAGAGAAATTCTGTCCTAAATTTTTATTTCTCAATAAATTATCCTAAAATACATATAAAATCATGTTAAAAGAACATTAAGTCAGCCATATATCAGTATTAGGACATAAATAGGAGTTCTGTAACAATTTGAGTTACAGAAAAGTGGGGAGAATATATCTGATACTTGCAAAGCTGAAGGTAAAGCACACAGCTTGCTCATGTGGATGACAGAGGAAGACATCAGGGAATAGGGGACATTCTGTGAGGATTATGGAGTGAAAGCAAAGATAACACCAGTGAGGGTTCATTTCAAAACAAGAACACTTTCCATGAATGGAAATACTGAAAGCAAGATTGAGTTCTAATGGATCAAACATTGTCTCTCAGTGATTAGAAAGAGAAAACTTAGAAAACCTGTGAGGCCAGAAGTGTCACTCTTAGAAAGACATCATTGAATGGAGAAGAAAACATTTTGAAAGAGAAAAACATCCCTTGTAAAACTTAGTGATAGAATAAAAGGAATGTGGAAGGACAATAAAAGAAGCAGGACAAGAGACAGAGAATACACTGGGGAAATGTTGCTTCTCTGTAGCAACAGAAGTATTTGTTCTTAAACAGAAAAATTAAACTTATCTTGTCTTTCAAAAGCTCTTCTGTTATTGCCATTATAAAAATACTTTAAATAAACTTAGAATTCAAAATATATACTGGCAAAATATATATAAACACAATTGCCTTAAGAAAAAAATGAAAAAAATTTGACATACAAGAAACCTTTTACCAGAAAGTACACAAACATGAACATTCACATACACAACCCTAAAATGACAATCCATTATGTAAATAATAATGAAGAAACAAGTAAATATATATATGAAAACAAATTCAGATGCAAAAAAATGTAAAACAAGCAAATAAATTTTGGGAAATATACTGAATAAGAATAAAAGCATATTTTAAAATAAGAATACATTGCAAGCTTTGTATCTGTTTAGTGAAAATTCAGGCAGAAATGCAAGGGATTAATGCAAAGATTCAAGAAAATGAAACAGAGAAAGAAGTGAATAATTTGACAAGTATATAATAAAGTATAAAAGGCTGCAATATATAAGTAAATATTATATATAAACATTATATATAAAATTGTATGTAGAAATTATACTATATTATATGCAAATATATTTATTATTTATTATATTATTTATATATTTATCATATTTTATTATACTACATATATATAAATTGTGTCTTCTAAAGAGTAAAAGGAACTGTAATGTAGAAAATTAATATTCAATATTAGAAAATTCACAATAACATTTCAGATATAAAAGAAAATAGAAAATTCCATTTTGAAAGGTGCTACTTTTGTATGAGAAAAATTGACAGAGAAAGGCCAACATTGACACATAAAATTTTAATTATTGAATTTGACATACAAGAAAAAAATCCTTTGGAAATTCATGCAAAACATCAATGACAAGGAACAAAAAAAACTCGTTTGTATAATATGTCTTAATAGCATCCTATAAAATATACAACCTTAGATCAACAATTGAAAGAAAAAACCCAAGGAGAGCTAGTGTAATCCAAATATTTTCTTCTAAGATAAACCTTAAAAAATCTAGATTATAGAAAAATTATTTTTAATGTGCAATATCTTGGTGAATATTGTATTCCTGAGCTTTTCCAGTAAAATGTATTATATATGATATTTTTATGAAACAGAATGAATCTTTACTTAAACTGGAATGTTTGGAAAAATCATGCAAAAAAGTCAGTTGTGGGTGAAATACACACATGTATGTACACACATGTATACACACTGTATAATTAAATAAAGTCAATTTTACACCAGAGAGTTTCTGAATATAGCCAGATATGGTGGAATACCTCTGTTATCCCAGCTACATGTCAGGCTGAAGCAGAAGGATTACACGTGAGGCCATCCTCAGCAATTTAGCAAGGCCCTAAACAACTTAGTGAAACACTGTCATAAAATTTAAAAAAATAAAAATGAATTGGGCTATAGCTCAGTGGTTAAGTGCCTATGGGTTCAACTCCCAATATTCCCCTGGGGGGGGGGGACATGAACACACATGATATATATATGTTGGTGTATATATACATATATACACCAACACATACACACACACACATATATGTAATTTAAATACACAGATATACATATATATATCTGTGTATTTAAATTTATAAATATATACATATTTCCCAAACTTTCAAACCCTTTATTTTCAAAGTATTCATATTATTCCTATCTGCAGAAGAATGAACAAAAATATCTAAACTTTTTACATGAAACAATATAGTATTGATACTGTCCTGATTAAGATTGTATAATAATAGTAAATTACAGGTTAATCTATATAATCATTATCATGACAATGATCTAACACATTCATAAGAAAATTGAGCAACATATTAAAAATAGCATAACATAACCAAGTGAAGCTTATTCTAGAAATAAAAATAATTACAATTTATAGTAGAATCTCAGAGTGGTAGATGAAAGGGTAAAATAAGAAAAAAAAATTATGAGATTCTGAAAGAGCATTTGACAAAACAACTCATACATCATGATAAAAGCCTAATAGATAACATCAGTCAATGGACATTATTTACTCTGTATCATATATGTTTATGTGTATATACCTAAAACCCAGAATCTTCCTTAAGGAAGAAAAGATAAAATAATTCTACATAAGGTTAGAAGAAGTGATATTTTTCATATCCTCATTTCTGTTTAACATTTTATATCACACTCAAGCAAAATAAAACAGTGAGAGAGACAAGAATTAACTGAATAAAATCAATGGGAGAAAAAGATGCCTCATGAAAAGATTTAGAAATATATAACATTAAAATAAAAATTCATATATAACAGTGTTTCACAGTAGAATGCAATTGACTCACTCTCTACCCTAAGTGGAGGGAAAATATTTAAGAGTGTCTGGAGATATTTGTTATTGTCACAAGAGGAGGGGTTGAGTTGGGAGTGCTAGTGGCATCTGGTACCCATGGACACTGCTGTTAAACATCTGACAATGCACAGAACAGCATCTTTTCACCATATCCAACAAAGAATTATTCAGGGCAAAATTTTAATAATGCCATTGTTGAGAAATTGATATACACTAGCAAATAAAGTCATTCTTCAGTATCCATAGGAGATTAGCTACAGACACTCCATGGTTACCAATATATTTGGCTGCTCAAGTCCCGTATATAAAATGATGTAATATTTGCATATAAACAATGCACACCCTCTGGTATATTTTAAATCAAGTATAGATTACTCATAATACCTAATACAATGAAAATGCTATGCAAGTAGTTGTTATACTGTATTTTTTTGGGAAAAAAGGCTATACGTGTTAATTACATATGCAAATTTTTTACAAATATTTTCAATCTACCATCTGAGATTGGTTGAACTCATTGATAGAGAAGCCACAAATAGACCAACCATACATGATACTATGGAAAGGGAAATAATATTTACAATACTAAATACAATATACATTATAAAATGTATAAAATTAAATAACAATATAAGTTGCAAAATTTTTATAATTATGAAATTTAAAAATTCTTCTAAAGATAAAATTCTCTATAAAATGGAACGACCAGTCTTTGCATAGGAAGACTGATACTCATAAAATTTTGTTTTCTCTTAATTACCAAGAAAGTTTAATATTAGTTTCATGCAGGGAATGAAGAATGTTTTTGTTTATTTTCAGGAGTCATATAAATTGATAAGTTGAATAAAACAAGACATGGGATTTAAAAAAGAAAAAAATAACCAGAAAATGATGAATAAATACAAGTTTATCTCATGCATGATAAAGGTGATATTTCAAATCACTGAGAATTTTATATATATATATATATATATATATATATATATATATATATATATATATATTTACATTGCATGTATAAACTTAATTAATAAGGATTACATCTCTGTTCTTATTAACATCTTTAATTATTTAAGAAAACCAATCCATTTTCCTTGTAGTAGTTTTCAGCTTTTAAAGTTTGCTAAATTTTTTCTCATGGTGGGTTTTGACTTGATTCTATTTATTGCTTTTTTGGGGGGGGGGTAAGACAGTACATATACATGGAGTATGTATTAGGCAAATAATAAGTAATTTTAGGCAAAATGACCTATTCATCACTGATGCTATGTGTTTCCTATTGTATTTCAAGGCCCCCCTCCCATACTCTAATATTGTTGTTGATTCTTAAGGTGATTTGATCAGTGGAATAGCCTATTAATTTGTTATAGAATGGCTTTAAATATTAGTAATAATCATTGCACAAACTTATTATATACTCTAGATTTCTATCTATTCTGACCTATGAGCACACATGATAGGATAAATGATTCCTACAGGTATACACTTACTGTGTTAGCTTTTTTGTTGTGAAATAAGTTTTGCATTTGTTATAAAAGTCAGATTTGCAGTTGAACATGTTAGCTTTGATCTAAATGTGACAAGAGACATGGAATGCAAGTCTAGACCCAGCCTATAAGCAAAATCCCACTAACCCCAGATGAAGCCCCAGATGATGAGAGTATGAAAATGAAGGACTATTGGTTTAGTCCATCTCGACAATATTACTGAGGGAATAGTAACCAACAAATGAATTATAGTAAATAAGTGATGCATTGATAATGAATAGGATATTCAAGATGTCTGTGGGTTATGGCACTGACAAAAGTAACAACTGTAAATGAGGCAAATGCACATTTTTTCAATAATAAATCTCATCCCTCCATACTAGAAGAAGTCCAGTAAAATGTTTTAAAATCAGGTAACAAGTTTGACCCCTCAGGTAAAAACAGTATTAGAGATTCACCTGGACTCAGAGGTGGCAGATGATTAACCCTGGTGAGGGAATGCCCATAGTTTGCTCTCATCATGGCTTCTTTACTCATCAGTCTCCTGAATTAGCATTGAAGGAGGTTAAAAACAGGCTCACTGACTTTTGTAGAATAGGTCATTGTAAAGTTTATTAACAACTGCCTTTGCTATGGTGGCTGCCATTGGGAGAGTTCACACAGGAAACACATTCTCATCCTCAGGGCACATGTTGAGAGCTCCATTATATATTTCTTCCCCAGGCTTTTTGGCATCAGATTGGTTTATGTTCTTGACCATCCAGACATATCTATTCTGTACACTTATATTTCTAGCCATCTCTTTTCAGCATTTGGCCAGATGTATCCTTGACTATAATGAGTAGCCAAGTAATAAGTAAAACATAATTTCTGGATATGTCTATGAGGTTGATTCCAAAAGATACTTAGCATTTGAACAAGTGGACTAAGTAAAGAAGACCCACCCTCAGCAGTGTTGGTGGGCATCATTCAATCCATTGAGGACATAAAGAGGACAAAAAAGCAGAGGAAGGGCCAATTTGCCTTCTTTCCTGAGACATTGGTTTTCCTGGCACTTGGGCCTTCAGAGTTAAGACTGAGGCTAACACCGCTGGCTCCTCTGATTGTCAGGCCTTCAAGTTTGGATTGGAACTACACTGTGGATGGTAGATTTTCGGATTTCTCAGTATTCACAACAATGAGAGGTAATCTCACCTAATAAATTTCTTTCTATCATCTATATATTTTATTGGTTTTGTTTTTCCAGCCAACTCTGACCAATACACCTACTTGAAGCTCTGCCTATTGGGGGACTTAACATCCCCACTGCCTTGCAGACCTAAACCTATGTCAGACTGAAACTGCTTAAAAAGTCCATTTCCAGAAAGTGCTAGCATAATAGGAAAACATGATTGAATGTGATTCATTTCTTTTCTATTGTCAAATGATCAGGAAGAACTCTCCTTGAGGCTCTAAATGTAGATTAAGAGGAGAAGTGCTATGTAACATTAAATTGATGATGACTTTAGAAGAATATGGCTTTGTCTTCACAGAATGTTCAATGAAGAGAAGAAGGCACACACATTTTAGGAAGGACGGTCTGTTGCTGCTTAGTAAGTGAAAAGCTATTAGAATAGTACTAGGAGTTTTTGAGGAAAATAATTCTTACAGAATAATCACAAATTATTCCACTGAAGAAGAAGTTTTGGAAGGTATTGAAATATAGTCACTTCAAATACTTGAAGGGGAAACTGAAAGTATCAATTATAAACAAATATCTGAAGATATTGACGTGATTTTTAAAAGAATGCTGTTAAGCTCAGATTGATTTTTTTTTGTATAAAACCTGAAAAGGATATAATCAAAAAGCAGGCATATTCCAAATAATGAACCTGCATTTATAGGAAAAAATGAACACTAACAAAGGATAAGAAAGGTGATTTTAGTAAATGTTCAAAGCAAGAAGAGCCAAAAAGCTGTCAGATTTCTCTTTGAGATATATGTTATAAAACTAATAATGAGGCTAAGAAAAAAAATCTTCCCCTCATGCTGTGCCCTCATTTTTTTTCATGTTAAAGAAAAGACTTAACACTGGAATGAAAAACTTAGCACTTCCTATCTGTAAGAAGAAATTTAAATTCGAAATGAGAGAAAACTGTAAGACAGCAACTACATTATTTTTCATATTCTACACTGTAGGAATTAAATTCTGAGGCACCCAAAGACATGGCCGTTAAAATGCCGAATCATCAACATAAAAATTAATGGAGAGATGTATGAAAAATTGGGCAGTCAAAGGCCTTTTCAAGTTTTGAGGCCCAACAGAAAGCATATTCTGCAAAACAGAGATCTTCATGCTAATCATGAACAATTTCCCAGAGTCTATTAATAAAAAGAGAGTGTTGGACCACCTATAAAAGAGAGTGGTGATGATGGGGAACTAATAGAAGCTCATTAAATAAGTCACACTAGGCTAGTTCAATTGTCTTTTTTGGTATGGTTATGATATGATGAGTTCAGAGAAGTGCTGCCGTCAGAAAGAAAATGGTTTTCAAAAAGTTGTTTAACAGAGCTCCACATGATATCCTGTTGCGTAAAATGAAGAAATGTACACAGCATGGCAACATCTGTAAATGAATATAACCAAAGAGCAATCAACAGGGCTCAAGTTCAAGTCATTTTGACATGTCCTGTGATCTCACCCTGATTCTCTTCTTTGCCATACCTCTAAGAATTGCATGCAGACTTTGATAAAATCCTTACTAAATTTTTGCAGACACAGAGTTGAAAATAATAGTAGATATTCTGGATAACAATTTCAGCATTCAAAAAGATCTCTGCAGGCTAGAAGGATGGGTCAAATGCAGAAGTTTAAAATAAAAAATGGATAGTGATGGGCCAACAAAAGCAGCAAAAAAAAAAGGAAGAACATAAATGACAATGGTGAAGCAGATTTTAATAAAAGAATTTTGACAACGTAGAAATTTAACAGAAACTAAAACTATAATCTAAATGTGCCAAATGAAGCAAACTATTTTTTTTAAAAAATTCAGATGACCACCCAATAAACTGTGTTTTCTAGTCCTTATGTATATCTCTCAACTTTGGATTTGAATTGTCCCTATGATTCATTTGTAAATAATAAGGTGTAGCCAATGTGACAATAAAATGATTTCTAAGGACAGTCAGAAAAATCTTTGCACATTCTGCCTTTGTCCCTTGGAATGCCCACTCTGGATAAAGCCTGCTTCTGTAAATATTACCCTGGAACCTGTGCAGTGAAGTGTGCAGACTAGCTACAGTGAGAGTCAGAGATGACCCCTCAAGCCGGGTCTAAATGTCTATGAGGAAATGTCTCTAGTTGACTCCAGCCTAAGCTGCCCTCCAGTTTTAACCCTGTGAGACACCAAGCAATAACTGTCCAGCTCAGTCTGTCAATCCCCAAAACCATGACAAACAACAATAAATTGTATTAGATACTTAATTTTAGATAAGTTTTCTACACAGCAAGAGATAACGGGATTGATGAAAAACTTGATTTGTACTTAGTCTGCATTAACATAATAATATTACCATTGAGAGCATAATATTTTGAGTGGTCATGAATAGCCTTTTCTACTTATTTCACATAATCTAAAATTCAGAGTATGGCCCCTCTTTCTATTGGCTGTGCTTTATTGACAACATTCAATCACAAACTAGATTTCACAGATGAGAGGAGCATGATCGTGAGAAGAAACATTTTGTATAAGAAATACTAAGCAACTAAGGATGTTTAGCATATAAAAAGAATTTAAACAGAGACAAGGTGCAAAAGTAGCACTTGCTTTGCCCAGAAAAGTTTTGGTTTGTGTCTGTTTTCTAAATGCTCTACTTATCATTGAACCAATTCATCATTATATTAAAATAAATCATAATGGGCTCATTTTTCCCATGTCATTGTCATATTTGTAGTATCTATTATGTCTCATCGGATTGTGTGTGAAACTTTTGCATGAGACAGAATTCTAACAAGTGGTTTTATTTGAAAAATAATCAGCAAAATCTTGAACCTTCTCTCAGTCATTTCTAGCTACAACAACCAATGGATCCCTTTCAAACAGTATATTGCCTTAACTGATAAAACTAAGTGCTCTAAGACACAGAAACCTAAGGGGAGCTAAATCCTTTGAACTCAGATTGTAGTTGGAGAAGCATGGATTGTGCACTGACTCTGCCAACAGTGTGGCTGTGATCTGACAGGTCAAGCCACTAAGCTGTATCCCACAGTGTTGATTGAAAATAAAACAACTGTAGATTATAATTACCAGAGATATATATGAAAAATAGAAGATGAGCAACATTGTTGAGAAACTGACATAGGGAGAGAAATTTGAATGTCCTCAATAATGTGTTTTGCCATTTATCATGTCATGCAAATAAATAACTACTTATATATTTTATATTTGATAATAGCTTTTTATTATAAAATAAACACAGTTGGTATCAATAATTTTTAAAATGTACTGATACTTCATAAAAGTGTCTAATTAATAAATGAGGAAATAAATGTCTGTTTCCCAAGTGAAATGATTTGAGCATTTTAACACTTGTTGAAAATTCCTTGCCATTGTGAGGGTATTGGAAGGTGGTACCTTTAGGAGCTGTTTAGGTCCTGAGGACTCCACTGTCATGAAGAGTCTAGTGCCTTTTGCTCAGGAGTGTGTTGGCTTCCTCCTCTCTCTCACTCTGCCTTTTCCCTTCAGGCACATGATGTTATTTGCCATGTGAGGACATAGCACAGAGATCCTCTCCAGATGCCATCACCCTAATCCTGAATTTCTTGGACTCCCACATTGTGAGCTGATAAATTTCTTTTCATTATAATATTCCAATCTGAGCTATACTGTTATAGCAGCAGATAATGGACGAATGCATTAAGTAAGATAAAAGTATATATGCTTGACATCATTAATCAAAATTTATTGCTCATCATGGAAGGTTTTTGAGCTACTACCCATGACCTGTAGGCCCAGGATACAAATACATGTTTTTGAAGAACTGACATATACTTCATTATTGAGAAGACTGTATACCAACATCATGATTTCATTTGAGAAGCAGCAGATATTGCAGTTACATATCACACTGCAAACCAAGGCTTTTCATCTAGATCAAGACTATGGTCTTTTAGGATAATCCTGCTCATTTTTTATTTTACAATATTTTGTGAATACAATAAAAATGAAGAAAGAGTTAATATAGTTTCTGTTAGAGATTCAGAAATAATTCCTTGATGCCATTTTTCGTCAGTGACATTAGATTTTCAAAATGAACTTTAGTAATGATTTAATTTGCATTAATTATGTAATCAGAGTTTTTATTTTAGAATATAGTTCTGTCAAAGATAAAATATCTGATATTATTATGAAGGCTATTACAAATTCAATTAAATATTTGAAACAGATATTATAAATGCTATATTAAATTAAGAAAATAAAATGTTTCATGGCAACAATAAAAATAGAAGCTTGGGTTAGGTCTGGTGGCTTACAATCCCAGTGACTCAGGAAGCTGAGGCAGGAGGATCCCAAGTTCAAATCCAGCCTAAGCAACTTAGCGAGACCCTAAACAGCTTAGAAAGATCCTGTCTCAAAATAAAAAAATAAAAAGTGATGGAGATGTGGCTCAGTGGATGAGCACCTCTGGTTCAATCCCTGGTACCAGTAAATAAATAAATAATCAATAAAAATAGAAACTTGGGGAAAGTTATGGCTGCAATTATAATTGCAATATAAAATTATATTATAATAAAAACAAAATTTAAAAAATACTAAGACAAAAGATACTCAAAATGTTTAAGACAAAAATCTTTGAAACTGGTTGAATGTTCCCATATTCTCTAATCCATGGTCCTCACATAGCAGGAGAGAGTGTGGAGCTCTCAAGCCCCTCCTGTTGTTTTTTGTTTGTTTGTTTTGTTTTGTTTTCTTTCATAGCAGGGATTAAACCCAGGCACACTTAATCCCTGAAACATATTCTCATCCTTTTTAAAATATTTAGAGACAGACTCTCAGTTATTGAGGGCCTTGCTAAATTGGCATTGAAAAGACAATCCTCCTGCCTCAGCTTCTGGAGCACTGGGATTACAGATGTGTGCCACTGCAGCCAGCTCCAGGGCCTCTTTTTTAACAGCACCAATACCATTGATGAATGCTCCACTCTCATGACTTCATCACCTCTTGAAGATTCCACCTCCAAATCTGTAGCACTTAATTTATACATTAAAAAACATCTAAAATCAGGGTCTTAAGCTTTCATCTTTAGGAAAGTCGAGAAAGAGAAATAATTTAATCCTAAATTGAATAGCAGAAAAGAAATAAATTTAGAGAAGCCAATGAAATTCAAGATAAGAAAATAATACAAAAATAAGTAAAACAACCTCTTATAATATTGTGTAACATTGAAGGTCTCCTACTTTTTCCATATGCTTTCCCTTCTCTCTCCCTTTCTCTCCCCCCCCTTATCTTTGTTTAATGTTAGTCTTTTTCTCATGCTCATCCATCCTGTTCTGTTCTTAGTTGCTCTCTTTATATCAAAGAAGACATTTGGCATTTGTTTTTTAAGGATTGGCTAGCTTCGCTTAGCATAATCTGCTCTAATGCCATCCAGGAGGAGGGAAAAAAGGGAGAGAATTAAACAACAGCAGAGGAGGTAGAGAGGGAAGATGGGAGGGGAGGGGAGGGGAGGGGGGATAATAGGGGATAGGAATGGTAGCAGAACACAACAGTCACTAATATGCCATTATGTAAAAATGTGAGTGTGTAACCAATGTGATTCTGAAATTTGTATTTGGGGAAAAAATGGGAATTCATAAATCGAGTCAAATGTATGAAAGATGATATATCATGAGCTCTGTAATGTTTTGAACAATCAATAAAAAATAAAATAAAATAAAAAATAAAATAAAAACCACAAAAAAAAATAAGTGAAACAAAAGCCTGTTTTTTAGAACAGGTTAATAAAATTGATAAAAGATGAAGGATAGTCACTGATATTGGAAATAAAAGGAAGACTATCAAAATTCATTATGTAGACATTAAAGGGATACTAAAGGAATACTTTGAACAACTTTGTACTCTGCAATGAAATTGACCAATTCTTTGAAAGACACAAACTACTCAAACTCATTTAAGGAGAAATAGATAAACTTAAAAACCCTTTATATATTAAAAATTTAATGAGTAAGTAATAACTTTCAAAAAAAAGAATCATGAGGCCCCAATGGTTACACTGGTAAAGCATAAACAAATATTTTATAAAGAAATGATACATATTCTCCACAATTAGTGGAGAAAATACAATCAGTGTGAACATTTTAAAATTCATTATGAGACTATGACTATCCAATATCAAAACCAGGTAAAAAATATAAAAAAAGTAAATGTCACACCAATGTCTTCCCTGGATATAGGTACAAAAATATCTGAACAAAATTGTATGAGAAAATCCAACATAACAAGCTAGCCATGTGGGATTTAGTCTGAATACAATGACTTATATGATGTTTTAAAAGGCAATTGTATTAATAAAAATATGTAACAAAAACCAGAATACATACATTATTATAAAAATATCAGGAAACTAAGAATGGAGGATAGCTTTTTTCAATTTGATATGGAATATCCACAAAATCCACACGTACCACCATGCTTAATGCTGAGGACCTGGACATTTAATCTCCTAAAATTTAAGATTAGGAATGAGGAATAGAGGTCTTTACTCACCATTTCTATTCAGAACCATTCTGGAAGCTAATACAACCAGACCACAAAGGAAACAAATGGTATATAGATTGGAAGAAAAGACATAGAACTATTTCTGTTCTATTTTCCACTTACATTGTGTGATATCTATGTGGAAAATTCTCAAATCACTGAGGAAAAAATTACTGGAATTAATAAGCAAGGCAGATAAGTTAATAAAACAAAGGAGATACACAAAAGTAAATTGCTTCCTTAAACACATGAAATGTACAATTGCAATGCAAAAAAAATTTAAATACGTCATTTACCACCACAGTGCAAAAAAAAATGAAATACTGAGGCACAAATTCAATGAAATATGTGGAAAGCACATATATGGAAAACTAAAACATCTGATGAAATACATAAAAAATGATTCAAATAAATTGACACTATGGGTTGGAATACCCAACTTTGTTAAAATTCAGTTCTTACTAACTTGATAGCTTCTAATGTTAAGATGGGAAGACAACTCAGAAAAAGCTAGACAATAGTAAAGAACAAATACAGATCACACAAAGTATTTTCAAGACTCTCTAAAGCCACAGTCACAGTTATAGCAAGGTGTTTTGCAAAGAAGAGACATGTAGATCAGAGTAACATAATAGGGAATCCAGAAGTAGGTACCTGCAATTGTCAACTGATTTTTGATGAAGTCTTTTTAAAAAAATGGTGCTGGAACAATTGGACACACACAGGGCAAAACATCTGCATTTCTATCTACTTATCTTCGTGTAGCTTATATTTCTCACAAAAACCCTCAAAATTGAAACTAGATGTAACACTTATAAACCTTCTTCAAGAAAGCATGCAAGAAAAACAAATGACCTTTAGTTAAGCAATGAGGTTTCTTCCAGAAACACATAAATCCACACTAATCGTGATAAAACATCAGAGAAATCCTAAAAAGGCACTTTTTTACAAAATACCTGACCATCACTCCTCAAAAGTTCCAAGGTCATCAAAAACAAGGAAAGTCTGAGAAATTGTTACAACAGAGAGGAACCCAAAGAGACAGGACTACTAAATGTAATGTGGCATCTTGGATGACATCCTGGTCAGAAAAAGGACACTAGGAAGAGACAAAAAGATCTTAAATATGGACTTCAGTTCATTTTAAGGAATCAATATTTGTCCATTGCTTGGAACAAAGGTACCATATCCATGTAAGGTGTTGATTATAGGGGGAACTGGTTGGGGCCTTCATGAGACCTCCCTGTATTTTCTTTATAACTTTTCTTTAAATCTATAACCAATCACTTTTAAAACCTATGAAAATGTGCAAGTTTTCAATGTAAAAATTGTAAAGATACTACTAATGAACTATTACTGCATTTGTAGAGATGTGATCATAAACAAAATAATTTGAAGGCAGTTTGTGGTTTTCTTCACTAAGCATCATTAACCAAAGTTGTAAAAATTTTCAAATTTTGGGGAAACTACTTCCTAACTCAGCGGAAGAGTCACAAAATAGCATTAAATATTTTTGTGTTCTAGAAATTTTCTTTGATTTTTTTTTTTTCAAATCAGTTGGAAATTTTTAATAATTAAAGTCAAAGATCATAGCCCTAAAGATTTGGGTAATGAGGTTTTTTGAGAATTTCAATTACTTTGAAAATAAATCTTGAAATGAAAATGACTTTGACATGTCTCTACAAGACCAATGAAGATGTAAAACAAAGAATGAGAACTAATGGACAGAAAAATTAATTCTGAGTTTGTGTTATTGCATTAGAAAAATACTTTTATGAGTTAATTTTGTAATTTGTAGCAGCTGGATGAACTTGAGAACATGTGCAATTTTCTCCTTTAGGTTTGATGAAATATTCAAATGAATCATAAATATCTATGTGATTGGTGAGTATTGTTTTATGAAACTGTTAAAATCATTATATAAAATTAAGGTATACATTGTAAAATACATAAATTATTTTTAGATGTTGGAATGAATAATGAATTACATGATCATCTGACTCATGATGGCTCTTCAATGAATAAATTTCTTTAAGATCTTATTTGATTTTAAGTACAAACATCTGTAATTTTATGAAGACAATGATTCTGAATAGGTTGACATACTATGATTCTATATGCAGGTATATATTGGGTCTGAGGCAGTATAAATAATAACTCCTTCTGAATAGGTTTCATTTTTATGATGGTCATGATGTTTAACAGTTGGATAATTTATGATGTCACCACTAAAATTCTCAGTTCTCATGATATACCAAGAACTGGCCAGGATTATAGCTACATATAATCCTAGCTTACACAAATCTCCATAAGCAAGATTCTGACATAAATGGATTGAGAGAATAACAATTACAATTATGAACAAAAATTGCATTTTCTATAGCAGTGTCTATATAAAGCTTCCCAAATTGATGCTGTAAAACAAATTACCTGATCTATTTAGGCAAAAATATGCTTTGACATTGGTTTGATTTTAATATATTAAATATCTATATGGAATAACTTATGAATTCAACATGGTTTTGTTTTTGTACATTCCTAAATGTCTCTTCTTTTTTAAATATAAAAATTTTTATTTGTTCTGCTTAGTTGTACATGAGAGCAGAATGCATTTCAATTCCTTGTACACAATGGGGAGCAACATTTCAATTCTCTGTACATGACATAGAGACACACCATTTGTGCAATCATACATATACCTAGAGTAATGTTCATCTCATTTCACCATCTTTCCTACCCTCATAACCCCTCCTCACCCATGCCTTTGCCCAATCCAAAGATCCTCCATTCTTTTCATGCTCCCACCCCCGCCCCTGCCCCCATCATAGATCAGCATCCACTAATCAGAGAAAACATTCAGTCTTTAGTTTTTTGAGACTGACTTACTTTGCTTAGCATGATATTCTCCAACTCCATCCAATCACCTGCAAATGCCATAATTTTGTTCTCTTTTAATGCTGAGGAATATGCTATATTGTGCATATATACCATAGTTTCTTTATTCATTCATCTATTAATTGGTATCTAGGTTTGTTCCACAGTTTAGCTATTGTGAATTCAGCTGCTATAAATATTGGTATGGCTATGTCACTATAGTATGCTGATTTTAAGTCCTTTGGATATAAACTGAGAAGTGGGATAGCTGAGTAAAATGGTGGTTCCATTCCAAGTTTTCTGAGGAATCTCCATATTGCTTTCCAAAGTGGTTGCACCAATTTGCAGTCCCAGCAACAATGTACGAGCGTACCTTTTTCCCCACATCCTCACCAACACTTAAAATTGCTTGTATTTTTGATAACTGCCATTCTGACTGGGGTGAGATGAAATCTTAGAGTAGTTTTGATTTGCATTTCTTTAATTACTAAAGATGTTAAACACTTTTTTATATATTTTTCATCACATATATATCTTCTTCTGAGATATGTCTGCTTAGTTCCTTAGCCCATTTATTGATTCGTTGTTTGATTTTTTTTTTTTTTGGTATTAAGTTTTTTAGTTCTTTATACATCCTGGAGATTGGTGCTCAATCTAATGTGTGTGTGGTAAAAATTTGCTCCCATATTGTAAGCTATCTCTTCACCTCAATCTTTGTGTCTTTTGCTGAGAAGAAGCTTTTTAGTTTTAATCCATCTCATTTATTGATTGTTGATTTTATTTCCTATGCTTTAGGAGTCATATTAAGGAAGTCAGGGCCTAATCTGATATTATCAAGATTAGGGCCTACTTTTTCTTCTATTAGTTGCAGAGTCTCTGGTCTAATTCTTATTTCCTTGATCAACTTTGAGTAGAGTTTTGTGCATGGTGAGAGATAGAGGTTTAACTTCATTTTGCTACATATGGATTTCCACTTTCTCTAGCACCATTTGTTGAAGAAGGTATCCTTTTTCCAATATGTTTTTGGCTCCTTTGTCTAGTATGAAATAACTGTATTTATGTGGGTTGCTCTCTGTGTCTTCTATTCTGTACCATTGATTTACATGTCTATTTTGGCGTCAATACTGTGCTGCTTTTGTTAGTATTGCTCTGTAGTGTAGATTAAGTTCTGGTATTGTGATATCCTCTGCTTCACTTTTTTTGCTAAGTATTGCTTTGGCTATTCTGGATCTCTCATTTTTCCAAATAAATTTCATAATTGCTTTATCTAGTTCTATAAAGAATGTCATAGGGATTTTAATAGGACTTACATTAAATCTGTATAACAGTTTTGGTAGTATGGCCATTTGGACAATATTAACTCTGCCTATCCAAGAGGATGGGAATCTTTCCATCTTCTAAGGTCTTCTTCAATTTCCTTCTCTAGTATTATGTAGTGTTCATTGTAGAGGTCTTTCCCCTCTTTTGTTAGATTGATTCCCAAGAATTTTATATTTTTTGAAGTTGTTTTTAATGGGGTAGTTTCTCTAATTTTTGTTTCAGTGGATTCTTCACTTATATATAGAAATACATTTGATTTATGGGTGTAGACTTTATCTCCTGTCATTTTGCTGAATTCATTTATTCATTCTAGAAGATTTCTGGAGGGGGTTTTTGGATCCTCTAAGTATATAATGATAGCTTGAGGTTTTTTTTTATGTTTATCCCTTTAATTTCTTTTGTCTGTCTATTTGTTCTTGTTATAATTTCAAGGACTATGTTGAATAACATCTATTCTTTTTGAGTAAATGTGATAAGACAGATAGTTCTTTGAAAAATAGTTACATGTATTTTGACCAGCAAGTGGGTAGAACCTAGAGACATAAATGTGAGCCCATCTAGAATAGTAAAAGAGCCAAAATTTGACAGAAGACCTCTTCTTACTTGCATTCTGAATCTCCACTTACAGAAACAAGAAAATATGCAATCAATTTTAAATATGACAAACAGAATACAAAGAAAATAAAAAAATTGTCAGAGTAAATTCAAAATAGATTCTAGATTAATGACCAATATTATTTTAAAAGTATAAGCTATATGGATATTGACAACTTCATAGATTTTAAAATATTTAATAGAAAAATAAATTTACTTGGGTATGGTGGCACACACCTGTATTCCCAGCAGCTCTGGAGGCTGAGGCAAGAGTTTCAAAAGTTCAAAGCCAGCCTCAGCAACTTGGCAAGTCCCTAAGCAACTTGGTAAGAACTTGCCTTTACATAAAATACACAAAAGGCTTCAATTGTTAAGTGTCTCTGAGTTCAATCCTCAGGATTAAAAAAAATAGATTTTAAAAATAATCAAAGTAGCAGAACTAAAGGATAAATCAAATGTTTGTTTGGGATAGGTTTTTGAATAAACATTGTGAATAAAATTTAAAAAGCACATAATTTGTTGGTTAATGATGACCATACCCAAATAAGATTAAAATAAAATATATATTTTTTCCGGGAATTTTGTAAAACATTAACAAATTATGTAAATTATTATTTTATTAAGAAAGAGTGCCAGCACACCCCATGTTAATTGTTTTAATCCTGGCAAACAGCCAGACTGTGGCAAGAGAGAGAATTTTTTAATATTTATTTTTTAGTTTTTGGTGGACACAACATCTTTATTTTATTTGTATGTTTTGCTGAGGATCAAACCCAGCACTGTGAGCATGCCAGTGAGCATGCTATCACTTGAGCCACATCCCCAGCCCTTATATAAATTATTTTAAAGAAAAGTTTTATTGCTTTTAAAAATGTGCATTGCCTTTAGTGCAAAACCACAATTTGAGAATTTTATATAGTGACAGGATCTTGGAGTGTGTTTCACATTAGGCTTTGAAAGTTTTGCTTTATTAATTTTTAAAGTAAAAACAATTAGGTATTCACTTTCTACCAGGAAAATGTTTATAAGTGACAGTAACTAGAGATGCACAGATGTATATAAAAAGATTATGTAAATAGACTAATAAGATGCTCAAGTTGCTTTTACACACATTTATTTTTAATTCTAAATATGTCAGACAGACATGATAGTAACAATTTGCATGTAAAATATATCTTTTCTTAAATATTTATTTCTTTCATTGAGAAAATATGCATGGTGTGTATGTTACTTTTCATGTTGTCATAATATAAATGAGAAATAGATATTTCATTCAGTGACTAATTAAAATATTAATTTTCAAGTACTCTCTAGAATTTTCAAGTATTCTCTAGAATATCCAGAAAGAAGGCTTTTGTGTATCTGTCACCTGGTTTGTATCTCCCCACCCTTAAACCTCTGAATACCTCACCATCCATTATTGCTCATCCATTAAATTTGAGTTTTGGAGTTTTTCTTTTCCCAGAACCACTCTCTCTCTTGCCCTAAACATCCCAATTCTTTTCATCTAATGTTTTACTGGTACTCAAAGATTAATACTCTCTTGCTGGCTCAGAGTTCTACTGTTGTGATTACATGGAAATAGTGGATGCACAGAAATTATATCAGACTATTACACTGTGGAATTCATTCTTAGCTAATTGAGTACTATGTTTAATTAGAAAGAATACATGAACCATCACTTTAAAACATTTTTATTTATTTATTTATTTATTTATTTATTTTAGTTAGACTTCCTTATTATTTCTTTACTACAATGAAAGACTACAGATTAAATCAGTGAAGGCAAAAAACACAAAGGGCAGAGTCTACAGATCATGTGCCAGCTTCCATTTGTCTTCTCCTGGTGGAATCACAGACACAGTGTTTAATTTTCCCAGCAGTGATATATGAGAACATGCACGAGGTATTGCTAGTCAGGAAAGCTCACTGAGCCTCTATGTACAGGGTTTGATTGGAAGTGAATCATGAAGGTATGAAAGATTCTGTAGCTGATCTTTTAAAAATTGTTTTAATTATGCTATTTGCATTTATGAGCATATCACAGTGAATGTAATTGAATATATCACATTGAACACATGAATGTATAATTAAAATGCATTTTGTTTCATATGTAATTGACATACATTTTTTATATTTATGCATAGGCTCTGGTCTTATCATTTGATGCATTTATATGTTGTGTAATGATAAAATCAGGGTAATCAGCATTTTATCATCTGAAATATTATTATTATGTGTTTGGGGACTTACAAGCTCTTCTCTAGTTGCTTTTATATGAAAAATTGTTGAAAATGTTATTTTACCTATTGTGCTATAGACCATTGAAACTACTCCCTCTGCAACTCTATTTTGATACACATTATCTGTCCTCTTAATATCCCCTCCTCTGTACCCTTCTTTTTTTTAAAAAAAAATAATTTTTAGTTGTCAATGGATCTTCTATTTGTTTATTTATTTATAGGTGGTGCTGAGGACTGAACCCAGGGCCTCACACAGGGCATGCAAGTGCTCTACCACTAATGAGTCACTACTCCAGCCCCTCTGTTCCCTTCTTATCCTCTAATGACCTCTATTCTCATCTCTACTTCTATGTGATCAGCTCTTTTAGTTTCTACAAATGAATAAGTACATATGATAGTTTTCTTTCTGTTCCTGGCTTATTTCACTTAATATAATGTTCTACAGTTCCATCCATTATGCTGCATATGTCAGAATTTCATCTCCTTTATAGCTGAGTATTATTATAATGAATGAACAGAGAGGTAGATAGATAGATAGATAGATACACAGACAGATAGATTGATTGATCTCACTTTTTTTATTCATTCTTCCATTATTAGGCATCTTGGCTGACTCAATATCTTGGCTATTGTGAATATTGCTGCAATAAATGTGGGTAAACAATAATCTCCTTGATGTAATAATTTCTTATCCTTTGGATATATATCCAACAGTGGGGTTACTGAATCATATAATAATTATATGTTAATATTTTGAGGAACTTACATACCATTTGTTATGATGGGGGAACTAATTTGCATTCTCACTAATATCATATAAAAATTTCTCTTTCTCTACATCTTTCCCACCATTTGTTATCTATTTGTGTTTGTTACAATTGCCCTTCTACCTGGGGTGAGATGTTACATTATTGCAGTTTAAATTTGCATTTCCCTCAATATTGGTGAGGTTTAAAATTCTTTAACATATCTGTTGAATATATTTTTTAAAAAAATGTATATTCAGATCATGAATCCATTTGTGTGGGGGGCACGTGCTGTGGATTGAACTCAGGGCCTTGTGCATGCAAGACAAGCACTCTTACCAACTCAGCTATATTCGTGGACCATAAGCCCATTTTTAATTTGATTATTTGCTATGTTTTTTGCCATTGAGTTGGTTGAGTCCCTTATATGTTCTGAATATTACCTCCTTGTCTGATAGCTTGCGAATATTTCTCCCATTCTACTATGTTCTCTTACTTTTTCTTCTGGAATTCCAATTTTGTGTATGATATACCTTTTGAAGCTTTCCCACAGTTCTTAGATGTTTTCTTCTCTCTGTCTTTTTTTTTTTTACATCTTGAAAATGAGAATGAGAACCTCTAAACTTTTTATACATTGCAGCTAAAATTGAAAGTTCAAACTGTCTTTTAAAACCTCTTTTGTTTTCTTGTTGATTGCTCAGTTGATAGTAGCCTCCAATGGAAATTGTTATTTTCTTTTCTGTCCTCTTAAGCTTTACCTTCTTTCTGAAAATTTTGACATGGGTACTTCTTTGAAAATTGCTTCTAGGAAATTTTATTTGTATCATTTGCATTCTTTTCTTTTCTTTTAAACTGCCTGTTTTGTGGCTTGATGTTCCAGAGTTGCATAGTAATAACTTCACTTGTCCCTTCTTCCAGCCTCCAATGGTAGCTGGGTACTAATTTAAAAAAAGAATATTGATTCTGGTTTTGGAGTAAAATTGATTCTGTTAATAGTTTCTAGGCTTTCTTTGGCTGAACTTCCTGAAAAATGCCAATTGTGGGTATTGCTTTTATTTACTTTTTTAATGCCTGTTTTTGTTTCATCCCTTATCACCAGGTTTCCATGTGTATAAATTACGCAAGTGGAAAAATTGCTAACATAAATCCCTTCTTGAAAACTTCTTTGATGTAATGGTTTAGCATTTTCAAGACTATAATTATAAAAAACACTGAGTAATTTTTAAAAGCATGGGTCCAATCTTTTGTTTCTTTTAGGTCATAATCATGTACTTTTATTTTACTCCATTAATTAACAAAAAGGAAACAGATTACTGGAAAACATTTGAGCTCTCTGAGATTCATAAAAAAGAGATCATGGGTCTAAAAATTAATTGTTCTATAACTTTGAAATAGTTACATTTGATGGGACTTAAATCTCCTGACACTGAAGAAAGAGAAGTTTCCAGGGGTTTCATGTCATATGTTTTGAAGGCCCTGCAATATTCTTGGTTAGTAATCTTACAAGTGAGTAGCACAGGTTTATTGCTAATCCTCTGAACAACAAATGCACAGCAGTGCAGTAGCAGTTCCAATAAATTGGTGGTCTGAAAAAGACAAAAGATAGCTTATATTGTTTGTGAAGGTATAAGCAACATATTAGCACTGTAAGAGTTAGTTTTTAGCTTGATGAGGATCTTGGAGTGAATTTCAAATATGGATTAGCATAATACTTTTGTACTATGTAATTTGTGAGTTTTTTAAGTGACTAACCCTAATATTCATGGCATTAGTAGTTTATAACTGAATAAAAACATTCATGTATGGTGATATCTCAACAAGAATGATATCCAGCTGTAAACTAAAGAATAGAAAATATAATGTTAGCATCTTTATTTTAATGTGTATTTTATTTGTAAGAAGGCTATTCAATAAATGAAGGGGATTAATAATATCCAAGTTATACAATATGTTTTTGTGGATAATCAAAAACTTCACAAGAAAATCTTCAAATTCAAATAATTTATCTTTAGCTACAGTTTTAAAAATGAGAACACTTTGGGGCTAGGGCTAGGGCTCAGTGGTAGACCACTTGCCTAGCATGCATGAGACACTGGGTTTGAACTTCAGCACTACATAAAAATAAAAAATAAAGATATTGTGTCCACCTAAAACTAAAAAATAAAATATAAAAAAAATTAAAAAAAATGAGAACACTTATAATAAGTTCTTTGGAGGGGATTGGAATATACCTCAATGATAGAGTGCTTGTCTAGCATGTATGAGGGTTTAATTCTACCAACACACACACACACACACACAAAGGTTTTTAACATATAATTATCTCAATTATTGGTAAATTTTACTAAATTAGGGAAGTATATGGATATGCATAAATATTTAAATAAAAATAAAATGAAATGTGCCTACGTGACAAAAATTGTGTGCAATGAATATTCATATCTACATGTTTAAAATTTATTGTCTGACTTAACAAAGATAAGGTGTTTAAAACCTGAGATAAATTTTCTTAAACATGTGATATTTCCCTAACAAGGAGATATGAATTTCTGAAAGAAAATTTAAAATCTAGAAATTAAAATTGTAAAAAATGAGGTGCTGGAAAAGATTAATGTAATTATTAGGGAAATGTATCAACTGTAAGGTAGAAGATATTTTAATTATATCACTAAATACAAACCTTTTTAATGAAATAAATCAGCAAGATGATAAGTGAGTTCCACATGTGTGTCTTTGACCCTCTGGTCAGCAAGTGCACACTACTGTACTAGTGATTCCAACGAAGTGTGATGACCTGAAAGGGACAGCATTTTAACTTCCTTGAAAAAAAAAGCTCAGGTGACCAATAATCAGAGTATGTTTAGGGTTTTAGTGCTGGTTACATTACATGCTTATGAGGAGTATTGTTTTCAGTGTAGAATTAACATTAAATTATTTTTCATGTGTGTTTATTAAATTATAAAAATAAATCTAATTATCTATTCAAAATATAACTGGGCTAAAATCAATCATAGCTGTAGGGTGGAAAAGACAATAAATGGGAATTAACTCACACTAAGACTTAATTGAGCTGACTCTGGGGGGTTAGATACACATCTCTACAGGAGATATATTAATATTAGAATGCAGTAGCTTCAGTAGGAATAAAAAGTTTTCATTTGTGAAAGCAAAACCTTTTGTTACTCAAACTACAGAAATAATCAGCTACAACATATTTTATTCCAATTTGGGAAAATTTCTAATAATAAAATAAAGTCTTCTGGTACTTTAAAATTCCCTTTATGGATTCTAGCTTAATTTTGTCAGCTTTTATTCAGGTTATTATGACTCACAATCATGGAAAATGTAAAGGTCCTTTACAAAGAGTAAGTTAGTCTTGTTAATATTTCCTGGAGTTAACTTTTACTTACCAGGAATCAAGGATATGATAATGTGTGTTTGTGCATGGGAGAGAGAGATCATCACAGCTGTGCAAAACTTTAGAGGATAAATTTAAAATTCTAAGTATTTGTCAAAATTCCTTAATTATATTTTGACTTCATTACTCTCCAATTATAAATATTAAATAATATTTAGAATTTTAGATTCTTTATCTCTCTAGGTCATGATACTACTATGTTTTTGATGATTATTCCTGTTACTACTGTATTTTTCAAAGTTTGCCTGAAATATGCTTATTCCTGCCATGGCCAAGAATGCCTTATGCACTGCCTTTTGACATGCAATAGATGATGATCTTTCATCATTGCAGCATCTTTCTGCCCTGTTCTGTTTCTTTTTTGGAGTCTAAAAATCAAGGAATGTAATGGAGTTCCATCCCACCTTATTTGATGCAGTAACAAAACTTGTGGGCAGATTAGCTGAAGATATGGCCACAGATATCTATAAAATTAATGTTGAAATTTCTCATTAAAAAACATTCATAGAAAAAAATCAGGAAATCATCATCTAGTGAGTTGAATTTCGCATCTGAGGAAGCATGAGTTTTCTTTAGAAAAACTTATTCCTCAATGGAAAATGTGCTTCTTATAAAATAGCCATTGGGTCATAATGTCCATTATGTAAAGATGTTTTGAAACAATTCTTTGCTGATGATCATCTTTCCTGAATTAGTTAAATATTTTAAAACGGTGATATTATACATTAATTTGCTATGGCAGTTGTGAACACTGTAGAGAAATTTGCAAGAAGTCACTTTAAAACTGATGTAGGGGCTGGGGATATGGCTCAATCGGTAGCGCGCTCGCCTGGCATGTGCTGGGCGTTGGGTTTGATCCTCAGCACCACATAAAAATAAAATAAAGATGTTGTGTCCACCGAAAACTAAAAAAATAAATATTAAAAAATTCTCTCTCTCTCTCTCTCTCTCTCTCTCTCTCTCTCTCTCTCTCTTTAAAAAATAACTGATGTAGGACTCAAGCAAAGGCAAAGAAATAGTTTGTTTACAAAAGAAATACATTTGCAGAATCTTGTATCGGAAATCTGAAAGATTGTAACATCACCATATTTATGATCTGAAATGTAAATTGAAAATTGTCTTTTATAACCTCCTATTCATTGTGACATCCCCAAATCCTACTCTATGCTATAGTCTCTATTTCTTGTATTTTTTCACATGACAAGTAATCATAATAAGGATCCTCAAAAATGTATGGTTAAAAATAAAATTCTGTAAGTAATCAACTAGCTAAAGACATATTATGTTTAGCATATATAGGACCTGTTATTTTTGTCAGAAAATAGCCATCCACGTTTGCAAATACTATGCATGTTCCACTACCCCTTTAGAAGTCCATTTTAACCATGATTTATAGTGCCTTTTGAACCTTATCTGATTTCAAACTCCTTCCCTATCATTACAAACTGTGCAGAGGCCTAACCTTGTCTTAGCAATGCCTTTCTTACTTGATTTTTTTCTTTCCTTCTAAACTTCTCAGACAAAAGATCTTTTTTTATTTCACAACAATTTTACCCATTATTCACATTTTAATAACCTATGAATCTGCATTTTATTTTATATGTTAATCTTTATTTGTTTGGGTCATTTCAAAATTTAAATTTTCTTATAGCCTTTGAAAATTATTACAGTTTTTCTTATGATCAAAATTTTATACTTCTGGTTTTGTCATTTTATATAATATTCATATTCTTATTGAAGCAACTATTTCAGTATGCTTAATGCAAAGCCTTCACCCATGACTCGTGACTCCTGTACATCCTGTATTAGGTGAAAAGCACACCTGCCTCCCCTGCACTCCTCCTCCCTCCGCGGTTGAGCATGGTTTATACATCTCCTTTCTTCTTGTTCTATTGTTCAGTGCTGTCCATGACTAAGCACAAAACTGGCCTCAATAATCCATTCATCTCTGTGCATTTTCAATAGATAAATATGTTTTGAGTGTTTTCTATGAGCCAAGTAGTCTGTGCTAGGGGCTTGGGTGTCAATAAGAAGACAGGCACATTATCTGTCTCTACACACATTTGTACATTGGGGGGGGTGAGAACAGTTTCATGTACAAAAAATTTCAAACGTGAAATTACTTAAAAGAAGAAACAGAGTGTCAACTACCCTGGGAGCAAACCTTATCCAGTGGTATTAACTTAAGCTGCCATAACAAAATGCCATGGACTGGGTAATTTTTAAAAAATGAAAAATTATTTGTTCAGAGTTCCGGAACCATGATCTAGGTGTCAGTCCCTTTGGCTGCTGGGAAGGGGGTGTCCTCTTGATTTGCAGTCAGCAGACTTCTGCATCCACTCATGGACTTTTCTCAGTCATGCCTGTTGAAAGAGAGAGGGGCCAAGCTCTCTCTCTTGTTTCTTTATGTACAGTCATTAATCCCCACCACATGGGTACTACCCTCATGACCTCATTGAGGCTTAATGACTATCACATTCGAGCTAGGGCTTCAATATGTGAATTTTGAGGAGATAAAAACATTCATTCCATAATGCTCCCTAAAAAATATTACCTTTTTTTCTGACAATAGAAAGGCACAGGAAAATGCTTTTATGGAGGCTTTGAGTAGCATTCAATTATCTAAAATAAGTCTGACAATGTCAGAACACAGAGAGCAGCATGAGATAGCGATAAAAGAGAGGCAGGGTTCAGAACATGAGGCTGTATTGATATATCTTTAGATTTAATGATACAGACAAAAAAATTACTGATAAACTTTAAACTGGAAGTAAGTAGCATAATCCTCTTGTGCTTTTCAAATAAATTAGTGAAAAAGAAGTTTGATGGCACATGAGGGGATTTTTATAGAACAACCAAGAAGTAGTAGCTGTACATTGGACTAGAGCAGTGGTAACACAGATAAACATGAGGAAACAAACATAGGAATAGTCAGGGTGTGCAATTGACTGTGACCAGGTATGATGTGCAAAAGAATGTTACTATAACTTCTACATTTCTGACTTGAGTATATCCTGGTATGTTACCAGAACAGTGAACTTCTGGAGGAGGATGAATGCAAAGTTAATCTCTGAATATTCTTCCTAGGTTTAATAAGAATGCTTCTTTCCCTTTTTTGGGTTAGTGTTACTGATTAGTCCTAGTGATTAGCTCCCTAGATATCAGTATTGAGTATCTGATTTGTTAATTTTGACCATTTCCAAAAGAGATGATTAGAGTCTCATCTTTCTTCCCAGCCCTCAAACTGGGCCATTGCCTTATCTTGAGCAGAGATTTCAGAATAAACTAAGAAGTTTAAAATGAGAACAGGTGAATACATTAATTATTTTAGATCTAAGTTAATTCACTGAACAACGTGGGGTTTTTTTGAGTTGCGATATTCTGTGCTTATTGGGTTACTCCTAACATGTACTAATGATTTGGGGCTTTTGAATCACTATCACACTTCCCAATGTTACTCTTGTATTCTTTTTTGAAAATTTCAATATAAACATTCTTCTGACACCTTGTTCATTAGCCTGTGCTTCAGTGATCTTGTCCTCAGCCCCAATTTCAGCACTGCCAACCAAACTCCATCACTACCTGTCATCATTATGCTCCAAAGTTTGTCTTCACCAATAATCACAACCTTTCCATGGTCCCAAGTTCATGTGTGAGATTCTTAGTTTTCTACATCAACTTGGCTAGGCTATGAGATCTAGTGTTTCAACCAAGTACTAATGTAGGTGGTGTTGTGAAGGTGTTTTGAGATGTAGTTAACATCTACCATCAGTTTGTTTTAAATAAAGGCGATAACCTTGGTAATATGGATAGAACTAATCAAATCAATTGAAAAATATTGAGAGAAAAAAATTTCCCAGCAATCAAATAAGCAAATTCCTTGAATAAAGTATCTCTCCATTCCATTCTCCTCCACTCTACACACACACACACAAGACAACTTCTGCAACAATATCTGCAGATCCTACATCTGTGTATCCAACTAAAAGTTGAAAGAAATGTTGTCTTTACTGAATATATAGATTTTTTTCCCTTGTTATTACTTCCTACATAATATGACATAACTATTTACATATCATTTACAATGTATTACATATTCTAACATAATCTAGAAGCGATTTAAAGTATATCAGATGATATGCACAGGTTATGTGTAGATACTATACTATTTTATTTAAGGAATTTGAGCATACAGATTTTGTTATCTGATGGGAACCATGCAGCTAATACCCTAATCCTAGATACTGATGATTACACACATACACATACTAAAAATCTCACAGTTATGCTTCACCTTTTCTGGAGAACCCTGGCTGGTACAATACATCTCCCTCTTTCCAAGCTCTATACAATACAGATATTCTCTGTTTATTGATAGGGTGATATCCCTACAAATAGAAGTTGATAATGTTATAATTTGAATATACATTTAATACATCTAACCTCCCAAACATTATAGTTTAGCAGCACCATGCATTGTGAAGGATCAAAGTTTACTCATGTGATCATGTGGCTGATTAAGATCTAGTCTTACAACTGCTGCCCAGCATCAGGACACAGTATCATACCGCAATTTTCCAGCTTAGGAAAAGATTAAAATTCAAAATTTGAAGTAAAGTTTCTGCTGAATATTCCTCACTTTCATGTCAGTAGGATAGGAAAATCCTAAATAGAACCTTATAATTTGAGAACCATTATAAATTCCTTTAAGTGCAATGAGATAACTCATGTAATGATCACCTCTTCTTTCACTGAATTATATGCCTTTGATGTACTGGCATCCTACTATACAAAGTTTAAATTTTATATTAATTAATACAATCATTCCAATGTATATACTCCAATGGCCTTGTCCCTGCTTACTTATTCATAGAAACACAAAAGATTCACAACCTTGATTAAATCTAAAAGAACATAGACTTTGCACACTGCAGCTATCCAAGTGAGTGTGGCTGGAAAAAAGCACCTCAGAAACAGATTTCTCAAGTTAAATTTATGACCAAAGAGTTCATGTGGGTTCTCAATGATTCCTGTCCATTCATATACCCAGGGTTCTGGATGATTAGTTTACAGCTTAATTTTTGTCTCTTCAAATGTCCACTACCACCTTTGTTGTTCAATGTTCCACAAACAAGCTATAAAGCTTCTGCCTGTACATTGATGGTCAAAGCATACAACATGGCCAAACACTGAAATATATAAAGTTATTGAAATATAAAGAAACAGAGAAAGCTGCCAATGAGAAATTTTTAGCATATCATTTAGGGTCGTACATGTACAAGTAAAAAAGAATAAAAGAGAATATGATAGGATTTTTAGCAATATAATAAGAATACAAAATTTTTACATGGAAACCATTTTCAAATATGACAAAAGTATTTATAACTAGAAATGGATTGTAAAATTTATTGAAAATAATACTTTAAGACTAAGGTTGTGGCTCAGTAGTAAAGTGCTTGCCGTGCATGTGCAAGACCATGGGTTCAATCCTTAGCACCATATGAAAATAAATAAATAAAATAAAATAAAGGTATTCTTTCTACAATTGAAAAATAAATATTTGTAAAAATAATAATAATACTTTAATATATTTATTAACATTTGTAGTTCACTAATTGTGATGTGATCTAAGCAATTAGAAATTAATAATATAAGACTATAAAAATTTATGGGTTAACATTTAAAAAGTAACTTGGAAAATTTATATTTAACTATTAATTAATATATATCCCATATACAGATTGCAGAATCACATCCGTTACACATCCATTGATTTACATATTGCCATACTAGTGTCTGTTGTATTCTGCTGCCTTTCCTATCCTCTACTATCCCCTCCCCTTTCCCCTCCCCTCTTCTCTCTCTACCCCCTCTACTGTAATTCATTTCTCCCCCTTATATTTTTTTCCCTTTCCCCTCACTTCCTCTTGTATGTAATTTTGTATACCCCTGAGAGTCTCCTTCCATTTCCATGCAATTTCCCTTCTCTCTCCCTTTCCCTCCCACCTCTCATCCCTGTTTAATGTTAATCTTCTTCTCATGCTCTTCGTCCCTACTCTGTTCTTAGTTACTCTCCTTATATCAAAGAAGACATTTGGCATTTGTTTTTAAGGGATTGGCTAGCTTCACTTAGCATAATCTGCTCTAATGCCATCCATTTCCCTGCAAATTCTATGATTTTGTCATTTTTTAATGCAGAGTAATACTCCATTGTGTATAAATGCCACATTTTTTTAATCCATTTGTCTATTGAAGGGCATCTAGGTTGGTTCCACAGTCTTGCTATTGTAAATTGTGCTGCTATGAACATGAATGTAGCAGTGTCCCTGTAGTATGCTCTTTTTAGGTCTTTAGGGAATAGACCGAGAAGGGGAATACCTGGGTCAAATGGTGGTTCCATTCCTTGCTTTCCAAGAAATCTCCATACTGCTTTCCAAATTGGCCGCATATCCCACTTGAATCAAAGTGTGAAATATGATATATCAAGAACTATGAAATGTTTTGAACAACCAACAATAAAAATTAATTAAAAAAATAATGTTTTCCTAATTACAGGTTACAAGCCAGTCATGAAAACAATTTAGTGGTTTCAATGACCATTTTAGAAGATAAAATATTAGAAAGCATTGAGCATAGTAAAAGTTAACATTATTTTGTAAAACTTTTGTTTCAATAATATTTTTCATATATTTGTATATTCATATACACACATCCAGGGATCTGCATTATATACTAGATCATGATATAAAAAATATTTCTTATTGTAACGGCCGCAATTCTAAAAAGCTTAAAATATATTAGAAGACCAGACTATACAATCTAATTTTTATATAGCATTAATAGAATAGCATGAACAGAACAAAGTCACACCCTTCGTGCATAATAAATTGGTCATTTACAACACAGATGGCAGAAACATCAAAAAATGCAATTCATAAAGTATTAGGTTAGGAGGAACAATTTTACCATTGGTTTAAAATTATTAAAAATGTTATTGCTATGTCAAAAAATACTTGAACAAATTATCTACATGTGTGTGCTTTTTCTTTTATTCTGAAAGTAGCAGAAAAACAAACAATAAGGAGTGTTATTGTTGCATATGTAACAAAATTTTCTAAAATGCATACAGGTGTGCATTTGGTAAATGATGTATGATGGTAAAATATGACTTCATGGTGAGAAATGTTTCTCAGAAAATAAAGATCCTTCTCTACAAAAAAATAATATATATCAATTATAAATAAAAGATTTAACATATATTGCATAAAATATAAGAACTTCAAATAAGTATAATAAAATTCTATTAAATTGTGAATATTTGACCAAATAGATTCAGGGGGAAATTTATACTGGATGATGCTCATTTTGCTGTTAAAATGGGTACACAATGAAGTAAACATTCAAAATAAGCTTTTAGAAAATAAACATGACTCAAACCCACAATTATGAAATTACAATGAGTTCATGAGCCAAAAAGTAATAAATATTTTAAGAACTAGAACAATTGAAGAGATATGACACATTAGTCGAATAAAAATACAAATAAAGAAATGCTGTTCTTCCTCAACATTTAGTGTCTGAAGCATAAATATCAATGCTCCACATAATTTGTTCTTCTCTTCTGGCTCTTTTTTTCTATAATTAAAAATTATAGAAACAAATAAAAAGGAATGTAAATGCCTCCCAAATCCATATTCTGACTCACTATCTTTTTTATTCATCAAATCCTTAAGATAAACAATCAACTCCAGAAATCATGCAGGGATAATGTCTGTGTCAATCTGGAATGTGCTTATCTATAAGCTCATCTTTAACATCTTTAACAAACAGCGCTCCAGGTCTGGATGCTGCTTCCATAATACAAAAAAGAGGAAATAGAGTGAAGGACAACACAATCATAGGAATTCATATGACTATTTGAAAAAGACTTTCTAAAATCCTCATGAGTGTCTTCTGTTTAATAATCTGAGCAAGAATTGAGTTTCTTCCCTACTTTCTGATGCACAAAAATCCATGAAGTTTATTATTTTTAATGTTGCTGTAAAGATCAACTTTTTTTGATTTTGTTTGCTTGTTTTTGAAAGACAAAGAATGAATGTTAAGTGGCAAATTGCAGAATCAACATAATTATTTTCAAGAGTTTTGCCTATTACCATGTAATGTCACTTTTCAAGATACCAAGAAAATCATAATTATTATAAGGTAAGCCATGAGGATAAGATGATTATTTTGCTAAACATGAGAGCATGAAAAACAATGAGCAATTTATTATAATTATTAAACAATTTATAAAGTGTCTGATATGTACTAATAATTTGAACATCAACAAGTGTTATATATTAATAACATTCTTATAGGAATTCTAAACATAATTAAAAGTTCATTTTAATAATAAAGATGGAGTGATTTAATGACAACATATAGAAAGTGTTTTTACACAGATATTTAAAATCATATTTGAGTAAATTTAAGATCAATAAACTTCTAGTTAATTCAAGTAAGATAAAAAACCTTGTGGGTTTTTTTTCTGTTTTCAGGTAAATCAGGAAAAATTTAACAATGAAATCAATCTAAAATAATCAGTTGTAAAAAACAAAATATTAGAAAATAAAATGCCCAAAACCATTATGCCAAGAAATCACCAGAATATAACACTGGATTATAGAATCAGAATAGGCAAAGGAAACAGATGAATGTCACAAAAAAATATTTTGAGTAAATGGAAGGAAACATTTCAAATTAAAATTAGTTATTTGGAAAATATTTGATTTGAGTTGAAATATCTATTTTAATTTTAACTTTATTTTTCTGAAGGCTGAGTTATTTCCAATACATCTTTGATTCTCCAAACAAAATAAAATTAATCTGTGGATTAGATGATTTATGTGTTTTTTTCTAATCTGTTCCATATTTTATTTAATTTTTTGACAGTGTGTTGCCTTAATCATAACTATAAATAATATATTATACAGTTACTAAATTCAACAAGGTAGGTGGCAACTTTAGAATTTCTACAGAATTATAATATTTTTCTAAGAAGTAACCTATTTAAAAGTGTTTTCATATAATCTAATAATGTGGAGTTTGTAAAAAATATCAGTTGCCAATATCTAAAATTCAGGATAGAGAATAAATGTTGAAAGGAAAAAGAAGGCTAAAGTCTTCTTCCCAAGCGAACTCTAGGCACTATCACTACTGATAAAATTCTCTTTTACATCTGATCCTAGTGCCTGAATTTTTGAATTCCAAAACAGGATTATTGACAACCCAACATGACCTTTCTTTTACCTGTATTATGTCCCTCTGCCGCCCTCATCTGGCAAACACTGATTTTTCCTATTTTGCTGATTATATTTATCATTATCTTGAGGGGGGGTATACTAATACTTTGCATTTTGAGCAGTTTTGGAACTATTTTGTATGATTACATTGTGAGTCTTCAAAAATGATTTAAAAGTGTATTTTTTTTTCTTCAGTAGTCTGTGGAAGAAAACATTTGTTGGTAAATGAGAATAGTACAGTGACAACATTTCTACTTTTGTGACTAGTAATACTGAAATGATCACCACCATTATAGTGTCCCAAAACAGCCTTAACGCATCTGCTCTTTCTCTTATGAAATGAAAAAGTGGAGCAATTGTAGACAGATCAGTATTCACAGTATATTCTCATTTTCAAATTAAATCTATATAGACATAATTGTCATGGCTATTGTTTGGAATGCAGAACAGACCTTGATTTATTATATTTCAGCTGACTTCTTTGACAAGAAACCTCATTTTGAATAAAATGAGTATCAATTAAGTTTCACAGCAGAAGCATACAGTACAACTTCCTCACTTGCCACCTTTTTTTTTTTTCTTTTTTAAACTTGGGTATTGATTAATGTTGACTATATTAAATAGAAAACAACAGAGGGTTTTGACTGTGTGTCTTTACAATATTTGGGTTGAGAAACTTTTTTGTTTTGTTTTGTTTTTGTTTTTGTTTCAAAATTGATGGCTCAGATATTTAGTATTCACTACCGATATCTCATAAATCATTTACTCTCTTTGAGAAAAAAGAATCGTTCAGATTAAAATGTAGAAATATTTATCTAGATATTTCATAGTCCTTACTATTTTAGACTTCACTGAAATAAAATGTGTGGAATACACCACATTATTATGTGGTTAGATTGTTGAGGGATCACATTATCATATTTGTAGTTATATATGCAGTTTGTGCTTAAAAATGATTTATTTTCATTTATAATGTTAAAAAGCTGAACACTATCATCATTTTCTTTGTTACTCTCAAGTAAATTCCTTACTAAAGGCTGCCAAAACTTCAGCCACTCTTGACTTTCATAGCTTATCTGCAGTAGAATTTGAGAATGGATTTATTCTCTATAACTACATTTGCATAGGATGAAGCTTTGAGCTTCTACAAAGCAATGGACTACAATGTATTTTCACAATTTATTCCAATATCATGATAGAGTCCATCTACAGATACTCACAGATGTTGGAAGAATAACTGGGTCACAGTTGCCGTAGTGAAGAATACCAAGTTGTAATGTAGGGGAAACTGGCAGCATTTAGCAGCAAAAGGAGACAAAATTTTTCCAGATATGCATTTGTGGAAGGGATGGAAGTCAGGATAAACATGTTGTAAACACACTAGGTTTGGAAATTAAGGAGAACAAGGCAACAAGTTTAAGTCTTTCTGATGGTAAGGAGACTGAATAATGAAGCAGCAGTCTCAGTAAGTAAGCTGGTACCCTGAGAGCTGAGACCGGAAGTCAGAGACAGGTTCTATAACTAATATGGAAGTTCTGGGGGAGCTGGTGCCAGGCAGGTTAAAAGCTATGGCCAGGGCTGGGAACTGGAGGAGACGGCAATGAAAAAAATAGTAGTTCAGGCTGTATATTTTCATATAGGCAGCTTATCAGGCACTGTAAGCCAAAAAGCCAAATAAAGATGACTGTGGGATTTTTATCCTAAGTAGTTGCCTGCCTCATCTCTCTGCTTTAAAATAACTGCTTCAGAGCTTCCCAGAAAATGACACGTCTTCTTATAACTTTCAGAAGTCATAGTGAAAGGAAAGTGAGAAACTGGGAGACAGGGGAGCAAAAATGAAAGACAGAGACCAGGCAGAGATACACATGAGAGTTCATTGGTCAGACCTGATAAATAAAGACACATGTCCCCATAGGCACAGAGAGGCAAAGCAGGCTTGGGGATCAGGATTCTATGGGGCAGGCTCAGTGATTACCGCTGAGCAGGTCCTAAAGCAGTAGGTTAAGGGTGGGGTTGGTATGAGAGAGTGATGGGGCTTCCTCAGAAACGCCCTTGGGCGGGAAAGCAAAATTTTTCTGAAAAAGGGGGCTGTAACTTAGGATGGCCATCTAGATGCTAAGCAAGGACCTTACACATAGCAAGTAAAAAGTAATAAATAAATTACTTGTATATAATTTTGCTGTTTCATTGTCTTCTGTCTTCTTTCTTTCCTTTCCTTGCCTTTCTTTGCCCAGTAGCCTCTTCTCTTTTCTCCTTCCCTCCCCTCCCATTCCTCTTCTTGCCTTCTTTTACTTTACTTCACTTAATCTCTCCTCCTTTTTTTTTTCAGAGAATATATGAACATCTCTTGAATCTATTTGGAACTAGGTATGGTTTTCCTGCTACTAACATTTCTGGTCCCTAATGTGTTTCAGTAATACATTTTGCATAATCTCATTAAACTAAACTTCCTACAACAAAACTCTAGCCTTATAAATTCACTTCCTTAAATATACTATATACTAACTCTTTAGTATATAGTAACGAAATGAGAAGATTTCCAAATTTGTAACCAAATGAGAAGATTTCCAAATTTAGGGCCTTTAGGGACCTAAATAACATAACTTCCACTTATTTTTTTTTTAATATTCTCATCCCCATTCTCCTACATTTACTCTATTTTAACAAAGTAAATACTTTAACATTCTTCAACTTTGCCTTATGCCAGTGTTTCCAAAACTTTTCCTCAAAGTTCTGTTATTGGTAAAATGAAGCAAGAATATAAGATAATCACCCTGAAGAAAATAAGACATTAGAAGACTTGTGTCACTTACTTTAAGTTCCATAATTATCTTTCTTTAAAATGTAAGATTACATTTCTTGGTATTAGATAAATAAAAAGGCCCAAAACAAATCAGCAATCAGCATTTCTTATTGGCTACTGTGAGTGATGTTGCTTTGTCTAATCTATCAACTTTTGAAAAATAAAGCTATTTACAAAGTTGACATCGTATGATCAATTTAACCCAGCAGTCATTCCTATTTATTTTTGAGTTTATTGTGACATTATTTTGAGAAAACAATTACTTAAATCTGTGAGTACTTATTTCTGGGTTATTTTCTGCTGCTTCAAACAGTGACTCAAAGTTATCAGAGGTACATTAAGTTCAGAAGACTGTTAAAGATACAGTGTCATAAAAATTACTCAGGCAGAAGAACATGTGTGATATATTTTGTTGACATCCTAGTAAAAAAAAATACAACCTAAAGTATTCTTTCTTCTGTTCATAATGACTTATTTCCTACATTCAAAATACTCTATCTTCCAAAAGCCAGTACTATTGTATCATGAGCATCAAGTCTAAGATCCCATCAATAAAAGTCAGTTGAAGTTTCCAAAGTCAACTCATGCTTCTTGGGATTAAATCTACAAGTACAGAATTCCTTCCATCTGAAAAGCCTTTTCTAATGAGACAAATTATCTGTCTCTCAAACATTCCACTTGTGATAGAGAATGGATGGTGGCATACATTTGGACATTTCCATCTGGAAAAGAAGTATAATTGCAATGTTCATAGAAGCCACTGACACAGAGCAATTCTGAAAATCAGGCAGTTAAATGTGCTAATCCTTCCTCTTTGGGAAAATTTCCTACGTTTTTTTCCTACCTCCTGGTACTTCTTTCTGCTATTGAGTCATTATTATTTTTACATTAGAAGAGGCCTCTGTTTAAAGCTGAGTAATGTTCTATTCTGCTCTGTGCATGAAAGTTTGGGATCTAGAGAGTTACTTTCCTTTTGAGCCTGCTTTGTCAGTTTTATTACAATATGATGGTGTCTACCACCTGTCTTTTGAAAATCAAGTTTCATTGGAACACAGACATACCTATTCATTTATGTATATTCTATGGCTGTTTTCTCTTTAAAATGACAGAGCTGAATGTTGCTGCAGAAGTCATAAGACCAAATAAGTCTAAAACATTTATAATCTGATACTTTTAAAAAAATGCTTTCTTTTAGTCTAGCTGAGATAGTCTACAAGGCAGTGCCTTAAATCTTTCTGATGTTTTAACAAAGAGTTTTCTGTCATCCCTACGATATGAACTTTATCTTGTGTATTGCTGCAGCATCCCAGATTTTATTTTCACCCTGATGTAACCTTCTATGTTAAAAATATTCTTACTAGATGGAAAAATTTTAGTGGAAGATATTTTTATATCTAGCCCAGCAAATTCTATCCTCTTCATATTTTGGATAAATTCTATCTAAACTTTTTTCTCAAATATTTTAAATTTTCCTTTCTTTCCTACATTTCTACCTATGATGTATATTTAAAATGAACTATTTGGTACTTTTGATATTTTGAATGAAAATCAACCCAGTTGGATTCACTAGTTTGAAGACAGCTTTTGTGTTAGCTTTCTGTAGCTGTGACCAAAATACCCAAGAAGAATAACTTAGAGGAGGAGAAATTAATTGTGGGTTCACTGTTTCAAAGGCTCAGTTCATGGTCATCTGACTCTAAGGCAGAAATATGGCAGAAGGGCAGATTGTATGAAAGCTACTCAACTCATGACAACTCATGGCAACCAGGAAGTAGGGTGGGGGGAGGGAAGAGAAAGGAGAAAGAGGAAGGGGCTGTGGATATAGACCCTGATGACATATTTCCTCCAGCCATATTTCATGTATCTATAATTACTACACAAAATTCCATTCAAATTATTAATCCATCAAATGGCTTAGTCCACTGAAGAGGTTTTATCTCTGACAATCTAATCATTTTATCTCTGAAAATGGTTATCACTGGATATCTTATTCACATTACATAAACTTTTTATTTGGACAAAATCATATCCAAACTATAACAGTGTTTCTATTTTTCATGTTACCATAAGCCATATTTTTCTAAATAAATTTTATACCATATATATAATTTTTATTTCAGGTTCTCATGAGAATTTCCTCAGTGTCCTTCCTTTTTCTACTAACAATCTTCATGAGTACTTTCTGTCTTCTGCCCAGTCACAAATTTAATGTCCCATCTCATGAATACATGGATTTATTCTGTCAAAATTAACATGCTTTCAAGTTCCTATAATTTTTTTTCTCATTTAAATTTATTTTTAAAAAGTCAAGAAAAAAATCATGGCTTTAAAAAAATAGATATATTTATTGTTATGAGAGAAGACATGGATGTTAAATCCTATATTAGCAAGCAAATTAACCATAATTTCAAAAGGAATTTTAATGAACTTATTATTTGTGTTTGTAATTAAAAGTTAAAAAATAAAAAAGCAACACAATATAAAGTGATATTCTCATTTAAAAAATATTTTATTTATTTTTTAAAATTGTTGATGGACACAACACCTTTATTTATTTAATTTATTTATTTTTATATAGTGCTGAGGATTGAACCCAGTGCCTCACAAATGCTAGATGAGTGTGCTACCACTGGGCCACAAACCCAGCTGCAAAATGTTTACTTTTTTATACTCGAGTTTTTTCTCTGGCCACAAGAACTAACATCTCTCTTCCTCTGTTTTGATAGGTATGAACTCTGTGCATGTGTCCGAATTGTTAGTATGATGTATATTTATGTGCACACACAAGGGTTTCACAGTATTGCAGTATTCAATAAAGTAAACATAATTTGTGTTAATCTTCAGATGTAAGCACCATATTGATCCACTTGATTGAGCAAAGTTCTACTGATCTGTGCACATGTGTGATAAAGACTTTTAAAAAAAAATCTATTTTTTTTAGTTGTAGATGGACACCATACTTTTATTTTATTTATTTATTTTTTGGTGGTGCTGAGGATCAAACTCAGTCCCTCACATGTGCTAGGCAACTGTTCCATCACTGAGTCACAACCCAACCCATGATAAACACTCTTAAGAGCATAAAAATCCATCACTGTTTTTCTAAATTGATGTTTTTTACTCTGATCTTCTGTCTAAAATCTACTCTTATACATGTGTATTGTCTGCCTCCTATATGATTGTCACTATGCTCAAATCTGTAAATGCAACAGAATAGGAAAAAAATGCAACAAATAGATAAATTCTTCATGCATTATTGTGAAAAAAAGCCAGCCAGAAAATATATATCTTACTATTTTGACAGGGTAAACCTATGAAGTAAACTGAGGAAGGTAGAGATTTCTGCTGCTGGCAATGGTAGAAAACATCTTGCTAACAAAACCCCTTGCTAAGGTTAACTAGTAAAGTAAAAAAAAATACACACATACACACACACACAGACACACACACACACACACACACACACACACTCACACAAACAATTCTATGTGAATAAGGGAAATGACACCAAGACACTGAGAGAATATATTAATGCCAAAGTTAAGTGTGGACTTTCTCATTAAGGCATTCAATGACTCACAATCACAGAGCAGAAATAGACTTTTCAGAAAACTCATTGGGATGGAAAATCAAACACAGTGTTCATGGCTCATTAAAGATAATGGGCCATGTGAAAGTCCTGAACAGTCCTCATCAAAGAAGATACACAAGTGGTAAATAAACATCTGAAAAATGCTTTGTGTCATATGTCATCAGACAAATACAACTTAAAAAAAATGAGACACCACTGCTCACCTATTAGAATGACTAAAATCCAGAATATTGAAAAAATCACATTTTATCAAGAAAGAAGCACAACAGGAAGTCTCATTCACTAATAGTGGTAATGCAAAATAGAACTGCCTTCTTGACAAAGAATTTTGTGGTTTCTAATAAACTTAAGTCTTATCATGCATCTTAGCAATCATTCACCTTTGTCTCCACCCAAAGGTTATGACAATTTATGTTTATACATAGACTTGCTTGTAGATGTTAATATTAGCTATATTCATAATTGACAAAGCTTGGGAGTTACCAAGATGTTCTTCATTGGATGAATGGATAAATAAATTGTGTTACATCCAAAGAAGTAGTACTTACAGATGAAATATAAAATTTCAAGTCATGTAAAGAAAGAGAAGAAACAAGTGCACATTACTAAATAGAAGAAGCAGTCTAGAAAGCGAGCATATTGTATGATTCCAACTACATAACATTCTGGAAAAAATCAAATCTAAGAAGACAAGACCATTGATTGCCAGGGGATAGAGGATAAATAGGTAGAGCACAGCTGATTTTAGGGCAGTAAAAATGCTCTGCATGATACTATAATGATGAACACATGTCATATACATTTGTTCAAATAGAAAGAATGTAGAACACTAGGAGTGATCCCTACTTGGAATTGTGGAATTTGGGAGATTTTATCTGTCAGCATAGGTTCTGTCAGTTGTAATGGAGGCACGGTGCTCATTGGAGATGTTAATAATGAGGGAAGCTGGGCCTGTTTGGGGGCAGAAAGTACATAGGAAATTTGTATTCTGTCCACTCAACTCTGCTTTGAACATAAACTGTTCTAAAAAATTAAAATATTATTAAAAAGCATGATGACCTCTCGTTATCATTTCAGACTTTCAGTTGGGAACATGAAAGGATAAAGATGATGAGGAATTGGCCAGTGCCCAGAGATTCTAGGGCAAGTTCAAATCAACTCAACTTGTGTCAAAATAAATTTTTTTCCCTATTTAGATGCAAATGAGTAAATCAGATATGAGGAAGGAAACACAACAACTGACATCAGAGAAATACACACACACACACACACACACACACACACACACACACACACATATATATATATATATATATATATATATATATATATATATATGTATATATTCACGTTTGTCTTCACCCAAAGGATATGACAATTTATGTTTATATATAGACTTGCTTGTAGATGTTAATATCAGGTATATTCATAATTGACAAAGTTTGAGAGTTACCAAGATGTCCTCCAGTGGGTGAATGGATAAATAAATTGTATTACATCCAAAGAAATAGTACTTACAGATAAAAAATAAAATTTCAAGTCATGTAAAAATAGAGAGGATGATATATGTGTGTGTGTGTGTGTGTGTATGTGTGTGTGTGTGTGTGTGTGTATAAAACAACTAAGGGCTATTATGAGCAACTACACACCCCAAATTGAAAAACCTAGTAAAGACAGGTAAGTTTCTAGACACCTACAACCTGCTAAAATGAAACCATGAGGATATAGAAAACAGAAACACACCAATAGCAAGAAATGAGAGTAAATCAGTAATAAACAGCTTTACAACACAGAAAAGCAAGAACTGCATGACTATATTGATGGATTTTGCCAAATCTTTAAAGAAGTAGTGGCAGTTTTTTTCAAACTATTCCAAAGAACAGAAAGGAAAAGGAAAGATTCCATACCAGCCTATGTTCCCAGCATTACCCCAGTACCAAAACCAGGAATAGACACAGCAATAGAAGAGGTAATGGAGTGCTTTTGAACAGGGGAATAAAGGAAACACCTGGTCACTCTTAGTAGGAATGTATAATCATTGTGAAACACAGCATGGAGTTTTTTCAGAAAATCAAAAAAGAAGACTACCATGTGATCCAGCATTCCATAACTGGATATATACCAGGAAATAAAATCAGTATATCAAAAAGACACCTATTTTCACACGTTTATTATTCCAATATTCTCAATAGCCAAGAAATGGCTTAGTGTCTATCAACTAATGATAGATATAGAAAATGTGATAGGCTTATACAATGGAATATTATTCAGCCATACAAAACAGGAAAGTTCTGTCATTTGAAGCAACATAGATGGAACTGGAGGGAATTATATTAAATGAAATAAGTTAGGGACAGACAAATATCAGATGTTTTTATGTGTGAAACTAAAAAGTTGGCAAATAAAAATATTGCTACCAGAGCATAGGGATGTGTGTGTGTGTGTGTGTGTGTGTGTGTGTGTGTGTATGAACACATGTCAGGAATTAAACTCAGGGGCACTTCACCACTTCACCACATCCCCAGCCCTATTTAGTATTTTATTTTGAGACAGGGTATCACTGAGCTGCTTGGTACATCACTTTTCTGAGACTGGCTTTGAACTTGCACTCCTCCTGCTTCAGCCTCCCGAGCTGCTGGGATTACAAGTGCACGCCATAGCATAGAAGATTGTGAAGGAGGAAAGGATCATGAAAAGATTTTTAATAGGTACAGGGGAGCAATTGGCTGAAAGGAATGACTTCTAATGTTCTATAACACAGTAGAATACCTATGAATGGCAATAATTAATTGAATATATTAAAATTGCTAGTAGAGAGGATTTTGCATGCTCCCAAAACAAAGCAATGGCAAATATTTGAGGTTATACATATTCCAGTTTCCTTAAGCTGATTCTTAAACATTGTTTGCAAGCTCTTATTGACATGTTGTACTTTATAACATGTATAATTATGATGGTTCAAATAATAATAAAACTTTTTTAAAGTAAAGGGAAAGTTAACAAATAGTAAAGTTGATTCTTTAAAAAATCAATGTAATTTTTAACTTGTGGGAAGACCAGTTAAAGAAAAAGAGAAATAAATAAGAAAAAAAACAGCTAGTAATGAATGAGGGATAGCATTACATTATTAAGATTCTTCCAGTATTCTTCAAAGTATTATTCATGTGATATTAAATTCCATGATACCAATTAAAATCAACATTAACATTTGACTATAGAGGAAGTTTTAAAACAGGGCCAAACATTTTTTGACACATTTTATTAAGCAGTGGAAATTTTTGTTTTTTCCCCTTGAATTTGGGTGATCCTTTGACTATTTTGACCTAGAGAGTAAGGCAGACATGATGCTGAGTTTCTCCCAAGAGCATGTGGTAAAAGACCCTGAAGCTTTATATTATTTGCTGGGGACAACAGCACCAGGCATCCCCTCTCTCACCTTCAACTAGCAAAAGTCTGTTATTTGATAAGGAGGTCAAACCCACATGCAAAAGCCATGTGTGATTTCTCTGGCCAATAAGGCAGCTGTGCCAGAACTTCAGGTTGCCCAGATATTGAGACCTCCATATTACCCCACGTCTAAGCTCAGAGTCACCCTCAGTTGTTCTATTCTTCCTAGCTAAACCCCAGATATCATGCATGGAATATCAAAACCTATATTCCCTGAGGTCTGAATTTTCAGCTTATGGAAAAGTTGTTGTTTTATCTTTCTAAGTGTTGAGGTGGTTTGGGATGACACAATAGATAAATGGAGCACCTAGAATCTGAAAATAGCTACTGAATTGTCCCTGTGCATGCATGCTACCCTCCTGAGATCACTTCCATGAGTAGAAATAAGATTAAATATTAGAATGATAAATCGGACCACATTTCACCCTGTTTAAAATTTTCTATTGGACTTTCAATGTCCTCAGCAAAATGGAGATAAATATTTACTGTGATTTACTGAATTTTCTATTTTTTTTCTGTAGTTGCCTAACCTGAACATTAAAATTAGACCAGGTTACCCTGTTATGGTCTTATAAAATACATATTTTTTTATTGCACTTACTAGGGTTATGATTTTATATGCATTTGTGAGATTGTGTGAGTAATGATGTTCCCTTTTAAGTTCTAAATTTCTTGAGGGCAAGAACTAGATCTGGATTTGATCATCATTTTATTCCAGGCACCCAGCCCACTGTCTAACTTAAATTATGTGGTCAGAAAATACTTCTTAGTGCTGATATTATGAAGAATAGTAAACAAGAGAAAATCTGAAGTGACATAAAAATGACTTGGATCAGCTCAAACAAGAAGGCTTAAAATGCTAGAGGCAGAGATGATGGAAAAAAAAGGATACAGAGAAAGATTTTGCAAGAAGGCATTCTCAGTAAATGCTTGTTTGCATGCCTTCAGGACCACCTCTTTCTTTGAGATAAGAGAATAGATTGTGGCGTCCTGAAAGAATTGTTGTGAGAAGATGGGGATAGGGCCAGATAAACTGGTCAATGAGAAAATATAATCCCAGCACCCATAAATTAAAAGTAGGGGGGATACACATTTTGCCAAAAACTATGCAGGAGAGGTTGTATGATAGAATTTTTAATTTTCAGAGAAGGGAGATTTTGACAGCTGCTTCCAGCTAACAAGAATCCAAAAACAAAAATAATTTTGATACTGTCATTTATGTGCCTATCACAATTACAACCACATAAAAAGCAGCATGTATAGCACAATAAAATACTAAAACTTGCCAAATGGAATGAGGCAGGCATGTCAATCAAAACATTAACTACATCATGTGATTTCTTTTTTCTTTTTGTATTAATGACAGCCTTGGTTTTGAAGGACAAACTATGGGATCTACGGGACAGAAATGATTTTTTTTTAAATTAAACTTGTTTCATATTTTCTGAATATAGTACTTATTCTTTTCAGGATGTAAGAGATGTAAGTTTTGAACATGAGGCACTTAGTAGTTAAAGGCATCTCTCCTGATGTCATGGAGAAATAATTCCTGATACAAGTGTTTAAAAAATTAGTAGAAATGACAAAATGATTTAATATCACTAACTCAAGTTGTATACATGAATGATATTGTATTTTTACTTTAAATTGGATATTTCTCTTATGGAATCTATATGAAAAATATAAAGAAGAGAAAAAAGGAAATATGAAAACAATTTAAAATTCTCATAATATATTGAGGAATATAATATATATTTTTAATACAGAGAGTATTCATGGTGGGATTAAATATCAGACAATATCTCAGGAGATCAAAATTCCCATAGTGTTAGTCCAGCCTGTGATATTTACCAGCACTTAGTCTTCTACACAATCCTGGGCAAATACACATAGGTAGGATCTGGGGCCATGATCATTTACACAGATGCAGCGTCTTCCCATCTTCTCATGATGTGCATCCTAGATGGTTGAGCTAGTTGATGCATTGTTCATGTTTTTGCAAAACAAAACAGGTCCTAATGAAACCACATTAAATTCATCAGTAAGAATTTTTCACAAATGTGATATCAGCCAGAACTATATTGCCACTGAGCATGCCCGATGTCTTTGTGATGATTTCTAATCTACAATTATATCACCTAACTTATTAATTGGCTTGAGTATGAAACTAATATGACAGTTGATTTCTCACTTCTTATTTGGAAAAAGACTCATCTGTGGAATGAACTGTGTTTGTAGAGATAGAAGGTAAATTCTGTGACAGCAGGTTGTTTTGAAGTTCAGGAAAATATAGAAAGTAAAAGAGTGGTGCCCTACATTTGAAAGTTAAGGTGTTATAACGCTTTAAACTCATACAAGAAAATGAGTATAATTTCTCCTTTCACCTCATCTTCATCCTAGTTACAATACCATTAATACTATTGCTGGTATTATTCTACTTCAATAACAGTAATTGAAGCAGCAACAGTATTAATGGTAGTAATAATAGTAATTGCAGCATTAAAAGAAGTTTTAGATTTCATAATATAACAAGTAGTGCTGGTGGTGGTAGAGAGAGTAATTTTTTTTATTATTAGTGTAGGATTCAATTTCCTAGTAGGAAATATATCACACACTTATAAGGCTTGGATGAAGAGAGTTGAGTGGAGAATTATGTATAGCTTCATGAACTGAATGAACGAAACCAACAAAAGATAATAATTCCAGCAACACTGGAACCAAGGAAAGAGATATATAGTAGGACCTGAGCAAGAACTGTAGCCACAGGAGGACACACCTACAGGGGTTGTGGCTTAGATCAGGTGCGAGGGTAACACACACCTCCTTCTGCCCTCTAATGTCCCAGGAAGCATCCCAGGGGCAACCAGTAGGAAGCTAGAAACATGGGTGCTGAGGAGACACATACCAGAGAGAGAACTTCCAAGGGTGTGGAATAGGACAGAGAAGGGTAAAAATTTACTTTGGAGTGACAGAAAGAGAATGAACAGCTTAATAATTTGCCTTTACTTTTCATTCACTGTGTACCATAAAATGTTCAAAGTCATTTAAATGCATTCTTTGGTCTTTAATAAATCTTGTTTAATGTATAAATAGCAACAATCTCATAAAGTGAATTGCTCATAACCCCATTTATATTTAGGGAAGATGAGAATCAAAGGGGTGAGATAGCACAAAATTGAAAGGAAAATAAAAGTAAAAGTTCCTTACAGACATGATCAAGCATGGAGGTTAGAGACTCAAGTTTCTTTATTTTCTATGTAGAAAAAAGAACAGGTACTTCAAATTATTTTTTTTTTTCATCTGACACCTAAGTGCTCTAAAACTTTAGGGCAGAAAACTAGTAACATCAGTAGCACAGACTACTTATTTTTTTTTTCCAGAACTAGGTGTGTTAATCTTATCTATAGCCATGGAAAAGGGATGGCCTTTTGCACTTTATTTTGAACCCCAGGATTCATTTTTTCTGCACCTTCTTTATCCCATTCATCTTTGAATTGAGGTGTTAGGAAAATGAACTCTGGTGAACTCCAATGGTAACCTTAAATGCTGTTGTCTAATATGATTTGGTAGGTGAGAAACCAAGAGCAAAAGAAGCAAAAATCAGTAGAAGGAGCAGTGAACTAGATAGTAGGTGACCCGGACACTAGATATAGCCGTAACCAGCTTGGGGTTTAGGAATAATCTTTTACTCTCACGCAGAGGTAAGAATTTTACGTTCAGGCAGTCTCTGTCTTCGGAATGCCTTGTATTACAGAAGTGCATTTGTCTGTGCTTTTAAGAGCACACAGAACTTTTTTTCATAGCAACACGTTTTTCAAGGGCAGCCCATAGTGTCTTATTGATGTATGTTTCTTCATACAGCTACCTGATTGAATTTTGTGTGTTAAAGGAAAGGGTCTTTTGTTTTGTTATGCTTTGTCATGGCACACAAATATCAAATTAGGTAGGATGTAATTACTTTCAGCAATATATACCAATTGACACACACACATATACATACACTCTTATACAAAGAAAGGCTTTTCTTCGACCCAATTGGGTAAATGTAGACTTAGAATTGTTATTAGTGCATCAAAAAGACAATCTTGGGGGATGTTCCAAAGTCCTTCAATCAGCATAATATCTAACATAAGATGCCTAGAACCAAACAAATGTGAAATTGTAAGGATTTTTTTTTATTGAGGATAGCAAGACAGATACATATGAAAACAAAATGTTTTCCCCAACACTAAAGTGCTATTCGATACATTTATTTTTTTCACAACAATGTTGATAACCTGTTGATTAAATAGATTTTTAATAGACACAAAGAAAGTAGGAAAATATAGAGCCAGCTTAGTGTAAGCCACATATCTGTTCCACTTCCCTTCCCATGAGATTCCCCATCTGTGTACTAGCTTTGATCTGGAGTCACAAACAAAGACTATCTATTTATTCAAGAGATCAAATGTTACTTTTGGTGTAGACCCTAGGGAAACTCAGAAGAGAGACATAAGCTTTGGGAGTACATTGATTTTCAAAGTGTTGATCTGAATAATCCATGACATATTTAGTTTCTTTGACTGTGAGAAGATGTACATGGAGGTGATGAGCTCAGAGGGCTTTGTTCTCTTGGCATAAATCCTCTCTTTCCTTTTGCAGTTGTCTTCTTTATATTACAACAGAAAATACTCTAAATAAAAAAGCTCAAGCTACACATCTCCCTGCTAAAAATATGGTAAATGTTCCTAGATTTTCTGATTTTCCTGTTTTAAAATAATAAAGAAAAACTGGACACATACTTTCTAAATGGTTGCTGATTTTTATGTGTCATTCTGAGAGTTAATTCTCCTTCAGAAATTCTTAATACTTAATAGAATGCACATATTTTTAAATAGCTTTTTTTTAAAGCAGTTTCACATTTGTAGAAAAATTGAGCACAAAGCATGAAGAATTCCCATAATCTACCTTTATTCCTTCCCACATATTTCCCTGGATGCTAACATTTTTTATTGGTGTAGTTTATTTGCTATAATTGATGGTACAACATCAATATATGATGCTTAACTAAAACCAATAGTGTTTATTAGGGTTCTCTCTTTGTGTTGTACAGTTCTGTGGGTTTTGACAAATGTTAATGTCATATATGCACCATTATATTATTAAAATAATTTCACTGTCCTAAAATCTTCTGTTTTTAACCTACACATGCATTTGCACACACCGCCCCCCATCCTGGCAGCCATTGGTAATTCTACTGTCTATAACATAGCTCCCCTTTTTCTGTGCCTTCACTTTCCATGGTTTCAGTTACACCTGGTTAAACACAGTTCAAAAATACTTAGTGGAAGCTCCCGAAATAAACTGTGAGTTTTAAATTGTACATTGCTTTGATTAAGTTATTGAGATCTCACGGCATTCTTCTCTATCCCACCAGGGACATGAATTATGCCTTTGACTACCACATCCAAACTGCATATCTGCTTTTAGTTATTTAGTAGCCATTCCTGTTATCTAATTAACTTCTGGGTTAAGGTAACCCTTATTTTACCCAAAACCCTAGCATAATGATGTGAAGAAGTCACCAAGAAATAAAATATGGAAGGAAAAATGAACTTTGGTGCCATGCAGCAGTGCTGGAGACCTATGGTAAAAACCATTGTTTACATAGGGTTCTGTACCATCTGGGGGTCTCAGGCATCTACTAAGGCTCTTGAAACATATCCTCTGAGAATATAGTTTCACTTTTTCCAGAATGACATACAGTTGACATCATACCTATATTGTCTTTTCAGACTGGTTTCCTTCATTTAGTAACATACATTCTAGTACCTTTATGTCCACTCATGCTTAATAGCTGAAGTATTTGTTTTATTTTATCCCTGAATAATATTCCATCATCTAGATGTACCACACTTATCCATTTGATGGATAAAAGACAATTTGGTAGCTTCTAAGATGGGGAAGTCTATGAATAAATCTGTTATGAACATATGTATTCAGGTTTTTATTTCGGCATAGGTTTACAACTCCTTTATGCAAGCACCTAGAAACATGGTTGCTTATCATATAGTAACTCTATTCTTTTTTAAAAGAAATTGCCAAACTATCTTCCCAAACAACTACCATCACATATTCCCTCCAATACAGAGAGACAGTTCTTACTGCTCCACATTCTTGACAGCACTTGATACTGTGTCTGTTTTGGATTTTTTTAAAAACCATATCTTGCAAACTTTTCTATCCAGTCTGTGATTTGTGATTTCATTATCTTGATCATATAATTTGCATGAAATATTTTTTAATTTTGATAATACCCAACTTATTTTTTCATGAATCATGAAATTGATATGTTCCTTAAAAAATTATCACCCAATTCAGCATCACCTAGATTTTCTCCTACTTTGTCATTTAGAAATTATGTTGTTTTGCATTTATGTTAGGTCTGTGACACATTTCAAGTTGATTTTCATGAAAGGTGTAGTTTATATGTGTGAATTCATTACGTTGCATGTGGATAACCATGTCGCAGTTCCATTTGTTGAGAAGACTGTCCTTTCTGTATGGAATTTCCTTTACTCTGTTCTAAATATCAGTTCAGTATATTTGTGTGCATATTTTCCCGGGCTCTCTATTCTGTTTCAGTAAACAATTCATCTGTTCTTTTGCAAATACCATACTGCCTTGATTACTGTAGTTTTATAGTACAATTAAAATTTATGCATTGATTTTTCCCCAATTTTTCTTTCTTTAACACTCTATTAGCAATTCTGAGTCTTTTGCTTCACTATATAATCTTGAGAATCAGTTTGTTAATTACTTGTTACAATTACTTGCTGAGATTTTGTTTGGGATTGGGTTGAATCTATTGACCAATTTAGGAAGAAATACCATCTTAACTACATTGAATCTTAGAATCCATGAATAAGAGATCACTCTTCATTTATTAAAATCTTCCTTAATGTCTTTAAAGTATTGGAGTTTTCCTCATATATATTTTGTACATTTTTTGTTTTACTTATGTGTTTTTTAAAAATTTTTTGCTGCTAATGAAATGTAAATACTTTTCCCTACCTCTTCCATGTTTATAAGGTATACATAAATTTAGTCACAACAGTCTGAAAGTTAATATTGTTTCATGTGTTACTTGTTCTTTTAAATTTTTCTTTCATATTTTAAACCCACAGTTTTATACAATCTCCATCTTTTCAAATCTTTTTGTTCCTGGTAATTCCTGCATGAGAAGCCACAACTACTTAAATATAGTTTGAATATACACATTAGGTTTTTCTTGAGTCAGTGTAGAGTCTTATATGTATAATAATTATTAAAGTCTCAAGTTTTTATAAAATTTGCCCAAATTCATCATTTTACATATGCAATTATCTGATAAAATAGAATTGGATGCTTATCAAAATGTCCATATTTATATAATAATGTGTAAAATTAAATAATCATAGAAACAAAATAAATCTAAAAAAAAAATTGGTCTTTATATGCCAACATTTGAGACCTTGAAATGTGAAGTGATTTTTTTAAACACAATCAAAATTATTCTAGAGAATGTATTAGGAATCAGGTTGGTGGTAAAACTGATTCTTGAAGACAATCATCATATTTTCTGCATAAAATTTGAGTCTTTTTCCATGTCTCAATGACCTTGTCCCAGAGAGGCGATAATTTACATTTGCATGTAGAATTTTAAATGGCAAATATTCAAGTTTGATTTAGCATAAGTTGAAAGTAGATATTAAAATTATACACTCTTCATTTTGTTATGTTTGTAGGTCACAAACGATTGCTCTTAACATGTCTGACAACAATTCATGGAAACACTGACATCTATTAAAATTGACTTGGAGGGTTTGCATTCATTCTGCACACTCGCTCAAACTAAATTAATTCATGGAAGCAATTGAGAACATAAAAGGACTCAGAACATGTACTTAAACCAAAATATTGAAGTGTTAGAATCTTTCTCAGTGAATAAAGAAGTACCTAATATTCTCCTTCAAATGAGGTCCTAGTTAATTCTAGAGAATTGACACACCACAGTATGCTGAAATGGTTGTAATACTGCTCCATTAGATCTATTGTTAGAAAATTGCACTTTACATATCTGGCTGCACACACACTGAATAAATTGCTAGGTTGGGGATGACTTCACTATTTGTCCTTGTGGTGTTTTGTAATGCTGTGCTAATGCAATACACTCCTTTATCTATCTAGCTCTGTGTTTAAAGGTTGATTTGATCTTATTTGGGGTGCAATGCCTGCAGAGCATCAAGCAAGTGTTTCCTGAGTAAAGTGTTTGCATTTGTACTTGCACATTTCTTCTCCACTTCGTTTTTCTATGAAATTGGCATGCTTTACAGAAAAGACGGTTTATAGTGTATTTGATTACACAGTTAGACATAACAGTTCAGCACAATATGCTATAATCAGGACTACTCAGAAAAGCAATTTAGTCTTGATCTTTTCAAATTAAGTGTGTATTGAATGTATAACTTACCATCTCCAAAAAGAGCTATTTTGAGGCAGTAGTGAGAAAAAGAATGCCATTACTTGTTGTCATAATTTTCTTTTAAGGAGTAGATTGGTAGAATCAGTTGAGCTGTCATGGGACTAATCTTTCAATAACTTTTTCTTTGTGTGTGTGTGAGAATAGAGACAGACTGTGGGTAGTGTGGATATTGATACCAAAGATGAAAAATCTTGAAATGAAAACAAGTGAAAGAAAAAGAGATGCTTACATGTTGAGCAAGGAACCACATTAAAGAAATGAGAGAGGGAAGAAGGCAGGGCAGTCCTAGAGAGGAGGAGGTCTCCTACTTGGCTTCTCAGATGCTGCCATATTGAAAACCATCCCAAAATTCAACCTCACATTGGCCATACCCTCAAAATTCTGACTGACTTCTCTACTTCTTATTGATAGAAATGACAATACTTGCCTTTTAAACTCTGTCTTCCAACAAATTCAGCTGGTTATCATTACACTGGCTTTTGATATTTGTGTGACAGGTTTTCTGCATAGCTTCCATTAGATTGCACAAGTTATCTTCTCTTTTTTCCTACTAACTTTTCTGTATAATCACTTAATAATAAAGACAGGTGAAAAAAGTGTTTATTCAGTAATATATTATTGAAATCATGCCAGAAGTGTCTTGGGGAAGAAGCTAGTATTATGCATTCAACATTTTCCTATTTAAACTAAATTAACTTTGGTGATTATTTATGTTGCCAAGGGTGTGGGAAGCAAAAATTTTTAAATAATATTAAAAGATACTTAAAATGGTCTTGAAAGCAACTTGCCAGGACCTACCCAAACTGAAAAATGTATCTGCTCCTTGATAAAGCAACCATATTAGATATGCTTATGAAATGTACTGATAAACATTTGCTAAATATATGTATGATATTCATTAATATTGCTATTATCCAAAACAAAGGTAAACAATTTATTAAATCAAAATACACCTTCTATCAAGTGTGTATTCATTAAGTAAATTATAGTCCATTGCTTTGAGAATAAATGTACATATCTTTAGAAACTGTAAGGGAAAACTTTCCAAGGCAAGTGAAAAATATAGGTATTACTCAGTTTGAGTTATTTTACTATTTTAGTGTAATTCTGTAACACCCTGAGTCTTGGGGGATTTTTAATAATTCCCAAATCTAAAATTTAATCATGTATTTCAATATTATGCTCTTCAAATTCATTACTTACCTCTAGAAAATAGATTATCAATAGCAATTTTATCTCAAATTATTTATCAATACAAGCGATTCATCTTCCCTTCTATATAGAAAGATTATCTTGTCCAGAATGTTAATCTGTTTTTTGTTTAATTTTTTTTGCACCCCTTAAACTGTATTGAATAGTGAACTCTTTTGAGGAAAAGGAAATTTTAATTTGATTGAAAATAATTTCCATGGAGTTGAAGGGAAAATATCCTTTGAAATGATCAAATATGATTCTTTGTTTCGGAATTCTTTCCTAATATAATTATGTAACAGATCTGTCTTATTCAATCATTTACAATCACATTGTGTGCATTATTGACCAATACTCAGTTTATTCTACACAGTTTTTACCTATATCATAGATATCTCTTTGAGTATTTGGAGTTACTTCAATTGTGTAAATATCTTCCTTTCTTATCATTTTTTCTGAAAGTAGCTGTTGTTCAATATCTAATGGAACACAGGTCTTTGCATTGCTTGGGCAAACTCCATATGATCTCTGTCTTTAGATTAGATATAGATATATACACATGCAGGCTATTTTTACAAAAGAAGCAGAGCCAGGTAAATGACAATTTGCTTTCTTTGGCAAAGTTGCATATGCACTGTTTACATGGGGACATCTATGAATCCTACCGTGAATTCCCCAGTTTATATCTATTTAGAAGAGAACCAAACACTGGCAAATCATAATGTTCCATGAACTGTGCTATGCATTCCTACCCTCAGCCTCTCAGTAGTAAGAGTTTTTCTGAAAGCAACTTGGATCATTTTAGAAGCTGTATAAACTATTTTAGATGACAAGTGGACCATTTTGTGCACTGAAGTAGGAATTTGCTAGTGGCCTAAAAGAGCTAATGAAGCTTTCAAAGGCATTGGCAGACTTGAAAGGATTATGGACCAAAAATTGTTTTAACATAAATGAAAACATCAACTGAAAAAGACATACGGTCTATTCTTAGGAAGCAAATTTAAAAAGAGAGAGAAGGGAAAAAAAAAGAAAGAATAAGAAATCTAAGGGGCAAGTAGAGAATTGGGAAGAAATAGAAGCATAGAAAATAAATTTTCAAAGGCAAGTAGAATTTTATGCATATATACACACATACAAATTACATAAAATACTACACATATTAAATTTACATAATATTTGACATATATGAGGAACTGTGTCCTAAATCATTGAAATATAATGTAAAACTTCCATTTAATTTATATTACAAATCCCAGAAATCATTATGACAAACTGTCATGTTTGATAGTCTATAGAAAATTTATAATTATAAAACATAGAGCTCAATTATGGCATACATATGGAATTATAGAGAACAAGTTATTTTTTTACAAATAAATTGATTCATTTAATCAGTAGTTAGGTTAATATTATTTCAAAGTTGCCAAGAGGCATAAAAGTAGTATATTATATAAAATCACTGTTTCTGGTGTAAAACAAAGATTAAACACTATGAGGGAGAGAGAGAGAGAGAGAGAGAGAGAGAGAGAGAGAGAGAGAGAGAGAGATCTTGTGGATATAGTGATTTTTCACCAACAGTGAGAATAAATGAGAGACTCTTCCCTTTTACCAGTCTAGATCTGCTTCATCATTCTTCCCTATTCATGTTGAATGTTGGAACTTTATAACAAAATGAAAGGAGAAACCTCATAGAAAAAAACAAGGAGAGAATCTTTTCCTTTTCTGACTATTAGGCATGCCAGCAGGAGAATAGGAAGGGAAGAGGGTAAGCATCTTAATCATGCTCCTCCCATTACATTTGCTTGGCTCTTTCACCAAGATCTTTTTTTATCAGGGACCCCTCTTTACTCTGGGGGTCCACCACAGTAAAATCACCCTCTCTACTCATGGTGCTTACTCTCTCTGCATAGCCTGCTCTCTGTGTCCCAGTGAACACATGGACACTCTTTCTACCTCTTGGGAGCAAAAACTCTTAAAGCCCTACAACTGGCAAAACATTCTTTTTTTCTGGTATATTTATATTTTGTTTGCACTTAAAAATTGTTCTTTTCTTAATCTTGTTAAGTAATACCTGGCTGAGATTACCATTTGTTTCTTGCTGGAACACAGACTTATTCAAGTTTGGTTTCTATTAACTACAGTGATAGAATTTATAGTTGAGGTAATTCAGGTTTCACAGACAATAGTCAGAAAACCCAAAAGTTCCCATGAAAGAATCAAATTTCAAATTCAGTCTAAAACTGTGCAGCACATTTAAAGAAATATTAATGAATTAGCATTAAAGATTTTAACAAGAAATAGTAGATCTTATATATTTTGCATTTTCATTCCTGATGTGCAGAAAAATGGTTTACAGTCCTTTATAATTTTCTTGCCTCTATGTAATTAGTTAATTAATCTAATTGCCCTTTGAACACATACTTAAAATTGTGTTACAGTTCCTACAAAAATATCAGCAGATTTTTATCTGAGTGGTTGGTTGTTTGCTTTTTGTTAATTCTGCTTTTCAATCTTCTATTTCAACAAATGCAATGTACCTCTAGTTGGCGGGTCAATTTCTCTTAATGGTACTTTCTGCTCCCTTTTTCCTCAAAGTTACAGTGGTGGAATGTTTAGGGCTTGGTCTTTTTTTTTTTCATGTGCACTAGCCAACTACTCTCCCCTGAGGAGCATCCCTGGTTCCTAAGACCTGGCCTTTGTTTATTTCCTAGGTCCTTTCTTATTCATCATTACCACTATTCTACTGTAATGCATAAATATAACACATTTATTGAATTTAACAAATCTTATGAAGATTCCATAAAGTTATGTGGAATAAATATAAAAACATTTAAATTTTCATGAGGAATTTCAGGTGTGTGATACTTGAATAATAACCCTGAAGAAAAAATAAATGGAATTAAAAGAAGTACATTATATATAAAAGTGGATATTTCCATAAAACTGGGTGAAAATTAGGATGATTCCTATTAATTAAAATTGTTCTAAAAGTTAATAAATGTAAATAGATGGAAATGAGAAATAACAGGTATGAATATGGATATTAGAATGTTAAACAAATAGAAAAGATCTAGCATTGTACCTAGTATTCTGTTTGTTTTATCTATTTTTGTTCTTCTTATTTTATTTTGGGTTAAACTTGCATTTTTTAAATTTCATGTTAATATTTAGGGTTTGTAGTTTTCAATTCTACATTATTTATTTGGGGATTGCTTTAAAGAATGCAATATACATTTTAACCCTCACAATAAGTGACGTCTATATGAAGTTAATATTGAACCAGGTCACAGAAAGTTTAAGAACCTTGCAACTAAAATGTTCATTACTCCCTCTCCCTACATTTACATTAAAAAAATGCACAAAACTATTATTAGTTACTACTATAGCTATATTATTCTTTGGGTATTAGTTATATAAATTTTAAAGAAATTATGAAGAAAAGTATTTTTAGACTAATCCATGCAGTTATTATTCTTACTGTTCATTTTTCTTTCTGATGATTGGTGTTTTCATCTGTTGTCATTTCTTTATCCACCTAAAGGTTGTTTTTTGATGTGTCTTGTGATGCTTTTCTGATGGCAGTTCATTCTCGTAAGTTTTATTTTATCTAAAAATATCTTTATTTCATCTTTGTTATTGAAGGGTACTTACAGTGAGTATGGACTTCTCAGTGACACTCTCTATCACTATTTCTAATGACAGGACTTAGGTCATGTGAATACTGGATATCTAGATACAATGTGTCACTTTCTCTGGCATATAAATTTCTCTAATTTTGGTTATAATTCTTTCTACTTTATTTTCTCTATATTTATATGCTTAGAGTTTGCTGATGTTTGGGTCTTTGAAGTAGTTCTCTATGTTTATAAGACCTTAGACTGTCATCATTTTTTTTTCCTTCCCACCCTCATTTTCTCCTTTAGTTCTTTTATTTTAAATCTATCATATTCTCATGAAGCTATTTGATATTACCTGACAAGTTACTGATCCTGTATTATTTTTATCTTTTTCTATATGCTTCATGATTTTTATTGATCTGTTTTCAAATTTACTGATTTTTTCCTGCTATGTTTAATTAATTATTTATATAATATATCCTGTTCTATCATTTCCACTGGGTTATTTTTATGCTTTTATTTCTCTGTTGAGATTCCTTTTATAGTCACTAATTATGACAATGCTTAAATTTTTATTCAGCTAAGGTATACAAGCCTCTTAGCCTCTTTAAATTACTTTGCTAATTCCACATCTGGATCATCTTATAATCAATCTACATTCATGACATTTTCCATCAGAATTGGTCAAGTTCTTTTTTGTTTAATATGCCTTTTAAATTTGAGTTGTGTTTCCAATTTTGTAAATGTAGAGACTTGAATTATCCTTGTCTCTTTAAAAATTCTTAACTTATTTTATTTTGCAGATAGTTTCCTGGGCTGGAATCAACTTACAAACTCTACTTTCTTCAGATGGACAGCAGCTGAGATGCCTCTTCAGTTAGTTTAGTTTTAGCTAGGCTGCTTATTGTCTATTCAATGCATACCTAGCTTAGGGTGTAGACAGAATCCATTTAAATGCATAGACTCCCCTTGTGTATGAAATATCCTATGTGTTTTAGTTATCTATAGCCACTGTAGTAAAATATCTCACAAATTTAGTGGTTTAAAACAATACAAATATATCATCCTATAGTTGGACAGGTCAGAAGTCTAACAAGAGTCTCACTGAGTAAAACCAAGGCTGAGTTTCTTTCTGTAGGCTCTAAAGGGAGAATCCATTTTCTCCTCTTTTCCAGTTTTCAGAGTGCTCACATTCCTTCACCTCTGACTCCCTTCCTCCACCTTTAAGGCAAACACCAGTACACCTTTCTGAATCTCTTTTATACTTTTGTAACTGCCTCTCTCCACTTTTAAGAAAATGTATGAGCTCATCTGGATAATGATTTGCCATCTCAGGGTCCTCAACTTCATTTAGATCTGCCAAGACTTTATGCTATGAATAGCATCACATTCACAGGTCTTAATATTGCAATATGGATATTTTGTGGAATTATTTTTTTTTAATTTACCATGATACACTATTCTTTATGCACCTACTAAAAGGTGATGTAGGAACTTACTTATTAAGAATCATTGGGGGCCGATGTTCCTTTCCCATAAATCTAGGCAGGACTGAGACACATGTGAAAATAATATCATAGAATTTCTAAGAGCAGGTGATAAAAGGTAGTACAGTTTCCACTTAGTTTTTCCTTTGAATATTTCTTATCAGAATCAGACACCATGCCCTGATACTATGTGTTCTGGACAATTGAGGTCTCTATTCACAGCATCAACCAACAGCTTGAAACAGTCTTGGTGATGCAGTTAGTGGCACTCACCATTGCAACCACAGTGACCAAAGGGAGTGGGCTAATAATGAAGCCAGATTTAAAGATAGGTGGTTATTTTAAGACTAATAGTTTAATAGCCTATTAGACTAGACTCTAATAAAGAAAATGGAGTCTGATCTGAGTCTCACAAACCAGAAACTGCACCTAGGAGATTGAAAAGTTAATGTCCCCAAGGCCTGGGCTCATCCTAAAGACTGTTAATGAAGCAGCCCCCATCAGATAGGGATTGCTAGTTAATTCACCCTAGGCCCTTCCTGCCCAGATACCTCCCCCCCACACCCCATGAACTCACCTGTTTCCCACCTTTTGGCTTTTCCTCCTGCATGCTCCATCCCATGTAAGATAAAGGACAGGAATGTAGAAGAACAAAGTAAACATTAGATATAAAGAGATGGGACTTCCTCATTCCACGGATTCTGCCTTTCAGTCCCCTTCTTTCTCCAGGGAGAGGTCTGTTTTACTATCCTTAAATAGAGCCTTTTACTTTCTACTCTACAGTTGCCTCAGTGTCCTTCTCTGGTGTTATGCTTCAGCACTCAGGGAAACAAGACTGATTAAGGTAACTGGCGGTATCAATAGTGCCTCCTCAATGGCCCCCCAGAACTGATTGCTGCTGCTGTTACATCCTCACATGTAGAAGTATCACATTAGAGAAGCATGTTGAAGGAAGCATATAAAGCAGGATTTGTTTAAAAAGGGGTAACATAGACTCATATAAAAAAAAAAAAGGAACCATAGCTGGTATCCTGGGATCTTAAGAAGTGAGGGTTTTATACCTTTTTAATATGTCCTAGGCTTCCTTTGTTTCCCTGCTCTCTTCCCCTCATTTCTCTCCTTCCTGAGAATTTGACTAGGCCCAGGAGATGCTGGGATGGCCAAAAGGCGAGAAGCAGATGGGCTGGAGGGACAAAGGTGGAGTGATCTGGGCAGGAAGGGGGCATTATTAACAACCCTCTGTAGGAACAGACAATCCCTGGGACATGTTACCTTAGCAACAGATTGGAGCAGGGGCAGATTATCTTGATAAAGGTGGATAAAGGGCTCCGAGAAAATTAATATTTCACTCTCCATTTTCTGGATCTGACCCTTGCCCATCTGCCTGTCTGATTTTGGCCTCAACAGGCTAAGTTTGACTGTTTCTTCTTTCCCTCTTAATTTCTAGTTAGTCTGCTTTCCCCAAACCACCTTTCTCATTTTTTTTTGTTTGTTTTTATTTATGTATCTATTTATTTTGCTTTTAACTGGCGCCAGCAGCTTTTAGACCAAGATCCATCACTCAGCAAATGTATTCCTTTCATTCAAGTGCAGAACCTCCCTCAGACTCTGCCCATGTTTTTAAAATTAATCAATGTATTTATTGGTTCTAATTTGTTATACATGACAAAAGAATGCATTTCAATTCATAGTACACAAATGGAGCACAATTTTTCATTTCTCTGGTTATAGACAAAGTAGAGTCACACCATTTGTGTCTTCATACCTTTACCTAGGGTAATGATATCCATCTCATTCCACCATCTTTCTTCCCCATGTCCTCTCCCTTCCACTCCCTCCCCTTTACCCTATCCATTCCTCCCATGCTCCTCCATCCCCATTAAAGATAAGCATCGAATTATCATTCAATCTTTGGTTTTTCAGGATTGGCTTGCTTCACTTAGCATGACATTCTCCAACTCCATCCATTTACCTGCAAATGCCATGATTTTGTTCTCTTTTAATGCTGAGGAATATGCCATTGTGTATATATACCACAATTTCTTTATCCATTCATCTATTGAAGGGCATCTAGGTTGGTTCCACAAATTAGTTATTGTGAATTGTCCTGCTATAAATATTTATATGACTGTGTCTCTGTATTATGCTGTTTTTAAGTCCTTTGGGTATAAACTGAGAAGTGGGATGGCTGGGTCAAATGGTGGCTCCATTCCAAGTGTTCTAAGGAAACTCCACACTGCTTTCCAGAGTGGTTGCACCACCTTGCAGTCCTGCCAGCAATGTAAGACTGTGCCTTTCCTCCCTGAACCCTTGACAACACTTATTGTTTCTTCCATTCTTAATAACTGCCATTCTGACTGGAGTGAGGTGAAATCTTTTGATTTTTGATTTCTAATTGCTAGAGATGTTGAACATTTTTTCATATATTTGTTGATTGATTGTATATCTGTTTCTGTAAAGTATCTGTTCAGTTCCTTAGCCAATTTATTGATTGGGTTAGTTGTTTTTTAGTGTTAAGTTTTTGAGTTATTTGTATATCCTGGAGATTAGTGCTCTATTTTATGTATGCATGGTAATACTTTGCTCCTATCCTGTAGGCTCTCTGAGGACACAGAAACAAATCCGTACCAATGCAGTTATCTCACACTAGACAAAGGTGACAAAAACATATATAGGAGAAAAGATAGCCTCTTCAAAAAATGGTGCTAGGGAAACTGGAAATTCATATGTAGCAAAATGTAATTACATCCTTTTCCTCACCATGCACAAAACTCAACTCAAGAACCTAGGAATTAGAGCAGAGACCCTACATTTAATAGAAGAAAACGTAGGCCCAAATCTTCGTCTTGTTGGATTAGGCCCCTATTTTCTTAACAAGACTCCTAAAGTGAAAGAAATAAATTCAAGAGTCAACCAATGGTATGATTTCAAATTGAAAAGCTTCTTCTCAGCAATCAGCGAGTTGAATAGATTCAGTGAGTTGAATAGATTCTGCCCATTTTTATTCTTTTCCAAGTAGCTCCCAGTAGTTGTTTTGATTGTTAATTTTATTTCATAACTTGTTATCTATGAGGAAGGTTTTGTCTAATAGAAATATCTGTCATTGCAAGAAACAAAGGCCTATAGCAACAGATTTTAAACATGTTTACTAAATGATCAAGTTCTACTTAATATATTTTAAATATACAGAGCAATATCTTTTCTAATATACCTTACATATATAATCTCTATTTCCATTTATCAAACTTTAATTTTGCTTATTAAATCTAAACTACATTGGTGTAGTACATTTGCTTCAGGTATTTTTACTTCTTAATAAATAAAGGATATGTTTGAATTTGTGAATCCCTCTTTTTTCTAAACTAGCATTTCTAGTATAAATCCTGTACGGTATTTTAGAAATATGCAGTGTTACATTAAAGTTGTTAGTAATCTACTGGGGACTTTTCCATTAATATTACAGGTGAGAAAAGCTTTTAATTTTACCTATACATATGTGTAAGTAATTGAAATGTTACAGAACAGATGGTAGATTCAAACTGAATTAATTGATTTCCATTTTTTATTCTGAAAAATACCTCTACAAAATTTAAGTAAATAGGGATTTTTTTTTATTCAAGAGATTTAATAAATGTGATTTAAAATCTGTGTTGGCTACATGTTACTTTTGTTGGTGCATTTAATTGCCACTTTAATTTTTTATCTATTCACTTTAGTCTACTACTGTTTATATTAAATGGTGATATATTTCCCAATGATTATTTTATAACTGTATTTTTTAGTTACTAAGCATTTGTTGAGTCAACTTTTTTCTGTCAGCATTTTTTTTAACTTTTGTCAGAGATTAATGGATTTTTTAAATTTATTGCAATTTGTTTATTTTTATTTTTATAGCCAGCTTATTGTCTGACTTGATAAATTTTCTATGTGCCTTTGAGAAAAATGTTTATTCTCTTTTTGTTAGTTGTTCAGAGGAGAGTTCTATAAATATCAATCGTGTTGTGTGTTAAAAATTTTAAGTCTTTTTTATGTTATTTTTTGTACAAATTTTTTAGGGGTGCAAGATATAGACCTTTCCAACAGTAATTATAGGTTGGTTTATTTCTCCTTTCACTTCTTTTGTTCCCCCATATGTTGAGAAGCTAAGTTATTAGGAATACACAATTTAGAACTGATGGAGTTTCCTGTTGATTTGAACTTCTTTTTGTTATGAAATGTCCATCTGAATTTTTGGCAATGTTTGTCTTTTATAAGATAGCATATTATTAGTTCTTCATTTTCTATCCAATATGTTAATGCGTATGTACTATTTAGTGAGAATTTTCAAGTCATATTAGCCTTTAATGCAATTAACTACACAGCCATATGGCTATATGACTTGAACTCTGTTATTCCTATCTGTTTGTGTGTTTGCTCTTTGCCATCTCTCTTCTGTTGCTGTTTCTTATTTCTTGTCTTAGATTAAATATTTTTGATTGAGTAGTTTTTGATCAACAAGGAATCTTGAATATTTTACTTTATCTCCACTAAAGGCTTACTATCTATAGTGCTTTATTTATAGCTTTCTCTTTTTAGCAATTATTTTATTTTTTAGAAAATGTATTCTTAACTTGTAACAGTTTTCCTTCAAATAACACTATAGCAATTTATTTCTAATTTAAGTATTTTACATCAGTATATTTCTATGTTTCCTTCCTCATGCTATTTCCTCCCTCATGATATTATAGTTCTATATCAGTTATGTCCCTTGTAATACATTATTTTTTAATATAAAACTGCAACTATCACTTAACATTGAAAAGTGAGAAATTTGTATACATTTACTTTTGTTTTTATCATTTATTATGCTCTATTCCTTTGTATATATCCATTTTTAAAAAATATCATTTTTCTTTATTCTGGCCTTCCTTTCACATTTTTTGTATAGGTCTAGTACAGGTCTGATGATTAAAAATTGTCTTAGCTTCTCATTGTTTACAAAGGTCTTTTTTCCCACTGCATTTAAAAGAGACATGCAAATGAATCTACTCAAACATTTCATCTCACTCCAGCAGGAATGTCAACTACTAAGAATTTTTTATAAGCAATAATAAATGTTGGTGAGGATGTGGGGGAAAAGGTACACTCATATATTGCTGGTAGCACTGAAAATTGGTGCAACCACTCTGGAAAACAGTATGGAGTTTCCTTATAAAACATAGAATGGAACCACCATTTGACCCAGCTATACCACTCCTCCATTTGTACTGAAAGGACTTAAAAACAGCACAATAAAGCGACACAGCCACATCAATGCTTATAGAAGCACAATTCATAATAGCTAAACTGTGAAACCAACCTAGATGCCCTTCAATAGATGAATGGATAAAGAAACTGCGATATATATATATGTGTGTGTGTATATATATATATATATATATATATATATATATATATATATCAATCACACACACACACACACAATGGCATATTCCTCAGCATTAAAAGAGAACAAAATCATGGCATTTACAGCTAAATGGATAGAGTTGGAGAATATCATGCTAAGTAAACTAAGCCAAAACCAAAAAAACAAAGGCTGAATGTTTTTTTCTGATAAGTGGATGCTGATCCATAATGGGGGTGGGGGGAGAATGAAGGAACTTTGATGGGGCAAGGGCAAGAGCGGGGAGGCAAGGAATAATGGGGGCAGAAAAGATGGTGAAATGAGATGGACATCATTTCCTTAGGTACATGTATGACCACACATATGGTACAACTCTATATCATTTACAAGCAGAGAAATGCAAAGTTGTGCTCCATTTGTGTACAATAAATCAAAATTCATTTTGCTGTCATATATACCTAATTTGAACAAATAAATAAATAATATTATTTGTAACTCTATTTGATATGAAATTCAGTAAAAGCAAAGGTATATTTACACATTTTAATTAAACTAATTTTGCAAATCTGTAAACCTGGAGTGATTATGGTCATATTATCACATGTGAAAATATTTGTATTCATATCTAAAAATGCTCAAGTAATTAACATTAATAAATGTTCATATTCTAAACAGTATTCATTATGAACAAGACATATTAAAAACTAATGATTAAAAAAGCAAAAATATATTTTCACTGGATACCAAAATATATATCTATATCTATATCTATCTGTCTATCTATGATTCATTGAAAAATTCTTTTATAACTACAGATAATAAATCCCTGTTTTCTAGAGTACATAGTTTCTCACCCAAAATCTGTTTTTTATTTTAAATTTTAAAGAAATTTTTATATTTGTTCCTCATTTTGTTTGAGCATGGTAAACTACTCTTAGGCTATTTAGAAAAAAAATCACCAATACATAGCCAAATGTTTGATTCTTCCATCAAAGAATTCTAGAGAATTGCACGTTAATAATTTTCTCATTGTGTAGACACACTCCAATTAAAATTACAATGCTGCATAAGTAAACAGAAATGTATTTCCTTAAAAGCTTCACTTGAGATCTGAGAAAATCCAAAATTTCTTATCAAATAAAATATAGCACATCATCATACTCTTTAGGAAACTCTTGTACCTATAAAATAATTAACTGTGAGGTTTAAAACAATATTGACAACATAAAATTAATTTGCTCATTAACACACAAGTGTAATTACTTTTATGTCTGTCCTAAGACAGCACATTTTCAAACCTGTAAATTAAACTGTGTTCTAGCCACTTAATAATAAAGATACATTAATTTATATAGGTTAATTTTTCCTCATTAATACATAATTGTGACCGTTAAAGTTCTGATACTGAAGCTGTTTTAGATATCTATCAGTTTGGGGAGAAAATGTTAAAATCTTTATATTTGAATGGTCTTTGAATTATAGAAAATAAAGCTTACCTTTGTTAAAAATCGTCAAATATTGGAAGAAGTGTATTCTCCTGTTAATTGAAGTTTATTTATTATTCTTATAATGTGATCATCAGGAAAAATATGTTTTAGTGGTTATTTTATTAAATGATCTAATCATTTTATTGTGTTAGGAGCATGAAGTATCTGTGCAGGATTTTTCACTCGTCTTCCTTCCTTGTTCCTCTCATTCCTCTAAACTTTCCTTGAATCACATGGTCCTTCTCTTTTATGTCCTGTCTTCAAAGAGATATGCCCTCTTCCTCCATCATGTTGAGCCTTGAACTCTAGGCAGATGGCCTCAAGCTTCTGCCTTGTATGATAACCTCCTTTTTCTCCAGATAGGTGAAGGATTGCTGCAGCTAGATATATGTAAGCATAAAATGCCATTTTTTTCTCTTGGATTTTGTTCAAGGAGTTGGGAAACTTTCCCTGTAATACCTACTATGCTCCTGCTCTGTGTTAATATTTGATTTATACCTTCATTTGTCGTCTGATCTTTACCAGACAGACTTGAATTATCAAGCCAGTTTACTGGAAATCAAATGGACAATGGTCAATCTGTTGAGATAAAATAGTTCTATAGAATCTTTCATATTCACCACTCTGCACTTTGTTATGTGAAGAGGCAAGAAACCTGAAAATGCAGAGATGGTCAAAGGTCAAGAATATAACTTGGCTGTGTGGAGAGTATATGGTATGAGATTTGGCTGTGAATTTTTTATTTGACTTTGATTTATATTTGGAATAAATACTTCATTGCCTTATATAAATTTTAAAAAATTATATTGGTTTTGTTCAACTATACTTTTATTGAGTTGCAGGTCTATGAAATATGCTTGGAATTTGTCAGCTAAAGTTACATATTTCCTTTTTAAAATAGCAACATTTAGGGGCTGGGGTTGTGGCTCAGTGGTAGAGCGCTGGCCTAGCTAGTATGAGGCACTGGATTCAATCGATCCCCATCACCACATTAAAAGAAAGAAAGAAAGGAAGGAAGGAAGGAAGGAAGAAAGGAAGGAAGGAAGGAAGAAAAGAAGGAAGGAAGGAAGGAAGGAAAGAAGAAAGGAAGAAAGGAAGGAAGAAGAAAGAAAGAAAGAAGAAAGAAAGGAGAAAGAATTTGTGTTCATCTACAACTAAACTTTTTAAAAAAGCAACAATTGGTACAATAAAATAATTAATCATTAAGTTGTTATATCTTAAAGATTTGTGCTTAAATTTAAAAGAAAATCTTTAAAATATTGAAATTTTAAAACATGCATATCCTTAACTTGTGAATTCAGATGACATAGAGGAGAGTATAGAAAGGACCTTTGGGAAGTTTCTCTTTAATCAATGAATTCAATTTTCATGATTTCTATTCATTTCCATGAATTGAAGAATTAACAAGTAACATCACAGAAACATTCCAAAATTATGTAAATGTCTTCCAAATGTTACATTATGTCATGTAAATAAGAATTTATTGAAGCATAAAACATGCAAAAAAACAATTTTAAAAGAGCACAAATGAGGAACTATTGCAAAGGAAATACACCAATGTAATCAAACATAAAGATACCCCCTTTTTTTTAATATAGAACGTTCACCAATTGGCCGGTCATCTTCTCTGTATCGTTCCAATTTTAGTATATGTGCTGCCAAAGTGAGAACAAGGATACCCTTTTATAAGCACATACTCATTTCCTTTGAGTATAAATGGAAGAGGAAATCCTAGGTCAGAGAGTAGGCATGTGTTCAAGTTTTTTAGAAACCATGACACAGTTTCTTACATTTAGAGTTGCAGTTGCTCTACATTCTCACCCACACTTGGTGTTATCAACATTTTAAATTTTAGCCATCTGGAACACCCTCCTAACCCAAATGGCCTTATGAACTTCATAAGTGTGAGAAAATGCATGAGTGATGTTAAATCTGTTCTGTTCTTGGCAACTTATTATGGCTCACATTACAAAAACAATGTACTCTCAGAACTGCATTACAAGAAATATTAAAAGTAATTTTTAAGTTGAAATCATATTTGGGCTTAACCTAGATTTTCAAAAAGGAGTAAAAACCCTAGAAATGGAAAGAAATATAAATATATAAGCTTTTTATTACTTTAAATGACAATCAGTTTAAAGCAAAATTATGAATTGTCTGTGAGAATTTTAAGGAATACAGAGTAAAATGTGACACCAACATCACAGAGAGTGGAGTGATGTATGTTATGTTACTGCCACAGGAGTTAAATTTCTTTAATTTTTTAAATTTTAATTGGAGGATAATATCTTTTTATTTTTTTAATAGGAAGTTTTTTTTTCTTTTGTACTTGTCTTTAGTACTACTTATCAGTAGTTTTATATTGATGTTCTTTATATAATTGAGGTTGTAGAGTTTACTAAAGTCAAAGACTGATATTTGTCACCACCTTTGGAAAACTGTCAGTTCTTAACATATTGAAGAGTCTTGCTTTCTTTCTTTCCCTTTTCTGAAACTGCAATTGCATATAAATATTGGCTCTCTTCTATATTTCTGTATTATTTGTGTATGATATTTGTTGTGTCCACCATTTTTTTTCTCTTTATGCTTAAAAGTGAATTTTTTCCTTTGGTTTATAAACTAGATTATTAAATTCCTTTTTGTAATATTGATTTCCATCATTACATGTTTATTTTCTTAGCTTCAGAATCTCATTGTTTCCTATTTACATTTTCTAGTGTTTCATTTTAATTTTATAAGCATGATCCCATAGATTCTGATTGATACTACATTATTCTGGAGTCCCTGAGAATTCTTCTTGCAAAAATAAGCTTTGTTCCTGTCTTTTAGTCACTTTCCTTTGCTACCATGATTCCTGTGTGTGTTTACTATTTTATTTGAAAACTTCCAATACCTTTTTTGACTTATGATGGGTTTACCTCCAGGAAGGAGCCACTGACACTGTGGCTAGTGGTACAAATCTCCATCCTAGATTACCAAAAAATAGTCTAGGATTTATATCATTGGAAAGTAGGATTCAGTTCCTGAGTACAAATTTTGTCTAAAACCTGAGTATTTTCCAGGTTTCCTCCCCCTTTGTGGACCCTTTACTTCATCAGTACTTCTCCTACTGGTCTCATTGTCCAGCCCTCATATCATGCCATTGACATTGGAAGATGTCTGTGGGGTCAAGCAGCCCCACATGTTGTATACACCTCTCTCCATTACTCCTATAGATCATAGAAATGTTTTTGTGCCTTTGAACAAATGTATTCTTTTTATTTAATTATAAATTTTCTAGTACTCAGTGAAAGTTGACTTAATCCACCTATTCCATGACTTCTGGAATTACCAATTGATTTTTAAGCACGTTAATTTTTACAAAAGTTACCATGACAAGTATTCACTCCTGAAAATGTGACTTGAATCTGTAAATATAATTTGATCATTAATTTTCACATAATCAACCCACTGTCATTAGCGATATTTTTATAATTCTGTGTACGGGTGCATTTATAATGTTACGGATGAGTTAAATCATTGTTTGGTGAATTTATCTTTGCAGAAACAAACAGATAGCATATACCTTGAACTTAGGTTTTTGTCAGAAATATCATAATATTTAAACAAATTTTCTACATGGTAACTTGAATTATTTTCAAAATTATCATTTCATAAACCTAATTTCCTTCTTATTGGAATCCTATACCCTAAACCTATGCCTTGAGTGTTCTGAGTGCCGATTTCAAAACACAACAAAATACGCAAGTTGCCGGACAGTGTAAGCCTCTAGAAGTCCTTGCATGACAGGTTGAGAGCAAGGAGGCCCGCCTCTGTTCCAAGATTATATGTCTTCATACTGTGAACCACAAAACTAAGACAATTTGCAATGTGGTTCTATATAATTCCTAAATGAATTAAATAAATGAGTAAAGAAAACAATTTGAGCATAAAGATGAGTGAAACTTTAAGCTCAATCTATGATATGTATAATGGGTTAGAGTTCTTGTAGAACAATCAATAGTGACAGCAGTTTTGCATTTTCATTTTAATTTTTTTGTAGGCTGAGTATCCCACCCAGGGCCTTGCACATGCTAAGCATACATTCTACTACTAAGCCAAATACACAGCTCCAGCTTTGCACTTTCAATTTGTGGTAGATTACCAATGAAATATTAATAAACTTTAAGTATATCTTGTCATTCATGCTTTATAATACTATTTTATTTTCAGAATTTAGTTTCTCATTTTTCATACACTTAAATGTATCAATCTTCATTTGTGGTTTTCATCTTTTCATCACTAAAGTTATAAAAATATATTTCAGTATTTTCAGTGCTATAATAGTTAAACATTATACTTTCTGATTTACATGCTGATGAATTAATTTGTTTAGACAGTTGTTAGCATGCACTGAAACGTTATTTAACTAAACATAAATTCTATAATCTCAAAGATAACAATCCTAAAATAAATACATGCATAAACCACAAAATCAGCTTCCAACAATACTGATAATTCATTTATATCTTGGCAACAATAAGTAGTAATTAAGTATAAATAGTTTCTTAGTTTCTTAATTTTAAAGACATTCTTGTTGACTAACTGCAGATCACTTTATGCTTTTTGAAAAAATATGTATTTTTTTTTTGTAAGAGTACTTACATGTGTTTGATGAGAGTGGATGAGCTCTGGTATAAGGGAGACATCAGTGATTATGTTAACATGTGCCATTTGGTTAAGAGACCACTATAGTCATGAGAATGTAAATTATATGAAACAGAAAAATTAAATATCACATGGGGAAAAATACATTCCCAGGAATTTCTAATTCATATAACTGAGAATACATCTTATGAAAAATGCTAATGATAAGCGAGATCAATATTGTTTGTGCACAATTAACATCTACAATTAAAAACATCTATTGATGCCAGCTTAATTCTGGTGATTACTTTTCATGTAAGTACCCATGTGGTGTGCATTTACTGCAGCCTCTGGTAAGGGACCAGTGTTTGCAGCTATCTGTGAGCACAATGATAGCAAATCATTTCTGCACACACAATGCAAACAATCTGCCGAGAAAAGAACTGTTGCATATGCAGTTCAACTAAGATTCAAAGGATTTAAATCTATTTACTTTTTCAGCTGTGATGCAAATGATAAATTCCAAGCAAATCTCTCAACTGTGATTTAACTGAATGATGAAAACTTTTCTTGGGAGGAATCCATGATTTATAGAGCTTAGCATCACATAAAATTTCTTAGGAGCTTGAGAATTAATCATTTTTTGAAGAATTTTTTTTTGGTATAAAAATACATACTCCTTTATTTCCACACTACCCCCAGGCAAACTCTCATTGCTATCCATTACTCACTGCTATGAACCGGTGCCTCATGGCTTAAGCACCTTTCACAGCATTGGCCGCAGAAATGGTTAGCATTCAATGACTGTTGACTGAATGTGATTGTGAAAAAGCTGACTAGAGTTAATACAGTGAGGGAAAAGCATGAAATATATTCTCTCCTCCTGATCACTGGAGTATATCATTTTATGCTACTTTCTATTCTCAGGGGCAATTTTTATGTAGCAAAGTAACTCTGTGCATTTTCTTTTTTAATCCAAAGGGAAGGAGTTTTGTTCCAGGAACATGAGACTTCTGCCATACATAACTAATGTATTGAATCAAATAACTAAACTGGTAGATTTAATAGGTATCTCCCTTTTATGTGGCTTTGGTATTTCAACAGATGTCATCTTCAACATGGAGTAATGAACAATTCATCTACGAACTTTGGGTCACCACAGTGTGCAGTTGATTAAATAATTTGAATTGTGGTCTGTCAGGAGAACTCCATGATCAGAAATATTTCTTTTCTCAGATTTATTGTTAGGCTTAGGGTATTAAAGTTAAATAATATTCCTGAATAATATATAGAAGTTATTAACCTTAATACTGACCTATTATAGATTAAAAAATCACATCTATTAGAAGAGAATAGTTACAGTAGCTATCAGAATTTGGACTCATGCCAAATTCATTTATTTCCTGATCAAACCACATTTCACAAATTTTAAAAACTTTCTGAATTTTTTCTATATGAATCATATGCTTTTTTGTTAGTTTTAAAATTTTAAGCCAAAATTTCAATTTATGAATTAAGTATTATTGAGAAATTTAGAGTATTTTAATGGTGTTAAAATTGATATGCTATAATGACATATTTTAGCAGTTAGTTTTCCAGAATACCGCCTCCTGAGAGCAAGTGGCTTAGAGGAGGTGAAGTGTTGGAAGGGGTGGTTACTATGGAGGAACACCTTGGGCCATCGACAAATCCTGCCTCAAAGAGCAAGGCCAACCTAATAGAATATATCCCCAGGAAAAGTGGTAGCCTCAGCTAGAATTAAGGGAAGAGAATGCTCAGAAAGAAAAGGAAAGACCACCAAAGGTAGCCCTGCAAATTAGAATCAGCATGAACACTGTTTCCAGTGATAGTTCATTGTGATGTTATTTTTGGAAAGTCTTATAATAAAATAGAAAGATCTAAGTACATTGTCACTGAAGTAATACTCTGCTTTATTAAGAAATAGAACATGAATTCAGACATGGTGGCCTAGGCCTATAATTTGCATAACCCAGGAAGCTGAGACACAAGAGGATCTCAAGTTCAAAGTCAGCCTGAGCCACTCAGACCCTGTCTCAAAATTAATTAAAAAAATAAAAATAAAAAGGATGTTATTATTTGGATATCAGGTGGCTTCCAAAAGCTCCTGTGTTAATGCAGGAATTTTTAGAGGTGATATGAACAGATTATGAGAGTTGAAACCCAATCAGTTCATCCTAGTTTGAATGGACCAACCATGTGGTGGCTGTAGAAAGTGGGGTATGGCTGTGGGAGTGGGTCCTTTGAGCTGTGCATTGAAAGGGTTCATGTCTTTTGCAGTCTTTCCTTCCCTCTGTGCTTCCTGGATACCATGAGGTAGGCACTGTCCTGATGTTCTGCTTCACCCTTGGGCCCAGGGCAAAGGAGTTGGGTCACTATGAACTTCTGGAACATGAGCTAAAGTAAACTTTTTCTCATATAAGTTGTTTTTGTTAGGTATTTTGATAATGGTGATTAAAAACCTACCTAACCCAAAGGGTCAGTAACACACACACACACACACACACACACACACACACACACACACACAGTGACTAATGTAATAGAGGAAATAAAATAATTTGTATGCCAATGCAAAAAGTAGAAATTGTATGGTTAAATTCCAAAAAGAAAAAGATATATAATATTTTGAGGAAATGGTCTTTTCTGCCTTACTTTGGAGTATGGGACACAGCAATGCCAAGCTGTGACCACTGAGGAATTTATAGGAGCAACATCGCCAGGGAATCTCTAAGATGTATTAGTGTATTTGTATATTTCTCCCCTGAGGGGGCACTCATAGTGTTTTAAATAGGATTTCACATTTGTACCAACACAAAAATTATACTACCTATAATTTGCATAGTGCATAAGAGGAGAATAATAAGAGGTCCGAAAACATTTTAAGTTTTGATTTACTGCGTATATTTTCTATCTTTTTTAATTTGTTATTTTTAGTTATACATTGACAGTACAGTGTATTTTGACACATTTATACAAACATGGCATATATCTTATTCTAATTAAGGTCCCATTCCTATAGCTGTACATGATGTGGGGTTTTATTGTGGTATATTCATATATGTACATAGGAAAGTTATGCCAGATTCATTCCACTGTCTTTCCTATGTATATTTTCAGCAGGAAGTCACATACATCCTTTTAAGGAACTCCTTTTCCATAAATTGTCAAAAATCCAGGTTGCTCATTGTCTAATGAGGCTGAATAATTTGGTGTGACAATCTGTACTATTGGTCATGATTTGGTGTCAAGATCATGAGTATTTTTAGGAATTTACTGTAAAGTGAGATAAGAAGTATATGGGAATGTTTAGCAGATTAAGGAAGCAGGTCCTGATGTTCTGATCATGCCTTTATCATATTGCTCTATCTGGCCACTCTTTTTCTTCTTCTTCTTCTTCTCCTTCTCCTTCTCCTTCTCCTTCTCCTTCTCCTTCTCCTTTCTTCTTCTTCTTCTTCTTCTTCTTCTTCTTCTTCTTCTTCTTCTTCTTCTTCTTCTTCTTCTTCTTCTTTCTACTTCTTCTTCTTTCAGACTCTTCTTTCCTGTCAAGCTTCCTTAAATGTTATTGTTCACAGTCTTCTTTCCTAATCCAAGTACATACAACTTTAACTACAGCAACAAAGCCTGATGAATACATGCATAAGGAGCCCCAGATCTCATCAAAGCTTCAGACCAAGATCTGTTTGCATATCATCTCCACCTGGATGGCCCAAACCACTGATTTCAAACCAATGTTTCAAACATAGCACTTTGTGTCACCAACAACTGAGCTCTGCACCTTGTGCCTCTATTCAGGAAAAATTTCCACTGTATATTATTCGAGCCAAAAATTTGAAATTGTAATAGTTGTTATAATTACATTTATATAGTTTTTAATGATTTTTATGAATCTGATTTGATAGTCCTGTCTTTTCCAAAATCCATATCCAATAATGAACAAAATTATTATTTACTTCATTGTTTCTCTTAAGTTTTAACTCTATACACTGGTTAAAGAAGCAATTCTCTATTCTATAGTCTACAAACAAAATTATGTGTGGAAAACTATATGACTTATAATTTCTGCTTACAGTATAATTTTTTATTTCTGAAAAGTAGCATTTAAAGTAAACAGTACAAATTATGATACCTTTTGGTAGCTTTCAATCTTACAGGTAAAAGGTTAATCTTTCTTAACAGAAAGAAATGAATGTGGCTAGTATTCACTTTTTGAAAAAAATTATAATGGGTTTATCAGTAATTGTACATCTATGTTGATAGAAAAGAAGTAATTCAACTCTATGTGATAGTCTTAGCTCTTATTCTTCAAGAAGAACAAAAACAGACTTTTCATGAAGTTATAAACACTATTAATGTCATTGAAGACTTGTGAAAAATAATTAATTGTTTATGATTCTGGAGACACAAATCTCTGCAGAAGTCAAGACTCTTTTTTATTTCAAAGATTAATACAGGATTAATTGTTGTACTGTTTCAATAGATTTTATTCTGCAATATAACCTATATAATCAATGGATTTTCATTTTGAAATAGGACTTCTATGGTTTAATAATGATATGTGGGCATATTGTGCCTATATATACTGTGCTTCTGAATGTTAATTTTTTTTCATAAATGTAATTCAGTTTCCTCTTAGATTCAGTCAACTTACAGAATGTACTGAATATTCCAGGGAATCAATGGGAAAATTTTTTGTTTTAGTCTAGCAATTCTATCATTTTGTTTTGTGGTACTATGTACCAGTGCTACATACTCTAATATAATTTATTTATGTCTCTAAAATGATAAAATTATTTTATGTAATTTCAAAGAAATAATGATATTCTATGTGCTCCCTGAAGTGTTTGTTCTATAATATTTAACCTGTACACAATATTTCAGAAATTCATATGATCACAACATATTTATGATAATTAAAACAATGATGACACTCCTCAATGTTTACTTTTGTATAATTATTTTATGTACAATTTATTTAAAAATATAGCTTTGATTAACTAATGCTGCAAATAGATGACAATTATAGGTAGTATGTTGGAAAATGTGTTCGTAAATAGATATTTTGCAATTTGATGAAAAACTCTTTTCAAAGAGCTGCTTTACATGATTTATTCTCACTCTGTTGACATAGCTGAATATTAATAAAACTTTATGAAAAGTAGACAAATAAACCTCTATAAATTCAATGGAAAAATCGTCATAACAATCATATAACATAAAATATATTCATACTAGTGGTTCAACCATTTTATGTGTAGTAATATTTAATCATATAAAATGTAACTACAGAAATTATGCTTCAGAGGAGAAATACACATTAAAATTTGGATTCATGTGATCTTTGAAGACAGGAACTTTTCTATTATATTTATATTTTAAAGGAGAAGATGAAATTTTTGTTTACAATTTTGAAGTGTAATTTTTCTTTAAGCATGTATCATTCTATATTTTGTATGCACTCTGCAGTCTTTAAAGATGTAGTTACCAAGGCTTTAAAAGTGAGTTATACATGTAATACAGATTTCTTATAATGAGTATTAAAAACTTCTACCTCCTGATCATTATGATATCCTTAAACTTACACAATGCTACAAATAAGAAATATTAGCTATACTATTTATTTTAACAAATTTATATTTTAGATAAATTGGAAAATAAGAGAAAAGTTCTTGGTTTACCTTTATCTATTCCTTTTCCATCAGTCTTTCTTTCTTTATGTACTATAATTTTTTCAATTCTGAAACTGGTAAATTCCCATGAGAAACACCAGTTACAGAATATAGCCATGATTGCAAATTATGGAAGGATACACCTCATTTTATGTTCATTGCAGAGTGGTTAATTATCTGTTCTTTCATTTCATTTCATTATAGAATTATTTGAACCTCTTCAAAGAGGTGGTTGGACACACTAGGGCGAAGAGATATTTAGTGACAAAAACATGAACTTTTTAGAGAAATACTGTTCAAAGAGGCAAGTATTTAACAGGTAATTAAAGAAGGCACAGTATCCAATCTGTTACTAATCAGACCAGTCTGATTATTCCAAAAATGAGCTTTCTTGACTTTCACCCTAATTACCCCTTTTACTCCAAAATTACTTCTCAACAATGTCTTTTTTTAACTCTTTCCTGAAGTTTTTATATTATCTTGTAGCTTTTCACTTAAACTTTTCCTCAAAATATTTGTCACAACCCAGTCATGACCTTCCCATATAGTCATTCTATACTTAGAGAAGTCTTGGAGCATGCTTTCCTAGTTGTTTCACCATTTATTTTCTATTTTGCTGATCTAATAGTTCGTGTAGTACACATATGATTAAATATGATATGTTTTACACACCATTTCTTACAATGAGGGTCAGGAGTTGACAAATTCAGTGCTGACTGTTCATCAAAAATCATCATTAGCCCTTTCAATATTTCAATGCCTTTTCTTTGAAGTATACACCAACCACTTTTATGCAATTTTTAAAACTATATTGATATTGTTTAATCATTTACTTCTGTTATTTTTATTATAAGTATTCGAACGTATTAATCATATAAATTAATGGGTTTCGCTGTGATATTTCCTATATACATAAATATACCACACTTTGATTATATCCACCTTCCCTACCCTTTCTTGCCTTTTTTTCATTCATCTATCCCCAGTCCTCTTCCCCTTCTCTAATTGTTTGTTATCTATTTTGAAGTCATATTATTCATTCATTTATTAGTTTCCACATATGAAAGAAAACATGTTATAGTCATCTTTTCTATGTCTGGTTAATTTTGAATAGTCTGATAAATTCTAGTTCTATCATTTTTTTTTCTGCAAATTACAGGATTTAACTCTTCTTCATGGCTGAATAAAACTCCATAGCTATGTAGACATTTTTTATTTGTTCATCTGTTGGTGAGCATCTATGCTGATTCCATATGTTGGCTCTTGTGAATGATACTGTAAACATAGGTATAAAGATATCCCTTTTGTATGTTTATTTCATTTCCTTTAGATGTAGACTCAGGAGTGATACAGCTGTATTGAATGGTAGATCCGTTTTTAGTTTTTTGAGGCATGTCCATAGTGGTTTCCATGGTGACTGTACTAATTTGAATTCCCACCAACAGGATGTAAGAGGTTCTTCTTCTCCAAGTGAGAAAAAACATTTGTTACTTGCTGTTTGTTTTGCGTGAGTTGTTTGGTTGTTTTTTGTTTTGTTTTGTTTTGTTTTGTTTTTGGTAATAGCCATTATCCCAAGGAGGCTCAGCCCTACAGGAGGGCACCCACAGCCTCCCCTGAGTCCAAATACCTGTTGGCAGGGCCCTACTCTCAGAACACAGTGAGTTAGTCTCCTTTAGAATGTTGTCATAGTCGCCATAATGATGCATTGCCCTTCAACAGATAATTGAATAAAGAAAATGTGACATACATACACAGTGGAATACTACTCAGCCATAAAGAAGAATGAAATCATGGCATTTTCTATTAAATGGGTAGAAGTGTAGACTATCATGCTAAGTGAAGTAAGCCAATCCCAACAGAACCAAAGTCCAAATGTCCTTTCTGATATGAGAATGAATGCTAACTCACTATAAGGGGAGGAGTAGGCAAGAATAGAAATACCTTGCATTAGACAAAGGGGAATGAAGGGAAGGGAGGTGGAGCAGAAATCTAAAGACTGGAATTAATTTGACATTACTTTCCTATGTGCATAAATGGATATATGACCAGTGTAATTCATCATCATGTAGAACCAGAAGAATGGGAAATTATATTTTATATATGTATAATATGTCAAAATACATTTTACTGTCATGAATAACTAATAAGAAGAAATAAAAATAATATCATTCTGACTGGAGTGAGATAGACTCTCAAAGAAGTTTTGCTTTGCATTTCCCTGATGGCTAAAGAAATTGAATATTTTTCATATATTTATTGACATTTGTACTGTGTTTGAGAAGTGATTGATCAGATTACTTTCCCATTTGTTGATTAGATTACTTGTTGTTCTGTTGCTGATTTTTTTAAATTCTTTATGTATTATGGTTATCAATCTTCTACCAGGTGCATAGCTAGCAATGATTTTCTTTCTTTTTGTTTGTTTTCTTTACATTTTTGATTGTTTCCTTTGTTAGCAGGATATTTTTAATTTGATGTAATTCAGTTTGTCAACTTTTGCTTTTATTTTCTGAACTCTTGGAGTTCTATTCAAGAAATCATTGTCTGTGCCAACATGTTGCAGTGTTTCTCCTGTATTTTCCTGTAGTAGTTCCAAATCAGTACCTTTTCTATACACCATAAATGAACTTGCTGAGAAAGAAACCAGGAAACAATGTCATTCACAATAGCCTCAAAAAATAAAAAATAAATAAAAATAAAAACAGCAAAAAAAACCTAGGAATAAATGCAACCTCTGAAATACTACTATAATAAAAATTATTAAACACTGAAAAATTGAAGATCCTAGCAGATGGCAAAACCTATCCAATTATGGTTTGAGGATATTAACATTGCTTAAATGGCTGTGTTATCAAAAGCAATCTACAAGTGCTCCTGAGTTCCATCCCAGGCACCCCACCACCAAAAAAAAGAAAGAAAGAAAGAAAGAAAAAGAAAAGAAAAGAAAAGAAAAAAGCTACCTACAGATGCTATTCAATACCTACCAAAATAGCAGTGATTTTCTTCACATAACTAGAAAATTTTCTAAAATTCATAAGAAAACACAAAAGACCCCCTAATAACAAAAGGAATCTGGAGTAAAAAGAGCAACACTAGAGGCATCATAGTACCTGATTTTAAACTGTACTACAGAGCTTTAGTTACAAAACCTTCATAGTATTGATATAAAAACAGACACAGAACTATGTGACAGAATACAGAACACAGAATTAAACCCATGCACAGATAGCCATCAGATTCTCAACAAAGGTAGATTACACAGACTTTTCAACAAGCAGTGCTGGAAAAACTGGATAGTCACATGTAGAAGATTGAAACTGGATCGCTATGCCTCACTGTATGCAAAAAACAGGACTTCAACTAGGTTGTTAATAATTTTATCAATTCTTGGCAAGTCCTTGTATGCCTCAATTACAGTAGTTTTAGTGTCTATGGTATTTGAAATATTTGAAATTAGACTTATCCTTACATATGATTATTGTGTAAAAACACTCTAGCTCCAACCACTTTAACTGGGAAGTTATAATTTCCTAGGGTATAGTTCTCCCCAGTCTGTCACCTTTAATGCTCACATGGTTCATAGTTTCTTAGTTCGTGATTTTAATTGTCTTTCAGAGGGTATTGATTTTAGGGCAGAGGAATCATTTGTTTTGAGTAAAACTCTACCATTTTTATTTCAGTCTTAGTGTACAGGACCAGATACTGAACAGAGAGAAAGTGGAGACTCTCAAACAAGGTGATGACAATACCTTCTCCCTTACAATATTTAAGCTCTTGTTGCCTCTGAGAAAATCCTTTATTACACTTGATAATACTTTTGTACTGTCCTGTATCCCAAGTATCCCTCTCTCTATTCACTGCAAAAGCAATAAGCCCAATTTTAATGATTTCTCAAAATACACATTTAGTACCTTACTAATCATAAAACTTTTGCCAATCATCTCTCCCATTAAATTTATTCTTAAGAAAACATTGGTTAAATTGTCTTCAAAGAAATCATAGAAAAAATTTGTATTGCTATACTGAAGCAAATTGTTGTTTTTAATTATGTTTCTTGCTTCCTGTTTATTAGATTATCGAATTTGTTCCCTTTAAATGATATATTATTTACAATTATAGAAAGTGCACCTATCTTCAAATTCCTGACTAATGCCATTTTTTACGTAAAACCTCTATTATCCTCCCAAAAGGAAGATGAGATTTTATTGTTGAAGATAGGTTAATACATTAGTTGTTTATAATATTTAACATTTAAAAATTCATCTAATTTATATCTGTCTATATTCATATATCTTAAAATATAGATTGTCCAGCTTCTTAAAGTCTCACTCTAGATCTGCTATCCTTCTTGAGCTGATGCACACTTCCCCTTTATTAAGAAAGTTTGAATGAACATTATTGTGAAATCTTGTTTCTGGATCACTATTTGCGCTTAGAAAGAGCTAAGTATTTGCAGTTACATTGACAAACAGTAATACCTTGCAAGTGCCATATTCATTAACAGTGTTTCAAATTCCATATAGAAAATAAAATTACTTCAAGTACAATCAAAGGTATGAATATAAATGAAAGGGATGATGAACCCCCCATTTTGCAAGACCAAATAATTATTCTGTTTGTGAATGATGGGAATCCCTCATGATTGTGTTTCACCTTAGCAAAAATGATATATGATTACAGTACCTTATCCAAATTTCATTTGTAGCTATTCTCAGGATTTATAGAAGCATCAAATATCCTTGCTTTGGTCAATATTTTGCTTAATCACAATCATTTGGTATGTACAGGATGAGTCCTAAATGCTGTTGATCTCTCTGTTGCCATAAATGGGAATAGAAGCCAATTGGTCTGTCTCCCTGTGTAAGTTTTGACCTGAATATTCTGCATATTGCAATAGACAGAATTAAGAGAGGTACCCCAATGACTCACCCTTTTTTATAGTCTTCTCTTTCAGACTTTCCCTTTGAGTGTGGCATCTATGAATATGATGAGATTTTCTCCATTTCCTTCTATGGCAAAATGAGGGGACTTGGCAGATGCAATTAAGGTAAATAGTTTAATAACTACAAGTGAATCTGCCTTCTGCTATGTTTGTAGTATGAAGAAGTGAATAGGGGAATTAATCTGCTTAAGAATTGGGCTACATTTGAAATTTGTTTTTGGAATGGTTATGCTAAAATTCACATTAATCTTCAGATTCTTTTCTGTATTTAAGGTAAGGAATAACTTTTCAAAGACTCCCTTCCTTCCTTCCTTCCTTCCTTTCTTCCTTCCTTCTGCTTTAGGTTCTTCTCTGTGCTGTGCCTCTAAGGAAGTCTGTCTTTCCTATTGGTAGTGAATGTTTGCTAGACTGGCTGGCAGTAGGAGGAGGGGAATGTTTCCTACTGTCCTAAGCCACAGCCTATAGCCTGAGACTTTGAGGTGGTGTGGACTTTCCAGTGCTCAGGTCCTTCCCTGGCTTAATCAGATTGGAGCACACATGCCTGCTACATCCCAGGAGTGTTTTGTTTCTTGTCAATTCCTGCATTGCAGTTAGTTGTCATCAGTGCCCTGAGGATGACGGTGTTGTTATTCTTTCCTCCACAACTTAGGGCTTCTGATTTCCCTGTTCTAATAAATTGTTCATGTAAGCTCTGCAAGGAACAATTGATAAGAGTAACAATGACCCTGCCATTCAGGAGGTGATAAAATGGCTTCTAGTGATATGGATCACAGGGATGGCTCTCTTTTAATGTGTTTTATTTGTGATTCCTTATAACCAACCGTTATGCTGAAGGGAATACTTTACTTGTGCTTCACCTGACAACCTGTTTTCCTCTTGAGCATAATTTCAAGAACTGTCATCTCTTTAAATGCCTTTCTTTCTAATAGGGCTTATCTTTATTCTAAATCTAGATATGCCATGTAAGTCAGCAATGAGCTGTCCACATATACCTGATTTTGATAAATTATGTTCCTAGCCTCATCAGCTTTTATGCAAGCAACCCTCACTCCACCCAGTTTAAAGGAAAGAACTGATATATTTTTCTTTCAAAATCTTTCTATCCATCCCTCAATCTTGAATGCATAAAGAAATAATATATTGTCCTGCGATTTTTGTTCTTGAATTTTAGGACAATGAAAATGTTCTCAGGGTACTACTGCAGCCCACTGGGAGAGGTGACTCCTGTGTTACTGTCAGGTTTTATTCTAGGGGTGCTACCACTGACATGCTATGGGATAAAATGAATACCACATAAACATCAGGAACAGTTTTTAAAACATTAAAAGACTGACAATAAAGGCATCCTGTTAATAGATTTTTTCTTTGTGCCACCAAAAAAAAGTAAAGGAAGGGACCTCTAAATCTGCATTAATTTAACCTAGGGACATTATTTGAAACTGTCCAGTTAGTTGAGAAGCATATCCTCATAGTACTTTGCAATAAAATTAAGAGGTACTGAAATATATTTGACATGTGTCAATGTCTATGTTAAGCTTTTGACTCAGGTGATGGCTTTCATAATACTAAGTGGGTTACCTACACTGCTTGGTCAGTGGTTGTTGAGACAGACAGTTATTTATGACAATTGGTCACCCAGAAATAATGCCCAGGGAGGGGACGGAAACAGGATAATCTTTCTACCACATCAAGGAGTTAACAGCATAGCTTCCTCTCTTATCACTCTTGACAAATGGGTTATTTTAAAAACATTTATTTTGTTTTATCTTTACCCAGATTTCACTTCTGCATAAATAATGTTGTAATTCCATTTGTAATTTTCCCTTAGTGCCTGTTCCTCTGATTGGGAGGAGGTAAGGTCAATGAAGAATTAGAGTAAGGACATAAATAATGATGTTTACATTTCCTTTATTTAAAAATACATTACTTTTCTTATTTTAATTACTTCCCATGTAGTACAAAATGGCTACTTGATTTGCACCATAGTTTTTATTCTATTGCATTGTCCTGTTCATTTATTTCTTCATATATTATCAAAGTTCAAAAGGACCCTTCAGAAAGAATATGTTGTTTTTAATATTTTCATAATTCAATCTAACTGTTCATTGGTTTTTATATAGTTATTTAAACAAAGTTTTGCAGACTGTCCTATTCTATATCTCCCAATATATTCCTTTTTTAAAAAAATCAAGGTTATTGCCACCTTTATGGTTCAGTAAGCGGTTGTAGCCTTAGTGGGAATTTCAATAAGGACATCAAGGGAACATCTAGATTCACTTGAACCATGGCTGCATTCATCTCAGAGTAATAGCCAATCTATCACAGAGGCTTGTCCTACCTGACCTAAAATGCATCTTGTCCTGGGAATTCTATATGGACCTGGTAGTTTATTCAAGTCACTTGGCATTCTTAAACATAGCTAGGAAGACTGCTAAAGTTATCCTCAAATCAGGTTGCACATGGAGTAATTAATCTTTATATAATTTTTACAACATTTTGTGTGCTGTGATTTCAGACATGAATATCATGATGAAGAATACACATATAGTTCGGGAAAGAAAGAAGGCAGACAGTTTAAATTACCCACTTGGATGCAAACTATATTTCATTTGCAGGTTAGTTATCAGATTGCACAATTTAATCAAATTAATATTTTCTTCTAGTAGACTCCTGTGGATAACCAGTCACAGTATGAAACTTGAATATGTATCAAGGTTAGATAAACAGACAATTCCTGTGAGCTAGAACTGAGGTGATGTGTAAATTGCTTGTGATCACATTCAGTGACTACCAACTCCTCTCTTCTCCATGAATGATTAGACAGGAATCCATTAAAACTACAGAGTACTAAACGAAGTGGACTTTTGCTTTACTTTTTAGCAAATATAATTTAAATTAGATGATTTAGTAGTAAACAAGCAAAGGAAAAAGACCAAAAAAATCACAATTAATAATGCTTCAGTGCTTAATTTTTGTAGTTGTTCCATTCATCAGGTTTTAGTTAAAACTTATATAATATCACTTCATTTTGTGTCATGAGAGTTGACGCTAATTTCCTTCAGCCCCAACCACAATTACAGGAGTGTGCCATATCCAATCTGTTTCAGGATAACTAGAGGAGAGTAGAAACAACAGAAAGAAACATCACTAGATAATATAGCTGTTTGTTTGGGAGAGGAGAGAAATTCAATTGATTTTTTTCAATATAGAGAAATTGATTTCTCTTTCCATGAACTAAAATATGAATAAATTTATATTCATATAATGGATATAAAGTGACTTAGTAATAAATATAAAAGTGTGTAATAACTAAAGTAGTATAGATACCACACTCAGCTCCTTTATTCATAAAGGTTTCTTGAATTCCCAAACAGCTCAAGGCACTGGCCTTATTTACTGTCAATGCTTTATGTAAAATTTCTCATCTAATTCCCATAAAGACTTTATGAAATGAGGTCCATTTATCCACTCACTTTGAAAGTAAGAAATCTGTAGTACATAGAGTTTAAATAACTTTCTTGGTTTCACTTTTTGGAGGTCTGAACTTTACTGCTTTTATATGCATGTGATTAACAACAATTTCCAATGAAAAGTTGACAGATTGATACATCTTGAGTTTCTTTAAACAATACACTATCTGCTAGGAGGTCATTCGCTGAATTTGAAAAACAGTTGTACAAAGATTGAAGCTTGTGAGAGAAGATTTCATTAGGACCTGGGGCAGACTTGGTTCTGTGGGAGAATGTTTCTTTCTCTAACAAACATCCTATAGGATTGAGTCTTTAGGGTCGTGGCCATAAGAGTGCTGTCTTATCCTGGTACAGAGTGACAGAACAAACACTTTCAAATGAACATGCATTTGAGGATTGAGGAAGAGATGCTCAGTTATAACAATCAAAAATCTGGGTGACTTATTTAAGTTCAATCATAAGTATTAAAACCTTGAAAACATTGTCTAAACAATTAAATATCTTGATTCCCTTACTCCTGCAGAAGAGATCACCTTGATGACAAATGCAAAAACTTTTTAACCAAATACAATCAGGACATGTGTATTGCTATCAGAAATATTGGTTAAGAATCTGTATTACAGTTAAAGAGAAAAAGCTACATGATTATCTAAAGTGATGCTTCATAGCAGTCAAGTGGTTTGTGATGTTTTGCAATGGTTTATAAAATTGTAGATACCATCAACTCTAAAACAGGTATAAAATATATTAAAATTTCATGGATTTTTAACAAATGCATCCAAATAAATTTTTGTCAAAATATAAATTTATGCATTAAATACTTTATTGCCTTTGGATTGTGATATCTCTAGAAGTGCTATTGTGGACATGGCACTTTACCATGTGTGCTTAACAATTTCATTTCAGTACCATGTTAACAGATCTCAAACCGTATGCATTCATTTTATATCACTGAATTTTTTACTTTTAACGTTTTGTTTCCTAAGTCAAAAGAGGTTTTAAAAAACTGTGTAAATAAGATCCAATTGAATGTCATATGTTTCCCCTATATACCCAAGGGTCATTCTCAGGATGTAATACTGAGTATATGTTAAAATATTGTTCTGAGAGGAGTGTTGACATACAATAATGTGATTTATGCCTCCCATCCATCATATTGACAGATTTTAGACAGATGTCACTATTTGTCAAACATAGTACAGAACAAGGCAAAACCCCATAATATCATAAAAACTATTTGCCTTTATCACCATCTCATCCATCTTTCATTTCTATGAAAATTTCAGTGTTAGAAATAATGATTGATTCAATAGGAAATTTCAAAATATGTTTTGGTTAAACAATTTTCCCTCGAAGACATTTAGCACTTGTCACTCATTTGTCATTCCAATAAAATGTTATATTTTAACTTCAGTCAAGTAAACATAAAATGCATTGGATTTGAACAACATGAGCATGGGTAGAGAGATTATGTTTTAAATAAATAAAATAAATACAGAAAAAGTTATCTCAATTGAGTCTTATTTTTGTCTTGGCAAATGTTAGATACTAGTGATTTAAAAAATCTAATTTTCAGTATGTTTAGACTGCCTTTTATGTAAACATGCTGGATGTCCTTGTGATATGTACAAATGTGCATTAACAAATCACTAAAGTTACACTAATTTGGTCTCTAAGGCTGGAGAGAGAACATTTGAAGCCATCTTCTCACAACAGTAAACACCTATATTATTTATCATAAAATGTCATACATGGGATAATTATTAAAAACTTTCTTCCGACCTTCACAATTCCAATCTACACAATTTTTCCCTTTTCTATGTCTATTTCTCCATATTATCTGCTAATTCCACAAGTGTAGATCACGTAAACACAACCTTGTATATCTGTGGCTTCAATTATTTGACTGAATATTTAACATGTATAAGTTCATTACATTGTACCAACCTGTATTCAGGAAATTATTTTTTAAAAACTTACAGGGGCTGAATATTTTTCTATTCTCTAAGGGAATAGAAGTCTTGAAAACATTTATCAATTGCTGCTTTCATGTAGTGCTTATTTTGGATTATACTCTATGGATTGAAAAAAAAAGAATTAAGAATTGAACCTAGCATTCCAGGGGCATACATTTTATTTTAGCAGAAAAAGCATGTGAAAAGCACTTATCAGAAGCTTTTAAGTAAAAAATTCAAGATAGTATATTATCAGAGGACTAATACATAGAATACTTACACTAGGGTATTATTTCTAAGTGAGATCCATAGAAAATTCCATATTTCACTAAAAATGAATATTAAAATGCAAATTTTTAGAAATAAACTCAACTCCAAGTGGCTGTTTGAAAATCACTTTTAAGGGTGAAGAAAAAAAATCTGAACTGTAATATGATTTTCGATGTGGTTTTTTTCTGAACAAGAAATTGGAGGCATTAGATTCTAAGATTCGACCTCAAATGTTTTCTTTAGTATTCAGAAATATAATCCCCCAAATCCCAATCTCATTTAAAACAGTTTATGTACTTTGGCACAGGGTGGATCAGAAGGGTATGTTTGAAGGCAGATAAGTGGTTAATTACATTTATTAATGGGGTTTAATATATGCATTCTGAAAAAGTACTGGAAAAACACAAATGTATCAAAAGATAAACAAAATGAAATATTATCATGAACACAGAACATAGATCAGGAGAGGGCAGACATCAGGCAATATGTTGTAGTTGCCTTATGTTTTTCCAGAAGACAATGTCTTCCTGGCTTTTTAAGTTCACAATATGCGACCCAATAAAATTGTGTCTCTTCTACTCATTCTACTCCCATAAATAATTTCCTCTTACCCAAGTCTTGCTCCAAAATGTTGCTCTTCATTTTCTTCTCTTCTTTCAGCATTTTTGATATTTAAAAATATAGATATACATTAGGTCTCTCTACATAGGCACCTAGCCTATTCCTCATAACTCAATGACACAGATAATTATTATGTAGTTTAGATAATTTATTCTATTTCAAACTTATAGTGTGAATCCTACATTGCATAGTTGGAATTTTACTAAGTACATAATATTTTTGAATTTGAATGACATATTTATCATTAAAAAACATAATTGTAATTATTGGTGAATAGTCCAAAATATGCAAACTTGGTAGAAGCACCATAACATACAACTGTAGTGCATGTGTAATGTTTCCATATAAAAACACTGTATCATATAATTTTAATTGTAAAACCTTTAAATATAATGCACTAATTTTAAGGAATAAAAATAAAACTAATAATTTCAGTAGTTTCCAGGTGTGATCTTATGTATAATTTTTCAATTTCTTCAAAACACAGTGGTAATATGCCAATTATTTTAAAATATCATTAAATTTAAGATTCACTATAAATAAACAAGAAGGCAACTTTTGCTCAAAAAATGAAGAACAAATATGTGTTGTATGCATACACACATAATGTAAGTTTTCTCTCCTTGTTCAGTGGGCTTCAATCTATTTCAAACTTTCACAAGAACTTCTCCCATAGAGTTTACATTTAGAAATTGTAATGTTAATACATAATAAAGGACTTCAGTATATTTGAGTTTTTCCTTTAATCTGTCATCTTCTTCTTCAATTCCCCTGTGGGTTCAACTTAAAGGATTTTGGAGAGAAAATAAAATTATAACAAGACAAAATAAAAACCTAAACTTAAGAGAACTTGCTATTCCATTCCAAAGTCACAAAGAAAAAAAATCAAGGTATTTTTTTTAACTTTTTGTCCCACAAATGTGAACTACATAAGACTATAATTTAATTTAAACTGGAGTGTTATAAAGATGTGTTCATTAATTTTATATGAATAAAATATTTGTAACAGATTTAACTTTGAGTCTAGAATATTATAAAAATATTTAAGTGTTTTAAATGTATCATTTGTAGGTATGTATATTCTATAGAGTTTCTAGGCATATACCTTTTAGAATATCACAGTAGTTGATACTAATATGTCTTAATGTGACTCTATGAATAAAATAATAGAATAGCCTTCTTTAATAGAAATTAAATTTCAGTAGGTTACTACTTTATGCATAGAAACAATGATCATCAAAGAGTGTTGTTCCAAGAATAATATTTTCTAAGACAAGCAATAAGTTTTATATCTGTTAGTATCTTCTAGTTAATATAGATTAGAAAACAGACATCCTAGGTATTGTTTTAAATATTTATATAATTAGTATATAGTATATTAGTTGAAAAGTTTGTGTGTGTATATATATACATATATACATATATACATGTATATACACATACATGAAATAAATAGAAGGCCAATGGGTTTTAAAAATTGATTAGAAGTCCTGATATTTTATGGTAATGAAGTCACTTTGATGTCAAAATTCTTCACTAAAATGAAGTTTCACAATGCTGCAAATACTAATTGTCTTCATAAACTTCTTAGCAGTTTATCTTTTTACAGCTAATATTTTCTGGTAAAAGAAATCTTCATAGTCTTTTAGCCATTGATTAATTTCAATAATGAGTAGCAACTTTTTGAGCTAATCCTCAAAGCATGCATTTCATATTAATAGTCTGATTTTTTAAAGCAGAAAATTAGCAAATTTTGTAATCCAAGGTGAGAATAAATGTATAATTATTTGGCAAATAAAATGTCTTTCCAGTGAAATATCCATGAATTTATCACTGAGTTAAGATTTTTTTGTTGGCCATTTGTCATGATGGCTTTCTGAATTGTATTTTAGTTCTCCATGTTCTGTCTCTCCTAATTTATGCTAATTAATACTACTTAATAAACTAGTTTTTAGATGAAAAGCTGCCCAAATTATTGGAATAAATTACTGTATTTGTGCAGAAAAATTCATTTCCTTAGCACACCTCTTCCCAAGGAGAAATAAAAAAACAACAACAACAAAAAACATTGTTTCCTTCATAATACCAGGCTGTTTGTTATGAACTATGATATGTGCCAGACCCTGTCTACAGACATATTACTTTATTTAATCTTATAATTTACTTTTTAAGTATTGAATTATTTTATGCATTTTATGGTATGGAAATGTGCAATGAATAAGCCACATAACTCAATGTCTTAGATATGGTCAATGTAATCCTGAAAATTTGAATATGGTTATCTAAAAAAGTGTCACACAAAAAAAAGGAGAAATAAATTTTCCAAAGAAAGTATTATCTGCCTTTCTCATGACATGGGAAAACGTTTCCAAGTCAGCTACTTTCCCTATTTAGAACAAGAATTTTTATTTTTCTTTTGGCATGATTTGGCTTTAAGGTATTTTTAAAATTATTTTCTACTCTCCTGTAATCCCAGTGGCCCATTAGACTAAGACAGGAGTATCACAAGTTCAAAGCCAACCTCATCAATTTAGCAAGACCATAAGGCTTAAGCACTTAGGGAGACTTTGTCTCAAAATAAAAACTAATTAAAAAAAAGAATGGCCTGGTACAAAAAAATAAAAATAAATATTCTCTACTCTTGTGTAGTCAGCTTTACTTTGCTGTACAAAAATAACTGATAAGAACACCTCAGTGAAGGATAAATTTATTTTGACTCTTGGTTTTGGTGGTTCAGTCCATTATTGACCAATTCCATTGCTCTGAAAGTGAGGTGAGGCAGAACTTCATGGTAAAAGAGCATACCATTGTAGAAGGGCATGTCACAGAAAAGCTTCTGAGTTCATGACAGCCAAAAAGCAGAGAAACGGAGAGAGAGAAGGAAAAGGAGGGATCTCAGGTGCAAAATATAATCCCTAAGGTCATACCCCCAGTGCCCCACTTCCTCCAGATATGCCTCATTTACCTATAGTTACCATTCAGGTATCCATTCAAATTATTAATCCATCAAACAGCATAATTCACTGATCAGGTTATAGCTCTCATAATCTAATCATTTCAATCAATTCTGAGCATTGCTGTATCAACATAAAAGCTTTTGGGGAGACATCTCATATCTAAACCATTAATACCTTTGAAAAATGGCAGATTCTTGTCTAAAACTTTCTTGCATTAATTTAAACTATGAAATTATTTTCATTAGAATATACTAGTCTATATTAAAAGTATGTCTTAAAATAAAAAATATCTTCCACCATTGTAAGAATTTTGCATTTTTTCTAACAATAAGACATAAATAATAAAGTATACTTCATATTTAAAACATTATATTTTCTTCATTCAATAATGTGCTGGGCGCCCTTTGATTGAAATAAGAAATTTAATCAAATTTCAGTTAAAGTAAGTCATTTACCTCTTTCTTGATTGTGCTATGTAAGAATTAAATTCAGCCATAAAACAACTAAAGTAACTAGATCCTTTTAACTGTACAAATAATAATCTCTGCTCTGTGGATTGTGACAAGTCTGCATATTTCTTAACATACTGTTATTGGTATTTTCCATTTCACTTGATTCTATTCATTGAGTTAATGTCTATTTTTTTGCTCTTCTTGTGACTATATGGATTCACAATAGTTGCTACTTAAATTGCTAACGATATAGTAACCAAGTGAGTTGAGTGTAGAAGACAAGGGTATTGAATAGAAAAGGCAGATGTTGATTGCAAAGTAATGTGGGTACAGGGGAATTAATGTGTAGAACATTTGGAAAAGAAACAGAATATCTTGAAAACATGCTATGCTCTCTTGAGATTGGCTGAGTTTGTTATGGAAAGCCCTGAGTTGCTTTCATTCTAAATCAGGGGCAAAGATTTTTCTCATCTGCAGAAGATGATTCAAGGGATAAAACAAGCTAGTTTTTCCTATTGCTTCTTTCTATTAACTTTCTGTATGGTCTATTTGTTGGATGAATGCAGGGTATTAGTCATTATAGCACCTTCTGATTGGACAGGTCATTGTTGTTAACCTTAGATGTTCTTCGGAAAAGATATATAGACAGATATATGATAGATTTTTTAAAAAAAGTCCAATTGTTCATTATTTTCCTTGATATATAAAAAACTAAAGACATTCTCATCTCACAAAATAAGCCATCTATTCATTAGATGCAAAAGTGGTTTGAGACATATAATGATTGTTTTCTTTATGTAAATGATGTTTAAAAATTTATTTGTTCTTTTTAGTTATACATAACAATAGAATGTTTCTTTATATATTATAATACATGGAGTATAACTTCCCATTTTTTGTGGTTTTACATTATATAGAGTTACACTGGTCGTGTATTTACATATGAAAATAGGGATATTATGTCCAAGTCATTGTACTGGAACGGCATTTTTGATACATGTTCATGCCTCATAATTACCTTAGAGTAAGTTGTTTTTCTAAATTACTCGACTTACCTCTAAAATGTGCATTTTTTTTCCACTGAGAATTAAACCCAGGGACGCTTTACCACTGACTATGTCCCCATAAACCCCTCCCCCAATCTTTTTTCCATGTTTTTAGGATGAGGAAAGGTCTAAATAATTTGCTTAGGGCCTTGCTAACTTTCTGAGACTGGCTTTGAACTTGCAATTCTCCTGCTTCAACCTGGTATAATATGCATGAGCCACTGTCCCAGATCAAAATGTGCATATTTTTGATTTAGAAATTAGTTGAAACTGATAATTAAAATAACTTTATGTTTAGTTACAGCTGAAAATTCCAAAGTTCCTTTCCAATAAAAAACAGACTCCTGAGGTACCCAAATTCATGGCTATATTTTCAGGGACTGCAGTAGTTGTTTACATTCACATTTTTGACATTTTTACAATGATGGAACCAAAAACTACTAAAATCAATCAGGAGCTATTCTTGATTTTTCAGTTGGATGTGAATGTAGACATGAGTGTAGTGCAGTGAAATTTTCCATTTTAGACTACCCAGAAAGAGATTTTTATCAGGGAACTTTCATAACCATACATGATCCCATCTGTATTACTTAATGGGTTAGAAGCACTATGAAATTATATGTTATTACATTGATTAAAGAGTTTATTACTTCAAAACATAGTACCTACTCTGCATATACGTGTGAAAGAAATATTGAATAAATGGACTTGGTAAGGGGTGTCTAATTTTAGAAGAATCTAGTGTCTGAGTGATGCTTAGAAGGCATAGCTGAAGATGAACACTCTGTGTCTGGTTTATATTGTGCTCACTTAAGAACACCTAGAACATTATTGGTAATTGGGTATTATGAAAGGGAATCTTTAAAGCAGCATAAAAAGAAAGATCAAAAAAGATTTTAAAATTCACAAATTCAAAAATTCTGTTTGCCAGTCTTACTTATTTTAGTCATGTTTTAAATTCTGTATAATAGGTATTATGTTCATGTTTTAGGTGAATAGTGGTGACTGATTGAGGTTCAGTCACTTGTTCAGTTTAGTAAGCAACTTGAGAGTGAATGGCAGCTACGTTGTGTGACAAGCTGCAGGGCTTGCCTTCCTGTCATTCACTATGAGGTCTCTCTCTATATATTAAAAAAAAATGATAAATTAATGAATTGCATTCATTAATTTATCAAGTGTTTATTGAACATATAATTTACAAAAGCATGTTCCCTGCTTGTAAGAGCTACAGTCTCATCAGAAGAAACAGACATGTAGATCCAACATATCAGATGTTCTGATTTGCAGCATGTATTTTTATTTGTCATGGTAGTAACCCCTTATTACCTTTTATTTTATGATAGTCTATCTTTTATTCAACATGGGGCCCATTAAATCTCATGTAGTGATGATCAATATTAGCAGTAAAACAACAGTTTTCTTGATATGATTTAACAGAATAACTGAACATTGATCATACCCCATGATTTCCCATAGGAAAGAGCCAAGGAATCCAAATGAAAAGATGTCCCATCTGTGGCAAAACTGTGGTATCCAACTGTTCTCATTCAATCTAATTCTTAGAGGAAAAGAGATAGGCCTTATTTCTTACCATTAATACAATGGGTATTATTTGAAATTCTCTGGGAATGTGAATTCCCACTTGACATTCAGGCAAATTTTGCCTTATATTTCCTTGTGTTTGAAAATTTAAAGATTTACATTATAACATTACTTAATTATGGTGTATTATTTGGCTGATTGAAAAAGAAAGGAATATTCTATTTCAACTGAGTAGTAATATGCCTAACTTATAATTCCTCTAATTTGAAATAATTATACTCTACAAAGTGTGAAGCCATTTATTATATTTGATTAGTCATATTAATTTTCCTTTAAATAGTTTCAGATACAGCAGCCTTGCATAAATCATTTTTGTAGTTTGACAAAATTTCAGGAAAATAGACAAGATATGCACATTATTTACCCCTGAGCAAATATCTCAAACTATTTAGACAGTGGAAATTCATATATATATTCATATGTGGTAAAGAAAGTAGGAAATACAGGGAAAATTAAAGAAGGAAAATATAAATCCATTAGGAATACAATAGAGGAAAGTTTGGGAAATCTCTTAATTTCTCTCTTTTCATTAATTCTATATATCTTTCAATTGCTAGTAAAAAAAAAGTCACACTTGGAAAAATGACTAATTTGGCTTAACTACTCTATTCTAAGGCTGGACATAGTTATAGCCCAGGAGAAAAACACTGAGGTGGAGAATTACAAAGCTTTCCTTATCTCAAGAAATACACATTTTCTAGGGCTGGGGATGTGGCTCAAGTGGTAGCGCGCTCGCCTGGCATGCATGCGGCCTGGGTTCGATTCTCAGCACCATGTACAAACAAAGATGTTGTGTCCGCCGATAACTAAAAAATAAATATTAAAAAATTCTCTCTCTCTCTCTCTTTCCTCTCTCACTCTCTCTTAAAAAAAAAAGAAAAGAAAAACACATTGTCTAATTTTGAAGGGAACATGTGAGAAGTACAACCAAAATAATTCCCTGGGAAGCACTTATATTTAAGATGCATTTAACTATACTCACTTAAGTATCTTAAAAAATATCTGATTTCACATCATGGACTACATAACAAAAGAAACAAATATAAATACTAGCTAATCTTATATATTTTATATGATTAAAATTAGGAAAAAGGAATTTATAGGTCAAATTTGTATGGACATTCCCTAAATTATTTTGCTGTCATTTTTGGAAGAGGAACAGCATAGCACACTAAGAACATGATATATATGGAGCAACCATGCTGCCTGTGTTCCATCAGCTGCATTATCTTAGAGGAGTTCTTAATTTTCATTTCATAAAATGGACACCATAATGCATCTGGAGAAGGAATGATGATGAGTTTTAAGTATCATCCTTTCCATATTAAGCAAAGATGAGGTGGTAGTTATCATCAGCCATTTTGCCTATTGCTGTAGATGGAAGTTTTGTGCCCAATCCCCATTCATGTTCAAATGCTGATCCCCCAAAGTCATAGGAGGATGGGAATAAAGAATAATTAAGTCATGATAGTGGACCCCTAATAACTACAATTAGTGTCATTATAAAAGGAACCATAGAGCTAACTTGTCCCTTCTACCAGACAAGGTTGCAGTGAAAAGCTAGCAATTATAAATACAAAAAGGACCCTCACCAGAACCTGAGCTTGCTGGTACTCTGATCTCAGATTTCTAGCTTCCAGAACTCTGAGAATCAAATTTTCATTATTTATGAGCTATATTTTATTTTATTATAGCAATCTAAATAGACTAAGACACTTTTTAATTTACAAAATATGGGAAATTAAAGCATTTAAAACTATATGCATTTGGTATAATTAAATTTTGGTTTTCAAACTCTACTGTAATATAATTTAGTTGTATAATCCAAACCTTTCCCAAGATTTCTACTTAATTCTACTCACTATATGGACTGCAGGCACTAGCTAGAAATTCAGGATACTTGTACTAGACCAGGATCCAATAGTATGGTTGTGTGGGGTTTAGATAGTGACATTTCCCCATCTGACAACAGAAAAATCTCTGAGACATCTTACTGTCAATAGAATTTGGTGATTCCATGATTCTAGTCAGAGTTATCATTGCATTAAAATAGATAACAGTTTGGGTAACAATTCTGGAGGACTACTAGTACCTAAGTTTGAAGATACATCCTAGTCATTGAGATTTCCCTCTAGTCCTTTCTAGTATCAAAATGATAAGAAATGTAAAACAATAGCTTCTTTCAGGAACAAAACAGAAGATAGAGAAATGTGAAATACTAAATATTCATTCAATTTATTTTTGAAATTTCCTGGTATACTTTAAATTTTATTTAAGATAAAAATGTAACTATGGAACAGTTATACTTCTCTTTTAATATTAAAGGGGGGGGGTTGGAGTTACTGACCACAGTGTTCAGTTAAAGAAATATACTTCAGAAAAGTTGAGATTCTGACCAGACTAAGCAATGACAGACCTATCCAAGTAATTCAGTCTTCACATTTTTTTTCAAATAATAAAATTACCTTTTAAGTTAAAAAATTGTTGTCAAGGAACAATGAAAGATTTCCTTCAAGGATGTAATTGATTGAAATGCAAAACAAGTTTTGAATAGTCATTGGTGAACTACTATATAATTATTTTATTTTTGGTTTTGAAACCTTCAGTCTGATAGTTTTCAGTTATGTGTTATAATCAATATGATCTTCTCTCTCTGACAGATAATTCAACACTTATTAATTTTAGCTTTGGAATTCTTTCAGAGAGACAATCATATAAATGACTAAATACTATGAAACATCTTTATTTTTTTTTTTTTACACAGCGGTAGAAAGCCAACAGATTTCTTAATCCTCCTATGTTTTTACTTTGTCTTCATCTGATAAAATAGAAGAGAATTGTTTTGCATTGGGTGTCCAAAAATCTGAAGAATGACTAGTGTTGCTACCCTTCTTCAAACATCTATTTTATCTAACATGAAAAAGAAAAATATAGAAATTGTAAAATAAATTAGTTCTATAAGTTATTCAATAAGAAATTATAAGAAATACTCATGTGTTTTTTGGGTCTATCATTTTGTTTCCTATGTAGATCAATAATAAGTGCTAACTTTTTGGCACATTGAATGAGCTACATTTTACTCCAAATATTTGCAATTGAATCAATAGTTTAGTCAACAGTATATTATTTCTTAGCTGGCATAAAATATTATGTTTTCTAATATATAATAGACTTTTTATTTATTCAGGAGTCTGTCTCTGAATTGTGTCCAAAAGTGTTTCTGAAACAGAATTTCACTTTGTAGATTATTTGAGATTCATATGGACCCATACCTATGAGTTCAACTTTACTCCTCAGGTTTCTCTGTCATATTTTTTGCTTTTGATTTTAATCTTTTTGATCATTTCTCTATGAATCTGGAAAAAATAATTATATGTTTAAATAATCCTTATTTTGCAATTTGTTGCATTGAATTTATGAATAGATTTGTCATTTTTAAATACTGAGCTTTTCATCCAGAAATAGCATTATTTCCACTTATTTAAGCATTTATGTGCTTCAGTAAGATGTTTTTCTAATAACAAATACTTCATCTTTTAATTGCTCAAAGTCCCAAATAGTATTGAAAAGTATTGCTATATAGGAATCCATTCTAAGGAAGATATTTATTTTTAAAAATCATGTATCTAAGACAAAAATAATATTTAAAATACTGTTTGCCAAGTAGGATTTGGAGTCAAGCAGTAACTAAAGCAAGAGAGGGGCTATAATGTAAATATGTGGCTTTTTAAAATTTATTCTGTATTATCTTTTTTTCACAATTTAGTAAAATTTTGTATTGTATTTATATCTAGGTCTTACATATTTGAATAAATCTATTTTTTATTTATATTTTTATTTAATAATGATATTTCTGGTAACTTTTGACCTAAGTAATGCTGATGCATATGAAAGTGCTCTTAGTGTTAGAAATAATTGATTTCTAGTTGAATTAATGAATTTATGTGGTATAGTGCACAAGTCATAGATGAGATAATTTGTTTACTTGTGTTCAAATCCCATACCTGACACTTTATATATGAGTAACTTTGAAGAAATTGTGCCTTACTTTATTCATCCACAAAATGGGAATAAGGAAGCACAACTGTTTCATAGAATGTGGCAGATTTATTGACTAATTATTTTGGGGTTAATATACATCTCTGAATTTCTAGAGGAATATAAAGGAATAAAAATAATAATATCTCACTTTTAAACAATATTATTCTTTATTTTATATTGCTTTGGCTTCTTAAAAGACCCTTAGAATTGAAGAATTAACTCTTTTTAATAAGACATACTATTTTGTTCATGTTAGTTTAATAATTTTTGACACAAGAGCTATACTTATAAGCGCAATGTGGTATACTGAATGTAGGTTCAGCATTGTACAGCAGATCTCTAGAACATATAACTAAAGTTTTATGCCCATTGGACAGCAGATGTAGATTGCTTACTGCCCACAGTCCCTGGTATCCCTAATTTTCCTTTCTGTTTCTATGGATTCACTATTGTTGGCATCTCAAATGTGTTAGAGCATGATTTGTTTGTCTTTCTTAGACTGGCTTCAGTTGGCACAATGTCCTTCAGATTCATTCATGTTCTCACATCTGACAGCAACACATTATACTGAAGAATATTCTTTAGCTTTAAAGAAAGAAATATATACCAGTTTCTTAAATTCACTCATTGTCAATGAACACTTATGTTATTACTGTATATTAACAATTGTTGTTAATGCTGCAATAAACATGGGAGTGGAAATTCTCTTCAAGAGTTTAATTTCAATTCTATAGAATCACAAAAGACCCTGAATAGCCAAAGCTATTTTGAAAAAGAACAAAGATTGAGGTACTATCCTTCATAATTTCTAAATAAAGCACAAAACCACAATAGTTCATATAATGTGATAGTGGCACAAATACATATGTATAGACAAACAGAAGAGAATAGAGGACTCAGAAATCAACCCGTGTATACATACATGGACAACTGATTTTCAACAGGTTGTCAAGAATACCAAATAGGGAAAAGATAGCCTCTTAATTAGTGGTGATAGAAATTAGTTATTAACATGCAAACACATATACTTGGGTCCTTACCATATACCCTACACAGAAATTCATTCAAAGTGGATTAAAGACCAAAATCTACAAAACTCCTATAAGGAAAAAATGTGGATAGGTTCATGGAATTGCCCTTGGCAATGATTTCTTGAGTATAGCCACAAAAGCAGAAGCAACAATAACAAAAGTAGACAAGTAGGATTGTATCATACAGAGAAGCTTCTGTTCAGTGAAGAAAATAATCAGAATGAAAACACAGTCTAAGTAATGGAAGAAAATATCTGCAAACCATAATGTAATAAAAGGTTAATATCCAAAATATACCTAAGTAACTACCATAACTCAATAACAAAAACAACCACCACCACCAAAAAAGACCCAAGTATATGTGTTTGCATGTTAATAACTAATTTCTATCAAACAAAAGCAAATACACCTGTTAAAAATTGGCAATGACTTATATTGGTATTTCTACAAAGAAGATGTACAAAAATCTATTCATATTTTGAAGGGAACCTAGGTTGGTTCCATGGTTTAACTATTGGGAGTTAAGCTGCTATAAACATTGATGTGGCTACATCACTATAGTATGGTGATTTTCTCCTCTGGGTATAAACGGAGGAGTGGGATAACTGGGTCAAATGTTAGTTCCTTTCCAAGTTTTCTGCGGATTCTCCATAATGATTTCCATAGTGGTTGCACCAATTTGCAGTCCCACCAGCAATGTGTGAGTGTACCTTTTCCCCTACATCTTTGCCAATATTTATTGTTGTTTGTATACCCAAAGGACTTAAAAACAGCATACTACAGTGACACAGCCACATCAATATTTATAGCAGATCAAATCACAATAGCTAAACTAAGGAACTAACCTAGATGCCCTTCAACAGAAGAATGCATGAAGAAAATGTGGTAAATATACACAATGGAATATTACTTAGCCTTAAAGAAGAATGAAATCATGGCATTTGCCATTAGTGGATGGGACTGGAGAATATCATGCTAAGCAAAGTACACCAATCTCAAATAACCAAAGCCAAATGTTTTCTCTAATATACAGATGCTAATTCACAATAAGGGAGTGGGCTAGGGAAGAACAGATTAGAACAGATTGGATTAGGCAGAGGGGAGTGAAGAAAGGGGAGAGGTATGAGAATAGGGAAGGAGAGTAGAACAAATTGAACATTAATACCCTATTGCCTATATGACTACAAGACTAGTGTGATCCCACAACATGTAGAAACAAAGGAAAGAGAAGTTATACTCCATTTATATATGATGTGTCAAAATGCATTCTCTTGTCATGTAATTAATTAGAACAAATAAAAAAATCTAATAGGTTGATGAAAAGGTTTTCAATGCTAATGATCGGGGAAGTACAAACTGACACCATCGCAAGATATCATCCCACAACTATTAAGATGGTTATTTAAAAGTAAACGGAACAAACACTGATGAAGATGTGGAAAATGGAAACTCTTGCACACTGTTTTTGGAAACGTAAAGTGGATGGTGGTATGGTAAGGGTTATGGAAAGCAATATAAAATTTCCAAAATATTTACAAGAGAACGTAAATATGATCTAACTACTCCATGCCAGTAAATACATAAATAGACTACATTCTTCCCATATGTCAAATATTCTTATTTGTTTTACTTAATTATTTCCTCTAAAGTAAACAATAGAAATACTCTATTTTGGTTAACATATGAGTCTACATTTACAACACCTCCAGAGCTGTTTAAATTGCCTGGAGAAATGTAGTCGCTAATTTTAAAGGTGCCCACACTGGACTACAGTTACGTGTTTTCAGAACATTTGGGGCCAGGATGTCTGGTAAATTACGTCTCTAGAATATTCAGGTCTCACTGTTTACTGTGTGAATAAACACCATGCGGGCCACTTCTCTTAACTTTGTTTTGCTTTCTCTGTGTATGAAGAAGTAATGTGCTGCACATGTTAAACTCTTAAAATAAATCACGGAATTTCCCCAAACCCACAGTTGCTCTGGCTTCCACGTTTCTTACTTCTAAGATTCATATTAGTTTTGCTCATTATGATTTTGAAAACTAAAATATATGGAGCCTTCAACAACATTTTGTATTAAAAATCCACACAATGTATCTATCTTGGAAATATCCCTCCCCACACACTCTGGCTTTTTTTGTTTTTAATTCAATATCAACTCCAGTAATGTAAACTTATTCTTATTGCTTTTCAGTAAAGAAAATCAGGAGTTACAACTTGTTTTTTATGTTCAAGATAACATGCTTGATATTAAGATTATTTTCAGTTTAATTTTAGGACACTTTCGCTTTGTTCTCCTCTAGATTTCTTAAATGGAAGCAGATATTCTATTCATCTGAGAGTCACATCACAGCTGTTCAAGTCCTCACATTTTATTATGATCATACTGCAGGACAGTATGATAATTCCAGGGTGGGTATGTAACTAGCTGTAGTTAACTCTGCTGAGAGCCCTTTCTTCCACAGCAAGGATGTTAAGTCTTGTAACTTGCCACTCTCCTGGGTGTAGGTTTTTCAGAATATTGTCATGCACATTTTGTTTTGCAGAATGTCTTTTTAACTATCTGACTTTCAGAAGAAAGTGTGATGTTTCTTTATAATGTCAATGACAACCTCACTGTATTTAAATAAATCAGCTATTGGATATTCAAACCCATGGGGGATATTTCACATAGAGAGATTCTATGGAGAGTCATCAGGCATAATATGTTCAATCTACTTATGTCTAGGCTCTTGGTAACATAGTCAGTCTTTGCGTGATTTTTTTTCCTGAACCTGCATTGTGTTATAAACAGAGAGAGATGAAAACACCATCTTTTGGTAGAGCTCTAATTGAACTGATCAAAAGTTACTGATTGCCTTGATTCTCTCTTTGGTAAATATCTACTAGGATGTATAGAGGTGAAAGAGAGTGTCATATCATAATCACTACATGGTGCTTTTTAAAAAAACTGGTACATTTTGTCTCATAGATTTGAGGAGAATAAAAGACCATTTCCAGGTGGACTGGATTTAAGAGAATATCACCATGACTAGACAGTGGCTTTCAAAGAGAAATTGCTAATGATTGCCAGATCTGTATGAGGATCCCAAATCACATCACTAAGGTGGATTAAATCTGTTGGTGTTTTATGTTATTCTGCAACCTGCCCTGTCCACTGATGATTGTACCAAGACATGTATTAACCCCACCCTTTACTTGCCATGTTTCTAGAAATGAAAATTCCAAACTTAAAGTTTTCTATCTTTTAGCAACTTAGGAAGGAAACTAGGTTCTTTTTGAGATAATTTACAGTAATAAGCATTTTAATAGACAAACAGATGGTTTCTTAATGCTATGGGGCTCTTGTAAAAGTATTGTCTTAATTGTGAAATATGTGGTACAAATTACAATTCATTAGATATTAAAACGTACCAACAAAATTTTCGCCTTCACCGTAACTTTCACCATCCTCAATTGCTAAAGTTCAGGCACAGGCAAATAACATCTTCATGTTTGATATCATTGCTATGGACCACAAAGTACAGACAGAATTTTAAATTATGTTAGCCTATATTCTTCTTTGTTTTATTTATTTATTTATTTTTGTTTTCCCAATGTTTCTGATGATTTCTAGGGAGGAATCATACAATCGGCTCTTCTGAATTTTCAGAAATTAGGCTTGATTCTTTGTTGAATAGAACCATGTACATAAGATTTGAAGCATTCATTCTCAGAAGTGCTCAGTCAACAATAAACACATTTTTCAGAAGCCAATCAGCTCTTTTCTTTTGGCTAAATGTGCTAATTTGTGAAAGAACACATGGGAAATTTTAGTCTGTTTTCCTGTTCTGATGCCTATTATCCATTTTGGGATCCCTTTGCTCTAGTCTTTCTCTTTCTTTTTAAATATTTGGTTCCTAGATTGTTATTCTAAAGTGACACTAGACTCTTCCATGTGAGAAAAGGGGTTCTTATTTTCATGATTTTTTTAATATAATTTATGGTAATTACTTCATGGCCAAATTTCAAGCAGATTACCTTCCTGTAGTTGATGCTTGAAGATATTTCCTGAATTGAATTAATCACAGGGTTGCTAACAAAGGACTTTCTATAATTTGACACATAGAATTACATAAATAGGTAATCACTTTAAATGATGTTTCATTATTCTATTTCCCTACCTATTCATTTTTCTCTGTGAGTCATATATTGTTTATTTCAATTTTGAACTTGAGTTATTAGCAAAATGAGAATTTTAAATCTTTCAAATTGATATGTAAATGTCATCATAGGTTGTTCATCATAGGAACACCCTCATATATTTCAAGGTTCAAAATTCTGATAGCTAGACGTGACTTCTATTTACTGCAAACTTGTTCCTGGTTACAATCCATAATTCTGGAAGAAGCATGATGATGATGAGGAGGAGGAAATTTGGATAAATAAGGCTTCTGCTTTTGTAAAAAGTCAAATAGTTTTGGAAGAGAATCATACAAATGATTCCATTCTATCTCATTATATCATGCTATAAGGTTTTGTCAACTATATTAGGGTTTCCATTTCACACTTTGTCATTTGTGGCAGCACCCAAGTGAGTTTCTTGTTCAGATATTACTGAGTAAACCATGGTATGTCTGTGCATTAATGCAAACTAATATTTGCATTAAAAACCTATTGAAGAATTATGGAGACTACAAAATGCCAAAAAGGCAGCTAATTTAAGCATTATTTCTGAAGCAGAAGATGGACATATAAAAACATAAGTAAATAAATCCATTTATTAATAAATTCTCACTCAAAGAAGGCAAATCACTAATTCCTGAGGGATCTCACTCTAATACTAGAAAACATTAAAAAATTAGACTTAAAAATTGCTTTCTTTAACTATTATTTACTATTCATAAACATATTTAAATTATTCCTCTTCATCTCCATCAATGCAGCATTCACAAAGACAGTTTGAAGAACAGGTCTTTAACTATTATTTACTATTCATAAACATATTTAAATTATTCCTCTTCATCTCCATCAATGCAGCATTCACAAAGACAGTTTGAAGAACAGGTCTATAAATGTCCTTAGCCACTCAGGTAAATATACTAGTTACATTATAGATATGAGAGGCCCTGTTAATTGCTTATTCATATTTCATGAAGGAAAGGTCACAATTAGGTCCAAAGCACAGTTGAGGAGCTTTGTGGAAATGTAAGATACTACTGGGTAAGAGTTCACAGGTCAAAAAGAAGTGGCCAGGTGATATGGCCTCCAGCCTGGAGCACCTTCTGTTTCCCTTGCTGACACAGGAATCTAGCTCAGTCAAGAAAATAATTTACCAGATGTAAGACCTCAGGATAGCACACAGATCTAATTATCACCACATTCAAAGATAATGCTAATGTCACTTAAGCAGGATCAGTTTCAGCACTGATAACTGCTCAAAGGTGAATTGCATTTGCTGACGCGTTTGGGGAAAAAAAATTGTCCTGGGTTTAGCACCGATTTTCTCAAAACATTTTTAGTAAGCTGCAGTATTTTTAACAAATTTAGCCTTTATTTTTGGTCCTATGTAACCAATTTCCAGAGTGCACAAAGATTGTTACTAACATGATGAGGTGATAGGATAGAAACATGTGAGTCACTCTCAGCAATCCCAAGGATAAAAATGATACTAATGGATATTCAGTGTGCTGTGTTTTGCTCTTCAGACTGCCCATGTAGCAAGTAATGGACTATATTGATCCCTTTATTGATTTATTACATCTAGTTTGTTCGGTCAACTGAGGCCAATAAGTTACTATTATTATAACTGAGCAGATGCTAATAAATATTTGTTGTTTTAGAAAAGTAATTATATTATTTTATAAATATCCTTGTAATTTCTTGGTTGATTGTAAAGGAATGGTAAAGAAATAACTATCTGCCTACCTATATATGTCTCCCTCTCTCTCCCTTCTCTCTTTCTCTCTCTCTCTCTCTCTCTCTCTCTCTCTCTCTCTCTCTCTTTCCTCTTCTGTATATAAATAGACATTTTATATACACACATACATCATGTGTCATCTGACAGGTACCAGTTTTGAGGAATGCATCCTTGGGTATCTTGTGCAAATACCATATAGTACACTTACACAAATGCATATGGTCTAGATCAGCCACTCAAGGTGATCTCATGAAACAGGAGATGCAGCAAGTAGGAGAGGTAAGAGGCTGCTGCTAGGGTAATACACAATTTAACCACAATGATCTTCATTAGTAGAAATACATGCTGAAGTAACAATAGGTAGTACAGAGTAGTAAATGCATAAACCAGTAACATCCTCAGTTATTATATTTTCAAGTATTATATGCTGCCACAGTCCAGCTGCAGCAAAATAACCGGGAGGTGACGAGGAACTTGTGTAGATTGATACAGCAGGAGTGGGAGCTGTTTATTGTAGAACTGGAGGGGTATATATACATTCCACACAGCTTATCTTAATTAACATAAACTAGATACAGCAGTCAACCAATAAGGAATCTCCACACTTAATGGCTTGCTGGCGTTACTTTACAAACCACTCCCTCTGCAAAATGCCAGGTGCCATCTTGACATTTTTACAGACTCTAACAATATGCAACACACAATTGGATACACTATATTTTTTCTGACTGCCAGCACAGTGATTTGTTTATACCAACATGACCAAAAACAGATTGCTCTGTGACATTGTAATGTCTGCAATATTACTAGGTGTGACAGGAAACTCATAGTTTCATTAAAATTGTATGGGTACACTTTCCTATATGTGGTTGGTCCATCATTAACTAGAATGTCATTTTGTGGCACATGAGTATATATTGTCCACTCAATTTGAATGGAAAGGATTATCATCACTACCTTTGTGTTTGAGGAAAAACAGACTCAAGTAAGTAAAAATATAATTAGTGAGAAAGGCAAAATTAAATCATGATATTTTAACTAAAAAACCATCTGCTCTTTCAATATTTTTATTTGAGAAGAACTGACACAAAGGAAAAAGAAAGGCAAAACATAAATACTGAGAGTTTTATATGCATCTGTAACACTTGTGAGTCCAAAAGAATCCAGGTCAAAAATCTGCTTCTTATTTTGTCAGTGATATTCACGATTTATCTTCAGAATCCTACACATAGCTTCATCTTTTTCAGAGAAATAGTTTGATGCTCCTAATGATAGAGACATGAACATTTCTCTTCTTTCATTCCATGTTTGCAAAATTAGAGTTTAAACTAGACATTCTTGAAGGCTTCTTGCATTTCTTATCCTGGAAATCTCAAACCCAGACACATTGATCTGGTGGCTGCTCCACTGCCATATGTCCTACCTATCTGACTTCCTTTTTCTTCTTGATGGATTTTTTTGGACTTTGTTTATCTAATAAAATAACTGGTCCCCCATTTTCTATATCACAAGTCTTCAAAGACAGAGCCCTATATCCTCTTCTTATTAAGCTGAAATTGTAGCTGGTTTAGCTCTGTTTACTTTATTGCTATCTAAAAATCTTTAATTTAAATATCTAAACATCTTCAAATAGCAATGTGTTCAGTCCATAATAAATTCCTAGAAGTTTTTGGAACCATTTCTAAGACAGTGATCATATTAGGACATATAAAATATTTTCTTTTATCTTTTTTTTTTACATGAGCAGAGAATAAATTAATTAAAATCTCAATGAGAAAAGCACTCAATATTGCTATCTCTTCAATTTAATATTGTTGAAAAGTACTTTCTTTCAAATTTAGGAAAGTTAATCTTGACACTTTACTTGTGTGATAGGGTCTAAAGTCAAAACTTTTCTATGATTATTTATTGTGTTAACCTTCTACTCAGAATTCTTCATCTTTTAAAAAGAGCAATGTTATATGCCTTACATCCATGGTTGATAAATTTAGAATAAGTGTAGAACCTTGTAATATCTGAATATTTGTCACATCTATTTTTGTACCAATAATTGCTGTTACAGTTTAGACATCATGTCCCCCAAAAGGTGAAATGTAAGACAATGCAAGAAAGTTTGGAGGAGAAACGATTGGGTTACATAACCTAATCAGGGAATTGATCCCTGATAGGATTAATTGAGTGGTAACCAAAGGCTGGTGGGGTGTGGCTGCAGGAAGTGGTTGATTTGGGGCATGACTATGGGATATATACTTTGTATATGAAGAGTGAAGTCTCTTTTTCTGCTTTTTGATCATGATGTGCACTTCTTCCCTCTGCCACACTTTCCCGCCATGATGTTCAGTCTCAGTTTGAGCCCCTCTAGAGGAATGGAGCTGGCCTTCTATGGACTAAGACATCTAAAACTGTGAGCCTTGAAATAAACTTGCCTCCTTTACAGTTACTCTGGTCAGATCTTTTAGTCATAGCAGTGACTGACTAAAACATTGTGCTAAAAGTTCTGACTAAAACATTGTGCTAAAAGTGAAAATGATTCATACACCAAAATGTCAGAGTGCATATCACAAAAAAGTGTGATAAAAATGTGAAGTAAGAAGGCACCATCCTAGGACAAAATCCTGCAATTTAGGGATTGAGAATAAAAATTAGAAGCCAATTACATGTTAAGTGAAATAAGCCAGACCCACATCTGTCTTGATACTTTTGTTTTGTGTAATTTCAAATGAGGTGGTTGTCATTTCAGGCATTAGAAAGACTAAAATTTTTAAATATTGGAAGACTTTTTTTAAGAAAATAATATAAAGCTTCAAAAAGATTTGTTTCAAAAGTGAATCTGAGTTAATAATATTGAATGCTATCATATAACATCAGCATAAAAAAATCAAAACTACATAATATTTGTGTTCATTGATCAGTAAAGTCACCCTGTTTTCCAAAGCATTTGGATGGTCGCTCTGATGGCATCTGCATAAAACAAGAATTTTATTATTCCAAGAAGTAATTCTCTTTAAATTGGCTGATAGAAATTTAAATTTTTATTAATATTTAGAATCTATAAAACACATAGCTTTACTCATATATTTGATATAGCTGGCTAAATTCCATTTTGGGATATTTTCTATCAAATATTCCTAAATGAAGAAAAAATTTTTTAAAAAATAATTTAATTGTACAATACTGCATTATCAGGTATTTTCCAGAGAAAAGAAAATTGCCTTTTTGACCAAGTACTTCTGGTAAGAACTGAATCTGTCACTAATTATTTTCCACAGTGAGCTGCCAGCACTGTATATTCAAAGCTTGCTTCTTCTTTACCACATATACTTGCACCCTTGTGTTGTGGCCACACTAGGGCTACCAAGAGTTCTAGCAGAAATTATGGCAACAAGATGGTCAGCAATAAATTCGCTGTTTGCATAAGGGACCAAAACAAAATAAACACTAGTCTCAAAATCCCGGTAAAGCCACTTTTATACAATTTCAAGGGAAGTGTAAAAAAATTGAGAGAACATATCAATAGTTGGTAGATAGTATTAACACATTGCAAAGAAAATAACTCACATTTGAAAATTCTGCCAGAGCAATTGAACACCTTTGAAGGTTTGTCTAAGACTTTGGTAAGGAGTTTCAAAGCAATAGTTGTGTTGCTCAAGCTTATGCTTTATTCATTTCATGGTAGATCTAAATTGTGTTAATGTTATGCTAAGAACAGCCTGGATTATGGAAGAACTATAGAATGCTGCAGTGAAAATAAGTTTTATTTTACACATTCACATTTTTAATTATAAATTTGTCAGTATGTTTCTTTAAGACAAGGCAGAAGATGATCAGCATTTCAGGATGTTAAAGCAGGTATCTTAACAATACGGAAACAAGACTTAATTGTCTCTGAGTTATGCTGCCTATTTACCTCTAGGAAACTGCCCCTAAATGTTTCTTTGATCCCTTTTGGTCGTCTAGATGGCATTGCCTCTCCAAATTTTTATTCTATAATTTTTGTTTTCTATTTCTAATTTAATTGCAGTTACCAAGTCCATTCAGAGTCATAAAACATCAAAATTTTAATTAACACAGACCTCCAATGTGGTACAGGGGTCACCATGAATAAAGACTTGGAGTAAAAGAGATATCTTCATATTCAAAAAAGAATATTTGATCCAGTATTCTTATATTCTACTTAATTGTGAAACACTTTATGCTTTTAAAAAATTATTCATCTGCATTATAGATTTCATTGCATCACATAGGAAATAGTTCACCATCATACTGAAGACAGAAGAAGGTGAACAAATGAAAAATGAATTTATTCAAGCTGAAATTTTTAATTAAAGCCTAAAATCTAGACTTTTTTATAAGTGTCATAAAATAAATTAATTCTTATTCTACAAGCGAGACCCTACCTTGACAAAAATTAATCAATTTTTAATAATCTCTAACTAAGCATTGGAATTTACCTCTAGTATCTACCTTGTATATAGGTTTCAGATTTTGAGAACATTCTACTTGTAAAAGGAACAACACCAGCAGCAGCAGTAATAACATCCCTAAGAATAATATATTTTCACTGTTGATTGGAGTTTTTTTAATAATGTTATCTAAGAAAATGTCATTAATATTCCACAAGTGAAGTTTTTGTTATTTACTTGTTTTTCCTATAAAAACCACTGATGCTCATGGGTAAGTGTGTCAATGTGCTCTTGTTTTCTCAGTCACCAATCACAAGGATTCTTCTAGCTCAGTTGCCCAGAGACTCTGAAATGGACTTCATTCCCATACATAACCATGGGATGAATAGTCAATTCATATGATTTGCTTACCTGAGATTCTGACTAGACATCATTCTTGATGGTTTCTTTTTTTGTGTGAGAAAGCTAAGAATGTACCAATGTGCAATGTAAGGCATCCTCTTTCTTCTGCCTGGAAAGTTCTCTCTGAGGACCTTTCTCATGTCAGCCTCCTCCTAGTCATCCAGAGCCTCTCCTCACTCTTTGTTTGAGCCCCAACTTCCAATCTCTACATTTCATTCTTTTTGCCCATTACTTTCTAATTTACTTTATTAAATTCACCACTGTGCATTTTTTCTTTTATTCTTCTGGTAACTATTAATTGAAAATCTGCCTTTGGAATTTATGCAATAAAATGATAGGAGATAGTTGTTCATGACATTGACTCCAGAGTTCTGTTTATATTTCTTTGCATATGCTCAATAAATTAATCAAATAGTTACAATACAGGGATAGATGCATTGATAAAGATACTAAAAGCAAACAGAAAAACAACAAATGAAAGAAGTAAGGGGCACAAAGGCATAAAAGAAAATATCAGAGGCAGCAACAATATAGCTATATCTTACAGGACAAATAGACATTTTCCCCACAAAAGAAAATGGAATACACTTTACAAAAGAAGTAAATAGCATCTGAAAAACATTTGGGTCACCCTATTTGGAAAAAAAATAGAGGTAGAGAAATGTGCCATGTGTGTGTGTGTGTGTGTGTGTGTGTGTGTGTGTAAATATGGGGTATAAAATAATATTTATGAGTTGATACTTCACTCATAAAGGTCTTGGTACTTCACTTAAGAGCTTGTGTCATTGTTTAAAAGAACAGAGAGAAGGGCTGGTGATAAAGCTCAGTTGGTAGATTGTATTCCTAGCATGCACAAGGCCCTGAGTTTAATCTCCAGCTTTACCAAAAAGAGAGAGAGAGAGAGAGAGAGAGAGAGAGAGAGAGAGAGAGAGAGACAGAGACAGAATTTTTGCTGTTTTTCATCTCTGAAATAGAGATCATATGAGCACCACGTTCTGAGTTTTAGATGTTAATCTGGCTAATATGTATAAATTATTGAGAAAGAGTCTTTCTACTTGTCAAAACTTGTAAAACTACCATTATATTAGTGTAGTAGAAGAAATTTCAGTCTTGAATTTCAGATTTAATAAAAGTGAGTAGTGTTTATTATACTCATATTGTGAACAACTATTTTAAATTCCACATAAATTAAAATAAATAATAGATTGAAAACAGAGGTTTTCTATTGGAATGAACAAAAGATTAAAAGTGGTAGAATGGAACTAAATTCTTGAAAGAAGGAAAGTGCACCTCATGAAATTTGTGTTTATAAAACATGTGTGCTAAGAGCTCCCTGCAGTTTTGGTGGTGCAATGTGTCTAGAAATCAAGCCAAAATTATAAGTCTTTTTGTTCCATAAATCATAAGATATAATTTGGTAATGCTGACTTGGCTAGAAATGAGGGGAGATGATACATTATAGCATATAATGCTTAAACTAATGAATATCCATATCAAAAATGAAGAAAAAATGAATCTTCATATCACAGAGAGAAACTGAGATAGATCATAGACCTAAATTAACAGTAAAAATGGTGATATTTAGAAGAACAAAGGAGGTCATCTTTGAGATATTGGAATTGGTAAAGAAAAAGCAAAACAATGTAAAATGGACATTATAAAAACACTGAATCTTAAACAAAAGCACTAGATATACAAAGAGATAAACTAAAAACCAGGAAAAAAAACACAATGCATGTTATTGCACTGACTAATAATTTCTTTCCACATTCTGTAGGAAACTCATATAACTCAATGATAAAATGACAAATACATGTGACATGTGATAGGTAAAAGACAAATGGATGTGTCACCAAAGGGATAATCCAAGTGGAGCATAGGCACAGGAAATAAACCTTGATATCATTATGCTAATGTTCATATTAAGTGAATGACTTAGGATAACAGTTCGGCAGTTTTCTTTTTCAAAGCTGCAATCATTTGCCATTTGATCCAGAATTTTTTCTCTTATTTACCCAAGAGAAAGAAAAAAAAAACATGCCAGCACATAGGTTTCCTTATGATATTCAGAGCAGCTATGTCTATAATAGCCAAAATTGGGGGTAAAGTGTTCATTAACATGTAATAAAATGTGATGTAACATTTAGCAATAGACCAGAACCAATTACTGCTATCTTTCAAGTATTGATTTATCCCAAGATGTCATGTGAAGCAAAAGAAACACACAAGTGCACACTTCCTATGATTCTAGTTATGTAAGTTCCGTAGCAGACAAATGTTTTTTATGGGAATAGAAATGAGGATAGTGACTGCCTGTAAGGTTTTGACCAACTAAAAATACAAGGAGCATAAGAAAAAATTTAAGGGTGAAGGAAATGGGGTGTCAGTATTTCTTAATTAAGATTAGGGATACACTGATTTGTATATTTGTCAGAGCTAATCAGACTATATATTAGGAATCTGTGCATTTTAATGAATGTGAATATACATCTACACATTTTTAAAAAATCATCATACCCATCTTTTCCAAAAAAAGAAAAAAAAATAGAAGGACATGTGAAGAGAAACACATTGATCACATGTAGAATTTCAAAAGCATACATGCATTATAAAGAAGAAAACATTATTTACAAACTGCCATATTAAAATAAAAGAATATGGTATTAATTAAGAAGAGTTGTTGATGCTACCATATGATATATAGTTTATCTTCTTGTGAAATTTTCTCATATTTAAGATGTGAGAGTGTATCTTTCAGGATATTAATGTGCCAATTGTGTAGGAGTTTGACTTTATTCTGGAAACATTAGCTAAGAGGTTAGCATATCCTTTATACTTTTTTTAATGTAAGTGTTTGATTTTGTTCAGAAGCTGAACTGTCAAAAAAAAATCAATTGGTCATGAAATTCAACCACCTCTTCTTCAATAGAATCACTTTCTAAACAATCCAATCTAAGACGCTCTGTGAGGTTATCAGTGAAAGTGTTCTTCAAGATCTACTCAAGAATAGCGCTAAATAAATATATGAAAGATATATTTCATTGGGCAGATGACTGTTGAACCTGGGGCACCAAGAGTTGAGAAATATATGAAACATTTTTTTTCCACTTTCATGGGTAGTACAGTGCCCTAGGTGGCTGAAAATACTGAGAAATTAAGATCAAACTATTGCTTTTGAGATTGAATCCTCTCATGCATCATATCTATCTCTTATTTCACAGAGCTGAATGAAAGATTGAGAAGTACTTATTGCTATTCACCAAGGTGGAAATTACAAGCCATAACAGACCACACTCTAGCACATATTCTCTACTGAGAAAAGGAGCTTTCAACCACTCACTGCCAAAACATTCAGGTGTGTGCCAGGATCACCAGAGGCAACGAATTGCTAAGCTCAAGAAAAAAGGAATGTTGAAATTTAGTTCAATCAATTTGCTTGAGATTTTAATCGGAGTGTTATATCTTTGAAGAAAAGAAGTGGCAGTTAAGAGAAGAATTTATTGGAGATATCAGAAATAAAAAACATAACTAGTGAAATTAGAAAAACATCAATAGGTGGAATGAGTACTAGAAAGCTGAGTGCTGAACAGAAATTAATGGTGTGGAAAATTAGGGGGAGGAATTTTTCCTAGCACACAGTACATAAAGATAAAATGGAAAGTAAATAGGAAAAGAAAAGACAGGTGAAGAACAGAAATAGAGGATCTGAACTCTCTGACAGAGTTTCAGAAGTTGAGAATAAAGATTAGGATAGTGATGCAATTATTGAAGTAATGAAAACTGAGAATTTCCCACAATGAAAAGAAGACACAGTCCTCATGTTAGTAGGTTAGCCAGCTCTGAACAGGTGGGTAAGGGAAGGACAGTAAAGGGTGATGACCTGCAGGGAGAAAATCAGACATCTGCATCAAAGGGAGTCTATAGGTCACAGGACTGGTGACAGTAGAGAACTTTATCAAAGTAGTCAAGAACCAAAGAAGCCCTTATGGGGCACACTTGCTTCAGGAGAAAGAAAACTAAGCCATATTGCTATCCGCTCCAGAGATATTCAAAGTCAAATTGGTAGGAAAGTGGGTCTTATTCAAAGCCAGCTTTGGAGGAAGGTGGAGGGAAACAACAAAACACCTCATTGTTTCAAAAGTTCTATCTTCAAAAGCTCAGGGAGGAAGAGAGCTTTTAGAAAGGGGAAGGAATGCATGAGGACAAAGGATAAAATTTCACAGATTTCAAACAGGTTTCCACTTTCACAAATTTCACAGGTTTTAAATGGGTTCAGAGTCCCAGGAGCCTTCCTTAGCTTGTCTAAGGGAGCTAAACTTCCTGGGCCATCATCTGTATCTTTCAGTTTCAGAAGGGGTGGACTTCTAAGTTCTTTAAGAAACTTGGGTTTTGTAAGGCCCACGTTGAAATTCCTAAGGTGACCTGTTCATTCTGTCCTGAGCAGCTGTATGCTCCATCTTTTTAGTGAACTCCTGTCTGCCACTTCATGAGACTCCTGTGAGATTACAAAAGCCAGAGAGGATTCTTTCTGCAGTACTCAGATTAAATGACCTTATTGAGCATGAACTGTACTTAAAAGCAAAAAAAAAAAAAAAAAAAAAAAAAAAACCTACAATTTTTAAAGCATTGTGCATTTTTGCAAGAAAATCTTAAAAGCTAGCAGAGTGAAAATGTGGATTACCTATAGAGCAAAAAGGATCAGTGATTTCAGAACTATTGTCATCAATGTTTGGATAAAAAAAATGAGCATCTTCTACAAAGAAATGAACAGAAGTTTGATTAAATAAATTCATGTTTAGAAAAATGGTTTTGAAGCTCACAATATGAAGGATGAATATAATGTCCACTCAGTAGAATATTTCATAAATTTATTGCCATGATTCCAACAAATTCTGTGTTCCACTAAGAATGAACAAATAAATTCAGAAGAAAGAAAATATGCAAAAGCAAAAAAGAGCATGATAATTTTTAATTATAAATAAGATATCTAAAATAAAAATTTTAAATTACACATGTTCTGATGCTAATTTAGAAGGGGAACTTGACCAACTATGAAAGAAGGGGTGTGGTGAATTACCTATCTTTTGAGGACATTTATATATTCTTAGAAATATTCAAGCATGAAGAGGTTTGTGAATGAAAGAAGTCAAATTATCAATATTTTGAACATCGAAAATATTTAATTCCTACACAGGAAAGCCTACAGTTAGATATTCAGTAATCTTATTACATGTACTGGTCAGGGTTCTCCAGAAAAAAAAAAAGAAGAACTAATCAGGTCTAGAGAGATCTACCACATGGGACTGAATTGTGCAGTTTTGGGGGCTGAAATCTCAAGATCTTCAAACCAGAAGTCAAGGAAAACCACTGTTGTCATCCTCATCCAACCCTGTGAACAAAAGAACCAGGGGAGCCAAGAGTTTGAGTCTCTTAGTATGAATTCCTGCACAGCAAGAGCAGATAAGTGTCCAAGAGAGGGGGATAAAGGCAGGTCTCCATGATTACTTAAAAATTAACAGAGTGAATATCATGCCTTTTAAACCTTTTTAGCACCCATGGTGCTTATTTCTCAAAAAGTGAATTGAAATGATTGTGTAGCCCAGTAGTTACACAGCTTCTTGGATTTCAATTCTAAAGTAGATTCTGGACAGTAGAAAAGAAAGAGAATTGCTATATTATTTTTCTTCAGGAATATAGGAAGATCCTTGATGTTTTTCTAATATACCCACACCCTGGAGGCAACTTTTCTTATAGGTTATTGCATCTATGATTTAGTTGTTCTCAAAGATGATTAATTATTTTATAGGGAAAATAAGAGATATGTTTTAAAAAATATAATTTCTAGTAGGTGAAATAAAAATAAGGAATGAATAAATTCCTCCATACGTTTTTTTACAATATATCCCAATGATTTGTGTGTTTTGGTGAGTGATTTTGTGTATGCATGTTGATGTATGTATACATGCATGTATATTCCCAAGCACTTGTAGTCTCTGCTCTGGAGGAAAAATATACTCCAGGGTTTTGTAAAGAATTGAAAACTCATTCTTATCTCTGTCAGGGTAGGAATATGATATCTCTAATAAGCATATGACACATTATTTGGAAAGATTGTTGAAGGCACTGTAGTTATCTGCAGGTATTTCTTCCAATTAGGAAAGGTAACCAAGGAAGGATTTCGAAGGAGCATTGTGCTGTCAGGAACAGATGGAAACCCTAAAAGTAGAAGTGGCAGAAAACCTAGGTGTAGATGTATTAATAGAAAGTTAAAGTTGTTATAGCACACAGGAAATGCGAAGAATGAGAAAGGCATGGAGTTTATGGTGGGAGCTTGGGAGCTCTCAGTTTGTCACAATTACTGGTCTTCGGAAAATCACCAGAGCATATGTTAAATGAGATGTCGCTTACAGACAGTAGGGTTGGTTCACTGTAGACTAAGATTTTCAACGATCATAGCAATGATTGCAAGCATAAATGTATCTGTTCAGCCCAATGAATTTCACAATTTTAAATGTGTGAGGTTCAAGTTTCTTTAATTATATGCTAATAAATTTATGAGGAGGTATAAGGGAGTGGTGTCAGTGTCCTGCTCCTGCTGGTTGTAGTAGAAGGGGGAATCAACATTTCAGTTTCAGGGTCATATAGGAATTTGAGTCTGGTATTTTCCAGGACACTGCTTCTATTTTTATTGAGTGAGAATAGTAAATACTCTAAACTTGCTCCTCCATCCATCTCAATGAACTTATTTATTCTCTGCAAAATGAAAGTTTAAATATGCATGCGGATATTTTCTCCATTGATTTTCCCTTATTTTTCTTTTTTTTTTTCTTTTCTCATCTTCTCCTTCAGTAAGCTCTACTTTTCCCTTCTATTCTTGTCAAAAAGACACAGGAAGCTTGTCTACACCATAGGAGAAAGGACCTTGGGAGTAGAGGAAGAGAAGTGGAGATATAAGGTGAAGAAAACAGTTAAAGGTGTTTGGAGATTGGTAATATTCAACAAACAAGTACATTTTGAGCAAATAAAAATATTGGAGTATAATGGAGGTATTGATGCAAGCTCACTTTTTAAATTTTAATTATTTTGATTGGTACAATATTTATACATTTTATAAGCTATAATGTGTTGTTTTGACTCTTGTACATATTGGGTAGTGATCAACTCAGGGTATTTAGCATATGCATCTCTTTATACTATTTTAACTGTTTATGCTGAATATATTCAAAGTCCTTTGTTCTTCCCACACATGGTGGACCACATCTTCAGAACAAGTGACTAGGAAGGTTGAGGCAGGAAGATCACTTGAGCCCCTGAATTTGAGACTAGCTTGAGCAACAGAACTCCATTGAAACCTTGCTTCAGTATCTTTCCTAATTGGAAGCAGTACCTGCAGTGCTATCAATAATCTTGCCAGAGAATGCACCATATGCTTATTAGAAATATCTTATTGCTGTCTTGCCAGGAATAAAATGGATGAATTTTTCATTCTTCAGAAAATCCTGAATATATTTTGCGTGCTGAGTGGAGATTATATGTGCATGGGAACACTTACACAAACCTCCTCTACTGTAACTATTTTGACTATGTACTGTGTTACTGTTAATTATATGCACCCTAGTGTGCCATAGAAGACTATAAAAGCTTACTCCTTCTGTCTCCCTGCAACATTTTGTCCATGGATCAACTTTTCCTCCTTCCTAATGTCTCTACTCTCCTTAGTCTCTGGTAGCCACTGACTACTTTCAACTTCTATGAGATCATTTTTTGTTTGTTTAGATTTGATATATGATTGAGGTTATATGTTTATCTTTCTATGTCTGATTTATTTCACTTGACATAAGGTCCATCCAGGCTGTTGAAAATGACAGGATTGTATGCTTTTTTATGATCTGAAAAATATTTCACTCTGTACTTATGCATTACATTTTCTTTATCCATTAGCCCATTGAGGGTTACTTAGGTTGTTCCCATATTCTGGCAATTAGGAATAGAGCTCCAACACACATGGAATGTAGGTATCTTCATGATATGTTGATTTTATTTTCTTTGGATATATGCCCAGGAATGGGATTGCTAGCTCACTCAAAAGTTCTAGTTTGGGGCTGGGGATGTGGCTCAAGTGGTAGCGCACTCGCCTTGCATGCGTGCGGCCCGGGTTCGATCCTCAGCACCACGTACAAACAAAGATGTTGTGTCCGCCAAATACTTAAAAATAAATATTAAAAAAAATTCTCTCTCTCTCTCTCCCTCTCTCTCTCACTCTTTCTTAAAAAAAAAGTTCTAGTTTTTTGAGGACCCTCACCACCTTGACACTATACTAATCTATAATCCCACCAACAGTATATAAAATTTATTTTTTCCTCTACACTCTTGCCTGCATTTGTTATTCTCCTGCCTTTTTGACAATGGCCATCTTAATTGGGGAGAGATGATATATCAAGCAACAGAAATCAACAGAACAAAAAACAATCTAAGAATTGGTAAAAAAAATGCAAACTATGCATCTGGCAAAAGATTAATAATTATAATATATAAAGAACTATGGTTTGAAGTTGTAGCTTGGTGGTAGAGTGCTTGCCTATCACATGTGGGGCATTGGGTTTAATCCTCAGCACCACATATAAATAAATAAAATAAAGATGTTGTGTCTATTTATAACTATATATATATATATATATATATATATATATATATATATATATATAACTAAAACAACTCAATATCAAGCAACTAATAGAATTAAAGTGGACTAAAATCTGAATATTTCACTGAAGAAGATATGTGTATTCATCTCCAACAGATGCATAAAAACTGCTCAACATTGCTACATATTTGATAAATGCAAATGCCCCCCAAAGTCACTTTTTAACATATACATACAAATAGATTTTGAAATAATTATGGTTGTGTAAAAGTGTATAACATACTTATATTTTCATGCTATGCTCTCTGTGAAAGTCTAGGAACCATAAGCATACTGAATACACCAGTCTATCAATTAATGAAAAAGAAGTTTGTGTTACTATTTTTTTTAGATTACTTAGGACAATTCAATAACTTTAGGAATCTGCCCAGCTTCCTCTTAATTAGACTAATTGGACCAAAGTTAAACCCATTTCATAAATTATTAAGGTTTAGTATTAATTATATAATCACCCAAACTTATGAGTTTTTTATCAGTATTGTCAGATCTTGGCTTAGAAATGAAGTAAAAAAAATTATAGCTTTAAGTAGTCATAACAAATTCATTAGAAGAAGTGCTCCAAATCTTCACTTGCTTTTATGGAATTGTACAGTCTTGAAAACGGACAAGAAATGTTTGGTTCCAGCTATTAAACTAATTATATTCTATTCATTTCATCAATCCATATTTTCTAAGGGTTCATGTTGACAAATGAAAAAAAATACTATTTTGACCATCTTGCTTATAAAACATTTTGAAAAAGTGGATCAATTAAAGTATCTTAGTTCCTTAGAAGAAGCTGTTTAGAAGTATCACAATGACCAGCTCTGAAAAACCCTCAGGTTTTATTTTTCCCTTTATGTGAGTTAAGAAGGATGAGCTTCAGCAGATTAAAATAAGAAATATAAATTCTACCTAGTGTTCAAATCAAGTTTTTAAACTAATACGATATTCCAAAGAACTAGGTTAATGCTTATTTATGGAAGTAAAGTGGTGATTATTCAAATTGCAACTTAAATATTGTTTTCATTTCATTAACAGACTGGAAAGACTTAGAAATCAAAAAAGACTCTTCTTAGAATTCTATGAAACTGAGATCAAAATTGGTGATAGTTCTTTTATTTTCTCTGCATCAACATTTTCCTAATTTCCTCCTATTTTGTTGGATGAAAGAAATCAGGCTACTGATTGAAAGAAATTTTGATTTGAGATATCTGTAGACAGTTCCTTAAAAAATATCATTTTTTTATAACTGTAATATCATCAACTGAGCAGAGAAAACAAGCAAAAATAAGTGTTCCTTTTTTTTCTCTTGTTTTTAACACTCACAATAAAGCAGACTATCTTTTAAATGGACTATCTAATGGAATAGTCAAAATGGTGCAATGAAATATTCATGACTATTTTCCTAAGTTAAAAGAAGAGAACACGGAGGATCAGAGAAATCATGAAATATGTCAAAAGTCTACGAGTCACATAGTGAGGTGAGGGAGCCATGATTATTGCAACATAACAACATATTAGTTTAATGATTTTACTTGATTTTGTTATTATTCTAACGGTTTAAAAACCTTCATTCATTTCATTGCTAAGCACTTTTTTAATTAATTTAATTAGTCTGATTCAAAATTCATATAGGTCACTCTTAAACTAGAAACAAAAATCTGTTTTGTGGTGGAACTGTGTTTATTGATTAGGGATAACAATGACATGTGGGTTAAAATTATTTATACACACACACACACACACACACACACACTAATTTCATAATACTTTGACCTTTTACATATTATTTTAATCTTATTTTACTTTGGTCAGCATGCATTAATTGTGCATTAATTGTTTGTTTTCTGTGATATTTCAATGCATTCATACATTGTGCACTGGTGAAATTCAGCCTCCCTTTATCCAACCTCCCTTATCCTCTTCCCTTCTTTTGTAATCATTACTCTACATTTGGATTGACTTATTTTAAACGTCCACATATGAGATATAACTTATCTCTCCATGTCTGATTTATTTTACTTAATATAATATAAATTCCTCAGAAAACTAAAACTAGATCTATTATATGATCCAGCTATACAAATCTTGGGTATATATCCAGAAAAAAAATGCATTCAGCATACCAAAGAGATACCTGCTTGCAAATGTTTACTACAGCACCCTTCATAAGAGCTATGATAAGCAATCAACCTAGGTGCCCATGAAGGGATGAATGGATAAAATAAATGTGGTATATATGCACAATGAAATATTATTCTGCTCTAAATAGAATGGAATACTGTCATTTACAGCAAAATGGATGGAACCAAAGGAATCTTATTGATAGTCCTTTTACTATCAAAAGAATTATCAGTCTTCTCACTTTTGGAAATGACTATTTTTACTAATATCAATCATGTCCTAAATATCTAAAATTAAATATCGTTAGGCCACTTACTGCCTATCATTAATGTTCAGTTTTAAAAGGACTCAGGAAAATGAAATATATATATATTTTTAGCTCATGCAAATTATTACAAAATGTGGTCTCTGTGTATATTTTGGACTTTACAAACCACAACTGCTTAGTTCATACTTAACCAAGCATAAATTGTTTAAATTATTTTGAAGTGCAACATACAGAAAGGAACACAAACCATGAGCAAGAACTAAAATATCTTCATTTTCTCAATTTTTATCTACCTCCTTCTCTCCAAAAGTAGCCATTACCTCTAGATTTGATTTAGTTTAGTTTAGTTTTGTCAGTTTGGGGCATCTATACAAACATAATGATCCATGTTGCATTCTACATCTGGTTTATTTCACTCAGAATAATTTTAATGAGATTTATTAATTTTGAAAGTCAATCAATGCAATTGAGCACTCTGTAACATAAAGGGGAAATGAATGACACTTTCAGCAAATTGAAGTAAAATATTTGGCAAAATTTTAAAAAATGGCAATAAAAAAATTAAGACACTTGTAATAGAAATAATGAATACTTTAGTAAAAATGCACAGATGTCCAAAAGTTTCAATGCATCTTCAATTTCAAAAATAATATGAAATATTTTGTTGTTTCAAAAATAATATGAAATATTTTGTTATTAAAGTTGAATCAGTACCATCATTATTTTATTTTATTATATTTTTAAAGTAGTGAGGTTGATATAGCTTGATTATCATTATGATACAAATCATTTAAGACATCATTTATACATTCTTAACTTTATTTAAAGACTTTAGTTTCTTAGAGCTCCAGAACAAATTACCCCAAATTGGGTGGTTTATGTGTGTAGAAATTTATTATCTTGCATCCTGGGTTTTTAGGAGCCTGAAATCAAGGTGTTAGCAGGGCCAGGCCCTCTTAATGGTACTAGGGAAGGTTTCTCTCTTGTATTTTTTAATTTTTGATGTTTTTCAGCCATTCTAGGTGTCTTGGTTAAAAAACGGGTTCATTAACCCAGTTTCTGTCTCTCCCAGAGTGTATGTGTATCCTCACATGACTTCAAAGGATGCTAACCATACTCTAATCCAGAGTGGCTGCATTTTAACCCAACTCAATTTCGTCTGATAAGACCCAATTTCCAAATGTGGTCAAACCTGAGGTTCATGAAGATCATGAATTTGGAAAGACACCATTCAACCCATAAAGTCCATTTAAATGCATGCAAGCTTATATTTTTAAACAGTATCACTTATCTTCAAAAACATTGAAATCCTGTTTTTAATTAAAATAAAACCAGTAATTTTATAAAAGAAGATTCAACATTCATGTCATTTTATTTAAAATATTCATTTAAAAATATTAAATATATCTAATATTTATAAAATGCTAATAATATGTAAAGAAATGTATTTATTTTATACTTATCTATTTTATAGTAATTTATTATATGCTTTGTTACATATTTATGAAACATTTTCAAATTATATGTAATCAAACAGTTCTCTATACAAAGTTGGATTGATTTAAATCAAAGTCACACATTACTAGATTACTTATATTCTATCACTACTCTTGATTAGGTTGACTTGGTTAAATGTGATAATCACTATTGGTATTATTTTCTAAGCTTCTTGTAAGCTCTTTTGTATATAAAAATGTACAATATCTGAATATAAATATTGTTATTAATTTCAAAATAATAACCTTGGTGTTTTATATGTTGAATTATTTTAGTCCCTTACAATATTATCCCATTGTACTTCTTAGATATTTTTGTTTGAAATATTCTTATACACATGTTTTATTTTAAAACATAATTACTGTATATAATATTTAGATAACATGGTTATGTCATAATATTATCTATTTATCAAGACCAAATGCATTTGGAAATGCAAGAAAATAAATATACATTCTTTTAAGTCAATGACATTGTCCTTAGGTAAACAAGAATGACATTCATTATGTAGTTGCCAGCACATAACCTCCCTGACAGATGCCACCAAAGCTCTGTCCTAACCAGTAGAAACATAGACAAATGATTCAGTTGTTTATTTTTTTTAAATCTCCTATTGATATTTTAAAAATTATGGTTTGTAAAATGGCATGACTGCAAATTAGTGTACTTTTAATTGAATATCAAACGAGTGGGGATTATTTACTCTAATTGACTGGTGAATAATGAAAAATAAAGCTGATTAGTGAATGCTGTATTTTATGAGAAACTATCTGACATAATGTGGATAGTCATGTAAACCACACTAATTATTTAAACTGACAATTAACATAGCACACAATAGTAATTGGAGACATTTTGCTATTCATTATTGAGAAACTTGTATTTGATTTATCAGTATATCATCAAAGTATACATGCACACCCCATTCTTCTTGAAAAATATTTTTCTAATTTCATTATCCTGTTTGCTAAATTGACTTTAAGAGAATATTTAGTTACTCTGAGTGTACATTATATGTATTTTACTAATGAATAACTTCATCAAACACATGATGAGCTAGGAAGATATAATTTTAAAGAAAATTTTATTAAAAATTATTTATTTCAAGTGTAATTATTTAACTCAAGACCAATGCATCTTTTTTATTGCTTAATATTAATGTTTCTATAGTATTCCTTTTTTTGAATTCTATAATTTTTATATGTTGTTTTATATATACATGACAGTAGGATGTATTTTGACATATTATACATACATGGGGTGCAACACAGTACAATTTTAATTCCATTCTTGTGGTTGAACATGATGTGGAGTTATACTGGTTGTGTTTTCATATATGAGCATAGGAAAGTTAATTCAGTTTCATTCTACTGTCTTTCTTATTTTTATTCCCGCCTTTAATTCCCCTTTGTCTAATCCAATCAACTTCTATGCTTCCCCTCTCTACCCTTCCTTGTTATTGGTTAGTGTTCATATATTAAACAGAACTGTTGACCTTTGTTTTTTGAGGAATGGCTTATTTCACTTAGCATGATATCTCCATTTCCATTCATTTAGGACCAAATACCATGATTTCATTCTTCTTTATAGCTGAGTAGTATTCTATTGTGTATATATACCAGATTATCTTCATCCATTCATTTGTTGAAGGGCACCTAGGTTGGTTCCATAACCTGGCTATTGTGAATTGAACTGCTATAAACATTGTTGTGGCTGTGCATGGTATAGGCACAAAAATAGAATTGAATATCAATGGAAAAGAATAGAAGACACAGAGCCATACCCACATAAATATGTCATCTCATACTAGAAAAGATCACCTCTCCAACACAACATGCTGGAAAAACTGGAAATCCATATGTAGTAGATTGAAATTGTACCCCTATATCTCACTCTACACAAAACTCAATTCAAAGTGGATCAAAGACATTGACATTAGACCAGAGATCCAGCACATACTAAAAAAAAAAAAGAAAGTAGGCCCAATGCCCCATCATATTAGCCCAGGAACAGACCTTCTTAATATGACTCCTGAGGAGCAAAAAGCAAAAGCAAATCCAAGAATCAATAAATGGGATGGCATCGAACTAAAAACTTCTCCATAGCAAAGGAAACAATCAAGAACATGAACACAGAGCCTACAGATTGGGAGAAAAATCTTTACCACCTGAAGAGCAGATGGACCATTAATATCCAGGATATTCAAAGAACTCAAAAATTTAACACCAAAAAATCCCAAATAACCCAATCAACAAATGGGCAGAGGAACTGAAAAGGCTTCACAGAAGACATACAAATCATCAAAAAATACAGAAAACAATGCTCAACATCTCCGGTGATTAGAGGAGTACAAATCCAAACTACACTGAGATTCCATGTTCCTCCACTCAGAATGGCAATTATCAAGTATAAAAGTAACTATAAATGCTAGTGAGGATGTGGGGAAAAATATTGGATGCTGATTCATAATGGTAATGGGCAGGGCATGGGAGGAATAGAAGAACAAGGGGAAGAAAGGGAAAGGGAGTGGGCATGGGGTAGGAAAGACTATGGAATGAGACAGAAACCAACACCCTAAGTACGTGTATGAAGACACAAATGGTGTGATTCTTTTGTGTACAAGCAGAGATATAAAAAATTGTGCTCTATATGTGTACTATGAATTGTAATGCATTCTTCTATGAAATATAACAAATTAGAATAAATTTAAAATAAAATAAAATATTAACTTATACATTGCTGGTTGGAATGCAAGTTGGTACAACCACTCTGGAAAGCAATATGGAGATTCCTTAGAAAACTTGGAATAGAACCATGATTTGATCCAGTTGTCCCACTCCTTGGCTTATATACAAAGGATTTGAAATGTGTCTCTATTAATAAGACCAACATTAAAATTCTTATTTCCACAAACTAAGAAAATATTGATTAGATCTACAATACTAAGTATTCCTTGATACAGCTTCAAAACTTACTGTGCAATATGCCTCTGCTAACAAAGTTGTCCAGAAAGCTTCAGAAACACACCAAACACAGAGTTTACAAAATCTTAATTTATGAGATGTTTCTCTATTGTTTTTAAGCTGAACAACTCCAAATAAAACTCTTATTATTGCATCTAGAAAGTATTCATATTCAGAAGAGGCATTCCTTCCAATGTCCCATGCAAATTATAGGCCTTAGTTTCAATTGTTGAATAAAAGAACATGAATAAAAATTCTAAATATATTTTAATATTGTATCACTTTGTTTAAGCAGAAAAATCTATCTTAAATTTTAATTAAATTTGCATGTTTTTATGCTTCCAAAGGGGAATATTTTATTTAGAAAACAAAACAAAACACTTCCATGCAAAATGAACAAAACCTCAATACTTGGTTTCTTTTATTATTGGAAAATAGAATGGATATACTTTTTTCTTCTTCCTCCTATTTAGTAAAAGTAAAACCTCTACATAAAAGATAAAAAGGCTGTGGGAAGCAGAAGGAAGTCAGAGGGTCTAAAAATCAGAGAACCCAAGACTGACACTATAGTGTCACTCGGGTTTTCTTTTTGCCTCATGCATTTCAAAGTTGGAGTTGAAGAAGCCAATAACCTGCAAATGTCAATGAACATGGACAAGGAAAAACCCCAACACAAACATTCATCTCTAGACAAAGAACACTGGAAAGGTCATCAAGCCCAACAGACATGTTTGACACTGGCTGCTCTACTCAGGCCAAACAACAAGCAGCTCCTTAGCTTCACCCCCATTCATTCCAGTGAAGCTTGAAGGGAGATCTTTGTCATATATCCTGGTGATCTTAAAGAGATCCTTCAACCCTTAAGCTTCAAACACATTCCTGATTATTTCAGGAAAAAAAAAACAGTCAGGGAGCTGGGATTATCACTCCATGGGGTGTAAGAAAGACACCTTCACATGCTGTATCAGTATAGACCTCATGGGGATCTTGGACTTCCACTCCATCTTGCAGGAAATGTCCTGATCATCTTTGGGAGAGGAGTTTCAGAAAAAAACAGTAGAAAGTCAAGACTTACTAAGACATTGTGTCAACTTGATGTTCCTCCTAAGTGAGTCATAGAAGGTCACAGGGGAGCAGGAATGGTTCACTACTAGCATTCCTTGCCTGGAATGTATTCAGTGGAGGCATATTGGGGAGCTAGAATTTTCACCTCTGCCCAGCATTCGTGAGGATGCCTAGGGACTTAACAAGGATCATTTGGGAAACGTGGACTTTTATTCATATATTGCCAATCTCCTGGATATGATGTGCAAGGTGTTATCTTAGGGAGAAACTGACAAAAGATTATGAAAGAATGATACTGTTTCTATAAGCACACATGCACCTACAAATCTCAAAGTTTAATTTTAAAAAGTTGAGTTTTATGTCCAGGTGCAGTGGTTCACGTCTGTAATCCCAACAACTTGAGAGACTGAGGCAAGAAGATTGCAAGTTTGGACTAGCTTCAGCCATTTAGCAAGGCCCTAAGAAACTTAGCAAGATCATATCTCAAAATAAAAATAAGAAAGGGCTGAGGATGTGGCCCAGGGATAAAGTGTCCCTGAGTTCAATTCCCAGTAAAAATAAATAACTTAATAAAAGTTTAATTTTATGGGTATATTATCCATAAGATATTAACAATTTATATTGTTTTATATTAACAGTTTTTTCTTCAAACTATAATAATTGTTTTTTAAGGTTTTACTTTTGTATTTTGATATTCTGACAAAATATCTGAAATTGGGAAATTTATTAAAAATCATATGGGGGGGATTTGACTCATAGTTTTGGAGGCTAAAAGTCCAAGATAATGCATCCATATCTTGTGAGGATCTCATGTTTTGTCATACCTGGCAGAAGGTATCACACAGCAGGAACATGTGTGAGAATGAGAGTCAACAGATTAGAGAGACAGCAAGAGTGTGAGCTGAGAAAGACACTTAATTGATAATAACCCATTCTTGTGGCAATCAGTTCAGAGTGACAAGACCTATTCTACTCCATTGAGATGGCATTAATCACTTCTAAGTGTAGTTATTGTGCATGACTTCATCACCTCTGCTGGGTCTCACCTGTTGAAGATTCCACCTACTTTCTACACCAACAAACTGGGGACTAAGCCTCTAGCACATGAACCTACAGGAGACAACACACAAATCATAGTTCTATTACTACACTTGGATGATCAGATGATAGCTTTCAAAACAAATTTTATTGTGTTATTTTGTGGTAAAACAAAACTACATTATTTTATTAACATACCTTGCAAACAGAATGAGGATTTCCAGAGTATACGGTCAATGATTCTTCCTTTATATCCCCCCAAAACAGAAATTGTCAGTCCCTGGTAAAGGGTAAATTTTGAGTTTGGACACAGGTGTGATGGTGGTTATAATTGATCAGTGACCCAGCACCTACATAGGAAAAAAAAAAGAAAAAAAGAAAGAAAGAAAGAAAGAAAGAAAGAAAGAAAGAAAGAAAGGAAGGAAGGAAGGAAGGAAGGAAGAAAGGAAGGAAGGAAGGAAGGAAGGAAGGAAGGAAGGAAGGATGGAAGGAAGGAAGGAAGATAGCAAATGCTAGGCCAATCAACTCCAAATAATCAAAGCAACAGCCTTCACAAGTAAAAGAAAATCCCAGCACAAAATTTAAAGAATGAAAAAAAATAATGAGAGGATGAAAAAGAAACAAACCAACCTTGATATTGGAAACTGTAATGAATTTCACACAGCCGAAGAGGGTAGTAATAAACTTTCTCAAAAAATGTTTCTGAGCTCTTTGAGTAGATGGGATCTATTAAATGGTCCTGGCACTGATAAAGCAGTAATAGTAATTTGAGGAATGACTCATTAGAAAATTAGTATCTCATACATAATTCTAAAAGAGATGTACTTTAATAACTAAAATAATGTACCTATCCTATAGGTTTTTAAGAAATCAAATGAGGCAATTTGTAAAAATTGGTCTTACATGTCATATAGATCAAATAACTTTTATTATTTTTATTGATAACTTTTTCACTCAAGTGTATAAAGCAGTCTCCTTTGGCTGATTTATTTTATTGGTTTTCCCATAATCCACAATAATTTTACCACTGTACTTTATTAACACAGCCACAGAATTTTTCTACTATCCTTAACCAGAGATTCATTGCCCTACCCAACAAAAGTAGTTGGAATTTTTGGTGACTTTTGGCATGCTAATACATTACTTTCTAAACTCATTATTCTCTTTTTTTCTTTAAACCATTTTATTTTCCTTTGATTCTGTTTTCTATGTACATTTCCAGTTATTTTAGAGCAATCTATTAAAAAGATAAACCTTTGTCATAAGGCGAGTGGCTAATGTGTGGTTATATTCTTGGAAAAAATAGAGTTTTTTCTTTGCTTTGTTCCAGAACCACATTTTCCTAATTATTCTAGCATTATACAAACTCTAGAAATCTAGTAATATAAATTTTCCTACTTCATATTCAAGATTACCTCAGTTTTTCAGCTTTTTTGTCTTTTTAACTAATATCACCATTGACTTACCAAATTTGCACATATAAACAAACTGTCGGAATTTGATAGAAATCACACTGAATACAGTAATGAATTTCGAGGATAGTGGTATCTGAACAAAATTAAATAAAGCCAATAATGGTTATAAATGTCTCTCATTTATTTAGAAGGTCATTAATTACATGAGTTTTATTACAAAAAATTGACATATCCCTTGTATATTCTTTCCAGATATTTGAAATTTTGATACCACTAATTATATTTAAATACTTATTTTATTATAATTTTGACACTTTTTGGAAGTGATTCAATATATTGGCCTGGAAACCAGGACTTGTTGCATTAACTAATTGTTTCAAAAGTATATTTATAGATTGGTTCTATCTGACACACAGTCCAGCTTAAAAATCAATTTAATCTCATTTCCATTTTTTACCACATTAACGAGATCTAAATCTGAAATATATCCATATAAATGTTACCAACCAATCACCTATTTGACTTTTTTGCTGAAGTCTTATTTATGAAGCTGATCTTTTAATTGCTTTAGGAACTTAAAAAAAAAAATAACAGTTATTCTTTCCAGATTTCTGAGAGTACTTTTTGCTATCAAGTAGACTTTTACCTTTAGCCTATAATCTCTATGTGAAATTATTTCTTGTTTTTTTTCTAGCTGAGCTTGAAAATAAGCTAACCATTTTCTATAGATTTATGCTCTACTTGTGTCAGAGATGGAAATTATGTAGAATGTTATATAGAGTGACTTGGCTGTTTGAAATCTTTTCTAATATTTCAACTAGATAATTTTCAAGCAAAGTTTATTTTCAAAATTTACTTATTAAAATACTTTTAAATCACCTGGGTATATTTGAATGTAAAGTAACATTTTCTTATAAGTATTGTTGGAGAAGGCAGTAATTTTCTTAAATTTATTAAGTTTATTGACTGATTCTCTTAAGAGAATCGAGCCTCTCCCAATCCTCTGATGATTTATAAAGTGATTAAGTGACTGACAGCAATCTTAAAATTAGATGAAATCCAACTTGTCCCACATGCTCTAATTTTTAAATAAGTTTTAGTTATAGGTGAAATGAGGGTTCATAATCATGTACTGAACAATTTTCTCATTACCGAGTTTAGAGAGAGTAGTAAATTTAGGCAAAGAGTCATCCACACGTCCATTCTTTAAATATTGATAGGGTACTATGTGCTTTTAATGTGCCACTAGCTGTGCTAAATTCTGATAAAATGGCAAAGAAGGAAACATGTTGAAATGTTCACACTAGTGCCCAAACTTCCATTTGGGACTGGTTCTGTAGGCGGCAACCTGTTCTCTAGCTTCAACTGTGGACCTGTGAGCAGGATTCTCCTAAGAGGCCAGTTCTAATGGGAAATTGGATAGTTCTGCAGAGTGAACCAGGATAGGATCAGGGACACCTGCTGACAGTGGCAAAAACAACAACAACAGCCTTTTATTTCTCATTGGTTTTAAAATTATAAAAATAATTTTATAATTTTAAGTATAGTGGTTGATGTAAAGTGGAGTGAAAACCTGGCTCTACAGAAAAAAGTTTCAAAGTTTATATGCCTTTGCCCCATCACATAAGCATTCTATTTGGGAGATGACTCTTAGAACTGGTATTTACTAATTTGGGGAAAAGAGTGTCACAACTGCCATTTCCAGGCTAAGTTTTAGAAGAAATAATAACCTTGCAAGATCTTGAAAAACACATCCACTCTTCCTCCTGGAATAATCAGTTCTGTCAAGGAACTTTGAAGAACACCTTTGCTTTGAAAAATGATGATATAACACACTACATATTTTAAGTATTCAGCCGATAATAACCGTCAAGCTTTTATCATTAATTTTAAATTGTCTATTAGAAAAGAAACGCATACTCAGCATTAGTAGGACATTGCTATTTTATTTACATGCATTTCAAGGTAACAGGGAATAGTCCACTCACGCTCTCTTTGTGAACTGTTAAGAGAAATAGTTAGTGGATAGAACTCTACGGAAAGAGAATATAAATAAAAGTGGTGAAATCCTCCATACAATTGATACCATGGGTCATCCACAATGAGTCCTGCTTCCCTCCCCACATGTTAAAGTTTGAACATTAGAGAAGCACACCGAGCCAAGCATATAAAGCAGGGTTTATTTAAAATGAGGTAACATTGACTTTTCCCAGGAGGGATAAGGGGGCCACAGCTGGTATCTTGTTATCCTAAGAAGTGAGGTGTCTGCCCTTTTTATATGCCCTAGGCTTCCTTTGTGCTCCTGCTTTTCCCCCCTAATCATTCTCCTTCCTGCATACATGACTAAGTCCAGGAATGCTCAGTGAGATGGCCCAAAGGTGGGAAAGAGGTGGGCTGAAGGGGCAGGATGGAGTAGACAAGGACACATTAACAACCTTATAGCTCCCTGTAGGGAGGGGCAATTCCTGGGACAGGGTACATTAGCAACAGGTTGGAGCAGGGGCAGGTTCTTGGTAAGGGTGGAGGAAGGGCTCTGGGGAATTAACATCTCAATTCCTCAGGGGACAGTCTCCAACTTCCTGAACTCCTTCAAAATTGGCCTCCTGGATTGGACCTGACTGGATTTACCTATCTATACTGACTGCCTGTCTAATTCTGGCTTCACAATCACAGTAACACCTATTGAATTTACTCTCTAGATCAAATTATTAGAAATTGTAAACCAATAGTGTATAAAGCGGTAAAATAAAGCTCTCAGTTATCATTCTATTCAGACATCTCCCTAAAGATAATTTAATTCTAATAAATTTATTTTCACAACATTTATTTTATATTGATGTATGGTAAAATGAAAATGATTCCTTATTTTGATGTGATGCAAATTATTATTTTTTAAATTACAGAAAATTTTAAAGTAAACTTGTTAAAGTCCAATGATTTTTTCAGGAGACCACATGATATTAAAAAAGAATGATTAATCAATTTTTCTATTTCCAAAATAATGTTTCTTCACTCCATATTTTATTATTTCTTCACTTAATAATAAAGATACAGATGAATCAAGCTCATCTTTTCAAACTCTTCTGACAAATAATGCAAAGTAACCTGAAGTGTTTGCTTTAAATGGTTATTAAAACTAAAATTTCTTTGTCAATCCTTCAAGATCCATTCTCTTATTTCCCAAACCGAAACTGATTATATTGCACTATGGCCAATATTATTAGCTTCTACTAGATGTATATATAGCTGGATATGGTATATTTTATTTTTTTGAAATGGTCTACTCTAGTTAGCTTGGATCACTGTATTCTTACTTACACTATGGGGTGCTGATTCTTAGTGAATTATGCATCTGTGTGGTATGCAGAGCTGCCCTGCACTTTTTCCTCCATAGGAATCAAGCTTGCCTAGGACTTGCTATGTCCAAGCTGAAACTTTTAAAAACATTGCATGTGTCTGCTCCTGCTCAATCACCTATCAGCCATGGTCTCAGCATAGGAACATATCCAGCAGAATGACAGTTGACCTACTGCCAATGTGTGACATGAATGATAAGTGAATTGTTGTTGCAGGACATTGAGATTTAAGATTGTTTTCTGAGCATAAAATAGTTTAAAAAAATGACTTACACACCTGTCTTTCTGAAGCTTGTGTTTTCACTCAAGATATATATATATATATATTTGAGTGTCTGTAATGACACATATAGCTTTAGTTAGAAAGTTAGCAAACTAAAGTCTATGTACCAAATCTGGCCTCCACAAGTTTTTGCACAGTATGGTTTCAACATTTTTAAGTGGCTAAAAAATAATAACAGAAAGAAGAATGTGAAGTTCAAGTGTCAATGTCCATAATGAAGTTTTCCTGGAACCCAGCTGTTTATTTGTTTATGTACAGTTTATTGTAGTTTTTAGGCTGCAATGGTAGAACTTAATATTTGGAGTACTAGAGACCAGAATGTGTCTTCCTGCACTTCAAACCCAGCCTTTTAATGAACATGCACATTTTATTTTCAGTAACACTCCCTGCACAATATACCTTTCGACTCGGAATATCCTGGAATCTGTGTTCTATGTTTGGGTATAGCAGAGCACTTAAGAAACCTGGGGGATGGGAGTAGGGGGGGAATGGTTCTGGCTGAAGTAGTTGTCTGTTTTCTTTTCTTCACTTTGTCTCTTCCCCACAGAGCCTCTCTGCTTTTGTTCTTCTGTTGGCCACAGTCTATGACCTACCTTCAGTTTTCTCTTCATTCCAGTCCTGCTGTATTATAGAACTTTATTCAACTATTGTCACTAGTTTTTTGGATTTTAATAGCTAAAAATTGTCAGACTTTGTTCTAGGTGTTTTATAGAAGATGTGCATAACTTTCTTGGTTTTTGCTTTTTTGACCACAGAACATTAATTATATGACCATTTTTTTTAAATTAGTAAGACTGGCTCTTACTCATTCAACTTTAATTTTGTATGTTTTTTCATTGTAAAAATAGGTCTCTGATTATTTATGCATTTCTTTCTTTATCCATTGATGGATTTTTTTTTCTTTCCTAATGCTTTGCTTTTTAAGGTAATACATTAATAAATACCTTTATTAGGTATATTAGTATACACACACACCTTTTACTTCTTGTCTCTGAATTAAACATAAGAATATTCATTGAAGATTTAAGAGTAGAACTATTTCACATTATTTTTTGTCAGATGATGCCCAAGTTGTCTTTTGATAGTAAATGCTATTTGCTAGTTTATTTTCTGAAGAATATACAAAATGTACAAATTTCATTCCAAGTTATCTTTGTTAAAATTAGGGAAATATTGTTTTTTTCCCCTTTGTTTGGAGGAAGTTTTCTGACATGCCCAAGTCTTTGCATTTAAAGTCTTGTGCATATGTATGCACTTACATACATACATATGCACTTACATACAAACATAGTATACATACTATGTACTCATTGAAAAAAGGCACACCCTCTCCAACATTGGCTAGCAATCTATAATTTATTGATAAATTAGACAGTTTTGATATGACCACTGTGGTTTGAGTTTGGAATGTAAGTGTTCATGTGTTGAAAGCTTGGTTCTCAATGTGAATATGTTAAGAGGTGGGGCCTAGTGGAACATCTTTAGATCACAGGGCATGTGTCCTAAAAAAGAATTAAGGTAGCTCTACAGAGACCTACAGAGGAGTTCTCTGCAAGAAAATTGCTATATAAAAAAAACAAGCTTGAGTCCTCCCCACATTCTGACTTCCAGCCCCACCACATGGTCTCTCTGTCTTGCTCAGACTTCCCCCATGTGATGCCATCCACCATGAAGTTGAGCACAGCTGATGAAAGTATCACACCCTTGAACTCCCAGAACTATGAGGTGAAAAATCCCCTTTTCTTTCAAGAAGCTTCTCTCCGGCATTTCTCTTACAGTGGTGAAAAGAGACTAACAATGAGATCACTACTTAGTTTTCCTTACAGAAGGTATAAGAAAATAATTTTGAAAATATCTGGTTTCCTTCATTGTCTCAGAAATCTATACAGTTATTAAAATTAAGCTTTGGTAGAAAATGTACAAAGTATTTCACAATTAAGATCTTATATTTAAAACCAGGCATTTGTTATTTCCACCTCTAAATATGGTATTGATGTAAGAAACTTTATTCTTAATATTTTCTTGATATTTACTTGAATTAAGGAATATAGTATAAATAAATATACTAAGAAAACATTTTTACAATGAATAGTTCTACATAGTTTCTGAAACAGGAATCTGCATTCATGAAACCACACCCTTGCCCCAATCCCTGTTACCCACTCTCCCCACAAAACCACTAAAATATTGAGAAGGAAATTGGAGATTTAAAAAAAAAAATTATGCACACACTCACAAATACAATTTTATTTAAGAAATTTTGAAATCCTGAGATTAATATTCCTAGGCATTGACATTTCAAATACAGAAATGAATACCTGATATGAATGTTGGAATACAATTTTGTAATTTGTTTTCTAAATTCTAAATAATGGATATGACAGCATTTCTAAAAATTTAAGCATGTTAGCCAGAATTATTTCAAAAGACAATTAGAGTCTATCAGTCAAGACGCATAACCTTGATATTTATAAATTAATTAATATTCAAGAGACAATGGTACTGTTTATATAAATTACTGTTAATGTAAGAAATATCAAAACTTTATATGCGGCCATCAAATAATCTCATAGTTCAGTATCTAACAGTTACCAGCAAACCTACTCAGCAAACAAAGCACAAAACATTTAAAGTTTTAGGCTTTGGAAGTCAAAAGGCAAAATTAAGGATGTTCTCCAGATCTCTGTCACAGCTACTCAGCTCTTTTGTGATAATGCGAAAGCAGTCAAATAGAAAATGGGAAAAAGAATGAGCTTGAGAATGTTCTAATAAGCCTGTTTTATGGTCACGAGAATTTGATTATTCTCCTTTCAATCCTTACAATCATTTAAAAGTGTGAAAGCATTCTTTGCTCCTCTGCTGTGTGGACAAACATAGGTGGCAGGCTACATTTGGCCTCAGAGTTGTATTTTGCCACACTCCAATTGAGGATGCCATACAACAAATGATCTTGCATGGGGATAAAAGTTAGAGCTGTACGATTAAGTATTGATCATTCCAATATCTGTTTAGGATATAACCTAGACATAAACTTTGAGGCTGTTGGTTCTTCAGATTTGGACTCAATGCACAGGGTTCTACTCACAAATTTCCCAAAGATGGGTACTGAGTGCTGACTTTCTGACAATTATTTTGAAACCATCTTAGTCTAGATCCTGCAAGAGAAAAGAATGCATGTCCCCACCTTTCAAGTCAAATTTTTATTCTACAGAAACAATATTTGAAGGTTTTAAGAAAGAGTAATAGTGTTTTAAAAATTCAATCTGGGATCTCAATTTTTTGAAATAAAACTGTAATTAAACAAGACCACCCTGTTTTTCTGTACCTCTGTTGTGGGTTGAATAATGACCTTCATAAAGGTATGTCCACATACTAACTGCAAATAATGCCAAATTATTTGAAAAGGGGATTCTTGCAGATGTTAAGCTCCTGAGATAAATGGTCAAACTAGATTATACAGGAGACCCAAAATCCACAGCAAAGTGTCCTTGCAAGACTCATATAAGTGAGTCTCTGTCAAGGAGAGTAACCATGGGAAAATGGAGGCACAGAGCAGAGTAAATGTAGCCACATGTCAAGGAATGTTAACAGTCAACACTGAAGCTGGACTTGGCTCAGGACAAACCTTCCCTAGACTCTCTGGAGGGAATATAATGCCTTAATTTTGAACTTCTGGCTTACAAAGTTGTTTTGGTTGATGTAAGCCATTAAGATTGTAATTTGTTAGAGCAGTTGCAGTTCAAATGCAAAGACTTGGGCATGTCAGAAAACTCCCTCCAAACAACATCGAAGATAACACCTTCATTTACCTCTTAAATAGGTAACAGTAAAGAAATACACTCCAAAGTTCCAAAATGCCACCTCTTTGATTTCCTGAGTATCAATTAATTTAAAGAAAAATTAATGTAACACTTGTAAACAACTCAGTGAACTGTTGGAGACATTTTAGAGTAGTGCAGATGAATCATGTAAAATAACAGTATTGTATGCTCAGTAACTCTACTGAAATTAAGAAAGCAAGCACAAGAATCCAAAGTAGAAAACAATGAAGGCTTATCAAATCAATAAAATTGACAGACTGAGGTTTAATCTTTCTTGTATAAGCTTAAGACCTTGAAGGAAGCTTCTGCAAATTATAATTTATTATTATTGTTGTTATCACTCACAAAGCCTAAGATAGTGCCTCCTTACATCAGGAGAGCAATTTGCTTTTGGAATCAGTGAAGAGATTCTGGTAGCCACCACGGCTGTGACATTTTTTATTTGCCCTCTGTTTTCGCTTAATGACTAATTTCTGTGAGAGACTTTCATCTTATTCTTTCCACCAGAACTGGTGCTCTGTGTTCTGGAGCATTTATGAAATGACTTTGGAGCCTAACATAGATTTAGAAAGGGAGCAATGGAATTTTTCTTTATCGTCAAATATAAGGTTCTATTCAAGTTAAATTTGCAGTTGGACGGGGTAGCTTAATATTGTTTTACATGGGTAAGTTGGTTATTTTTTCAAGTTTTGTTTTTGAATATAAAAAGATCTTTACCTGTGCATAGTATTTTTCCAGGGAAAAAACAGAAAATTATTTGAGGAAACATTTCTGCCATGAAAACAGATATACTTAAATTATTCATCAATTGAATTCCAGGTAAGAAGAGAATTCTGAAAAAAATGAGACTATGATGTTACTACAAATGAAATTGCTTAATAATAAATAAGTGTCTCTCTTATATTCTCTCTTGTTCAGAAAAAAAACATTATTTCTGCTTTTGCCAAACAGTCAGGAAGTAAAGGGATACTAAATTTGTAAAATCCTCAAATATGCCCCAAAGTCAATTTGCTTTTTCTATGGTCTGAATGCTGTTTCCTTCCAAATTTATATGTTACGACTTAATCTTCAAAGTAGTGTTACCAAGAGTGCCTTTGGGGATGAGTGGGATTAGTCTCTCTATAGGACAATGAAAGAGATCTGTAGGAGCTAGCACTCCTGTTTGGCCATATGAGGACACATGAAGTAGGTGCCATTTATGAGGAAAAAGGCCCTCACCAGGCAGGAATCTTTTGATGCTTTCATCTTGTTGAGTTTCACTGTGGTGTATTCATATATGAATATAGGACATTTCCAACTTGTCTTTTAGATAGATTATCTCTTGGTAGAAAAGAATAATTTCAAATGCCCTTGTTAGTATGCACATTCAATCCAGAAGAAATAAGTACAACTCATTTTACAAGGGTTATAAACATCATAGTTAATACACAAATTGGGTTTGACCACTTCCTTGAGGTCTGAGAATTTTAGACTGGTTTCCCTTTGCCCACTGGGTAAGATGTAAGTCTTCAAGTAAGTAATAGCTGCGTAGAACTCTATAGCTATAACCCTAATGTCAATGAGAATGTGTGTGAATTGTTATTAAATAATTACTTCATTTGAAGGTACATTTACTAGATGTCTTGGACACGAATGGATTTTTTTAAAAATTCTGAATCCAAATATTCTATAATTTCTTCTATCACAAAATCATCATAACATTACAGAATGCTGTTGTGGACATGCAGGTCTAAGATGCTAAGTCCCATGCCCATGTGCATAATTTGCATCCCAGATTCTGTAGTTGGGAAATGATCTACCAATATCTGGGGTATGTAGATAAGTTATGCACACATGTAGTGAAGATGAGATGTTTGAATAGAATCCTGAAAAACTGGATTCACTTGATCATTACTTAGGAGGGCATGGGATCTCTGTTGAAGAAGCAAAAGAAATTGAAACTCAAAACCCAACATTGAGATGTAGGGGTTTTTGACAAAAATAATCATTTATATGAAATCCCAAAATATATTTGAATGATAAGTAGTGTGTTTGCCTAAGCAGTAGTTAGAAAATAGCTTCTTGGTCATCATTATTGACTGTCATTATATATGTGTATGAATTTCATGAATACTGAGTTAAATAATTTATAAATTTCTTCCAAGTCCATTATTCTATAATTCCTTGGAAGAGATTATATCTCTTAAAGATTCAGGCAGTAATATCTGTAATCAATCCATATTTAACTTAGAATTAAGAAACACGTTTCTCAATTATATTGAGTTAATACTGTAATAGTTTAGAGAAATAAAAAGACAGACTGGAGAACAAAGTTAGAATGTAACTGACCTTTACATAATTGTGCCAACAACAACAACAACAGAAGCAGTCTTCTCCAAACTCATATAAGAAAGATTAATAAAACACATTGATTTCCAAAGCTTTCTTGAAAGCTGGTACCCTTGTTTTTGGTAAAAGAACAATTAATTACCTTCTCAGGAAGGTCAGACACACCATTGCTAACAGGTTTGCTTGAGCTAGACCATCTCCTTAGACTTAATAATATATATCAAGCATTTCACATACACCTTGAACTTGACGAGTCCACTGAGAAAAAAATATTTTCCTCCTGATTTTATGAACTTAGCTGTTAAAGTTTTAATTGCACAAAAATTTGATTCGGGAGTCCAAATTTGGGAGCAATTCCACGTGACTTGTAAGTAAATATTTTATTATGCACACTCATGAATGTGCACAGAAACAGCTTCATTGAGGTGTTAGTAATATAATAACAAATACTTGAAGAAAAAAAATTATCTCAAAATTAAAATTCTTCTTGAAAAAAAGAAAAAAATTAATTCTTCCTTGAAAGGAGAAATATGGACATTATTTTCAGTGTCAACAGACATGATTTTTGTACATTTTATGATTTGAGTGCACAATTCTGATCAAACTGCGGAATCACTTTTGGTGCATCTGAGGTAATAATCTGCTGAGATTTTGGTAGGGGAAGAACTACACTCATGAGATATGTCACCCCTTGACAGCCTCTCAGTAATGACCTGATAAGAATTCTAGCCAAACAAAGGGAGACGGGTCAGCTTCTGGACGTCTGTGATAATTAATTCTTGTAAAATTACTCGTTCAAATCCTTCAGATTATGTAAATTGTTACAACAGCTGATCTTGATAAAGAAACTGGAGTCCTTCTGTTTCACAGCTTGGGGCTTTCATTACCCTGTTCATCACCTTAGTCCTCCTGTCATTCTTTGCCTTGAACTTGCCACCAGTTACCTCATGAACATGGAAACACCTTCTTTGTTCTGGAAACACTCGGCAGACACAATTCATTCATTAGTATTAATAGACACAGGTTTCTTACTTAGTGTTTGGGTAATGACTAGGTAGAGGACTAATGGCTTATTACATTCTGTTCCTGTATGGTTTCTCCTCATATTTCAATGGATCCCTATTTTCTTATCTATTTTTTTTTAGTTTATCACTTTTTTAAAAAAGAGAGAGTGAGAGATGGAGGGAGGGGAGAGAGAGAGAGAGAGAGAGAGAGAGAGAGAGAGAGAGAGAGAATTTTTTTAATATTTATTTTTTAGCTTTCGGCGGACACAGCATCTTTCTTTGTATGTGGTGCTGAGGATCGAACCTGGGCCGAATGCAGGCCAGGCGAATGCACAACCACTTGAGCCACATCCCCAGCCCAGTTTATCACTTTTTTACACAACATTCTACACAGGATGCCTAGCTAAGGTAGTGATAGGTTCTAGGATTTTACTAAGACTTTTTCCTATGTCACACTTTTCTCAGTTTTAGCTTCACAAAAATCAGTATTATTAATATCAATCCTCTAATATTCAAACAAGACCCTAGCTGTTACAACAGTTGATATGTGGATATATGGATTTAATTTGCTGATTAAGGACAATTTAGATCTTGGTGCTCTACTCCCTTTTTTGTATAATCTGAAAGAATGTCTACTGTCTCTGAGATATGGTCTTCTGAAATCGTTGCAATTTTGGCTCCATTTTATAATTTCTACAGTACCACAAAACTGTCAAGTCAACCATCTGCCATTTATTTGTGGAGCAATATAATAGATAGTGTAGCTCAATTGTCCTAAAGTTGCTAGCAAGCAAGCAAGGAAGTGATGATGAGTCTGGTATTGATTGACTCATGTCACATAGGAAAAAAGAGTGCTAAAATTATATGTCTGATATAAAAATAGAGGTCTGGAAAGACAAAAATATATCTTTTATTCTGTTATTTCCCAATAATGCTGTGGAAACTAGTCAATGTTCAAACAATTATTTACTGTGGTAAAGGCAGGATGGAGATGTGAGGGCACCTAAATATTTTATCAATACTTTATGAATTGCAAGGGGCTGGAGGTAGTGTTTATGCATAGACCGGGACATAAATAAATAAGAAATGTGGAACAAACAATGGCAGTTTTTAAACCTGTGAAGCTAATGGTTAAAAATGGCAGGCTGGAGTATAAAGAAAAGTTTTGTGGTTATTTCCATCAAGTCTCAAGAATTATGAAAAATTGATTTATTTAAGCTGAGGAAATATCGACATCAATTCAGTAGTTGTCCATTGAGTTTCCAGTTTGAAAACACTCTTGATATAATCATGCCTTAAGAGATGGCGGCACTTGGTAGATTTCTCCTACTTCTTCATTATTTTCATAGCTCAAAACACTTGAAGTTCTACTTAGTTGGTAAATTCTCAGGCTCCATTCCCTGCTGGAACTTCTAGATAAGTCACAAAGCAGTGTGTCTGGTTCCCCAGAGCCACCTCATTACCAATCCCCCACATCCTGAATGAACCTGCACCAAGAGTAAACACTGTGACTTGTAAAAAGATTATGCCACATCCCCTGATTAAAAACAGAAAAAAAAATTGGCTCTGACTAGTGTTTTGTGCTCATTAGTAAGTTTTGCTTCTCCAGGAGGAGATTGTTAATTTTGTTTCTTCCTCACAGATAATGATTCACTTATACCAACACAACTTCCGACTCTCAACTGAAGGCAAAATTTCCCAATGGCTCAATCAAGGCGGTGGATCTTAAAGTCCCTAGAAGACAAGCTTTCTGGATTTGATCTCTGCAGCAGTAATGTGCAGAGTAAAATATCACATTTTAGCACACAAATGGAGATTTCACTAATCATTTAAATCCAGCCTCCAGTTGGCATACAGCAGTATGCTATGAAGAGTCTCCTCTTATTATTCGCAAATGATGCTTTCTTATACCACACACATTTGAAATGTCTCCATCAATTTGATTTCTAAGAAAGTGTATTGCATTCCCTGATAAATACATTTTAATCACGTTAGTATTTAAACATGGATTTGGTCTCTTTGCAGAATGCGTTATGCAGTAAAGTGGAGGGAGGAAATCAAAGTGCTGGCAAAGAATTTTAGTTTCCTGAAGGAGACAACCTTAAATACATAGCTGAAAGAAGAGGAAAGAAGTGAAAATGTACTATTAATGCCCGTGAACTACTGAAATACGTAAACTAAAAATGTAAGACTGTTATATAATTGCATAGATAAATGTTCTGTAGCTATACACTAGAAAACTATTTTCAATATTCTGATAAAAGTCAGTTACTTTTATTTATTTTTTACATCAACAGTCATTTTTGTTTAATCCTCACTTCACAAATTCAAAAAGGCTTTACCTTACTATTTGACTCATTTTAACAATTTCATGTAAATTTGTCTTAGATAAACTTGCATTTATTGCAAGCAAAGCTTAATGCTGTTCCTTCTCCTGAGTTTAAACATATAGATACAGGCAACTCAAATAAATAATTTGGCAACTTGCTGCTATATAGAGAACACAGGATTTTTTTTAAACGTGGCAGGCATCAACACACATATATTGATCGTATGCTATTTAAATCATTATGTGTCTTCTTAACAATTGTTTTTAAACTTATGTAGTCTCTGTTACCTATTTTGCAGGCTAATTTTATAATAGCACACAAGAGTATGCTCTCCATTATAGTCAAATATTTTGTTCTCTGGCTCAATGCCCACCTGCTTGATTTGCCCATTTTCTCTCCCCCCCAATTTCCCATATTATGAGATTAGGTATCTTTTATTCTAGCCATAAGACTTCTGGATGTCCTTCCTGTTCTTGCATGATCTTGATCCCGGGTATATTTGGTGACATCATTATTTACTTGCATTTTGCCACACAGGAGACACATTTTTTTTAACTCCTGAACTTGTTGGAAATCTTATTACTCCATTTAAAGCAAGTTACCTATTGCTCCAAAGGATGACATCTGTGTGCTGAGGTCACAATAGAATCCATGTTCCCATTTCTAGTGACTATTGAGTCCCAGCAGCAACACCACCCTCCCTGCAAAATGGTGTTTCAACCTCTCTATCCATCACATGGGGAAGCATTATTTTGTATTTCTAGTTGGTCTGAACTGAACTTTAGTCATTTACAAACTACCATAATTTTCAGGTACATGATAATGAATATAATGTGTTTTGGACTCTGTGGGGATTCATATTCTTTATGCAACAGAGTGAGAAATAAAGGTGGATTTTGTGTTTGGGATTTATGAAACAACAACAAAATATTAATTATAAAAATTGATATAACATGGGTATTTCTTAAATACTGTTTAAATTTTGTTATTATAAATTAAAAGAAAAAAACAACAAAAATACACAAGCACAAAAACAGAACATCTTCCCTATTTCTAGTTTGGTTACAAAATGTTCCTTGAAAGGCCTACGTGCTACGGGCTTCATCCCTAATCCATGTTGGTGACAACTTTAAGAGGTGGGGCTTAGTGGGAAGTTTTAGTCCATTAAGGACATGCCCTTGAGGGGATTATAGGACTCCAGTCTCCTTTATTATCTCTTTTTTCACATCCTGGCCATGAGGTGAATGGTTTTTCCATGCATTGCAACTGTGATGTACTCTCTTGCCCAAGGCCCAAAGTCAGGGGATTAAACAAACATAGACTGAAACCTACAAAACTGTAGTCCAAAATAAACCTTTTCTCTTTATAAGCTGATTGTCCCAAGTATTTGTTATAGTAATAGAAATCAGGCTAAATTAGGTATAGATTATTCAACATATTTTATTACATGATTTATTCATGGGTATGCATTTTTAATAATATTTGTGGAGATTTAAGATTTTCAAATGACATAAAAATAAAGACAACAATAAAAAGATAAGTGAGGTTCTATACCAAAAATAAAAATAAAATTCTGTTATATAATAGTGATGCATAGGTGCACAAGATAGTAGATGATAATTTATGACCCACATCTATTTTCAATTTCTTTCATTAGAACTATGACTTAATTTTTCACACTTAAAAATATATTTACTCATGATTTTTGTCAAGTGTTTAAAGTTCAGGCCAAAGAGAAATACTTGAAATGTTATTTGGGACTTTTGGGATCCTGCTTTTAAGATACAAATCAGCTATGAGTAATTCTTTCTTTTCTCTGAGACCTTTAAAATAGAACCCTTCCTCATCCCCAGATAATATAATTGCAAAACAAAAGTAGTCCCCATCTGGGTTCTAACTTGTCTACTTATATTATGTTAGAAGTCCACTAATGCATGCATTTATTTGCCTTTTCTTAAATTTGTTTTATTACACTTAGAACCAATTAATCCTATAGGTTCTCCAGATATATTATCTAACAGAAATGTTGAGAAGAAACCACTGTAAACAAGAGCTATGGAATTTGCATTTTGTGCAGGGAGAATCTGTAAATCAAACAGGGAACATCAGGATATGGAATTAGAAAGCTAAACATAGATAACATGTATCTTGGTTCAAAAGTTATATTTTATTCTTCTCCTACTTAGTCTGTTAGGGCATCTGTAACAAAATACCATAACTAGATAGCTTATGGACAGCAGAAAATTATTTATCACAGATCTGGGGATTTGAATGTCCACCATCAAGTTGCTAGCAGTGTTTGTGTCTCGTGAAGTTCTGCTTTCCCATAAATGTCCCCTTCTTTCTGAGTCCCCACATGGTTGATAAGCCAGTGGGCTCCCTGGGTCTATCTCTTTTATAGGGGTCTCACCCTTATGATCCTATCATCATCCAAAGCCTCCTCACCCCAGTATTATCACTTGGGGAATTAAGTTTCAATATAGGGGTTTAAAAAACACAAATATTCAGATCTTAGTACAAAAACACCACTAATGGAAACATTTTTTGAAATCCTTTATGCTGGAGAATAACATGACTTGATACAGGCTTGAAAAAAGTCACTTTGGTTTCTATGTGGTAATATGACTGGTTGAGGATGAAATGAAAAGTTAAAGTGTTAAATCTATGAGGAACATACCATTACAATCCAAGTAGAGGGAGAGGGAAGGTAGGATAAGGTACAAAAAATTAGTGACATATCTGGTATTTAGCATTTACAGATATGATGATGAATTGGACATGCCTGATGTTATTAAAAAAGATAAAATGTGTATTGCTACAGAAGATTCCTCATCTCTATTCTTGAGTTTGCTGAAAGTTCGCAAGTTAATATTATAATACAGACCTTCTTCCTCAACTATGTAGACTTCATGCATATATATTTCTTTTATTTTATTCAATTCTATAATTATAATTGAATAAATAAATACAGAATCCTTCACCTGCCCATTTATCAGCAAACACTGATTAAACTTAAATTAATGATGACTGGGGTTTTAGTTCAGTGGTAGGGTATTCTCCTTGCACGATTGAAACATTGGGTTTGATCCTCAGAACCACATAAAAATAAAATAAAGGTATTGTGTCCCTCAGCAACTAAAAAAGTATTTTAAAAATGAATGAACAAATGAAGAGTAAAGTAATTGGCATTTTATGAGTGTAACTTGAATACCTTTGATGAACCAGAAAGAAGAGGTTATAGAAACATTTATAAAGTTTATTTGGAAAAACCAAGTCATAATCATCCAGTGTTTTAGCATGAAAAAAGATGTGAATGTGTTCTTCTATTGTATTCTATAAAACCTTGTGAATTCTATCTCTGATAGAGCTCAGAGAGACCTTATAATCTTTGTTACCATCAGAGAGATTATATCTCTATTAAAAGCAATAGACTTTGATTCACGGGCCTGTAGGAAGAAAAAAAAAAACAGTCAACAAAAAATTACTAGACCTGAGAGGCCAATGTGGAAAAGTAAAGATCTAGAGATCAATTCTCACCAACCATCTCATGTCATAAAACCAAACAAGAAGGGAAAAGATGAGATTCAAATATTGTCTCCAAATTTAACCATAGGTAAATATTAGATTTAAAGAAAAATGGATAAAATTGGCTTTTCTGAGGTTGGAATTGAGAGGACAAAATAAAAGCAATCACATGAACTCAAAGAATTGACATACATTAATCATAGCTCACGCTTCTATTTAGCCAGTTAATGGTTATGTATGGTTAATAGTTCAATGTACTCTATGATGGTGCAGTGACATGCAATTCTATCTCAATTACGATATTATAAATATAAAATTTGGACTTCAGATAAAAAAAATTCACTTATATATGAGGTTTTACCACAGTAATAAGTACCTCAAGGTACTACATGAGTACTTCTTCATATTTATTTTATGTCTTTTTGGTCTCTGAGCTCCTTGTAAGGCTTTGAAGAGTAGAACTGATTGGAAAGAAAGATTATTTTCTATGAAATCATATTCCAAGTAGGGAGAAATATCCATGAGAGATATTGCAATTTTTCAAGAGGGAAAGCTGATTTTTCTACAAAGACCCATAAAGAGCTTCAGTGGTGACATAAAGCATAAAGAATAATATGCTTTTTTACTCAGAGCAATGTAGAACTGAAGCCAACCTCTGCCATTTGCTAGCAGTGTGTCACGGGGGAATTTTTATTCAGTTATGTAACTACAGTTTTCTTATTTGCAAAATAATTATAGTAATTAACCCTAATTAGTAGTGATGTTGTAAAGAGATATTAGCTACATAGTATGAACACAATAAATATTAATTTTATTACTTTATTATCTCTTATTCAATATAATTTTCTTAAAGGAGCCTTAGGGTGGATAAGTAAAAGTGAAAAACATGAAATTTCAATTGATGTATGCCTTAAAGAACTGTTTGGTATTTTGTGAGGTGGGAGTTGGTAGAGATCAGATAGGAATTTACTTTTGCAACTTATATCAAAATACAAAGGAAAATTTCAAAAAAATTAAAAGGTACTACAATCTCATCTATACAACAAATTATGAAAACAAAGCCAGCTGGATAGAGTGAAAACATCACTTAGAAGTGTATGAAATATGCTGCATAGAGAGACTAATGAAGGTGGTAATACCATGAGAGAAATTCTGTAAGAGTAGGACATCACCTATACTATTCTGAATTTTTTTTTCTTGGAAGAGTGGTAGACACATGATCAAGAATATATTCAATTATTATTATTTTTTATATTTTAGTTGTATATAGGCAAAACACCTTTGTTTGGTTTATTTAGTTAAATAAAACTAATTTATTTCATTTTATGTGGTGCTTGGAATTGAAACCAGTGCTTCTCACATGCTAGACAAGTGCTCTATCACTGAGCTACAACCTTAACCCAAATTCAATTATTTTTATTTATTCAACTTAAAAGAAATCAAAATTCCTTTTGGTTATACTGGCACACACCTATAATCCCAGTGACTCAGGAGGCTGAAGAAGGAGAATTACAAGTTCAAAGCCAACCTCAGCAATTAAGGGAGGCCCTAAGTAACAAATTACTTACATTTTTAGAGATTACTTGGTTGAACAATATAAATCACATTTTGGCTTATACTGTAAGGAAGTGAGTACAGGTGTGTGTGTGTGTGTGTGTGTGTGTGTGTGTGTGTGTGTGTATGTGTGTGTATTGTGTACATGTAATTTGAAAACAGTTTAGTATTTGGTTTAATATAAAACAGAAGATGAAATGCAATTTTACAAGAGCAATAGAGGAATAAAGAAAACAATAGTAATTCCTCTATATATCACCAACTTTTCATTTCCACAACACTAATAATGGCATAACAAAGTGACTAAATTTTAGCTTAAGAAAGATAACTAGAATGGGAATATTATCTTATTTAATAATTAATTTTCTTCACATAGACAAAAAATTTTGACCATAGAAGTATCATTAACCACAAATGATGGAATGTTCTTGTTTCTACTGCTAAATGACTTTATTAATTTAGCACTTTATGGATTTCATTATTGGAATCAAACACAAAGAGCAGTCTGAGATATTTATTGTATTGTGGGGATATGAAAGCTACTTTTGAAAATCTCTTCTATTAAGTTGTAGATTTTTGTGATTTTAGCTGTTCTGTATCCTCAGCTCTTTCCAGATTGTCACAAAACTGAGGTCAAATAAATCCCAAATGACTAGAGCCCCATATGCCCATCATATAGAAAGAATTGTGAGATGTACCTATTAATCATTACACTGTGGGTATTGTGTGGCAGGTGCATGTCAGCAGAATAAAGTATTCAGCAGACAGACAAGATGTGTTCTAAAATGAATATGTCTTTTGTTACTTTTCTTTGAGACTGGATTCAATGGAATTTTGTTGCAATTTATTAACTAAAACTTTTTTGTTAACCAATAACATTTCTCACTTTAACATTTAATTAATTTTACATTTTTCTTCAAATATGATAAAGGGAAAAATAATAACTATATATGATTAAATCTGGGGCCCTATTTTTTAAAAAATTATGTGATTTTCCCAAATCAGCAATGATAATCTAGCTCCATGTAAAAATAATCCTGTAGAACAATATATACAAGGAGAAATGCCCATCTTCTTTCACATAATTATAAAAACAGTGTCTTAGTTCATTCAGAGTACTCTAACATTTTTGCCTTAAAGTGAGTAATTTATGAACTACAAAGATTTATTGCTCAATGTTCTTGAAGGCTGGGGAGTACAACAGCAAAGCACCTGATCTGACTTGGTGTCTGGTGAGGGCTACTGTTGGATTCAATGATGATGCTTTCTTGGACTGTATTTACATGGTGGAAGAGGTGAACAGACTGCCTTGATTATTTTCATACCAGCACTAATCCCATTCATGATCTCATTATTTCCCAAAGGCGCCCAACTCAATAATATCCCATTGGAGGTCAAGTTTCAATATATGAATTTGGGGAGAAAACATTCAGTCCATAGCAGGGAAGAACTTATGTATGAAGAATGTGTTAAAGAAATTTTCTCAAACTTTTTCCACCTGATCTTTTAAGAAGTACTTTTAGCTAAAGCAGCACATGTTGCTTTTTATCATTTATAGAGAAGAAAACTGGGACTAATATTATTTTAGGGTATTCCAGGTAGTATGGGTAGCCAGCTAAAGCCCAAAATCAAACGTGCATCTTGTTTTCTAGTTACACCAGGAAGCAGAGTATTTTTTTTCTTATTTTTTAATTTAATCAAATTTGTTACACATGATGGTAGAATGCAATTCATTTCATATTACACATACAGTGAACAATTTTTCAAGACAGTGATTGTACACAAAGTATTTTCACACCATTCTTATCTTATACATTTCCTTAGGAGAGTGATATCTAATCTAACACATTCCACCATCATTCCTACTCCTTTGCCCCCTCCTTTCCCCTCCCTCCCCCTTTGCCCTATCTAAAGTCCCTCCATTCCTCCCATGTCCCCCACATTGCCATACTGAATCAGCATTCTCATATCAAAGAAAATATTCTACCTTTGCTTTTTTGGGGATTGGCTTCCTTGCTTAGCATTATATTCTCCAACTTCCTCCATTTACCTGCAAATGTCATGATCTTATTATTATTTTTTTTAATGGTGAGAAATGTTCCATTGTGTATATATACCAAACTTTCCCTATCCATTCATCTACTGAAGTGCATCTAGATTGTTTCCATAATTTAGTTATTGTGAATAGTGCTGCTGTAAACATTGATAAGACTGTGTCTCTGTAGTATGATGTTTTTAAGTCCTTTGGGTATCAACTGAGGAGCTGGATAGCTGGGTCAAGTGGTGGTAACATTCCAAGTTTTCCAAGGAATCTCCATACTGCTTTCCAGATTGGCTGCCTTAATTTGCAGTCCCACCAGCAATGTATGAGTGTACGTTTTTCCTCACATCCTCACCAACAATTATTGTTGTTTGTATTCTTTGTTAATATATTTATTTTTTAGTTGATGTTGGGAACAATACTTTTATATTATTTATTTATTGTTATGTGGTGCTGAGGATCGAACCCAGGGTCCTGTACATGCTAGGTGAGCGCTCTACCTCTGAGCCACAACCCCAGCCCCTGTTGTTTGTATTCTTAATAGCTTCCATTCTGACTAGAATGAAATAAAGTCTTAGAGTAGTTTTGATTTGCATTTCTCTGTTAGAGATGCTGAACATTTTGTCATATATTTGTTGATTGATTGTATATGCTGTTCCGGGGAGTGCCTGTTCAGTTCCTTGGCCCATTTATTGATTGGGTTATTTGCTTTGTTTATTTGTTAAGAATTTTGGGTGTTTTCTATATCCTAGAGATTAGTGCTCTGATGTGCTTGTAGCAAAGATTTGCTCCCAAAATGTAGGCTCTCTATTTACCTCACTGATTGTTTCTTTTCTGAGAAGAAGCTTTTTAGTTTGAACCCATTCAACTTATTGATTCTTGGTGTTAATTCTTGTGCTACAGGAGTTTTATTAAGAAAGTTGGGGTCTAGTCCGATATGATGGAGATTTGGGTCTACTTTTTCTGCCATTAGGTGCAAGGTCTCTGGTTTAATTCCTAGGTCCTTGATCCACTTTGAGTTCAGTTTTGTGTATGGGGAGAAGGTCTACATTACAGAAAAAATATAAATAGCAGGTAGTATTCCAGTAAATCTTAACTACATTATATTAAGCATTTAAAGTTTGTCGCCAACTATTTTAAGTGTGTATGTCTGTGTTAGCTCATTTCATTCTTATAACACTTTGTGAAATAAGTACTTTTTATAATTTAAGAAACTGAGGGCAAGAATTTTTATTGTTTGTTCAGGGCTAGCCAGTTATTAAGTGGTAGGGTAAGACCATGATATAAACCAGGATTTTTGATATTATTATTATTATTGAGGATTTCTCTGTTGTACACACACACACACACACACACACACACATTTCTCTACCAAATTTTCCATCTTTCTACAAAATAATTTTATATCATCTCTACTTAAAATCTTTTCTACTCTATAAAATTTTTGCTTTTCAATTTATTTCCAACTCCACAGAGAAAAACACGAAACAAATAAGAAAACAAACAGAAAACAATCAGAAAAGAAATCCCTCATGTTCCCAATACCACATCAAAACCAACCCCTACAAGTGAACCTACATCTGTTTCTCCTGTAATCTGGTGTCCCCTGAGGCTGTCTCCAGCCAGCTCTCTGCCCTTACAACTTGAGGACTCTGTACTACAGTAAACCCTCATCCTCAATATTCCACATCATTAGCGTTTATGGTACAATGGACCATCCTAAAAACACATATTAGCTGAGCTATTTTCCCTGTAAAAAATAATGAAGACACTCGCTGCACATCACATGCCACTCCATTAGTACGTGGCTCATATTTTCCCCTTTATGAAAAAGTACTTTTTAAACAGTTTAAGCCAACTGCCATCACTTTCCACCCATGTCTCTGAAGTTAATCTTATAAGGATCTCTTTCCCTTGATTTCCCCAGCCTACTCACAAAGATTCCCAAAAGATCCTTTTAGAAGATATCTAAAGTTGCGTCATCCCTCCATTGGAAAACTTCCATAGAGTAAAAGCCAGGATCAGCATGGTCCATTTGGCTGTTTTGTTCATCTTTCTCGTTTCCTATTCTTCAGGCACATGTAGTATCATCTCTGTCCCCAAATATGTCAAGTATAATCTGACCACAGGACACTTAGACTTGCTGTTCTCTCTACCTCTAATCCTTCGCAGGCAGATAGCTTTATGCTTAACTCTTTTTATTTCTAATTACTGCTCATATTTTATCTAATTAAAAAATACTCCCCCTTCCAAATACCATAAAATAAGAATTTTCAACAATCCTTTGTATTTCTTATTTTATATGATTGCTTAATTTTCTTCATAAGCCTGTCATTAGCAATTTAATATATAGGTTTATATGTTTTTAATTTAGCTCCCATGTATTTGTTAGCTCCATGAGGGAAATTATTTTGACTATTTTATTATTTCTCTAGTTCCAGAATGTAAAATAATAAATATTTCTATTTCAGAATAATAAATAAAACATTAAAAATGTGTATATTTTATTCTTCTGAATCTAGAGAATATCATGTTGTGTGAAATAAGGCTATCCCCCCAAACCAAAAGCTGAATGTTTCCTTTGATATGAGTAATTCACAATAAAGACAGAGGGTAGTTAGGGAAGGATGGAGTTACTTTGGATTAGGCAGTAAGGAGTAAAAGGAGGAGGGGAGATGGAGTTATGAAAGATAGTAGAACGAATCAGACATTATTACTGTGTGTGCATATACCACTACATGACCAGTGTGATTCTACATCATGTACAACCGAAAGAATGAGAAGTTATACTCCATTTATGTATGATGTGTCAAAGGTCATTCTACTGTTATGTATAACTAATTAGAACAAATTTTTTTAAAAAAAGAAGAAAAAGAAAAAATCTGTATACATTAATAAGGTACTGTATGACACTGCATGTATGCACTGAAATAGACATTTTAAATGTTTGTTTTTCTCAAATATGTATTACTTCTGTATAGTGAAAATATTCAAAATCCTTGCTCAGGTGGTATTTGTAGTTCTGTGTGCCTGACTTATTTTATGTAAAAGGATGATCTCCAGTTCCATCCAAATTGTAATAAATGACAGGATTTCATTCTCTCTTAAAGTTATGTTTTATTAGTGCATTATGATTAACATAATAGTGAGATTGAGTTTTACATATTAATATGTGCACAAAATATAATTTGCTTTCTTACATTCCCTAGAACCTCACCTTTCCTTTCCCTTCTCCCTCTCCTTTCCTTTCCATTCTCCCTCCCCTGGATCTCTTTGCCCTACAGTACTGGTCTCTCTTCTATTTTTGTGAGATCTCTCCCCTTTTTAAAATTATTATTTTTTCTCTCTGCCTTCTGCATATCAGAGAAAATGCTTGACTCTTTGAGTTTCTCAGTCTGGACAATTTCACTTACCATGATGCTCTTTAGTTCTATCCATTACCAGATAATGCCATAATTTCATTTTTCTTTATGACTGAGTAGAACTCCATTTGTGTGTGTGTGAGTGTGTGTGTGTGTGTGTGTGTGTGTGTTTACATACCACATTTTTTATCCATTCATGTGTAAACACCTAGACTGAGTTCATAACTTGGCTGTGGTGAGTTGGACTACTATAAAATTTGCAATGCACTTATCACCAGAATATGATGATTTTGGAATAAATATCAAAGAGTGGGATAGATGAGTCAAAGGGTGGTTCCATTCCTAATGTTTTGGAGAATATCCATTCTGCTTTTCAGAATGGTTGCAGTAAAGTGCAGTCCTACCAAAAATGTACAAGTGTACCTTTCTTCCAATATCTTCAAAAACATTTATTATTATTTGTGTTCTTGATAATTGTCATTCTGTCTGGATTGAAATGAAATCTCAGTGCAATTTTTTTAAAGAGTGTGTGTGTGTGTGTGTGTGTGTGTGTGAGAGAGAGAGAGAGAGAGAGAGAGAGAATTTTTAAATATTTATTTTTAGTTTTTTTTCGGTGGACACAACATCTTTGTATGTGGTGCTGAGGATCAAAACCGGGCCGCATGCATGCCAGGCAAGCGCGGTACCGCTTGAGCCACATCCCCAGCCCTCAGTGCAATTTTTATTTGCATTTTTCTGATTGCTAGGGTTATTGGACTTTTTTTTATATGTTTCTTGGCCATTTGTATTTCTTCTTTTGAGAAATGTATCTTAATTCTTTTGCTCATTCATTGATTTGTTTATCTATTTATTTATTCTGATGTTAAGTTTTTTGAGTTCTTTATATAATTCTGGATAGTAATCTGCTATCCCAAATAGCAGAAGAGCAGCTGCTATTATTTGCCTTTATCCCATGTTCCTCTTTCATTCCAATTATTCGTTAATGTGGTCCCTAAACATTGTGCCAGAGTTGTTTTTTTTTTTTTTTTAATTATGGTTAAGGTTACTTATTTTCTTTTCATTAATTTTGTCTCAAGTTTCAAAGACTCTCTACTTTGTTTATTAACAATGGTATTGAATCTTCAGTCCTATCTGTTCTGTTACAGAGACTTTCAACTGACCATTTTATTTGATTTATTGTGTCTTCTAAGATTTCTGATTGATTATTTTTCTATATATCTATCTCCATATTGAAGTTTTTATTCATATCATATTTTGGCTTCTTTATACATTTATTTTTCTGTGTTCTCTTGATATTCATTGCTCATTTTAATAATAATTCTTTTGAATTATTTATCTGGTACTTCACCCACTTCAATATCTTTTAGGTCATTGCTGATGAATTATTAATAATAGGAGGCATTGTGTTAGCTCCTTCTCCTAATATTCCTTGCATTCTTGTGTTGGTCTTTAAGCTTCTGTTGTGATAGATTTCTCTTCTACTTTTATTGTGGGCCTTTTTAGGGCACAGATGTCTCTTGCCAACATGTTCTGTGATATCAGTTTCTTGTGAATTTTTCAATATGTTTCCAAATGGGTTTTGTCGTACACAGTTCTTTGGTGATGATTAATTTATTTCAATACATCATATCATGCCATAGCTTGAGGATTTAACTGTCTGTATATATCACAGAAGAGTAGTGTCCATCTGGTAGATCTGGCAACTGTGTTGAATACAAGAGGGTATGTGAGATAAACCCTCTGTGATTGCTCTTCTTCACTCAAAAATTTTGCAGTCGTTATAGTTTAGATATAATGTGTTCTTAAAAACTCATATGTAAGACAGTAAAGGAAAGTTTAGAGGTAAATTGATTGGGTTATGTAAGTTTTAAACTTACCAGTGCATTAATCTACATTTACTAATTAATTGCATTGTAACTATAAGTAAGTAAGGGGTAGCTGGAGCAGTTGAGTCACTGGGGGCATAACTTTAGGGTATATATTCTGTTCCTGGTGAGGAAAATCTCTCTGCTTCCTGATTGCCACATCCTGACTGTTTTTTTCTGGCATGCACTCTGCCAAGCTGTTCTGCCTCCATGAAGCCAGCAAGGAGTCAGCCATCTATGGACTGAGACGTTTGAAATCATAAGCCTCAAACAAATGTTTGCTCCCCTAAAATGATTCCTGTCACATCTTTTGGTCACAGTGCAGAAAAAGCTAACTAAAATAATATTTTAAGGGGTATGGGAATGATCTAGATTAACACCCCCTCATTGGTATGGTTCTACAGCCTTTGTGTGAATTCTCTCTGTTTGTGCTGTAGGAGTGGATGTCCATGAGGGGCACCTGCGATTTCTGCCTAACTGTTCCTACTTGGTGACTGGTCATTAGTTTGGAGGTTTTGCCTCCTCGATTCCTTACATTATTGTGCAAGTTTGAGTGTGGTTAGTTTGTGTGTGGAGTAAAGCGTACTGTCTCTTGGCTGCAGTTAGCTTAGGAATAGAATCTCTACCTTGTGAACATACAATGCTCCAGTGTTTCCCAGCACGAAAAGAGGAGTAATCTCCTTGCTTGAATTCTAGGGAGCTACTGGAAATTCACCCTTCCTCTGATCCCTATTCTAGATCTTAAGGTAGAAATTTCATCATTTTCCCATTCAGTATAATGTTAGCTATTATGTTATTATAAATAGTTTTCAATATAGTGAGGAATTTTCCTTCTGTAACTAATATGTTCAATGGTTTTATCATGAAGAGATATTTAGTTTTATCAAATTTATTTTCTGCATTTAGTGAGTTGATCATATGGTTTTATCCTTCATTCTGTTGATGTCCTGTATTATGCTTACTGATTTGCATCTACTGAGCCATGCTTCATCAATCAGGGTTGAATCCTATTTATCATGGCAAAAAAATCTTTGTAATACGATGTTGGATTCAGTTTGCTGGTGCTTATTTAATAATTCTTCATTTATGTTTATTAATTCTTCATTTATGTTTATTAAAGACATTATCCTGTAGTTGTATCTGTTTTGTTGCATCTTTTAATAAACATTTCCTGAATAGAAAAAAAAGTAGATCTTTCACCCCTTAGCTTGCACATAATCCCTACCAATAAACTCTAAAGTTGATACTCTGTACAAATTTCACTCTTCCATGATTCAGGAAAATTAGGTATGCTGCATTCTCTATCATATCCAAAATGATAGTTAACTTTTTGGGGAGGAGGGGAAATACCAAGAATTAAATTCAGGGGCACTCGACCACTGAGCCACATCCCTAGCCCTATTTTGTATTTTATTAGAGACAGGGTCTCACTGAGTTGCTTAGCAGCCTCACTAAATTTATGAGGCTGGCTTTAAACTCTCAATCCTCCTGCCTCCACCTCCTGAGCCACTGGGATTACAGGTGTGAACCACTGTGCCAGTCCCAAAATGTAAGTTAACTTCTATCTCCTCCATGAATGCTCTCTTGAAAATCTGAAAATGTCAGACTAAAGGTGACAATCAATGATGGTTCCATCTCAATACCTTAAGTGCCTTAGCAACTCCACCATCATTTTTTTCCCTGTGACATTTCATTTTTCTTTATGATTACTATTTAACTGATTGATAATTCCACAATGCTTAAGGTTATATCTTGCAGTTTAATCATGCTTGGTTTCATCCATTTTTATCTTTTTTAAAATTTTTATTTCCATTTCTATTTTTTGTTTTGTTTTTAATAATTTTTTTTCCTCATTTTCATTAAAAAAATGTTTGATTTGGATGAAGATTTTTTTACTAGCTCCTTTAGGTGAAATCTTACATTATTTACCTGAAAATATTCTTCATTTCTATTTTAGGAATATTTTAGCACACTTTTTCCTATAAATACTCTTTTAATCTGCATCCCACAATTTTGATATATTTTATTTTTATATTCATTTAGATCACAATATTTTCTAATATTCCTTGAGGGTTACTTTCTTACTCACAGATTACCTGTGTCACATTGTTCACTTTTCAAATAGTTGATGTTTTCCAGCTATTTTTGTGTTAATTAATCTCTATTTTATTTCAGTTAAGGTCCAGTGATATACTTGTGTGTTTTCAGTTTCTTTAATGAGCTGTGTTTCTTGGGCTCAGAAAATTTCCTCTACTGGGCTGGGCATGTGGCTCAAGCGGTAGCTTGCTGGCCTGGCATGCGTGAGGCCTGAGTTCGATCCTCAACACCACATGCAAACAAAGATGTTGTGTCCACCCAAAAACTAAAAAATAAATATTAAAAAAATTCTCTCTCTCTCTTTAAAAAAAAGAAAAAGAAAAAAAGAAATTTCCTCTGCTGTTGGACAGACTTGAACTGTGGGCTGCACTTTATATAGTACTATATTAGTACTATATAAAGTACTAATAGTTCTGTACAAATAGTACTATAAAAACCTATAATATTGCTACTAATAACCTATTTGATTCATGTGAAGTTCAGGTGCAATCCTGAGAATTGGGGTAAGCTCGTGTAGATTTAGGGTTCATCCTTTCCTAGGTCCTTACTCCTTCATCCCATGCTCTCCAGATCCCAGGATTTTCTTTTCCTGGTGCATCCGGCCAGAAAAGTTGATATATCTCACGGTTCTAGTTCTTTGTACTGTTTTCTCATTCATGCAATTGGTCAGAGAGAAGCAGTCATTAAAAAGTAGGAGAAAAATTAACAGGAAGCGGGGTGGAGGGTATGGTCTGTAATCCCAGGAGCTGGGAAAGCTGAAGCAGGAGGATGCCGAATTCAAAGCCAGCTTCAGCAAAAGGGGAGGCGCTAAGAAACTCAGGGAGACCCCTTCTCTAAAACACAAAAAATGCCTGGAGATGTGGCTCAATGGTTGAGTGCTCCTGAGCTCAATCCCTGGTACCACCCCCTGCCCCCCTCCCCTCAAAAATAGCAATAAGCAAACTTGCTTCAATGTGCCTGTACAATAATTTAACAGAGAGAATATATCTTTATTTTTGGTGGTATTAGCTGCATATCACCTAATAAAATTCTTTCAATCTAGAGCTACAGTATTCCCAACCACTACAGAAAATAATTGCATGAATAATTGTAAAAATTGCTATGTAATAAGGTTGTTCTGTGTTCAGGAGCTATGTGCAAACATTAATATACATAACCTGATTTTATCTTTATAGCATGATATTAAACAGAATACCATATTTTTCAGAGGAAGACTCCAAAACCCAATAGATTGAAATAGCTTGCCTAGTGTCATCCAAATAGTAGATGGAAGAGAAAGTCTAATACAATTCTGCCAGACATCAGCTTATTTTCTTTATAAAAATGACCAAAACAACAATTCAAATCTTATTAGGAAACTTTTATTTAAAAAATGGATGCAAAGAATAGAATTTTAATAAAGCAAGATCATCAGGTACAGTGAAAATTAATAGATTTCATAATTATAAAGAATGGGAGAAGCATACCTAGGGATTATTTAGAGAGAGAGTTTGACATGAGATTCAGTAGCTATTTATGAGAAAGGTTAAATGAAAGAGGGTCAGAGAAAGGGAGAGCGATATTATTTTCATGATGAATTTGTTTTTGAAGGAAGTCAATAAACATTTTCTTAAATATGTCTGATTGTTAGCAAAGTCTGTGGGTAAGATATTTTAATGAAAATTTCAAAATACTTCTAAAGTACATTGTCATGTTTTCCTTGGGTGCATATTTAAAAAAAACTATATTGAAGATCATAAGCAATTATTACTAACATACCACACTAAAAGCATGGTAAAGTAAATACTATAATTGAGATCTAAAATAAATCCTTTACAACAGAGTCTAATAAAATGCACATTGATATTTCCTCATTTTCTTGAATCTCAGAAATAGAATTTTATATGTTATATACATAAATATCTGTGTCTAAAATGTATGATAGTTATAAATACATTTAGACATATATTATTTTTTATATCTTTATACAAATTCTGGCACTTCTATAGGTTAGCATCAGCAGCATTATAAAGTAGATCTTTTACAAAATAAACACTTTATACAACAAGCACATTGATAAATACCACAAAATCATCAACAAAATGATAATTTCATACTAATACTATAGATGTTAGAAGTTCAGTTTTTATCTGAATCAAAAGTTTAATAGTTAAGTTCAGTTTCTTTAAAAAATGTTTATTTCAAGGAATAAAATTAAACTTTACATTTATTTTGACTTTAACTATTTCTATTTATATATCTGTTCCTTTCTTTGTGGCTTTCACTGATCATCATCACCATCATAAACGTCATGCTAAGTTACTTTTGTGAGCACACTCTTTTTCAGGTTTTTTTTTTAAACATAAGTTTTATGTAAGAATGACAATAGTATTATGAAACAAGTTGCTCATTTCACACATCAGAGTATTAGAGCTCAGAAAGGGTTTTTTTGTTGTTGTTGTTGTTGTTTTCTTCTAATTCACACATCCCTAAATGATGCTTTTGGAACTCAACTAAAGTTAATCAGACACAGAGTCTAACCATAGAGCCTGTCCATTAAGCTATCTTACTTCAACTATGAGTCTATCATGTTTTCTCTTGAATGTTAATGTGAAACATGGGTGTAAATGCAGAGTGACTTTGTAAATAAGGCATATGTTCCCAGTAAATGTGAAAACATTAGTCTAAATAAAATTACACAGGATTTTAGAACATATGAATTTATAGTTTGTCTTAGTTATTTATTTTATACATAAGTATGTCCGTGCTTACTCTATATTCCTAGCAAGATCTACATAGACTCTGAGTCACTACTTCTGATATATAGATCCATCTATTTAATAGGGATTTCTTGGAAATATCTAGTAACTGTGTTGAATAATTATTTTTCGCCTTAAATAATATGCAAATGAAACTTTCTTACCCCATAATAATTTTATAACATCCCATGGCCAGATAAATAAATAAATAAAATCACTTGTGAATATTAATGTGAATTTCATACTTTTATATAAAAATGTGTAATATATACTGTCAAACAAATCAAGTTGGGGACTTCATATGTGTTAAATAAAGCTAGGCATTTTTAGGCTTATTATACTTCATTAAATGTGGAAGAGAGAATGAAGTTACATGTGTGCACATACAAGGAAAGATCTTCAATATACTTTTATTAAGTGAAAAAAATCAAGGCACATAAGGATTATAGTTGCTAAGTTTTGTGTAAGATATCTGTAAAAAGAAATCATCTGTAGGAAAACAAGTTGTTGCCCATTAGAAGTGAGAAAAATCCCAAGTCTGAATCCAAGTCCTTTCAACTGGTCTTCTTGGTGAACCAGTTTCATTACATAAATAGATTAAGTTCTGGTTCTTTCTATAAATTGCAAACCTTTATTTTCCCCTGTATTTATGGACCTAACAAATGAAGAGATGCTTCTGAATACATTTGCCATATTTCTATCATTCTTTTAAAAACAGTATCATCTAAAATCATCATCGTTATACAAAGTACATGTATGAAGAATTGGGTGTTAACATACCTTTTATACAAACAGAGATATGAAAAATTGTGGTATATATGTGTATTAAGAATTGTAATGCAAAAAAAGGTACATGTATAATGGCATAAATTAGCATGAACATACTTTATATACAGAGATACGAAAAATTGTGCTCTATATATGTAATAAGGATTGTAATGCATTCCACTGTTGTTGTGTATTTAAAAAAATAAAATAAATAAAAATAAATAAAATCACACTCCTCAAAGTAAGAGAAACAGATCACATGTTAAGCAATAGAAAAAGCAAAAATAAACAAATAATGATTTCTTAATATTTACAGCTATGACATAGAAAATAAGTACAGCGCCTGTGAAATAATTGAGTTCAATAATCAACACCAGGTAATACTGGCATATTTTGGTATTCTAAGTAACCAGGTATTCAATATCTATAGACTGACTTCAGGATGGGCAAAGCCTATACTCCTCAAAATCCTGACAAATTTAGAAAAGGTATCAATTTGTGGTGGAATGTTCATTAAAGCCAGAAAAAAATATATGATATAGATAGTGTTTCTTTAAAACTGAGTCTTGATGATTTGATAAACTGCGATTATCTGGTACCTCCTATTTCTACTTTCTTGATATTTCTCTTATGACATATGGTGACAAAATAAATCACTTTGGATTTGTTTTTAATATACTAACCTGAAAAATATGTGACTCCCTGAAATCTTATTCTTGTAAATGGCTCAAAAATCATTCAAATCTCAGCACTATTGTCCCATAATTGCAACCAGGAATTAGGTTCTTAATGCTACATAGGTAATAACCATATTTATGGTCATGAGTAGATTTGGTTTGAAGTAAGGCCATATCTCATTGAATCAAAAAATTGCAAAAATCATTTTCTTTTATGAGCAAATTTGAGGGAAATTCCCCCCTTAGTAGTATAATAAGAGAAAGAGTATATTTTAGCATGAATTTTAAAACATTAAAGTATTAAATTCTTTTGTTTAAAGAAATAATCTTCTTGTTGATCATCAAATTGCAGAAAAGTTAATTTCAAAAAACATTAAAAACAACTACAAAAAAATAAAAGAAAAAAACTTAGACTAGAGTAGATTAAATTCTTTTTTTTCCAAAAAGGAATTAAATTTATTTTAGTAAATAAGAATTTGGTCTTATTAACAGTTGGGCACTTTATTTAGGTTATAGTTTTTATTGTCTTTTTCTGGCTGTTATGAAATCATAGTCTGTGTTAATCTAACAGGTCACTCAACAGTCTGTGAGTGAAATTTGAGAGGATAGGTCCTCTGGAGTATGATGTCAGAAGCCAGTGACCCGCCAGCTCTCTGGCCCTTCTCTAGAGAAAGGCCTCTTCATTTAGTCATCAGTGGATGTCCCAAGCTGTCCAGCTAGAATGCGAGCAGGTTGACAGAGGGCACCTTGACATTCGCTCAGCTGGGCAAGAGGCAGGGTGTTCAAGCTGTTGCATATGACCTAAAAATTTCTATTTTCCACTGATTTTATTTGCCTTATTTTGTATAAACATAAGGAGTTTATTAATGTGACTTCTATGGATTCAGATGTTTGTGTTCACAGTCAGAAACTTTGTGACAAAATCAGCTTTGTAAATGGATGAAAATATGTTAACCTTTTCTTTCATAAGTGATAGTCAAAACTTGTTCACTTACATAAACATCTTTTCATTACACACATTTTAAAAATCTCATGACTGTCAGTCACTGAAGGTATGGAACAAATGTTATGCAGATTCACAAAGCTGTTTTTCATTAGGTTAATTTACCAGTTGGGTTCACTCCTTTGGGCTGCTATGACAAAATACTATAAAGTTGTTAATGAACAACAAAAGTAAACTTCTCATAATTCTAGAGTGTAGGAGGTCCAAGAACAGGGGTTCAGCAGGTTCATTGTTTGTGAATGCCTGCTTAATGGTTTGTACAGGGTACGTTCTTGCTGTGTACTCATAGGTAGGAAGTAGGATGGGAGCTTTCTGGGGTCTTTTTATAAAGGTACAAATGCCACCCATGAGATCTCTACCCTCATGACTTTCTCACCTACCAAGGGCTCCAACACTAATACCGTCACTCTCAGATACATAGCATTCGGACTATGGCACCTGCATAATGATATAGATGTGAGGCAGAGGCAGAAAGCTCACAAGTTTGAGGCCAATCTCAACTATTTAGGTAGGGCTTCAGCAACTTACTGAGTCCCTGTATCAAATTAAAAAAATAGATAGGTCTAGGGATGTAACTCAGTCCTAAAGCAACCTTGGGTTCAATTCCCAATATACCTCCTCCCCTCAAAAAAAAGAATTAGGTGTGAATATGACTGTGTGTGTGTGTGTGTGTGTGTGTGTGTGTGTGCAGTCCTGAGTCACACAGCAATATACTAGTCAATGACAATGTGCATAAATGATGGTGTTCCCTTAAGACTATAACATAATTGAATTACTTCCATCTAATAAGATTGGTATTCATAATAAATTGTATTGCAATTTATTGCTCACATTGAATGACCTGCAGCATCTACTCTTGTGCAAGTGTATTCTATGATGTTGACACAATGAAGAAATTAGGAATGATGATGCTCAGAAAGCATTCATCTTGTTAAGCAATGCATGACTGTACACATATGAATATCTATGCATACATACTTGCATATATAGTATTCCATTGTACTTTATCAGCCCTTTGTCTCAAAAGAGTCCCAATGAATATATATTCAGGTTTGCTTGATAGAACTTGGTAAACCCATGGGGCCCTAACTAGAGTAAGGTATATTACATGCTTGTATAGGTAGATAAAAAATGATTCAACCATCATATATAAATAAAACAAATTAAGAATAAAAATAAATATAAAGTCATCACACACATATATACACATAAGAAAAAAAAAACCTTGGGAAACCATGTGTTAAGTCAGGAGAGAGCATATCAAGTAAGTAAATACAAAACCAAACAATGAACCATACAAAGTGTTCCTTTGAATTTTTCCTTATGATTCATATCAAATTGCTGTACTTTTTTATGAGATCAAGTATACAAAAATAATTTGTTTTAGGATATTTGGAAATTTGCTGAACATAATTTTATATGAAGTTTCTCTACTCTGTTTTATATAATATCACCATCAATAATGTTTAAAAAACAAGGCTCCTGACATAGAATCTACTAGGTAACCACATAATGATTCGAAAGAATATCAAGGGAAAGTTTAATAAAATATTTTGTTTGGACTATTTTTCCTGATTTTTAATTTGTCCTTCTTAGGTATACGTGACTATAGAGTGTAGTTTTGGAATATTACACATACATGGAGTATAATTTATTCTAATCAGAATCCCACTGTTGCAGTTGTACATGATATATATGGAATTTCACTGGCATACTCATACATGAACATAGAAAATTTATGTCCAATTCATTTCAAAACATCTTTTCTATTTCCATTCCCCTTCCCTTCACTTCCCTTCATCTAATCTAATGACCTTCTATTCCTTCTGCCCCACTCATTGTGTGTTAGCATTCACATATCAGAGAAAACAGTCACGTGACTTTGGTTTGGGGAGATTGACTTATTTCACTTAGCATAATAGCCTCAAGTTCCACTGATTTGTTTTTCTTACTCTATTTTCTTAGCAGTACAGTCCTGTTCTGCTTATTTTTTTTTTTGCATTCTGATCTTTATTTTCCTCCTTTATCTCTAATATCTAAAGATATTTCAGTGACTATTTTTTGAAAAATTGAAAGCCACTCCAGGGTTACATTTCATAGTTCACAGGAGGTTAATTTGCCATTTGCAGTAAGTTATTCAAACTATTTATTTATTCAAACTCAGATGCCACTGTACTTAGCAATCTACTACTTTATATTTTATAGTTATTCAAATGCTATGGCTAAACAACTTCCACTTCTTCATGGATTTCTTGAATAGATCAGAAAACCTAGATTTGATAACATTTTAAAGGGATCATTGGAATAATATTTCTCATTTCTGGCCTCTTCTGTAAATAAGATTCTAGAGAATAAGAAAACTTTCAAACTAATGAGTACATAATAGATTAAGACAACAATAGTAGTCAACTAATTTTTTCTCACGATGTAATTTTGTGAATTTTTTTAAATCATTTTAGACAATGAACATTACATGCAATGTTAGTTATTCAGTTTTTTGTTCCTCCACCAAATATCAAGAACTTTGGGGTGTCAGTTCTTAAGTACCTGCAATGAAGAAAATGTTATAGACCAAGCATATTCTCAATATACCTTACCCTCTTCAAGCCTGCAATAAATAGATATCCATCAATTCATAGCATATAGTTCTTGCACTTACCTATCCCCTAAATTTATTGAAAAAGTGTAGTTTTGGAATATTAAATTTATTGAAAAAAGACACATTAAACACATACCTGTGCCAAGCACTGTATTGGTTACTTCTGAACAAGGAAATGACCAAGTTTAAGTTTAAATAACAAAAATAGATTAAGAAGAAGGTGATCATATGCTAGAAAATACAAAGTTACCCAGTAGGAAAGCAATATATTTTGTTTTGTTACCTTTTTAACTATACAAGGACAGTATGTATATGAAAGACCAAAATAAATAATCTAGTGTGAAATACAAGTATTAGAAAATGAGCCAACCTGCTGCAGTCCGGCTGCAGCAAAATAACTGGGGGGGCGGGGGTGACGAACAACTTGTGTACATTGATAGAGCAGGAGTGGGAGCCCTTTATTGTAGGACAACAGAGGTATTTATACATTCCACAAAGCTTATCTAATTAACATAAACTAGATACAGCAGTCAACCAATAAGGAATCTCCACACTTAATGGCTTGCTGGTGTTACTTCACAAACCACTCCCTCTGGCATTTTGCCAGGTGTCATCCAGACTTATTTACAGACTCTAACATTTCTCTGGCTAAATGCCAGGCGCCATCCTGACTTGTTTACAGACTCTAACACCAACCTGAGGACAAGGAGCTGATATATTCTGTTTATTATACCATCTGCACAAACCTAAGGAAGTTATAAAATGTTTTTGTAGTTTCAATGCCTTTTGTTACTGAACACATAATTCTAATGCTATAGGGACAGGAATTTGCTTAATATTAGGTTTATATATGATCCAGGCCACTTGAAGTCCATAATTCACAATAGCTAGACTGTGGAACCAACCCAGATGCCCTTCAATAGATGAATGGATAAAAAAAATGTGGCATTTATACACCATGGAGTATTACGCAGCACTAAAAAATAACAAAATCATGGAATTTGCAGGGAAATGGAAGGCAATAGAGCAGATTATGCTAAGTGAAGCTAGCCAATCCCTAAAAAACAAATGCCAAATGTCTTCTTTGATATAATGAGAGCAACTAAGAACAGAGTAGGGAGGAAGAGCAGGAGGAAAAGATTAACATTTAACAGAGACATGAGGTGGGAGGGAAAGGGAGAGAAAAGGGAAATTGCATGTAAATGGAAGGAGACCCTCATTGTTATATAAAATTACATATAAGAGGCTGTGAGGGGAATGGGAAACAAAACAAGTAGAGAAATGAATTATAGTAGATGAGGTAGAGAGAGAAGATGGGAGGTGAGGGGAGGGGGGATAGTAGAGGGTAGGAAAGGTAGCAGAATACAACAGTTACTAATATGGCATTATGTAAAAATGTGGATGTGTAACCAATGTGATTCTGCAATCTGTATTTGGGGTAAAATGGGAACACGTAACCCACTTGAATCTAATGTATGAAATATGATATGTCAAGAGCTTTGTAATGTTTTAAACAACCAATAAAAAAATCTACAAAAAAAAAAAGAAAATTACTAAATTTGCATTTGAAGTACCAAAGCATAATTAAGATGAACTATTCTGATCTTGTATGGAGAATGAAGCTGAATGACATTCTTCATGCTTTGAGACCAAAACAAACTTGGCCACAAATAATGCTAATGAATCAGAGAATATAAAAATCAAGTTAAAAGAATATGGCTAATGTATTAATTAGGTATACATTATTTTTTTAAATTTATGGTGTAGTATTTTATTATGATTTCGTATAAAAAAGGTATATCCAAGAAAACAAAATTGACTGGACTTAAATAAGACTCACTTTAAAGTTAGTGAGGACAAGTGTTTTAAAATAATTTTAAAACTAAGAAATGAAGTCCACAAAAATATGTTCTTTCACTTTTTTTAGACCTTTTCTATAGAATTGGACATAATATGTTCATAAAAATTTAAGTAAAAATGATAGCATACTTTATTATTATTTATAGGTATATAGAAACACAATTACATGATAATTATTATCAAATGTAAATTTGTTATGCTGTTTTTATTACTTTGGCTTTTAATATATATGAATAAGTGATAGAAGTATCTTTATTATCTTTATCATCAGATATGAACAAAAAGGGGTCTAAATGCTTCATCAATTCAGTTGGCCAAGAGGGATCCTAACAAGAAGCTCTGCTCACAATTGAACTTCATGCTGATGTCAGAAGAACTCGGACCAGCCAGGTCTAATTGGATTTTCTACATAGCTAAATTGATCAGAGCTTGTTAAGACTGTCGATAACAGTTCTCCCAGTTACTCTCTTTATCCCACTCTTGTATATATGCCCTGTTAAGCTTGTGCTCATGCTGGGCAAATTGGCAGACTGTGATTGTGCAAGAGAGAGAGAATGAAGAAAAAGCAAAATTATTCGGATATTTTCAGTTAATTTATTTCCCGCCCACCCCAAATGTCCTGGCACAGTTATTTTTTGAATGAGTTACCATGACCTGAGTATTGGAGTATTTGAGCTCTGCCACTAACTGAAAGGATTTCTTGGTTTCTCAATGCATCTTTGATAGATGGTCTATAAAATAGGAGTTCTAGATGTCGGAAAATATTGTGTGATTTAAAAATATAAAATGCTCAACACTGTATCTTACAAGTATTTCCAAAGTACCAGCTCATTTGTTTTCCTCTTCAGAGTTTCCAGTTTTCTCTGAACAGTGTACATTTTCTCACTTTTTCTTGCAGTTCTGGGATTTAACCTAGGATCTCATGCAAGCTAGGTTAGCACTCTATTTCTGATCTACACCAGGCCCAATTTTTTTAACTTATGGCAAGGGCGGGGGGATAACATAATGGCATTGACACTTAAAACAAAAGGCTACATTGTTCCATATTATAGGTAAAGAAGAAAATATTCACATAATATAGAAACTGTGATTTAGTGAACCACACATATGAGAAGAATCCAGAGTTGTTCCATGTTTTTCAGTAGGTGTTTAGTTCTCAAATTTCTAAATGCTTTTCTGAGAATGCATTTTTTATTTAAATCAGTTTGATAGCCAAAAAGTAAGAAAGCAAAACTTTATATTTCTACTTGAGTCTTTGCTGTTTTGCAAAAGAGTTAAAATAGATATACATAAAAGAAAAACAAATATTCATTATGGTTGCAATATGCTGAAATTTCAAAATGTAGCTTTTATAATCTATCCTCCATTTAAAACACAACACAATGAAAGAACATATGACCCCAAATCTAATCTTTTGCTGCTTAACTAAAGAATGGATAGTGAAACAGACTCAATGAGAAGTTAATACAATGTTAGCACACAAAGAAAATATTCTCAAGAACATTTTACCATATAAAATATAGTCATAGTGCTATTCTAGTTTTACTGCTACTCAGCGAGCGATATTCCTGCTCCCACACCTTAATCATGATTGCTGTGCCTGTCCAGGGCTCCAAGCTTCAGCATCAGGGTGGGTCTTCCAGCTACATGCCCATGCAGGACTACCAGGTACCTGAGCAGGACCACAGGCAATAGCACCCATGCAGAACTTTCGGACACCCATCTGAGCAAAAACGACTGACACCACTCCCATGCAGGACAACCAGGAGTTTCCCACACACAGGGAATCCAGCCACCAGGACCCCTCGCTACTAATGTGGGGCTCCCCGGTTGCTGTCATCTTGGGACTCTGCAGCAAAGGAGATAGTTTCCTGTGTGTAGTAGCCTGACTGCAACCTGAGAACTTCACACAGGCTCTGAAGTCACCTGACAGACACACACTAAATGTCACAGAGCTTGTTTCTGAATGCATAATCTAACACCAAGGCCCTGTTCTCCCCACTTGACCTGACATCCCATCGCTGAAAGCAGGTGCCTTAATCTTGGAACACCTTTATTTCCATCTTCTGTGTGGGTAACTTCCATTTTGGAACTCTGGCTGGCCAGGTGCCCCGTTTCTAATTCACCCCTCTCCTCAGCAGCCACTACCCCAGCACAGTGACACCCTGGTTACCTTCACCATCCAGAGCATGCTGATACCAGCTGACAACAGAGGACACCACCTATTGGAGGAGAAGGGAAGAAGAAAAGATACTGATCTTCAACCAGAACAACCCTCTTTCTTCCTTCAAATTTTATTTATTTTTTCATCTCCCTCTCTTTTCTCTGACCTTCACATCCCCAACATATGTAAAACCAAGTACTTTGAAAGAGTTGAGATTTTGAGGACTGGGATGTCTGAATAGTGTATTACAGTTGTATTGTATATTCATTTTTTTTCTTTTTTCCCACCAATTTCTAGTCTTAACATTTTTTAATTTTTTTCTTAATATATATGTGTTTGTTTTTTATACTCTACTGTCTTCCCACTGACTTGTCTACCCAAAATTATTTCATCTCCCTGTTCCTGCTGTTACTAATCTTCCTCTTTAGATTTCTCCTTCACACTTCCTAATATATAATAACTGTATATTCTCACCTCTTACCTTTGCAGCATATTATCCTAGTCCTCACTCTCCTTTCTTTGTCCACCATCAGAAACTGTAATCCCTCTACAAACCTACTGAGTATATTGTAAATAATAATTTAATTCACCATTTCAGTATATTTTGACCAAAGTGTAAATATCTTAATAGCAAACATTTGTTTTTAGGGTGTACATTGTTTATATTTGGTCCTTATAATATTGTCCTTCACCTCAAAGGAGAGGTATTGGATCCCTACAGGGGTACTATAAACCTATAGAATAAAAATAATAATGCCTCTGATTCACAGTGCTAGAAGGGAATACGCACACACAATATGAAAAAACAAGGGAAGAAAGTGCCCTAAGTAAATCAAGATACCACATTATTAGAATCCATGGCCAATACAATGGAAGAAATGACAGAGAAGGAGTTTAGGATGTACAAGAATAAATTGTTCTGTGAATTAAAAAGTGATATAAGGGAGCAAATACAAGCAGCAAAAATAATTTTGACAAAGAGCTACATAAACAAATACAGGAAGCAAAAGATTACATCAATAGGAATATAGAGGTCCTTAAAAAAATTCAAACAGACACCCTTGCAATGAAAGAAAGAATAAACCAAATTAAATGTTCAATTGAAAGCATTACCAACAGATTAGACCACATGGAAAACAGAACTTCAAACAATGAAGACAAAATATGTAATCTTGAAAAGAATGTGGACCACACAGTGAAAATGGTAAGAAACCATGAGCAGAATATTCAAGAAATATGGAATAGCATAAAAATACCAGATGTAAGAGTTATTGGGATAGAGAAAGGCATAGAGTTCCAAGTGAAAGGAATGAGCAATCTATTCAATGAAATAACATCAGAAAATTTTCCAAACATGAAGAATGAATTGGAAAACCAAATTCAGGAGTACTACATGATAACAAATGTAAGAAATCACAACAGATCCACACCAAGTTATATTATAATAGAAATGCCTAACATACAGAATAAGGAGAGAATATTAAAAGCCATGAGAGAAAGAAATCAGATTACATATAGGGGGAAACCAATTAGATTATGTGCAAATATTTCAACCTATACTCTGAAAGCTAGAAGATCTGGAACAACATGTATCAAGCTCTGAAAGAAAATGGATGCCAACCAAGAATCTTATATCTAGCAAAATCAAGCTTTAGATTTGATGAAGAAGTAAAAACTTTCCATGATAAACAAAACTTTAAAGAACTTACAACTCAAAAGCCTGTACTACAGAACATACTTGGCAAAATAGTCCATGAAGAGGAATTGAAAATCAAGAATGAAAATCAACAAAGGGAGGCATTACATTAAAGGAAAAAACTAATCAAGGAGAAACCAAGTCAAGATAAGTATAAAAATGGCCTAAACTCACCCACTAAAACACTAGACTGGCAGATTAGATTTAAAAGAAAAAGACCCAAAAATATGCTGCTTCCAAGAGACTCATCTCATAAAAAAATATATCCACAGACTGAAGGTGAAGGGTTAGGAAAAATCATACCACTCACATGGACTGCAGAAGCAAGCAAGGGTTTCTATCTTCATATCAAGTAAAGTAGACTTCAAGCTAAAGTTAATCAAAAGGTTCAAAGAAAGATTATTTTATACAGCTTAAGGGAAACACTCATCAACGAGGCATAACAATAATAAATTTATATTCCCCAAATAATAGAGCGTCAACATTCATCAAAAAACTCTTCTCAAGTTCAAGAGTCAAATAGGCCACAACATAATAATTATGGGTGACTTTAACACGCATCTTTTGCCACTGGTAGATATTCCAAACAAAAGCTGAACAGAGAAACTATAGAACTCAATAATATAATCAATAACTTAGACTTAGCTGACATATATAGAATATTTCATTCTCCAGTGAACGAATATACTTTCTTCTCAGCAGCACCTGGATTCCTCTCTAAAATAAAATAGACCATATATTATGCCACAAAGCAAATTTTAGCAGATATAAAACAGTAGAGATACTACCTTGCATTATATCAGATTATAATGGAATTAAATTAGTAATCAATAATAAAATAAAATAAAAACACTACTCCAACACATGGAAGCTAAATAATATGCTACTGAATGAACAATGGATTGCAAATGACATCAAGGAGGAGATTAAAAAATTCTTAGAGGTGAAAGAGAACACAGATACAATGTATCAAAATCTCTGGATCACTATGAAGGCAGTACGAAGAGGAAAGTTCAAGTTAACATTACAACTCAGAGACATAGAAAAAAAAGAACAAATCAACACCAAAAACAGTAGAAGACAGGAAATAATTAAAATAAGAGCTGAAATCAATGAAATTGAAACAAAATAAATAATTGAAAAAAATTGACAAAACTAAAAGCTAGTACATTGAAAAAATAAATAAAATTTACAAACTCTTAGCCATGCTAATAAAAAGGAGAGAGAAAATTCAAATTACTAACACACATGATGAAAAATAAAATATAACAACAGACACTACAGAAATACAGAAAATAATTAGAAATTATTTTGAAAACTCTACTCCAAAAAATAGAAAATATCGAAGGCATTGGCAAATTTCTAGAGTCATATGATTTGCCCAAATTGAATCAGGATGATATACACAATTAAAACAGATCAATTTCAATTAATGGAATAGAAGACACCATCAGAAGCCTACCAACCAAGAAAACCCTAGGACCAGATGGATGTAGAGCCAAGTTCTACAAGACCTTTAAGGAAGAAATAATACCAATACTTGTCAATTTATTTCAGGAAATAGAAAGACGGAGCACTTCCAGACATGTTCTTTGAGGCCAATATCATCCTGATTCCAAAACTAGGCAAAGACACATCAAAGGAAGAAAACTTCAGACCAATGTCTCTAATGAACATAGATGAAAAAACTTTCAATAAAATTCTGGCAAATTGAATACAAAAGCATATCAAAAAGGTATTGTACCACAATCAAGTGGAATTCATCTTAGAGAAGCAAGTTTCATTGGACATAGGCAAATCAGTAAATGTAATTCATCACATTAATAGACTTAAGCATAAGAACCATATGATCATCTCAATAGACAAAGAAAAAGCATTTGACAAAATACAGCACCCTTTTATGTTCAAAACAGTAGAAAAATTAGGGATAACAGGAACATATCTCAAAATCGTAAAGTCTATCTATGCTAAGCCCTAGGCCAACGTCATTCTAAATGGAGAAAAATTGAAAGCATTCCCTCTAAAGACTGGAATAAGACAGGGATGCCCTCTTTCACCACTTCTATTTAACATAGTTCTTGAAACCCTGGCCAGAACAATTTGACAGATGAAAGAAATTAAAGGGATACAGATAGGAAAAGAAGAAATCAAATTAGCAGTATTTGCCAATGATATGTTTCTATATCTAAAAGACCTAGAAGTCTCTACCAGAAAATTTCTCGAACTAGTAAATGAATTCAGCAAAGTAGCAGGATACAAAAATCAACACCCACAAGCCAAAGGCATTTCTGTATATCAACGACAAATCCTCTGTATGGGAAATTGGAAAAACTACTCCATTTACAATAGCCTCAAAAAAAAAAACTTGGGAATTAACCTAATAAAAGAGGTGAAAAACCTCTGCAATGAAAACTACAGAACACTAAAGAAAGAAATTATAGAAGACCTTAGAAGATGGAAAGATCTCCCTTGTTTTTAGATAGGCAGAATTAATACTGTCAAAATGACCATATTGCCAAAAGCATTATACAGATTTAATACAATTCTAATCAAAATCCCAATGGCATTACTCATGAAAATAGAAAGAGCAGTCATGAAACTCATCTGGAAAAATAAGAGACCCAGAAAAACTAAAGCAACCTTTAGCAAGAAGAATAAAGCAGGTGGCATCATTATATCAGACCATAATACTATAGAGCAATAGTAACAAAAACAGCATGGTATTGGCACCAAAACACACTGGTAGACCAATGGTACCGAATAAAGGACACAGAGATTAACCCATAAAATTACAATTATCTTATATTAGACAAAGGTGCCAAAAACATGCATTGGAGAAAAGATAGCCTCTTCAACAAATGGTGCTGGGAAAACTGGAAATCCATATGCAACAAAATGAAATTAACCCCCTATCTCTCATCATGCACAAAACTCAACTCAAAATGGGTCAAGGACCTAGGAATTAAACCAGAAGAGACCCTGCTTTTAATACAAGAAAATGTAGGCCCAAATCTCCATCTTATCGGATTAGGCCCCTACTTCCTTAATAAGACTCCTATAGTGCAAGATAAAAATCAAGAATAAATAAATGGAATGGATTCGAACTAAAAAGCTTTCTCAGAAAAAGAAACAATAATGAGGTGAATAGAGAGCATACATTTTGGGAGCAAATTTTTACCACTTGCACATCAGATAGACCACTAATTTCTAGGGTATATAAAGCACTCAAAAAGCTAAACACCAAAAAAACCCAAATAACCCAAACAATAAATGGGTCAAGGAAATGAACAAACACTTCTCAGAAGAGGATATATAATCAATCCATAAATGTATGAAAAAAAGTTTTCAACATCTCTAGCAATTAGAGAACTGCAAATCAAAAGTACTCTAAGATTTCATCTCACTCCAGTCAGAATGGCAGCTATTAAGAATACAAACAACAATAAGTATTGGCTAGGATGTGGGGGAAAAGGCACACTCATATGTTGTTGGTGGGACTGAAAAATGGTGCAGCCAAATTTATATTTTATTTGACAGCAGTTTGGAGATTCCTTGGAAAACTTGGAATGGAACCACCTTTTGACCTAGCTATTTCACTTTTTGGTGTATATACAAAGGACTTAAAAACAGCATACTACAGGGACGCAGCCACATCAATATTTATTGCAGCACAATGCACAATAGCTAAATTGTGGAAATATCCTAGATGCCCTTCAGTAGATGAATGGATAAAGAAAACATGGTATATATACACAATGAAATATTACTCAACAATAAAAAGAATAAAATCATGAAATTTTCAGGTAAATGGATGGAGTTGGAGAATATATTGCTAAGTGAAGTTAGGCAATCCCCCCAAACCAAATGCCGAATGTTTTCTGTGGTATAAGGAGCTGATGCATAGTGGGGTGGAGAGAGGGAGCATGAGAGGATTAGCTGAACTCTAGATAGGGCAAAGAGGTGCGAGGAGAAGAGAGGGGAAAGACAGTAATGAGATGGACATCAATACCCTAAGTACAAGTATGAAGACATGAATGGTGTGAATATACTTTGTATACAACCAAAGATATACAAAATTGTGCTCTAAAAAGAATTCTCAAGAACATTTTAACATATAAAATATTGTCATTGTGCTAGTCTAGATTCACTTATTTTCAGGAAACCAATAAATAGATGTAACTGTCAAAAAAATGGCAAAATTATGAGATTGCTATTGGCAAAACCAAAGTCATGTGGAGTGCTGAACAAAAATTCATGAAACAGAGGCTTTATATTCCCTAGAGTATGTATAATTTCAAAATCACATGAACAGTAATAGAAATTATATAGCCATTAGCAAGACAATAGATAGTATTATTTGTATAGTTCATTTTAATTCCAAGTTCTGGCCCATCAACTGTAATTGATATGAAGCTAATATTAAACCAGCAGAGAAAATGAGTTTATTCTGAAAATATATGCTAATGTGTAACAGTTGTATGTTTCAGAGACTTGAATTCACTTCCTTGAGATTATCTTAATATGTATACTAAAGTATTATAATGCAGTAGAACATGCCATGTTTATTTAAGCATCCAGTAGTTGTTTGCATCAAGTATGACAGAATGTACATCTGATCTAGGTTAAAGAAGCCACATCTCTGAATAGGCTCAGCCTATTACTTGAGTGACAAGGAAATAAGGTTGAGCCTTTCCAAAGTCTGAATCATCATTTGTATAATAATATAAACTTGCATACAATGTGTCATAAAAATTAGATGTGAAAATGTATATAAACGGGGGAAAGATTTTAGGCAGAATTAATTTCATGTCTTCCTCTCAATTTATGTAATCTCTTCCCCTCTTTCTCTCCCTCTTCTTTTGTTTTAAATGGGTAAAGCTTTTGAATCTATTATCAATGCCTGTTGCATTTCTTCACACAGTGTCTAGTTTTTCACTTTTTAGATATTCTATGACTCTCCCTTGTCAAATTTTGAAACCCTTAAATCTTTAGCCTTTTGAATTAAGAACCGCAAGCCTTCAAGTGATGTTTGGTTTAATTTTGTTTTGGAAATTATCTTTTCCCTTTTTACATTTCCTTAGCATTCTATGTATATTAATAGATAAAATAGATGTATTCTCACATACAGATCGAGTATCCGTTATCAAAACAGTTTGGAAACAGATGTGCTTGGTATTTTCAATTTATTTTATTTTTGAGTATTTTAATTTATATAATGCAATTGCTTGGGGATGGGTCTCCACTCTAAATATGAAATTAATTTGTGTTTATAGACCTTGTATGGGCAAACTTACTATGAATTCATACAACATTTTAGATACTCTTGTATATGAATCCAAGTTGCATGATGTGAAATTTTCCACTTGTGTTCTGTTGGCACTCAAAAGTTTCAGATTTTTGGATTAGGCGTGTGCAAGCTCTATTTCTTATGTTATTAAGTATATTACTTTTCTCTACCAACTGAACTATATCCCCAGCCCAGTACTTTATTTTTAAAGTGTTTCTTCTATAACATTTTTGGGGGGAATTTGTTTTGATGCCACATTAAACATTATTGACTTTATTTAAATGCCCAGCGAAAACTGATTATGCATATTTTGAAATTTGCTTCACATATTCAAATTAATTTTAAGCAACATTCGTAGGTGAATTATTAGTCCTAAATCCAAATGAGAATATTGTTTCCTTTCTGTTCCATAGTAAACACAATTCTAATGCCAGGGAATAAATTTCTGATGATTACCTCTTCTGAATGAGGTTCTCTTATTGCCTCAGCCTTTGCTGCTGCGTCACGTCACAGGCCTTCTGTGCTCAGATAGCTGTGGTGCAGGTGGGTGGACAGCTCTGTGTTCTAGGTATTAAAATATAGCACCAAAGAGAATTCTCTTTCTTCTGCCACTGCTTCTGCTTCTGATAGCATAAATGTGTGTTGAATCTAAGGGAAAAACACTTTCCTATGATATTGTCAATACAGTCTGTGGATGTGCCTTCCTTGGCCCTGTTGCTGTTATCACTGAGTTGTTCCAATATGCTTTTTTGACTTCAGAAATTAGTCTCTATTCTTATTTCTTGGGGCTATCACATTTTTTCCACCTCTGATACCAAGTTTCTTTTATTTTTGAACTTGTGTGTGGAATCCCTCATGGTTTCCCTGATGTAGCGAGGAATCCATTATTTCCATAAGTAAAAAGTACAATTTTGTAAGATCAATTATATGCATGGAAGGGAGAGGATGCTGCAGAAACGTTTCTCATTTGCTATTGATATTTTCCCTCAGTGCCCCTCTGAGTCCCCTTAGTTTACACTGAGACCTGTGACATCAGGAAACCCCCCCCCCTTTCTGTGTTTCATTTGCTTCCTTCTTCCTTTAATCCACTATAGTCTGCTCAGATGTTTTACATTTCTCCTGTCCCCCAGGGTGCCTTTCTGCCTCCCAGCTCTGTTCTGACTCAGTTCTCCAACAAGAGGTTGTAACTGATTTTCCCATCAAATGGGATGAGGAAAAACACTTCAGGTTGTTCAGATCTGTCAGTGGGGGCTCAGGGAATGTGGTGAGAGTGATGGGAACTGCCCAACTCGAATCAATATGCAAACACAAACCAAATATCTATATTGTTCATGCCAACAGCCACTGTGAAGGTTCATGTTGCTCTATTTTGTTAATGGTGGAGGATTTTTGATGTGTTTTTCAATATCAACAAAGACCTTAATTTATTTTTCCTACCTTGACATCAAGTCCTTGGATGGTGTTAAAACAACCTTGATCCAGGAAGTGAGTGAGAGAGTTAGCAACTCTATACTGATATATGGCATTTCAGTGAGAGTCTCCAAAGAAGGGATACTACACTTTTAGCCCTATTTAACAAGTCAGCTTTTTAGGCGATAATACTTAATCTTGAAATACAAGTTGTAAAAGAGGAAGATAAATAACACAAAAACCATACATATTTTAAATGTAATAATAATCTCAACTAAGTACAATATATCTACTGTGAAATCCATCATAAATGCTAGAACATTTTTATTTGAAAGAAATAAAATGTTTATAGTATATCATAATGTCAAAATTAACTACCACCCAAATGACTCAAAGTTACTCTTTTGGGGATGTCTCATAACCAATTCTAAGTTTACTCAGCAATAAATATAAAATTAGTAGATTTTGAAGCAAAAGAATTAGCTTTGAAAATTACTTGTAGAAGCCATTGCTGATGAGTCCTTGAAGTCAATGAAAGAGGGTTCTCAGTTCTCATGTATTTTTCTTTTCTTTTTTTTCTTTTTCTTTTTCTTTCTTTTTTTTTTTTTTTTTTTGTTTTTGGAACTGGGGAATGAACTCAGGGGCACTTGACTACTGAGCCACATCCCCACCCCTGTTTTTTGTATTTTATTTAGATACAGGGTCTCACTGAGTTGCTTAGTGCATTGCCACTGCTGAGGTTGGCTTTGAACTTGCGATCCTCCTATCTCAGCCTCCCAAGCTGCTGGGGTTATAAGTATGCACCACTGTGCCCGGCTTCTCATGTATTTTCCTTCCTTTCTTATTTGTTTCCCCCTTCTCCTTAATAGCCTACTCTATTCAGTTTCTGGGATACAGTTCAGCGGCAAAAAGCATTATAAAGCATCCTACTAACTTTCATGTCACAGCTAAAAACCTGAATATATTTTTCAAATTTAATTATTAAGGTTTAATTTGCTACTTAATGACTACTAACATGAGGATTCCTTGGTAGAAACAGCCCACAGAATAGATTCAGTCTCTGTGTCGTCTTCTGGCAATTGGACCTCCTCTGTGCACCATGACGAGACTGCCAAGGTTCCCACAGCTTAATTGTATGGGGAATGCTGCAGGACCTTCACTACATTGTACAGTAACAGCAAGGTACCTGAATGAAATGTTTTATCCATTAAAGATATTACTAATATAAACTTTCTATTTTACTATTGTGTCATTTTCTATCTGTTCTGTAATCCCTCAAAAGTTCACTAAGCTATATGATATTGATATTTGTGAACAAATATTTAGTGTTCTCTCTTTCTACGCATTGCCTTTCAGATAAAGAAATAACATTTTACTTGCATTTACCATAACAACTATCATTCATTTGAATTTTAGAAGACTGTTGCTTATTTTGAGACACTCATTATTGTTTGAAAATATGTAAGTGGCATACTAAGTAAATCAATATCCAATCTTTTAATTTTATATTTAAAATACATTCAAGCTATGCTTCTGAGTTTTCCTAATGCCCTAAACACTAAATTGGAGTGCATTCTGAAATCATACATTAAAGAAAAAAAATCTTTGAATTAGTAACTTAAAGTTTAGCTTTATACACCAAGGAGTTTTACTCATTAGCAGGTAATTTAAATTCTTTCTTCTTCCCACCCCTTTTTACCACAGGGAATGCTAAATTTGTTTTTCAAACTCTTCTTCTGAAATGGGAGGTGGCAAAAACAGTACAAAAAGTCAGAATTTTAGGACACAGAGTCATTCAGCAGACATGATTCCTCTATGAGAACTCTTCTTCTCTTTCTTCTGTGTCAGGATGAGCAGGTGGCAAGGCAGAGCATCATATAAGACAGACCCACCTAGAACCTCCTGCAATACCATGGGTATATGTTAATTTGCTCATTCAACCAGAGCAATGTATCACAGACTTGGTCAAAAAAACATAAATGTGTTCTCTTACTATTCTGGAGGCTCAGGACCCAAGATCAAGGTGTCTGAAGAGTTGATTACCTCTGAAGTCTATCTCCCTGGCTTGTAGATGGCTGTCTTCTCCCTGTATTTTCAAAAACCTTTCTTATGTGAAAGTCTGTTTCTTAATACCCTCTTTATCTAAGGATAGTAGTCACATTGGATAGGAACATACAATCCCCGCATTGTAACTTAATTTCCCCTTTTTGCCTGTATCCAAATTCAGTCATAATCTGAAGAGGAAAAGGATAAGAACTTTAGTATATATATATATATATATATATATATATATATATATGTGTGTGTGTGTGTGTGTGTGTGTATACATGTGTGTGTGTGTGTGTGTGTGTGTGTGTGTGTGTGTGTGTGTGTGTTGGGTACAATTAATCCCATAACAGCCAATCAATTTTCTTCTCACTACAAAGTCAACCTAAATCAATTACCCTAATTACCCTATGACTGACTGTGCTGGATTGGTGAGGCTACAAGTCCCCTAGTGCTTCTGTTTACTTAGATAATGGGGAGACTAGGAGTTCTGTTAGAAACTGGGGTTATTATGACAAAAACTTTAAACATAAAAAAAAAGTTCATCTAGTTTTGTGGATGGGATCCTGAATTTAAAGTCCCTTACAGCTCTGAGATCCTATAATCTTCCCTTTCTAAATAAAGGTAGGGTACAGAAATGGCAATATTTTCCATGAGTTCAGCCTGGATAGGGTATGACATAGATGATACAGAAACATGAAGATTAAATTTGCCTTGTGAAGTATTCATAGGCTTTACTATCAAGCACAAAAATATATGATGGTGTGCTTTTTTCAAGTTTTTGCTAAGCTAGATATCTGAAGAATGCTCAAAGATTATTACACATTAATATCAATTTCTATTTTCCTACTGTAAAATTTACATTCCCAAGGACATTTCTCATGTAGATATAAAATACTGAAGATTTTTTCTTTTTTTAATTTTGAATTTCTTAATACTGTTCTATTTGTAAAATGTGTGTCCCATTCTTTTAAAAAAATAGTACATGATACTTATACATCATGGTGGAGTTTATTTGGAACATAATCATAAATGTATATTTCATTTCAATGTGCAATGCTACCCCTTTCCCTCACCCTTATCTCTCTATATCCCCTTTCTCTTTACTGATCTTCATTCTATTTATTTATTTATATTTTAAATGATACATCAAAGTTACATGTATAATATATATTATATATTCTTAGACTTTAATTGATAATGTGTAATGGCTAATAAAATGCAATAGAGTAATGGTTTTGTTTATTTTATTCAATTGTTATATTTTGTTTATTTTGTTTTACACACACACACACACACACACACACACACACCCCTATGTATGAATACCTTGAGATGTATTAACATGTGCACCTGGTATAATTTGGCAAACTCTATTTCTCAGTTCTTTCCCTTTCCCTCTTCTCCTCCTTCACCTTTGATTCCTCATTTCTGTTCTCTGGATCCTGATCTGCTTTCTACTTTCAGGAGATCTTGTTTTTCCTTTTTCCTTTCTAGCACATGAAATAAAACATTTCAGCCTTGCCTTTCTGAATTTGGCTTATTTCACTTAGCATGAAGTTCTCTAGTTTCATTCATTTACCAGAAAATAACATCATTTCATTCTTTTTTATGTCTCAATTAAGCTCCATTGTCTGTGTATGTAAATGCATGTGTCATTGTCATGTGTATATAGACTTACACACACACATATGGTTTCTTTATCAATTTTCTTTATCCTTTCTTATAATGATGTGCACCTGGACTGGTTCCTTAACTTTGCCATTGCCATTGTGCTGCTATAAGCATTGATGTGCCTGTTTCATTACAGTATGCTTATTTTAGTTTCTTTTTTTTTAAAATAAATATCAAGAAGTGAGTTAATTGGGTCATATTGTATTTCAATTCATAGTCTTTCAAGAACTCTCTATACTCCTTTTCAAAGATGTTATACTAATTTGCAGTCTCATCCACAATAATAAGTGTACCTTTCCCCCAACATTTTTGCCAGTAAATATCATTATTTGTATTTGTGATTATTGTCATTCTAAATGGGGTGAGATGAAATATCAGTGTACTTTTTTGATCTGCACCTCTCTGATTGCAAAGATGCTTAACAATTTTTCAAATATTTGATGACCATTTGCATTCCTTCTGTTGTTCTTCGGATCCTCTAGTTCTGGAATCACCTCATCAGCAAACAGATAGGTTGAGTACTTATTGCCTATTTGTATCTTTTAATTTCCTCCTCTTCCCTAATTTTTCTGACAGAAATTCAACTACCATATAGAATTGAAGGAATGAGCATTGGCATCCTTATTTTCCCCCTGACTTTAAAGGAAATGAGTTCGATTTTTCTCCATTCGGTATGATGTTGCTTTGGGTTTTGCCACATACAGCCTGTATGATATTGAGGTAATCTCCTTTTATATCTAGTTTCCCTAGTGTTTTTTGTTAACATGAATCAGTGCTGAATTTTGTCACAGACTTTGAATGCATCTATTGAAATAATCATGTGATTTTTTGTTCCTGAATCTATTTGTATGATGAATTTCATTTATTGATTTATATGTGTTGAACTGACCTTGCATCCTTGGGATGAAACCAACTTGATCATTGTATACAATCTCCTGAATGTGTTTTTGGGTGTCTTTTGTTAATGTTTTATTAAGGAGTTTTGCCTCTTGTCCATCAGTGATATTGATCGGTAGTTTTCTTTCCTTGTTTTTTCCTTATCTGGTTCTGGTATCCCGGTTGTACTTGTTTCATGGAATAATTTGAGGAGGACTGACATTATTTCTTTGTTAGACTTTTGATAGAGTTCAGCAGAGAGTCCATCTGGTTCTTGGATTTGTTTTGTTGGAATACATTTTTTGTCACTGCTTCAGTATGATGGTATAGGTTTAGTTTTGGACTATTTAAGTTTCTATATCCTTCTAGTTCAATTTGAGTAGGTAAAATGAATCTAGAAATCTGTCAATATCATCTAGATTTTCTAATTTGTTGTAATACACATTTTCAAAGTTATCCTTAGCAATTTTCTGGATTTCAGAATATCTGTGGTGAGATCTAATTATTCATTTAAAATTGTGCTGATTTGGATCATGTCTCTCATTCTGTTGGTATGACCAGGGGTTTTTTCAGTCTTGTTAATCTTTTTAAATAACCAACTCTTTGTTGCATTTATCATTTGTACTTTTTAAAAATTCTCTACTTCACTAATTTTAACTCTAATCCTAATTATGTCTCATTTTCTCCTGGTTCTGGAATTACTTTGCTCCTGTATTTTCAGGGCCTCTTTAGATTTTTATTTCAGATCTTTTTTTCTTTCTTTGCTTTTTTTTTTTAATGTGGGCATTTAATGCTACAATCATTGATCTTAGAGCCACCTTCATAGTGTCCCAGAGATTTTGGTATGCTATATCATTTTTCTCATTTGATTCTAGTGTTGTTTTCATTTAACATCTCAATTCTTCAATGATCCATTTTTTTCATTTAAAGTCTATTATTTAATTGCAATGTGTTTATATGATTTCTATAAGTTTTCTTATTTTTTAAAAAAATTGTCCATTATCATCTGATAAGGTACATAGAATAACATTTACTTATTTATTTATTTTGTAGTCACTAAGACTTTCTTTTTATCCTAAAATAGCTGTTTTGGAAAAGGTTCCATGAGCTGATGAAAAGAAAGTATATTGAGCTATATTGTGGTGAAATATTCTATAGATGTCTGTTAGGTCTTCTTGGTTTATACTGTTTTCATTGACTTTACATCTGGATCACCTGTCCCTTATGGAGAGAAGTTTATTGAAATTACCAAGGGTTTTAGTCAGTTTTTCGGTTTCAGTGTCCAAAAGCCCTGAGAAGTACAATTTTAAAGAGGAAACATTTATTTAGGGGCTCTTGGTTTCAGAGATCTAAGGCCACAGATGGCCAACTCTATTTCTCAGGGCTTGCAATAAGGCAGAATATCACAGCAGAAGAGAGTGGTGGAGAAAAGCAGTTAGAGATATGGTACCAGGAAACAGAGAGAAAGAACAAGACAGTTCCCTCATGGACAAAATTAAAACCTCAAGAGCATATTCCCCAGTGACCTGTTCCTCCAGCTACACCCTACCTGTTTTTAGTCACAGCTCAGTTAATCCTAATCAGAGAATTAACACACTGATTAGGTTAAGTTTCTTATAATCCCATTATTTTATCTCTAAATTTTCTTGCATTGTCTCACACATGAGCCTTTGGGGGACATCTCACATCTAAACCATAATACAGAGTGTTAGTTTACTGGGATATGTCTTGGACATGAAGTGTTTCATGTAATAGGGTGCACCACCATTTGATACTCATATATTTACTATCTTTATGTCTTCTTGTTAGATCTTCCCTTTAACATAATGTAGGGGCCTTTCTTGTATCTTTTGATTTTTTTTAAATCTCCTTTTCAGATATAAAAATAGCTATTCCTGATTGCTTTTGTACTTCATTTGCATGGAATATCTTTCTCCATCCTTTCAATCTTAGTCTGTGGATATCTTTATTTATACAGTGAGTCTCCTGCAAGCAGCATATGGTTGGGGCTTGTTTTTAATCCACTGCACCAGTCTCTGCCTTTTAATTAAAGAGATGAGACCATTTACTATCAGAGATCAACATCCAGCATCTCATTGGGGTTCTTCTTTCTGCTCAGGATGGTGTAAGCCACCTTAAAACTTATCAAAAAATCAGTGAATAACAGAACACGAATACTCAGAAATACATTTACAAAAGGTGAAGCCACTGATAGATCTAGTTCACATGGGTTCTGGAACTAGACAAAGAAAAGATGGCTGTGGTGGTTTATTCAAAGGCAGAGATTAGGTTTCAAGGGCAGAGTCTTGCTTCATGATGTCTTGCAGTCAGCATATTGATTGACATCTTGGCCAGTCATACCCATATCAGGAGATATATAGGCCACAGCAAAGCAGAATAGAGAGTATCATTGTCCCTGGGCAATCAACCAGAGGAAATATCCACTGGTCATTCCCAGACACCATATCTATTTATCCATGAGGCTTCCATGCAAAGTGACCCACATGCAACCCATGGGGGCTCCTGACAATTTACATTTAGCATTACTACTGTATGTTTATTATTTCTAGTCATTTTGGCTTATTTCACATATTTAATTCATTCTTAGTTTTCATTAGTTTAAGTGCTCTACTAGAGCGTTTTATACATTTGAGAGCTCAGGGGTTTGTTTTTGAGTTCTTCTTTATGATGTGTGTCTTTAAATATTTTCTGTAATTTAGGTAAGTGGTCATGAATTTCTTTAGTTTGTCCTTATTATGAAAAGCTTTTATTTCTTCTTTGATTCTAAATAATAGCTTTGCCAGATATAGAAAACTTGGCAATTGTTTTCTTTCAGAATTTGTAAAATCTCATTCACAGTCTTCCTTGCTTTTAGCATTTGAATTGAGAAGTCTGAAGTCAGTCTTATTGGTCTACATCCAAATATCATCTGAGGTTTTTCTCTTGTAACTTTTAATATTCTATCCTTATTCTCAAAGTCAGGCATTTTGGTCATGATATGTTTTGAAGAGGTTCTTTTTTGATGTTTTCTATTTGGAATTCTATATGCCTCTTATATGAGGGTGCTCATCTTGTTCCTAAGGTTTGGAGAATGTCTGCTATTATTTTACTGAAAAGTTTCTTAATCCATTAGCTTGTATTCTGTGTCTTATTTGACTTGTTGTCCCAGAATTCTCATATATTTTGATTATATTTTTCTGCCCTCTTCACTGTCTACTGAGAGTTCTAGCTCAAATACCTTGTCTCTGAGGCTGAATGTTCTGTTTAATTTCTAATTTTGTCTGTTGGTGATACTGTCAGTTACATTTTCAATTTGATTTATTTGTGTCTTTTATTTCTGGAAGTTCTAATTGGTCTCTTTACAGAATCAGTCTCTTTTTATTGAAATGGTCATTCATACTCTGTAACTGATTTCTTAGTTCATTCCTGAATTCATTCCTTAAATCTTCTTTTATCTTGTTAATCATTTTAATAATTATTTTTAAAAGCCTTTCTCTGGAATTTCATCCCCTTCTCTGTATATGTGTTTTTTGTTTTGTTTTGTTTTGTTTTGTTTTGTTTTTTTGCTGGGGCATAGTAACTTTTCAGGAAGAATTATTTGCAGCTTTGTGCATGTTTTCAGAGGTCTTGATTTTACACAACTGTTGAAAGGAGTTTATCTTCCTCCTTTGTGAGAATGTCCTTTGGTGTGTAATTTTAATTTTGATAAGTACTTCACTTTGGGCATCTCTTAGCTTCAACATACAGGCCCAATATAATCCAAATATTAGTTTCAATTGCCAGTGCTCCTCAGTTTTCCACTGAGGCACTGCATAATTGATTCCCTCTTGTAGAGCTGCTATAACCTGTGGATTTTTCTAAAAACCTTCGTTTCTTTCTCTGATTTGTCCACAGGACTAAATAGAGGTCCAAGAGTGGGTCCCAATATCCCGTGCTACTTGTTCCAAATTGGAGCCTAGGTCATTGGTTTGGGGATTCTCTTTCCCCTATTGTTAAAACATTGTTGAGTCTTGAGCAGGGTTGGATTATGTGTGAAGTAAGATGTGTCCTCACTTTATTAAGTTGTACTTGTAGTTGTAGTTCAGTCATAAAGTCTCTACCTTGTGAATTTGTACTGTACTGTTTGCTTCCCATCCCCACTCAGAAAAAAAGAAAAAATCAGCAATGGCAACACCAATACCAATCAACATATAGCATTAGAATAAACATATGATGCCAACTATGACATGTAAACCATTAATTTAAAAAAAGCAGATTGGTCAGTTCAGCATTTAGTAACAGCAACAACAATCAACAGCTATGAATTTGATCTCACATTAAAGCATATAGTGCATATCAACTATGCACTACACCAACATAAATGGTAGGGCCAGTAACCATATAAACTAAATTCTTTTTAAAGATAATAAAATGGCAGTTCCTTCAAAAGAAAGAAAATTGGGTATAAAAGTCAAAGATAATTTAAAATATTCAAAAGGTTAACAGAGGTACAGAAAGAGAAAGGAAGCAAGTAATGGCTATAAAGAAGGAAGAGGTAAAAAATGAATCAAGTAAATAAATAACAAGAAAGGGGAAAAAAAGCAAAAAGTGTAGCTTGTTGAAGTGGGGAGAGAGGGGAAAAGTAATAAGACGAAAAATTGGAGTCAAAACAAACAAAAAAGTCACATCAAAATATAAAAACAAAAAATCTTACTGTTATAAAGTCAAAATAAAGAAAAAATAACAAGCTCAAGTAAAGAAGAAGATAAATAAATGAGAAAAGTGATACAAATGAAGAAAAACATGAAAATAAATATATATATTCACATACCCCAGTATCACATGCATTAACACTCATACCATATTGAAAAAGGAGAACAGACAAAAAGAAAAGAAAAGAAAAATTCTACTGATGTTCCAAGCTTTGTCATGAGTTATCTGCTCAACAAAGAATAGCTACGTCCACCACATTGCCAGAGAGATACTGATCACTGCTGAGCATCTGAGTCTGGGGAGTGTTCTGAGATCTCTACTTTTGGGGTAAAGCAACCAACTCTTTACTCTTCTTGCATATTTCATCCTGCATAAATGTGGCCTTCCCAAAATCAGACCCAGAGTGCAAATGTGCCCACCTGCCCATCTTCAGAAATTTCTCTGGCTAATCCTGTAAGTCTCCAAACACAATGGGAAAGTGAGCCACATTCCACTCTTAATCTCTGGTTTGGATCTCCCTGGGTAATCTCCTGTGTCCATCTCATTCGCACCCTGCCTCAGGACAGGTCCATGTAGGGAGAGTTGGCTAAAGCTTATCATTATCTCCAGGACTCCTTCCACAGCAGAATGCCACCCCAAGATGATGACCCACATCAGCTCTTTTTTCTGCAGCCTAGAAGCACAGAGCAGAACTCGCACATGGACTCACTGTGCTGCCTCTGGGTCACTCAAGTTCAGACAGGAATTTGTTCCTTGTATTTCCCCATTCCAAATTTTATTTGCAAGTTCAGTCTTACTTTCTTCTTGGGTTGTCACTTCCCTCTCTGGTGGATTACTGAGGGGTGTTGGTTTGCTTTTTTTTTTCTTTCCATCATATGTTCATAGAACCTGAATTTCTGTCTGTGATTCTGATGTTGAGATTCAGTGTATTACCTCTGTCATCCACCTCAAATGGGAAGCAGCATAGACATACATCTTTATTGAATGCTACTTGCAGAGCAAGTAAAATTACACCCTTCTTTTACTCCACCATCTTTGGACCTCCAAATATGTCATATTATTTTTTCATAAGGTCAGCCAATTTTTAAATTTTAATGGAAAGTGCTGTAAAAATTTATTAAAACTATTCAAGTTTTATTATTGAAACTTCTTTAATGCATGCAAATTTCCAACATTTATAAACTCTGGAAAACTTTAAATTTGGCAGGGGGGGAATTAAGGTATATGTAATACTTTTTAAATTATGAACTGGAGATTGGAGGGGGAGAAGGTAAAGTCAAAGGAAAAAAAAAGCATACTTCCTTCTAAATGGCAATGATTTAATCAACTGGGAAAATCTCTTTCCAGATGTTACCATTGGAGCATATCTGTAGCAGTTGTGCACATTTTCTGATATTACAATTGCTGCAAAATGCCCTTCCTTTAACTTGCCTTTTTTCCCAGAGACAACATTGGCAGGTAGAAATGGCTCTCCAAGCACAGTTGAATGTACAGCTTTTAAGAAGAAGAATATGAAAGGGGAAGCAAAGGGTAGCATTATGGCTTAGTAGCAGTTTTCAGGAAATCAAAAATGGGAGTTAAGTATATTTACACTCCTGTAAGTATTATTGTTTTTATTCTCTTCTCAGAGTTATGAAATATGAAGTTTATCTAAAGTTCATTTTTGTGAGGCTTTTTTCCATGTTGTTGTTATTGTTTTTATAAAAATCCTAATGATATTTTAGGAGAAAATTTAGGACACATTCTTTCCTAAGAATAATAGTGATGCAAGACAAGTGTATCTACCTCATCTTCCATAGCCCCCCCTCCCCGCTTTTTCCCCCTGACCCAGTTTGCCCTCTCTTTTTTATGACATGTGGCACATAATCTTTATTCCCTCAACAGATCTGCTCACAAAAGATTTTATTTTTTTTCATGAATTTAGACCCAAATGTTATCTCTCTAAAGTTTATTTGCATTTTAAACCTTATCTCAGTCTGTGGAAGCAAAGAATTTAACACCCTGTTAAGGGGATTTTAAGCATCAGTTGGCAGGCTGGAGAATGTTTTCCTTTTTCTACTTCTCAGAAATTGTATTCTCTGTAGTTGCTTCTCCATGTGGGAAGGAAAAATAGTTTCAAAATAAAATCTCTAAGTTTAGGGCCGGGCAGACATAAATTTGGATCCCCTCTTATGCCACTAACCTCTTGAATGATCTGAGGAGACTCACTTAACCTCTCTTTTTCCATTTCAGATAAGTGACTTACTTAGTAATCAAACCTATCTCATAAGACTGCTGTGAGAATTGAATGGGTTATTGACTAAAGTATATGATTAATAAATAGTAACTATTATTATGGTATTAGTTTGGTTTTGGCTGAAGAGTTCAAGTATTCAATTTACCTTTAATTATTTTTGGATAGAATGTGTGTCTTATCCATTCTAACATGAAATACTAACAGATCTTAAAATGTCCACCACCCCCATGGCTGCCTGTGTCCAATCCAGCATGGTTAGAATTCTCGATATTTCCACTGGTTGCCTGCCTGTCACATCATATTCAACATTTTCTCTATTCTCCTTTGTACTCGAATCAATACTCACCTATAGATGTTTGGCCTCCTCTGACAGCAGATAATGCCTGAGAATAGGAATGCTCAGACTCAGCAAGAATAAAGAAGATTAGAGAGCAAAGAGCATCATCTCTAAACTCACAGATTAACCTAACATCATCACCAGCATAGCAATGCAAACTTCACACTTTCTCACCAACAGGGTTGATTCTAGACTCAAAATTTAGACCTTTCTTGACTGACTTTCTGGACATGACAGACTAGTATCCAGTGATAATTTCAAAATGTTTTCATTTCTCAAGGTGATAGTGTCTGGCTAATATCTTGTTATGAATGCCATCCTATGTGTTTTTTTTTCATATTCATTCATCAAGCATTTCCTGGAAACCAACATTAGCCTGTTATGAATCAAGATAATAATGAATATATTCATTCAGGTTACGTCCTGTGTTTTAATAACCTAGTCTAACATGGGCAGAAGGAAGCTATTTATTTGATTGTTCACTTCTTCAAAATTCTTCTATTTCATGTTTTATTTTAACATTGCCCAATTCTCTAACCTTGCAATAACAAAATTAACCAGCTATCAATTTCAATTTTTTTTTCTTAATTATGATTCCAATATTTCGCACACATTTTTTACTCTGATTATCACTAAATTAATTCAAAGTCTTGTGCATTACGCTAAGGCATTAATTGATTCACTCTTTCTTTAAACCCACGTTTAATCTGAGTGACAGGTATTTTTAGGTAATCTTCCTTTTTGCCATTCATACACAGATAAATAAATGAACAAAACATACAAATACACATCTTCACGTTCACATTATCCACTATCAAAAAATAAAATTCCAACAAATATATTTAATGATGTAATTGGTTTTTATTTGTGATTCAAGAATTGGGCAACCTCAATTCTCCTAACTGAATGAGAGCTTCCACCTGGCTTTCTTAGTAGAACAGTGAGTTTTGTAAAGTAGTAACAAGGAAACAGAACAATAGAGAAAAAAGCTGGTTGGTGAAGGTCAGTTTACTTCAGTTACTCTTCTTCTAAGGGTTAAAGCAGAGGAAACTTTCTTAGAATAATTTGAAGTGCTGAGAACCAAACTCAGTTCTTTGAGTTAAGAAATTACTCTGCTGCTAAGTTGGATAAAAGACCCTGGACTTCCTTATTATTCTTTCTTAGGTAGATTGGAATCTTCTGTTTTTCAGGAGATATTCCAGGGGCAGAAATGTTCCTTTTGAGGATATACCTGTCTCCTTAAAGTTTTAGTTTAATTATTTGCAATTTACCACAATTAACTCACATTTGGTTTAGATTGGTGCTGGGGTCTGATGCAAGAACTCAGTCCAACACAATGGCCTCTCATAATTTGTGTTTAATAATACACATGTTATAGGGACCTGGCAGGGAGATACCATGATCATGAAGGTGGTTTTCCCAGGGCAAGGCTTACCCATTGCATTTTGAATGTGCTGACCCCTGTGGTTTCCCCAAATGTGGGAAACTCAACTGCATAATTTGTAGTAGTGGGGGACTGTGTTTGAGGTCTCCCCTGGGGAAAAAGAAAAATACAAATTTTAATTCCTGGTAGAGTAAGTTCTGAAAATGAAAGGCTTCTAAAATCATCATGAACATATTAAAATATTAATTTATAGTGTTTGAATAGAAAATTAAGGAACATAATATAAAGTGAAAAAAATTCATAAGGGAAAGAAAATTAATCTAGTTTAAAAATTTTTGCTCATCAAGTAACATTGCAACACAGTACCATCAGACACCATTCACTAAGAAGACATTTGATTTGTGATACATTAGCTATATTTGTAGAATTGAGAATGATGTGAAATCCCCTAGGGGGAAAAATGGGCAAATTTCTACTTTGATCAAGAGAAGACAAACATTGTTTCACACTATAGTATTGGTAAGTTAAAGCATTGAAAAATAATCATTGTTAAGTTATAGAAATTCTCTTATACTGCTAGTGAAAGCAAGCAAATGAATGGGCGTGTATTAAATAAGATATATGTTCTGGAGCACAAACAAAAAATGAGCACAATAATTTTATTTTTCTCTCATGAAAAAGTACAAGTTTTGATATTCTATAGCTTGGGATTTTTCAAAGAATCTAGCCTCTATTTATTATTTTATCATTGTGGTGAGCCCAAGACAGACCTCTATGAATTATGGAAGACAGTGAAGAATATTTTGAGACATCAAGATGAAAAAGAGAATTCAGAGATGATTATCACCTAGAGATGTTTATGAAAAATTCTACCAACTCAATAATCCATTAAAGAAGTATGTATTGTAAAACTATTATATATAAAGCACTAAGAATCTTTCTCTGCATGGCATTTTAAGATAGTTATAATCATTGGAGTTGATTATTTGAATAAACCAATTTTTAAATCACCAAGAAGGATATTTTACTTGCCAATAAGTAGTTACACATTTGTGAAATATAACAGAAATTTAAAAAGATATTCAATCTTTTCCTACTGAAAACCTGGAGCAGGGAATTAGAAAAATAATATCTAATACACTTCTAAAATCAAGACATTAGATAATACTAATTTAAGTAGTTGATTATTTCATGTATTTTATTCATCATAAATGTTCTGAACTTCAGCCTCTACTCTTTACCATGCAGAAATCTAAACAAAATAATAATAATTTAAAAATATTTATTTAAAAAGAATTCTGGACCTCTGTGGGAAAAGATATATAGACTCATAGTTACAAAAGTAAGGTTAAATATAACATTAAAGCTATATCTATAATGTTGTTTGATCTCAAAGGAGAATTTACTCTTTGATGAAGTTAAGAAGCGAGACACATCTGATAGATGACAAGAAGCCTGAATAAAATACAAAATGGAATTAGGCATATACAAAAATGAGAAGGGGATGGTAGGACATTTTAGACAAACAGTAGAGTACTAAAATGGCTTGAGATGAGAACAGAGACTGATGGGTTAAAAATTAATAATATTTGGAATGGAATATTTACATCTCAATACAATTTGGTATGCCTAATTTTGCAAGAAAAAAAAGTCAGATCACCAAACACTTTCATTTTGGATTCATGTTTATTGTGTTAAAACTATGGAAGAAAAAACAGGAATTGAAAGAGGAAAAGAAGGGCTGGGGATGTGGCTCAAGCGGTAGCGTGCTCGCCTGGCATGCGTGCGACCCGGGTTGGATCCTCAGCACCACATACAAAGATGTTGTGTCTGCCAAAAACTAAAAAATAAATATTAAAAAAGAAAGAAAGAGTAAAAGAAGGTTAGGCAGAGGGGGAAAGGTGAAAGAAGACAGAAGAAGGAAAACAAGAAGAAATCTTCAAGAGGAAATGTGTTAAACACAAATGCATTTTTGAAACTCTAAGTAGGTCTTGATCAACTAGTAGCAATAATTATATTGTAGGAGATTTCTTAGTGTATCAACTAATTACTCTTTCCTTATTTTCTATTCTCTCACATGTACTTGATCGTAATTTTAAAAATAGAAGAAAAGCATTCACTAGCCATTAATTCAAATTCTGGCAGTAGAAAAATATTATGCAGTGTAAATTACGTATAAATAGATTAAATTATTCTAGATTAATGTTTGCTTCTGTTCCAAGAAAGTCTTTGTGGTGGTTTGACATGAATACTCCAAATGCTCAATAATTACTCAACTAAAGGATCATTACTGGTGCAATATTTATTTCTGATGTCTTTCTAAAGCCCGATTTAGATGACAGAATTTTAATCAAGAAGAACTAAGGCAAAAGGTTATTCCAGTTCAAATAATCATATTTTATCACAAAATCAAAGCCATAAGTTTACCAGAAAAAAGTTCCATTCTATGTCCTAAACTCATAAAAATATACTTGAGTAATCTAAGTAATTTTTAATGGTAACAAAAGCACAATCCAAAGCTAAAGGAACTTTTCCTCTCAGGCATTTTCTCTGCATTTTTCACATTCTAATCATTGACAAGAATTGAAAGCCTTCTTCTTCATGCCCTCTTGCACCCTAAATAAAACAAAATAATAATAATAATAATAATAATAATAATAATAATAATAATAATAGATTTTTCCATTTACTCTATGGCATCTATCTATACAGTCTAAGATTTTGTCAATTATTCAGTTTGCACTTGCATCTTTATTCTTTACTAGAAGGTGTTTGCTTCATGTGGTGCTCTTAGCTCCGTCCTTGTGTTATGCCCTTGGTATAAGAGACACAAGCAAATGATGTTTCTTCTTGGTCTCCATGGGCAATGGCTGTCTTTCTTAACCTCTCAATATCTACAAAATGATATTTGTTTGTGCTAGAAATTATGCCCATACACAATAGCTTGTTAATAGTATGTAATTTTTAATCTCTCTATGTTGATTAAACTATTAATTCAAAGAAAAACAGTATCTTTTAGTGACTGGCCTTAACATATGCAAGCTTGTGCTACATATTTTTATTAATGATTTAATCGTACATCACATATTCTGAAAATGAAAAGAAACTAATATGTATGTAGATGTGTATTTTGCATATTTTTGTTCATGAAAGTGTCAATTAAAGCAATGAAATTTATTTCATCACCTAGCAGTATTTTTAATTTTTCTGATGTGTTTATGTTACTAGTGGTTTCTTTTAAAATTTATACCTTAATATGAGTGAAAAAGAAGAGTAAAGTGTTAGAGTCTGTAAACAAGTCAGGATGGTTCCTGGCATTTTGCCAGAGAAATGTTAGGGTCTGTAAACAATTCTGGATGGCGCCTGGCAAAATGCCAAGGGGAGTGGTTTTTGAAGTAACGCCATGGAGACATTAAGTGTGGAGATTTCTTATTGGTTGACTGCTGTATCTAGTTTATGTTAATTAAGATAAGCTGTGTGAAATTTTTATATACCCCTCCTGTCCTACAATATAGGGGTCCCACTCCTGCTGTATCAATGTACACAAGTTGTTCATCACCCCCCCCCCCCCGGTTATTTTACTTCAGCTGGACTGCGGCAGTAAAGGATGATAAGTTACAGTCAGATTGATTAAATGGTGACTTGATTCTCCAACAAATGTTTGTACTCTAGTATTAATAAAAATGAAAGACAAATTATTTTCTTATTAATTTCTCTCCGATAGCTTGGTTTCATTTCTCAATTTTGTAGTTTAATAAATTCAATGGTTTGGAAAAATAGAATACAAAGGGTATAATTTTTAAAAATAACCCTTTAGTTTTCTATACTTAGCAACTAATGAAGTAAATAAATTTATTTACCTGGCCAATGGGTTGTAAAACATATATTTTAAACTATGTGAAGAATTGTTTTAAATATTAAATTATATTTTTGAATATTTCAAATATGAGACTGAGATTTCCAAAAAAATCTACATAATAAATGTGACTACTTAAGGAAGAATGAACAAATATTTTGGAAGCAAATAGAGATATTAAGGGAGTGAGAAGATTCAGAAGAAAGATCGGTATAAGATGAGGGGAGGATTCAACATATTATAGTAGGAGTAGGTATTGCAAAAAGAAAACTTCTCATGTTTTCCTTTAGTAAATATCCCTCATCAATAATTGTTACACATGCCTATCAAATTAAACCCATTTATTTGTATTCAACATGGCCTCCTGAAAGTGTCATATTTTCCTTTCCTGGGTCTAGATGCTTCTTATTTCTGTCATTTTCAGATTATCTAATTTTTCTAGGGCCACAAGTGTTAATTTGCAAATATCAACATTGGAAGAGAGAAGTATTCTTCAGATAAGTGTTTTCGTTCAAACTATATTAGTAACAGCAACATTATATAAATTAAGGTTTCATAGGGCTTTTTTCACAATTCATACACAAAAATCTATTTCTCTTTAAATGTAAACATTTTATACTTTCCTTAACTGAGAAATGGATCCAAGTAGACATATATGTGGATCTTTGTCTTCCCACACCCACATATCCTGTTGGTCCTCTCTCTCTCTCTTCTAAGTCAGTTTATCTCAGAGCCCTATTTTACACCAAACAGGTCACCCTTGGTGACTAGCTGTAGACCCTGATCCTAAAACCTGATACCCCCGTGGAGACAAGTAAGATACAAGCAAACAAGAAGAACATAGACTATTCAGAGTTTTCTATAGCACAGAAGTCAGCCACTGTCACTTGCAAATTTGGAGAGACTCACAGGGGAGTGGAAAAGTTTTACAGTCTATAAAAATGAAAGATTTAAGGGATGTCCCATTTGAAGACTTTTGGCATTGGGAAGTTGTAACTTGGATAATTTGAAATAAAATGTCTTCTTTAATTAATTAAGGGTGTGCATTTTTCTTTCTTGGGCTGGCCCTAACTTGGAAATGAGAACAAAAATTAAGGAAGCTATCAAATATGGATCAAATTCTGGCCATCTTAAACCACCTGTTAGAGGGGCTATTGTTTGACTTTCTGAACTGTTAGTAAAGCTAGCAGACTGATTTCTTACAAGCATCACTCATGGCAAGTTGGTTTCCTGAGTTAGTTAGCTTACAAAGTGGATTTTCATTTATTTAAGATTTTTGTGGTATTTTTATTTACTCAAAAAACTCTTTAAAAAGCTTACTAAAGTAGGCATTATCCATTGCTTTAAAACATTGATTTAAAGATAGGTTGTTGGAATGGTGGGTCAGACTACGTAAACTACTATATAGCTTGTATCTCAGATCTGCTAATTTGGTCATGTTATCACATAGTTACCTAACACTTAAATTGCATCATCAACCAAAAACACCATCTCTTCATCTTTTTATCTATATCAGTCTATTGTTCGTCTTAATTTTTCATTAAAATGTATGTGTAGCATGTGTTTGTTTATATACATATAAATATATGTAAAAGCATGTTTATTTACACATGTTTATATATACATATGATTACATGATTTAAAATAGATGATGCAGATATAGTTGCAGGTTAAAAGGAAATGAGAAGATGAATAGAACATAAAATTTTTCAAAATAATCTTATAGCCTGTAAGAACGTCAAATTTACTAAATGTGTACTAGATTGTGCTTGGTTCTATGAAAGGAACAATTGAAATAATGGTTTGAGAAGCACATGTAACTTTTAATTTTTCAGAAATTGCTGTCAATTAAAATGATGGACAATTAACTAAACATGCTTTTAGAATATAAAGCAAAATGTTAAGTGAAGGTAAAACAGGAGCACAGAGGATAGGTGCATTAGTCCATGTCTTAATCCATGTTTGGTTGCTCTAAAAGAATATTGTCAACTCCATGAACTACAGACAACAGATGTATTTGACTCACATTTGTATAGGCTGGGAAATCCAAGATAAGAGGCTGAATCTGGTGAAGGCCTATTTGCTTATGTCATCATATGGTAGAAAGTTATTTTATGGCAAGAGAATAATAGAGTACAGGGCATAACTCTCTCAGATAAATTTCTCACTCCCAAGATAACAGCTTCTTAAAGGCCCCACCTCTTAATGCAGCTACAATGGCAACTAAATTTCAATGTGAATTTTGTAGGAAACAGTTAAAACCACAGCAGTCAATTGATGCCATATAACAAACTCTTCCACAGATGTGTAGTGTAAAATAGCATTCATTTATTCTCATGGATCTGCAGTTGGCTAGAACAATGATACTTAGGCTGTGCCATCTGGGGCCAGGTATTTCATAATGTAGCTAGCCTTCCTTTTCTTGTATCTCACCCTCCTTGAATTACCAGGCTAGACTGGGCATGTTCTGTTTTTGTGATGGTCAGGGTATGAAAGTCAGCTGAAATTAAGAAGGCTGGGTCTTGGAAAGGGAACACTATAATTTCTACCTCTATTTAATAGGCCCAAACAATGCTGCCTGGTCAAATAGTCTCTCTCTCTTACACAATGGAAAAATAAAGTACAGAAAAAACATGACCAACGTATTTATGAGAGGACTGCAAAATTACAGGGTAAGGTGTGGTGATATTTTGGAGTCAATAATTCAATTTCATGTAAATGGAGTGTTGAGGCATGTTACAGGTGGGAAACAAGCTGCTTCATAATTCCCAAAAGTTTAGAGGACAGAATTAAAAATAGAAAACAAAATTTAAAAACGCACAGTGTGTGAAAGCTGAAGTCTAGAAAACAAGGTGAAGATATGTGATTAATTGTGGAGAATGTCACTCAAGAGTGTGTGGAGGGAAGTGACAATTTGGATTGCCTGGTGAAGACATGCTCCCTCTGACATAGTGCTGAAGAGGAAGACAAGAGGCAGAAACAGAGTCAAGACTGGCCCAGTGATATAATTTACATTTTAGTCACCCTTTCTCCCTTCAGAATCATTCAATTGGAACCTCAAACACATTTATTTATTAAGAAAATATAATTTAAGGAAATGATGATTTAAGCATCATTCAATTCTAAAATTTACTTCATTATTGGGCCTGGAGAACAACAACAACAACAACAAATTGTCTCAAATTGTAAACAAATAACTCCATATTTTCTGGCATGTCATGCTGTTTTTTAATTTTCCTCTTCCAATTTCTTGCTTATTCTACATCTAGTCTCTTAAAAAAGTATATGTCTTGTTTCTGTAGATTCCCTCCTTGAAATTGAGAGGAGTATCACTTTTCCACAAGCCAAATGAACAAGATCATCATTACTTGATGCCCTTAAATAAATGCATTAGTCAAACTGACAATCCCATTGGCAATCAATAAAGACATACAAAAATGGCTAAAGCAAGTGGAGAGTTCAGAAAAGCAGTCTGGTTAAACAATTGCTCACCTAACTGAACTAGATTAATAGTGATTGATTTCAAGTACACCTTACAGAGCATATTTGTCTAACTATTCATCCATTCCCATTTCCTTTCACCTTTCTCCTTTTTCTCAGTGTCAGTTTTACTGATGACTTACAGATTTAGTGAAAGAGCTAATTATAATGTCTTACTTTTCTCAATATAAACTGGAATTTCTAACCATATTAATTTCACTGATATATTGAAGATTTTCATACTTTATATGAGTAATGATAGCTAATACTTGCTTATATTGAAAATATTATAATTCTATAAATTTTCCATGTACACTTGATTGAAATTTATAGATTTTGAACAAGTCCTTCCTCACCATTTCTTCATTATCTAATAAAATTCACACTTTTGTTCATCCCAAAGCCATCATTTTTAATAATACTTCTCTAATCTTCACTGGTTTGGCCCTTTATTATTTGCATTTTCATTTATTTAAGATTTTTGTGATATTTTTTATTCACTCAAAAAACTCTAAACAAAAACTTATTGAAGTAGGCATAAGCCATTGCTTTAAAACTGAGAATGAAAAGAATACTTATTTGGTGGTATCTCTCTTAAGATTTAGATTCTAATTAAAAATTTCACAACAAGTGATAATTATGGACAAAATCTAATATTCAGAGTTTAATGGGGGGCTGGGGATGTGGCTCAAGCGGTAATGTGCTCACCCAGCATGCGCAGGGCACTGGGTTCTATCCTCAGCACCACATAAAAATAAAAGAAAGATGTTGTGTCCACCAAAAACTGAAAAATAAATATTAAATCAATCTCTCTCTCTCTCTCTCTCTCTCTCTCTCTCTCTCTCTCTCTCTCTCCTATCTTTAAGGGAAAAAAAGAGTTCAATGGAAGTAAGAAGAGTAAACATTACAGAGGTACAAATATAGTCCAAACTGATGGGAGAGTAGGAGCCTTTTGTTAGAGGCTTCAAACTAGTGAGTTTTATACTTTATACTTTTCGGTAGAACTTCATCAAATACTCAAGAAAGGAGGAGGTGTCCAGGACCAAGAATGACTTGTGCAGAGGCTGAGTCAAAATTTATACAAAAAGAGACAACAAATGGTCAAATTTAGGTACAGGCTACATACTAAGAGTTTTAGTGCTCTATTAAAATATTTTTATAAAAGTCAATCATGATACTTTGTAACAGAAACAAGCAGTAGTTCATGAAATAAAAGGAATGGAGGAAATAAGTATTAGTCACATTGCCCCCCGACTTTCCAGGATATCCAGAGAGAAAAATTCTGGAGTTTGAAATGAGGAAAATAATTCAAAATCCTACCACTGTCACTGCCTCTGTGCTTTGAATACTGCAGCATGAGTCACCACATTGGATGTACACAAATTAGACAAGGTGAGTTTATATAAAGCACAATGAGTATCAGAGATCACTCCTCACTATCCTTGCAATTATGTGTCTTTAACTCCAAACTCATTGTCCAGATAAGGTATGGTTGATACTTCATCTGATGCTACATTCTTGCTGCTATGAAATGGGAAGCAAAATGTTCAGTAATTTCATTTTCAACTTCAGTACAAGGGTAGATTTTGTGTTTCAGCTTCAACTAAATTCAGAAATTTAGTCAAACATCAATATAGGTGCATCTGGAAGGGCCATTTTAGATGAAATTAACATTAAATTTAGTAGATTTTGAGTAATATACATTACTCTAAAAAAGTGAATGAGTTTCATCCAATTATTTGAAGTCCTGTGTAGAAAAATAAATAAACCTGACCTCCTCAGACGAAGAAAATCTGTGAGATGATATTCTTAAAATTGTTTCTCTTCCTGAGACCTCCAGCCTGTTGACCTAGTTTACAACTATTGCACTTGCCATACTCCAAGTCATGTGAGCTATATTCCCATGGTTCTGTTTGTCTACTGATTCTTGACTAACTATGTGGTTCTTAGGATATGGAATTTTAAAGAAGAGTGTTCTGAATTGCTTCTGGGATTTCTGGAATTGGGTATCTAATCTTACTAAAGACATTAATGACTTTTTTTCCAGTAGTAAAGAAAAAACTGTCAGTCCAAGGCATGATATGACAATGAGAATTCACACAATATCACCATCAGATATCTCTAATCAAATACTTATATGAGACAAAGTACCAGATGTCTCTGTATAACATACCTTATAACATTTTGTCAAACTAATAATTATAATTACATTGGTTGGTTACTCCTTAGACTAGTAGAGAAAGAAAATTGTATGCTAATGGATTCACATTTCCAGCTAAAGTACTACATAAATGATTTGAAAGCTTTTGTGTTTGCCCTGAAAGAGACCCTTACATCCAATAACTGCAGAAATGAGACTGCTGAGAATCAAACTCAGGATCGCTACCTACAAGTGACTGAATTATAATGCAAATTGGATTTTCAGTCTTTCACCAGTAGGGTCCCCTGTTAAAGTGAGGGCATTGATTGGGAATAAATGGAATCATGAAAATTAGAATGGGAATATATAGGAAGACCCTGATGAGGCTGCAGACACTGAAACTACTTTCCCATGAGATTTTGCCAGTAAAAGCTGACTTTCCACCCCATTTGTGGAGATTAACTCTTCAAGGATTAATCTATTGAGGTTAACTGTTTGAAAGGCCTCTAATAGTGTGTTTGGTTGACTGGCTAGAACATGGACCTCACATAGTATGTGATGAATGAAACTGAAATGTCAGATCTAACTTGGTATGTGTAGAGAAATGGATTCTTAGGAAGATCAGAATATTAGAGTACACTTATCACTTATGATCTATTCAACCACCCTGGATGGATCAGGAAGAAACACCTTTCATCATGACTAAGAAAAATAAATTTAGGAGGGAATCCCCATGAACCTTGAAGAGTTCTAGAATTGATCTTCTCTGTAAACCAGAACTTACACTGGGAACTGTAGCCAGTATATTGGGAAACTGAAATGATGTGGGTATAAGTCCATATCAGAGTTGGGTCAAGGGGAGGAACTCAATTGACAGACACAAAGTGTGTATGGATATCATAAGTAGCAGTAGAGTTAAAGAAGCAATCAAAATAGTCTGACTTGCTGGGTGTGGTGGTACATGCCTATGATTCCAATGGCTTGGGAGAATGAGGAAGGAAGATTGCAAGTTCAAAACTAGCCCTAGCAAATTGGCAAGGCTCTAAGCAACTCAGAGAGATCTCTTTCTAAATAAAATGCCAAGAAGGGCTAGGGATGTGATTCAGTAGTAAAGTGCCCCTGAGTTCAATCCCTGGTTCTCCCACCCCCTAAGCAAAAAAAAAATAGTCTGACTTGAAGATACCTATTATACCTATTTACACCTGTTACACTGGCTGGTTCATCATAGTGTTTCTAGAAGTGAAATCAATGGGAAGTCTATTAAATTCTTATTAGATTTGTACAACTCTTTCAAGACTTGAGAGATGGAGGGTGGTGACTGCTATCAGTCTCATTCAATTCACATGATTGTCATCCACAAAAGAGAGATGTTGTGACAGTAGATAGGCATTGAGAAAGTCCATAGATGATAGTGGAAAGTCCATAGATAAATGTGGAAAATGATAGTAGTTTGAAGTAGGTTTAATCAAATGGTGACTCCAATTGAAACTGGGGAACACAATGAGTTAAAATGCTTGAATAAATTAACACATTCACAAGTATGTGATATATAGCTATTGATCTGAAATATACTTTTTCTCCATCTCTTTTTGTGAAGGCCACAGAAGCAGTTTTTCTTCAGCAGAAAAGGTTAGCAACACATCTTCACTGTACTTCCTCAAGAATATATTGACTATATAGCCCTCTGTCATAGTTTAATTAATCACAGGGAAACTGATCATCTTTCACTTCCATAAGACATCACACTTGTTCATTACTTTGACAGTATTATGCTGTTTGGGCCTAGTGAGCAAGACATAGCAACTACTCAGCCCTTATGGATAAGATATTTGCATAACATAGGGTACAAAATAAATTCAAGTAAGTTAATGGAAAATTACAAAAACCTGGGGCTGGGGGTATAATTGAGTTGTAGCATGCTTGCTTAACAAACATAATATCTTTGCTTTGATACCCAGCACTGCAAAAGACTGTTAGGGTCTGTAAACAAGTCAAGATGGCACCTGGCATTTTGCCAGAGGGAGTAGTTTGTGAAGTAACACCAGGGAGCCAATAAGTGTGGAGATTCCTTATTGGTTGACTGCTGTATCTAATTTATGTTAATTAAGATAAGCTGTGTGTAATGTATATAAACCCCTCTTGTCCTACAATAAATGCTCCCACACCTGCTGTATCAATGTACACAAATTGCTCATCATCCCCTGGTTAATTTTCTGCAGCCGGACTGCAGCAAATGGCCAGGGACATGAGGGGAAGGAGAACAAGAGGGAATTTTATTTTTAAAATGAGAAAATTACAATATTTGAATTCAGGCAGAACTTCATTCCTGGAGAGGAATGAAGCTTAGTAGTAGATCATTTGCTAGCATGTGTTGAGGCTCTGGGTTCAATCCTCAAGTAAATAAAATACAGCTATTGTGTCCATCTTCAACTAAAAATATTAGAAGAAGAAGAAGAAGAACAACAACAACAACCACCACCAATCGTCTCCATGAACAAAGTGGCCAAATTAGCAAGGGTCAAGATTATGCTTGGGCTCTGCAATATGGACTTCCTTTTACTAAGGCTGATTTGGCCATAGCAACTGCTACATCTCCAGTCTTCCAACAGTAGAGACCAACAATTAGACCTCACTATGACATTATTCTCTTCATGATTAGCCAGTTATCTTGTTTTGTTATATGGAGCAACTCCCAGCATAAAAGTAGCAGTATTTTCCCTTACTGGAATACATAGACATATATACATGTATCCAAATACATGGGTTTATACTATAATATGTATATATGTGTGTATGTGTGTGTGTGTGTGTATATATATGCACGTATATTTCTGTGTATATTTATAAATAAACATATATTTTATATATGTACATGTGTATTTCATTTATATATATGATATATATATACATTTTTATATGTGTGTGTATTTTATATATATATATATATATATATATATATATATATATGTGTGTGTGTGTGTGTGTGTGTGTGTGTGTGTGTGTGTGTATATATATACTCCTTACAGCATAAAAATAGCAGTTTTCTTTCTTATACTATTGTAATACCTTACCTGAATTCAATGATCATGGCAAAACTATCGTCTATGGACTTTCTCAATGTCTATCTACCTTCCTAGCATTCCACATAGTAATGTGATCTAGGAACTCATGCCAGATCAAATGTAATTGGTAGTAGGTTAATGTTCATAACATTCACTGTTCTTACCCCATCATTCTTAATCAGCTGGCCCAAAATGACAATGGAATAGCTTCTTGAAGTCTCAGTTATAGCACAAGCTAAGTAGTGACACCTTGTATAACTGGACAAGATTCTCCAGGATGCTATATATTCTATAAGCAAATTTCAAACATATGATGCTCTTTCTTCAAAACCAGGATGCACAGGGGTAAGAATGTCTGTAGGGGTAGGAAAGTCTGTAGACACAGAAAGGATTTGCAGTTTAAGTCCATTCATTGTAAAGGATGAACCCTGATAAAATTTCTTCTTGTAGAAAGATCAGTTTTTTTTTCTATTAAGACCTTCAGCTGGTTGGATGAAGCCCATTGACATTCTGGAGTGTAGTCTGCTTTTCTGAAGGTCTATTGATTTAAGTGTTAATCTTCCCCCCAAAATGCTGTCTTAGAATACATAGAAAAATGTAAAATCAAATATATTAGTACCATCATCAAGTAAAGAAACTGACTCCTAAAATTTATATATATACATATATATGTTTATATATAAATGTATATGTTTATACATACATATACATATAATTGGCAAAGAGAGGATATTTTATAGTTTGCATATATACATATATAATTTACATATTTCATATATATAATTATGTATGTGTATATATATGTATTTATATATTTTATTTATACATATATATACACTTACAAATGTGTGTGTGTGTGTGTGTGTGTGTGTATATATATATATATATATATATATATATATATATATATATATATATATAGAGAGAGAGAGAGAGAGAGAGAGAGAGAGAGAGAGAGAGAATGTGGCTGCTGAAAATGTTTTTGTAACCACCTGGTCCCTAAAGAGATAGAAAGAGATGGATAAATTTCTCTTTCTCTTCTCTGTTGGTCTGTTTTTCTGGAGAACATTGACTAATATACTAAGACATAGACTCTGAGTCTCCAAGATTCCCAAGGTCAGAATTCCCTTAATATATAAGTGCTTCAAAAGTTATGTGGCCAAATGTGTCTCTACTCAATGAAGATGAGGTTGTGCTTCAATATTTCAGTAATTTTAAATGACAAAACATATTTCTTCTTTCTATACAGCATATGTCACAGATGGCCAGTGGCTCTATTTGGTTGTGCAATAGTTTTCCTTATTGTAGGTCATAGATTGTCAGAGCAACATTGCCACCACTTTCTGAGACATTTCTAATTCCCATGGCAAAAGTAGCAGAGGCTACAGGAAATATGAATTAACTTTTAAGCAACCCACTGTAACAAATTTCTTCACAAATTTTATTGGTTGAAGCAAGTATTACCGCTGTTCACTGTGACTGGTCCTTTCTTCCTCAAATGCTGAAGTATAAAACCAGAGAAGCACGCTGAGCTAAGTGTAGAGTGGAAAGTGGAAGGCTTTATTAAAGGATAGAAGAAAAGACTCTCCCTCCCCACTCAGGAAGAAGGGGACCTGAAAGGCAGAATCTGTGGAAAGGGGAGGTCTTACCTCTTTTATATCTAAGGTCTTCTTTGGTCCTCCCACATTCTCTCCTTTATTTCCATCTATCCTGCTTGTGATGGGGGATGCAGGTGGGAAGGCCAAAAGGTGGAAAACAGGTGGACTCAGAGGGCCAGGAGGAGTGATCTGGGCTGGAAAGTCCTAGATCCCTGTTTTGCTGGGAGCTACTTCATTAACAATTCTTTAAGAAGGGCCAGGTCCTTGGGGACATTAACATTTCAATTTACCCAGTCATTGTTTTGGTTTTCCTGGGCTCAGATTGGACTCCATTTTCTTTATTGGACTGAATATTAGACCCAATTTACCTAACTACACTAACTACCTATCTTTAAGTCTGCCTTTACAAGTAATAAGATCAGGTCTGAATTCACAGAGCTGGAATGCTATGCTCCAAATACACTACCATAAGTGCATTAATATTGTAGAGATGTGACTCTGATAACTGAGAGGACAGCATTGTATAGGGACAGTCAGAGCTGATGAAAGAGCACTTGGTTTAGAGAGCTATTACAATAACCCAAAGAAGAAATGCTAAGTGATTATTCCCATAGTAGTTGTAAATACAAAGAAAACAAATTAAACAATCAAAAAGAAGTAGACCTATTTGGAGTTATTATGAAAAAAGAATTAATAAGGCATTTTTTTTCAGAGGGTTCTTGAGTTTTTATAAAAAGAAGAGCTCAGTGACAACACATAGGTATTTGGATAACTGAATAAGTTTAAGGTTCATTTTTATGTAATAAATTTAGTGACAGTTGACCATCCTTATTCATTAATATAAATCACATCTAACCTGTGAAATGCTTTGCTTGATAGGGATAAAGTTCACCATTCTGAATTTGAGAAACCGTGGATTTCCAAGAAGTGTGGAGTAGACAAAATTGGCAGGAGCTAGATTTTAGGAATATCAGAATAGCCTTGATAGCTTTGTTTATGAAAACTGAATAGAGAAAGAAGAAAATAAGGTGGAACAGAAATTCCTTTATTTAAACATTGCCCATCAGAGGACAAGGAAATTGAGGAAACAAGCAAAACCACACAAACTAACAAAAATAGAATTGACAGACACAGAGGTTCAAAGCACCTTGAGATAGCATGCAGTCAACATTAACCAGGTAAAGAGAAAAATATCTCCATTTCTTGAAGAAGAAAAGTTTCAATTTTTAAGAAGTGAAATATGTGAAAAAAAGGTAATCTTAAGTACAGAGTACTGCCTTTGGATAATAATTTCTCTGCATCTATAGCACAGTCATGGCTTTTGACAAGGATTTTCTATTAAGCTTATTAGTTGTTAGCTGGTATATTTTGCTTGGTAATGTAGTTGGTTCTTAAAATAGAAACTTCACTTTTATTATAAAAAATATTGTGTCCCTTTGACATATGACTAGACCCTCTAGGTATGAGTTGACATGCCATAGAGAAGAAAACATCTGTCCTTGAGGAGCATATGAGTGACAAATTGATGGAGATTTATATTAGTGAACAACATTTATGGACATAATTTACAATATTCTCTGGATAAAATTTAACATATTTACAGAGTTTTAAATCTAATTATGGAGAATATAGCAAGAGGGCATATTTTGACAGGTAGGGTTAATGCTGCTTGAGAATGGAGAAGGTTTTGTTTATGGAGCTGTCTGCAGATGGAAAGATGTGATCGGCTTTTGTTTAAAAGCTATGGTTTCATCTTCATCCACAAAGTGAACTCATGTATGAGCAACAGAACATTTCCCATTGCACCCATTACAACATTATGTGAAATTATCATTTCTATAAAGGTAAGGTACTTTATGGATTATGGATTTATACTTATCTCCAAACTCAAGTTATATGTATTAAATATGTATAGCTTTTGTATGTTGAAAAGAAATAAGAAAATAGATGCTTGGGTGGAAATAAAAGAAAATAATCAGAGCTCTACATTTGGATTAATTTCTTCTATAAATCTAAAACTGCTAAGAACAAAGTCCATTGATTAAAAAATCAAATGAAATAAAAACATGATTAATTTCTATAAGAAATCAGGTGGCATCTGAGTAATCATTTTCCTTATGTGTGCCACACTAAAAGAGTATTTTTATTTAATTAAATTTAAGTTATAAATTTCAGAATATGAACCACTTATAAATATATTTACTATAGTTGATGTATGTAATGTATCAATTAAATTTATTTTAGTTGAATGGCTTTTCTGTAATTAACATAATGTAGTGATTTTTATATAAATCAGTAATTGGAATAAAAAAGAATTTGTTTAGCAACGAGTTCCATAGTCTTATATTCACTTTCTAACATACTAAAGCAAAAAAAAAAAAAAAAAAAAAAAGAAGAAAAGAAAGATAGATCTCTGCAACAAAGAAAGATCTCTGCATTCTAGTTGATCTCTGTTTTTGGTGACATTTCAGAACAAACCAGTTTCTGCATTATCAAGGACAAAAGAAATAAGAATAGACTGTATTTATGTGGGAAAAAGCAATACAAAATTACAAAACAAAAATCAGACTTCTAGTCATTGTTTTTGTATTGATACCACAGTACAAGAATGGATTTACAGCATAGAAGGAGACTATTTTATAGTGCTCCTTGCTACATTAGAAAAAAATCAGAGAAGAATAAAGAAAGAATAGAGGAAACTAGAGAACAGTGCTAATGGCTTCTTCTGTGACCTTGGGCATGTCACTTAACCTCCTGGTGACTCAGCTTTTCCATCTGTAAAACTGAATGGTAATTACCTCATTTATTCTCCCCTCAAAAGGTTGCCATTTGTATAAGCCTGGTTAGCACCAAGGACATTTCTTCAAGTTTTCTTTCTTTTCATAACCTGGTGCCTATTTTTCACAATTTAAATTATGATTAATGTGATCACTATAACAAAATGAAAGGAAATACATAAGTTATCCACTTATCTTGTAAAATAGCTGATAGCTAAGCCATAATAATGTGTCTAATATATTTTTCCTTTGTGTAAATGAGTACAGATGAAAAGAAAAAGCCAAAGAAAAAGAAAAAACTACATTTAATCAGATACCAACCATCACTTATTTCTTGGTGGTTTCTCTATTTTAATTCAGCTTCTTTAATTTAAAAACTTATTGAACTCAGAATCAAAGCCTTCAATGAAGACGACACCATCTGCTGTGAAGACCCATTTTTATTGAATCTTCTCTCAGTGTTACTCTTGAGGTCATCTACTTACCTCACTCTTATCCTTCAGAAAAATGCAAACAGATGTTCCACTGTTCTCCTGTGTATCATCAGATCTGACTAACAATGGTAAAGTTCAAATTGGTAAATCTTCTCTGGTCTACATTATGTTTTCCAAATAACTTTGAGACACCCTAGTTTCTTGACACCACTTTAATCATTCAGTAAACACATTGATTACTTGACAAAGGAGATTTCAGCTAAATTGAACATTTTTAAGATCGATTTGGTCACTGTCTCACTATTTGAAGAACTAATACAATTTTAAACACATTTATTGTTCTCACATCCAGGATATTGTCCTAAAAATGCACTCTCAAGCCAGAGCATAAAACTCTTCAATAATTTTTAAAACCCTGTATGAACAATTATTTTACAATTAACATCTAGGATTCCCAATTCAAAAAAACATGTCCAAGCAGTAGAGGAATGTGTTATTTAGATATGATGAATAATTATGTTTTATATTTGTGGTTACTGATTTATATATCCAAGTGGCATATGAACTATTTTAGCTAGAAAATAATTTAAAAGGAGAAATTGAAAGAAGGAGGTATTTTGAGTCAGAAGCAGATTAACAATAGTTAAATCAACTAAAAATTAAGAAACTCTTACTGGACTAATAAATGTCATCACAATACATATTCGTAGGATATGCATGGTTTTATTATTAAATATTTATGATACCAAAATTCCACAAAAAACATAATTATGGCTTTTTAATGTGTCTCATACTGTTTGAAAACATGCTGTACAAAGCCTTCTAACACAAGGAATAAGAAATTTCTGTCCTTATTTTAATTTTCTAGAAATAATGCCTAACTTTTCATCTCATAACAGACCTCCCCTTTTCTACAGGATTCCATAAATTTTTCTTAATTTCTTAAATCCTTGACAAGCCTTCTTGAGTATTTCCAGCTTCTATTGTCAGTTTCCATGTGATCTTGTAGCTTCTCTACTCTGCTCCATACTCCAAACAATATCATATGTTTAGGTGGTTAGTGAAGAACCTTACTTTGAAGTGAAAGACTCTGCTTTGGTTTGGGTAGCAAACTACCCAAACCTAAAAGCTTTAAATTGTAACTTTAAAAATTATGTTTCATCACTTTAAAACTTATGAATTTGGATAGAGCTTCACTGTTTAATTCTTTTGTACTTTGTGGCATCACATGGGAAAACTCCACTGTATCATCTAAGAGATAGTCTCACTTGTAAGGTACATGATGGTTTTGCTCACATACATATGGCATTGATAGGAAGACTTTAGATGGATCTCATCTGGGACTCTAAGAAGCATCTGTGTAAACATGGCAGACATGGGGTAGATGGATTTCTTACATAGAAGCTCAAGGGCTTTATATAATTTTTATTTTAGAGCAACTTTAGAAAATTGCAAAGACAAACCAGGAAATTTTTATAGAAACACACATGGTTTTCCTGGTGTTAATATACTGCATTTGTATGTGTTATAGTTTAGGTATAAGGTGTACCCCTTATGCATATGCAAGAAAGTCTAGAGGTGAAATGATGGTATTCTGAGAGCTTTAACATAATCAGTGCATTAATCTGGTTGAATGGATTAACTAAGTGGTAATTGTAGGGAGGCAGGGTGTAGCTGGAAAAGATGGGTCACTGGGAGTGTTTTGTTGTGGCTTATATTTTACACTTGATGAGGGAAGCCTTCTCTCTGCCTTCTGATTGCCATGTCTTGTGCTGCTTTCCTCCTCCACACTCTTCTGCCATAATGTTCTTCCTCACCTCCAGCATGGGACAATGGAGCTTGCCATCTATGGACTGAAACCTCTGAAATCGTGAGCCTTAAAATTTTCTTTACCTCTTCTGACTATTCTTTTTAGATCTTTGGATCACAAAGACCAAAAAGCTGACCAAAATGATATAATCCACGTTTTTAAAATAATAAATTATATTCATACTTTATTATTAACTGAAACACACACTTTGCACCTGATGCACTTTTTCTATTCCAGGACTTCATCTAGAATAGCATATTACATTTTGTCACAATGTTTCCATGGCCATGCATTTGTAAAATTTCCCTTTTTTCTTAATGATCTTGACAGTTTTTGGATGTCCCTAAATTCTAATTTCTTCAATGTTTGTAATGTGATTAGACTGAATGTATCTTTTCTCTCTGGCATCTAGTTGATTAGGTCAGCAGAGAATCCTAGCAGGAAATCAGATGAGGATGAAATCATGTTTCATATTTACATGTTTCTTCTAGGTGAGAAATTTGGGCTGCCTGTGTCCCTTGAATACAAGGCAGTTACTCCATTGAACTCGTTTTCCCACTCACTTCTCCTTCCACTTCTGGGATTAAATGTAGTTGCAGCTTCACACTTTCTCATCCATAATAATTTTGCTACTTCTCATGATCTCCCTGCTCCTCAAGCCACTTCCTTATTTTTAGTATCTTTTTAGTTGTACATGAGCACAATATCTTTATTTTATTTATTTTTATGTGGTGCTGAGGATTGAACCCAGAGCCTCACACGTGCAAGGCTCTACCATTGAGCTGCAACCCTACCAAGCCACTTTCAAAGACAGAATATGACTCAAAATGTCAATAACTCTCCGTAATATCAGGTGGTTTAGATATTTGTGTTCCGTATACCTCCCCTAACACAGTGCTAGGCACATTTTGGTAACTCAAATTTTAAAAGAATTATTTAAATCCAGGAATATCAAGGGTGGACACATGTTTTAAAGCAAGTTGTTTTATGAAAAACTGTAATATTCTTGATGTTTGAGAATGAAGACTGTGTTGTGTCACTGTAAAAACTACCTAAGATTAAAACAAGAAAGTTGTTTTAATTGTTGCTTTGGGCTGGTAGTGGCATAATCATGATAGGAAAACAAGGTGAAGGGTACCTTTTCAATTCACAACAGACAGGAAGCACAGAGGGAGAGGAAGAAAAGAACCAGGTTCCTAATGTACCCTTTAAGAGCAGACCTCTGATGATCTACTTCTTTCCACTAAACTTACCTACTAAAGGTTCCATCATCTCCCAATAACACCATTGTCTGGGACCAATCCTTCCACACATGGACTTTTATGGGACAATCAAGAATCAAACTAAAGCAAAAATATTGTATCATGAAGTCATGTGCATATTAATTCAATAGTAATTATAAGAAAAATAATCTGCACACATGACTACCTAAAAACTAAAAGATATATGTATGAAATATAAGATGTTAACAAACCAGCAAAGACACCAGCTTTTATCATTATATGCAAATATTTATATTTGGGCTGCACTGTACAATACTTCTGATATAAATTTGCATTGGCATCATGTAGAATTATGCATTTATAGTTTTGTTAATGCAATACATAACTGCACTTTGGAAATTAGACCTTCTGAAAGTTGACAGACATCAGGTAAATCAAACCACACTACAAAGCTTAAATAAACAATTCCCTGTGTTAAAAAATAATGAGTATAATGATTATTCTAATAGTACTATGTAAAGTCTGTTGTCATGTCTCTGAATCTTAAACTGATCATAAAAGCTGAGTGAAAATTCCACTTCAAAGTTTTTTTTTCAAAAGACAATAAATTTTAATGCATTTAAATTCAAACTAGTCTATTATTGTTGAATTTTTTTGCCAATAATTGGTAATCTATTACCTGTATATTTTATTGTGATACTACTGATTGTTACCATTCTCTTGCTGGTATTGTGACATTAAAATTATTTAACAAATATCCTGGGAATTGGAAGAAATTCCTCAGTATTCACACAGAGGATTTTCTACTGCATGTATTGTAGTTTTTCGGTGTCTCCCAGGCTGACCTAGCATTGAGTAAATTGAATGTCAAATGTGTCAACATGTTCTAACTGCCAGCGACATTACCATTTGTGCTCCTGAGAAGAAAGACAAAACATCCTGAAAGAAGCAGAATACAGGATTTGGAGAAGCGAGTGGAGTACAGACGAATTTTCCTTTATTTTTGGATTTAATATATTCTGATATTTCCATGCTTCAGGACTTTGACACCACTACCACAACCTGTCTATCAAGCACGGAATTAGAAGCAGCCATTTATTCCTTCATATTCCCACACAGACCCAGAGAACAGTGCAATTAAAACTGTGGCTAGAAACTGGCAGGCCTCAGTTTCTTTTAAACGTATTTCATAGCAGGTACCTATCCCTTACTGACAACCAATTAAATTGCAAGTATTACCATGGAAATAATTTTCCTTTTTTTGCAATTGATTAAATAGTGGGAACTTAAAAAATACAGTTGCAAATACAACTTCTACACTTCTTTTTATATTTAAAAAAAAAAAAAAAACCATTCAGGTTTGCTCCTAGAAAAAAATTTTTAGTATTGTCATTTTTTTAACATTAAAATAAATAAAATATTTTATAGTTTAATGTATTCCTATTATCTGAATGCTTTTTATTTATAGTACTGAATGGTCTCATCTAGGTTAGATTTCACTCTGGTAGTTCTAACATATTTTGAATAATCATGACTGAAGAAATTCCTGAATTTTAGTCTACTTTTTAAAACCCACTTAAATCTATACCCAGTTGAATAAGCTTCTCTAAATTTAATTAAATTATAAGAGTGTTGGATTTCTAAATATGTTAGCATTTCAAGCCTATGTCCTAAAATTACCTCTGCTCATTTATATTTTCCCACTTGATTTTGCACTCTCCAAAGGAGAAAAATCTGTAAGGAAAAACTTAAATTGACAAATTTGATGATTTTTTTTTCACTTAAATGCATTACCCCACTTCCCTTAGTCACAGAAAAGTTCAAATTATAAGCTGAACATATTGAAGCCCAGATCTTTACAAGACCACATTTTTTGGACATTTTTTATACCCCAACTGGATTTTGTGTTAATATCTCAGCAAAGAAATGTCAGAAAAATGTTGTGAAAGCTTTTGGACAATCTTAACAATAGAAATTTAATCTTTCATTCTTGTGCATAGATTTCTGTGATAATGGCAGCAAATTCTCATAGGCATTTGAATCAAGAGGTAAACCAAAGACACTGGAACAAGGAGATTGGAGCTGGGATCCCTGACAATGTAAGTAAACTTTTTAAACTTCCAAGATGCATAGTCCAAATTTGTTTTTGAGATAAGCTATTATCTTTTTTGATCACACTCACTGCATGTTTGTGTTTTGCCATATGCAATAAAACTAAACCTAAATAGAAGAAAAAGATGGAGGGATGAGAGAACTTCTTTGATATTTGAGTATAACAAACCACACAACCATTCCATGTTTTATTCTGTATGATTAAAATTCTAAAATTCATCAAACTTTTATTTGAAATCTATGCTATAAAAGAGAATAGAAAATCCACATTATAACTCATACAGTTGTATTCTAATAAGCTATAATAAATATTACACATAATCTGTCTCTGATGTACTATTTATTGAGTACAAAATCACAGTGACCCCATGAATACTCTATTTCCTGTGAGTCGACAGTAATATATGTACTTATATGAGTGGGTCGGTAATACATGAAGGCATCATACATAGATCATTGGTGCTACAGAAACAGAACACATTTTTTGTATTTGGGTTTTTTTTCCATTTATCAATTATATTGCTCAAATAAAAATATTTTTCTCACCATGTAGTGGGCAATCATTGAACTTTGAAGTATATAAAGATAAAATACTATATTTTATTCGTTTATGTATTTCATATCTATTTCTGGATTCACATTTAGTTATAGATACATCTTCTTGAATAAGTAATGGGAAATGAACTTGTTTTGCTACAAAGAATTTTAAAAACTTGGACAACATTCCTAAAACAAAAAATTTCAGACATTGTACAGTAGGTAGTATAGAATGGTGATTCATTGAGTTTTATAATCACCCTCTAATTTATACTTAGAGGAACTATTATAATAGTGAAAAAAATTGCAGAAAAAAAACTTTAGTGTATCTATGATAAATATACCCAGGAACATAAAGGAACAGATATTCATAAGGAAGAGTTAAATAAAACATATAGAACTATCATAAAATTCTAAAGTTGAAAAATATAATTTCAAAATGAAAAAATAATTATGAATTGATAGACTCTAGTGGAATTCAGGTCAGTAAATTCAAAACATTAAAGAGAAACTGTTTTAGCAGAAGCCCACAGGAATTAATTGAAAAAAAAAATTAAACCTACAAATCTGTAGCAGGTAGGATAGTAGCCTACCAAAATGATATACCTTGTAGCCCAATCTGTTTAGTTTACAAATGTGGGCTTATTTGGCAAGTTTTTGTTGTTTTTATGAGAAATTGAACCCAGGGCACTTAACTACTGAGCCACATTTTCATCCCTTTTTAAAACAAGGCCTCACTGAGTTGCCTAGGGCCTTGCTAAGTTACTGTGCCTGGCTTTGAACTCATGGTCCTTCTTTGTCAGCCTCCCAAGCCACTGGGATTACAGGCATGTACCACTCTGCCTAGGGCATGGTATCTTTACTGAAGTAATTAATCAGGAAACATGAGCTGAGATTAACCTACATTTTCTGGGTGAATCCTATGTTCAATGACAAGTGTCTTACAAGAATATATAGGGAAGGGCTGGGGATGTGGCTCAAGTGGTGGCACGCTCGTCTGGCATGCGTGTGGCCCAGGTTCGATCCTCAGCACCACATACAAACAAAGATGTTGTGTCTGCTGAAAACTAAAAAATAAATATTAAAATTCTCTCTCTCTCTCTCTCTCTCTCTCTCTCTCTCTCTCTCTCTCTCCTCTCTTTAAAAGAAAAAAGAATACATAGGGAGACACATATAGGTGAAATGAAAATAAAGAAGAAACTATTTGATGATGGAAAGAGAGATAAAAAACAAGTGAAGAAATTCTGGGAGCCAACAGAGCAGAAGTGTGAAAGCTTTCTTCCCTAGAACCTTCAGTGGGAGCAGATCCAGCTAACATCTGGATATCAGACTTAAATCTTCTATAATATAGTGGAATATATTTGTGTAGTATTAAGTCATCATATATGCAGTATGCATTCATTAAAGTACATGAGAAAAAGGACAGAAAGTCCTGTTTCATTCATACAAATAAATATTTATTATCTTCCTCTTTATATATAGTATATGCACACAAATCATCATACATGCTATTGGTAGACATCATCTATAGATATCATGAATGTCTGATTATCCTACAACATAAATATGAATAATGACCACTGAAAAAATACATACTTATCCCCAAATTTGATTACTGTAAACCACCAATCCAGAAAGCTGCATAAACTATAACCATTTAAGGCACTGAGGCACATAATAAATTGAAATAAAATCAGTGATCGAAAAAATAAAAATAAAAGATGTATTAGAAAAGGGGGAGCAGACTGCAGATACCTCTTCAGAAGCAATTCAAGTCAAGTAACATTGGAATGAAACTTCAAAGTGTTCAAAAGCAACAAATTCATTTAGAATCTTTATCTACCAAAAATGTCCCTCACAAAAATATAAGAGTAAAATATTAGTTGAATACACACTATGGTACATTGAGAGTATACATCAGAAAATATACAGATATGACTGAAGGCACCAACAGCACTGCAGAAAAAATATACTTATTACACTGAGTGTGAATGAATAAATTATGTAGTAAAAAGTAATCCAAAAGAAGACAGAAAAAGAAAAAGGAAATCAGAAAAGATGTTTAAAAAATGGCAAAACTATGTAGATTTAAATGTGACAAATGAAAATTATCTAAATAGCTATGCAGATAGATTTGATTGTTATACTGAATTTTTAAAAGCAAGACATATAAAATGTTGCCTAGAAACATTTGACTTAAATATAAAGACACATATAAATTAAAAGTAAAAGGATAAAAGATTATATACTGTTGAAATACTAATTATAAAAAATTGAAAAGTCTACACTAATGATAGATAAAAGTAAACTTGAAAGCAAATTATCAGTTTAAAAGAAATATTTCTTAAAAATGTTTATTGTGAAGACACAGCACATACAAATGTAAATTACTAATGTAAAAGAAACAAAATTTTACAAAAATGAAGACTACAGAAAAAGGCAAAAAATACAAATGCAAAATTCACTAATCCTCTTTCAGTAATTGATAATAAATTCTGAGAGAAAATCAGTAAAAATTTAGAAGACAGAAATATCACTATCACACTTGATCTGATTTTTCTTTATGAAACATTAGGTTAAATTATCAAATGTTAAGGGTTTAATTAATTATTTAAAAATAATTAATAAAATAAAGAATACACACATTATTTAAGTATGATATTTTGAACATTAACTATATTTTGTGTTGTAAACATATGTCATTACAGTTTAGAGCATTTGAATCTAACAGAGAACTTTCCTAGTCATCAAAATATTCTATTAGAAATGAGTGAGCAAGAAATTCTAAATTTTTCAACATTTTTTGGAATTAAGCATAAACAGGTTTATGGCCTTTTAAGTAGTTACCACTTCACAGTTACATAGGTAGAATTTTTCTCTAAACTTATGGAGATGCACAGCTTCAATATGTACAGCTTTTTATTTAAAGAAAATAAGCAAGACACTTCAATAATCCATGGTTTAAAACAAGTCAAAGGGATAAAAAGAAAATATTTTAAACTAAATGAAACACATTATCCCTACAGGAATCACTATATAAATTAGTGGTATGAAGTTAAAGAAGAGGTTAGAGTAAAATTAATTACTTTATGACTTCTATTTATTTAGTCTGTACTTAGGGCTTTCATCATGCTAAGCAAGTGTTCTGCCAGAAACTACATCTTCAACGCTAAGTTAATATCTTTAAATGGCTTCTTTGTGAAAATGAATTGAAGTGTAAGTTAATGATTTAAAGCAAATTATACTCAAAATAAACCAAAAGAAGAAAATAATAAAATATGTATAGAGCAATGAAACAAATTCAATAAATCAAAAGTAACAGAAAAAGTCACAAAATATTTATTTGAAAAACTAATAGAATAAAATGTTAGCAAATAAATTGAGAGAAAAGAAAGTAAGTATATATTTTCAATGTTAGATGTAAAAACTAACAGATAAATATGGTCCTTGTAGATAGGAAATGCATAATGAGAGAATAACATGTCCAAACTTTGGTTAAATGATTTAAAAATTTCAAATTGTTTGAAAGGGACATCACCAAAACTAGCTCAAATAAGATGATAAAATCATATTAGCCTTTCTTGTATTGAAGAAATTGAATTTATAATTATAAATTTTAAACACACAGACATACAAGTCTACATACCTTAACTGTATGATTTTATAAATCTTTAAAGAAGAAAGAAGAACAATCATATGTAAATTCTTTCAGTAAATATACAATAAAAAAAATCAACTTTACATATCAAGTTATGAGTCTGGCATGGTCCAGGAGCTAAACCAATCAAGTTCATTATGCAAATAAAAATACAGACCAGAATATTCAAAACTATTGACATATAAATTTTTAACAAAATATTAGTAAACTAAATCTAGCAATATAATAGGAGAGTGCAAATGACAACTACAGTTCATTACAGAAATATAAGATAGACATAACATTCAAAAATCAATTTATTTAATTCACAATTTAAATAGAATAAAAAAAGTTGGGCTGGGAATGTGGCTCAAGCAGTAGCACTCTCATCTGGCATTTGTGGGGTTCTGGGTTCGACCCTCAGCACCACATAAAAATAAAATAATGATGTGTTTGTGTTCACCAAAAACTAAAAAAATAAATATTAAAAAAACTCTCTCTCTAAAAAATAAATAAATAAATAAATAAAAGATGAAGTTATCAAATTATTAGATTCACAACATTTGACTAAAAACACCATTGAAGGTAAAATCTCAGGGAGATTTTCTTAAATTATAAATATTATTTCAGAAAAATCTATAGTTAACATCAATCTAGTGCTCTAGGTTTAAATTATTTCTTCCTAAGATCAAGAAAAAAATGAGAATGGCTTCCCTCTATTTCTCTTTGTATATTATCAACACATTATCTAACATTGAACTAGAGGTCTCAGTGCCACATGGCAACAAGAAAAAGAAAATCATTCACACAAGGTGAAAATGAAAAAGTAAAACTGCCTTTAGTTATAGATGACATGATAGTATACATTAAAATTCTGTCAAACTATGTATAAAATTATCAAAATCGAGTATTAATTTAGCAAGTTCTCTAAAATTCCATTATATGTATATACATTTCCAATTATTAAGTAGAAAATGAAATAAATATAATGTTATGTACACCATCAGTAGAAAATATTATTATGAGTAAATTTCAAAAAATATACAAATTGTTGCAGTAAAGGTAAAAAATATTGATAAAAATTAAATAATATATAAAATCAAATTTCTCTCTTTTGGAAGATTTGATGCTAATGTGTGTTATGCTTTTGGTAGTAGATTTCCCCAAAAAAACTCATGTGTGAAACAATGCAAGAGGGTTTAGAGATGAAATGATTGGGTTATGAGATCCTTAACCCAATGGGTAAATTAATCACCTGATGGAATTAATTGAGAGGTAACTATATGTAGGTACAGTGTGGCTGGAAGAGGTGGTCATTGGAGGTATGCCCTTGGGTTATATATTCATTGAGCTGAATTAGTCTCTCCTTCTTGTTGAAATTCCTGATCTGTGTCCATGCACCATGGTTTTCTGTCATGATCCTCTGCCTCACCTCAAGCCCCAAGGAATGGAGCTGTCCATCTAAGAATTGAGACTTCTGGAACCATGAGCTCCAAATAAGAATTTCCTCCTTAAAATTGTTCTTCTCATATTTTTAGTCACAGCAGCAAAAAGGCTGGTCAAAACAATGTAGTTTTCAGTATCTCAAAAATAACAGTTATATTTGATGTGCTTTCACTTCAAGTCCTAGGGAATACTTAAGCAAGTCCCATGGTGATTGTAAAATTATATGGAAAGAGATCTAAAATAGCAAAAACAATTTTGAAAATAAAAATAAAGTAGGATAATTTATACTACTTAATTTTAAGAAATACTATTAATCTAAAATAACCAAAAAAGTGTAGTATTTACTATGCATGGATGTATAATTGAACAAAATTGAGTCCAAAAAATAGGTTCATTAAATAAATGTATATTTTTGTTAATAAATAGTAGTTGAAGAAATGAGCATTTTATATCTACTTAAAATAGATCATAATGGATCATTTGATACAAATATGGAAAAAATATAAATTTCCACATTTACCTCCATAAATACAAAATATTGTATTCTTATCCTAAATATTCTTTAGAATGAACACAATCTAAATGTAAAATCTACATCTTTAAAATTTCCAGAACATAAAGCATAAGAAAAACTGGTTTTGGTGTTGACAAAGATCTTAAATAGGATAATAGGTAGATAATAGTTCTTCTCAGATAGGGCCAAGAAGCACAAATTACAATATAAGAAAATTAATATAGTTGGCCTTATAAAATTTAAAAAATGAGAAGACTAGGAGAAATACACACATATACAAATATTATTGCTGGGAGCCATCAGCCAAGTAGGTATGACAAATTCCTTGCCAGCTTACTCCCATGCTGTCTAGTGGAAGGACTTCTGAAAGGTGACCTTGCTCAAGGACCAGGGCGGTTTAGCATAATAGGAGATTAGGGTGTTCCCCCTTTAGAATAGGGCGGTTTAGCATAATAGGAGATTAGGGTGTTCCCCCTTTAGAATAGGGCAGTTTAGCATAATAGGAGATTAGGGTGTTCCACCTTTAGAATAGGGCGTATCCTGCTGCTGAGTTTCTCTTGAGTTCTTAGGGTCAGACAGTATATTTTGGGAGACAGAAGCCCATGTGGGTGGATTTGGGCAGAGTAGTGGATTTGGGCAGAAGTGGATTTGGGCAGAGATCGTGGATTCCCCCAGAACGTGTTTGTAGATGGCCAGTGTGAGTTCGGGAATAAAGAATTGCTGTTTGAATCTACAAGCTGTGTGGAGACTCGTGATTTGTGCCCAGCCAGAGACTTCGGCATATTATCACTATAGATCTACCACTATGAGTAAAATAAAGCAAACTGATAAAACCAAATTATACAATAAATGTTGAAGAATAGAAGGCGATGTTGCTTGGATAAATGTCAATTTGTCTTCCCACTCTAAAAAATAGTTTTCAGTGTTCTAAAATTTCAACATATACTGATAATGACGTAGCAATTTTTTTCTTATTCAGCTAAAGAAAATGAAATCATAAGTACATGAATGTTAATAGCAGCTTATTTCTCATAGTTCACTTGATTTCAAAACAAGGCAAGTGTCCATCAATTGTGAATTAATATATGAACTAAATGTGTCAGATTCATACAGTGGTATCTTTCTCAGAAATAAAGTTACCAACTATTCATACAAACAAAAATGTGAACATATCACAAAATATTATCCTGAAGAAAAGAAGGCAGAGAGAAAGTACCATATACAGTATGATTTTGTCATTGGAAAAAACTCAAATAAGCCTATAAAATCAAACCTGTGATTGCCTCAAGTCAGGAGTTTTGAGGGAACAGCCTACAAAGAGGCAATAATAATATTGTGGGGGTTAAGAATTATCCTCTATCTTCATTACAGTTTATACCATGTCAGTTTATACAGTTTATACCATATCATTTGCCACAACTGATGAGATCAGATTGCACATCATAATCTTCCAGTTTACAAATGGTAAGTGATTTTCATTAGGGTCCAATTTTTGTGTTGTGTTCTATGGGTTTGCATAAATGTATTATGTCATGTATGCATTGCATTGTCCAATTCAGGGTAGTTTCACTGCCCAAAAATCTAATGCATTTTTTAGTTCTATATGGTATGTCTTAAAAATCACTGACTAAATATTTTAATTATCATTTTAAAAAGAATATGATAGGCAAGTAAAAAAAAATGTGTGTGCATATACGAATAGATTTCATGGATTCACACTTTATGCTAGAAGAAAAGTTGTGACAGATAGAAGAGGTCACATTGCAAGTGTAATAAACAGGGAAGCCACAAAATGCAAAACTAACTTGAAGAAAATAAATGATTGATAGTGCAATCCATGTGCAAGTAGCTAAGAAGAAACTTGGGAAACAGAAGGGCATCAGGACAATGGAATGCATTAAATAAGAGTGGGAGTATGGGTTTAATAAGTGTCAGAATGGTGGATACTCATACAGAGGAAAAAAAGAATTCAAATGCACAATGCAAATGAGGACCATAAAGTAACCCTTTGCATGTATTTGTAATGTGCATCCAGAATTTGGAATGAATATTTTAGCAATGGTTCACTTTAACATATTTTTAACATACTTACAAAAGAATGAAACCCTTAAAACTAGCTATCTGGCCATTGAAAATAATTCAATAATTAAAAGTACCTTCTAGGGAGTTAACACTTGGTATCTACAATTTTTCTTCTAGTTGGCAGTATTCTAGCACATAACATCAACCACATCCCCAAAGGATAGGTTCAAAAGTTGAATTTGAATTACAATCATAGAGAGAAATGGGTTTTTTCTGTAGTTTGGTTTGGCCACAATGTAACAAAGCCAGCAATGGTTTTCTTATGGACATAAATCTCTATAAAAGCAACTTCCAATGATCAAATAATGTAACTAGAAAATCCTCTAAAAACAAACACTAGCACATTAAAAAGCTTCTTCAGTATCTTGGCATATATTTTACATAATAACGAAATCTAAGTAAGTCAACACATGTTTGGTAATCATGGAATAAACTACGCATCAACTACCCATATGTATGGCAGAAAAATCAATAGGATATCAGACTTACAGGTTCTATGTAGATGCAGTATCTTTTCTTTCTCTTTGAATACACTATTTGTATCATGGATTGTTAATGGGAGATATAAGTGCCTGCATTTAAAAGCCCTCTGTAATGTGCTTCTTATTTATTTTTGCTCTTCTGTGATGCTAACTGTAACTTCATGGCACCATTTGATAAAGAAAAGTTTTAGGTTTTGTGAAAATGAAAACTTGTTCCTCTTTATATAGTCTCACAAACTTAATCTACATAGACTTTCCTTCATAGGTCAGAGGAAGCTCAGGAAGCTATGCAGCAATTGTGAATGTAACTCTGAAATCCAAAAGACTTTCAGTGCTCTGAAAAGACCACAGCTACATATAGGTTGTGCTTGAACCCAATTGATTTCACTGGAAAATAGCAAAAGGAAAACCTTCATCATGCAAATACTATACACAAGGTACTTTAATACAAGTTTGATTTCTTATTCCTCAAATACTCTTTGAGAAAGATGTTATTCTCATTTTACAAATGAGGAAACAGTCCACTGATCAAAGAACTGTGTGCCAAATCCATGAACAGGGTAGAAAATACTGTTGTACCCTAGTACCTGGTCACTTTGTCATTTATCATTCCTTTCTTCCCTTGCCCACACCTGAGCAAGGTAAACCATGTTTGTAATTAAAGGTTTTTTATTTTTATTTCTATTTTTTTGTTTAGAAAAATGATCTTCGGTATGTTTATGTACATATGTTTGCATAATCAGTCATGAAAGCCTGACCGCTAAATATTGCCATGTCAAGCATTAATACTTTAGGACATCTGCTCTTTCTCCTCCATGTATGCAAATTATACATTATACCCCTGATCCATATGGTGGCAAAACATAGAGGTCATTTCTGTCTAGTAAATTCAGATGTCAGTATTAATTCAAGAAGATAAAAATGGGAAAAAATTCTTATCATGAAACAGTTAAAGTCTATGCTTTTTGTTTGTCAATTTATTGACATTTTCATACCAGGTTTGTTAACACATGTAATGAATAACACAAGGTTAAACTAATCCTGTCTGTATTTTTTATAGAACCATTTCCATCACATCCTATAACACTGTTGTATCTATTTTGTATCACAATATGTTCTGACAAGAGAAAGCAGAATATTAAATCACTTCCTTTTCATTACAGTAATACTTTTAAAAATTCTTTGTTCAAAAATTTAAGTTATTTTTCTCTGATCACAGTGCATACATCTCAGTTCTTTTGAAGTAACAAACTGACATTTTTATTATAAATTATCCTGTTAAAGGTGCTGTGGTTTAATAAAATATTTTCTTCTCCCTATGAAACCAGCTATTTAACAGCCATTAGGTTTGTTTTTGTTTGTTTTCGAGGCAATTCCAAATTGCTAACTTCAGGCATTGTAAATCCTGGGCTATACTCAGCTGTCTGAATTATTCAATCCCAATTAACTTCTCCACAAATGTTCTGGTTGACATTGATTCACATATGAACTTGAGAGTTAAATGTTTCTACTTCCTTTCATTAAGGGACATTTGTGGATACATGAGATGCCCCCAAGTGAAACACTTTCAGCTTCAATATTCACACTCATTCTGTAAGATTTAATCATTTTAATTTATCACTTAATTCATGACTTTTGAAAATTCATTAAAAAATTAATCTCCAGTCAAGGTTTTCAGCCAAGAAATTGTAGTCACAACATTGTTAATCTTGGAACAAGTCTGTCTTTTCTAAAATTGTGTTTGAATAGATTTGAAATTCAGTGAATAAAATTGGTGATAAGTTGTGCAAATGGAGGCAAGTGGTGCATCAGTAGTCAAAGAATAGCAGCTTTGTTTCTGAATATTTGTTTGATTTCCAGGGAGATCATATGTTAAAAAGTATATGAAGTATGTGTTCCAGGTTTCAGAAAGAAATTAGTTTATTAGTCTCTAGCCCATATAATTTTAACAAATAGAGAATGTGTTATCCCCAGTGTTTTATTTTGAACAAAGAAATACTAAGGATATTACCTTAGTCACTTTTTTTAGATTTGTTCTTAGTGTAATTTTGTAATATTTGTTTTTATAATTACATAATTTCTATGTTATATTCCTGTGACATACTGATTAGCATCTATGAGGTATCGGAATGTGTTCTAAAGAGTGAGGGACAATTATGAACAGACGGAAGAGCTTGCTTATCTTCCCTGACTGCTCATTTCGTAGCATAAAGCAAGTAAAAAAAAAACTGAACAAATAAACATAGTACTTTCAGACAGTGGCAAGTTACTGAATAAAATTAAACAGGTAATATGATGAAGAGAAATTGTGGTAACGATATCCTTAGCATTATCAAGAAAGATTTTTTGAGATAAAACATTACTTATTTAAAATTTGAATGGTGAAATAGGATGACCCAAAGATTCATGTAGAGAAGTCTTAAGAAGGAACAGCTAATACCACATTCTTACATTGCAACAAGTCTGGCATTTTTATGAAAAAAATATATCTGTATATCTATGTAGATAGACATACATATGCATATTAGTATATCTGGAGATTATGATGGAAAAAGTAGATTCCAATCACAAATATCTTGTGTTACTTTGAAAGTTTAATAGAAAGATGATAAGTGTTGTAATTGCAGAGGAGTAATCATGTGATTAATTTTTTTTTTTTAGGTTACTCTGTTAAGCGGAGAAGAGAGTTTACAGCAGTTTTTTAGTTGGCTGTGTTTCGGGTTATTGAATATTGATTACAAATGAGGAGAGAAGACTGCAACCTCAAGCAAGTCTTCAGAGAAATGGTACCGCAAAAGACAACAGAGACTGTAAGAGAGTTTATAAGTAAGGAAATACCTCTTTCCTCTCTTTTTTTAAATAATGAGAGACACTAAAAGAAGTCATAGTTGTATGCTGATTTAAATATTTCCAATTTTCAGAGAAAAATTAATGAATTGGGATAGAGAAGGGAAGGTCTCAAAAGTACAAAGTCAAGACTTGATTCAATCCAAGTATTAATATGTCCTCAGGGCATGCCTTTGTTCTGGACATTACAGAATAAGGATCATAGGTGTGGGATGAACATTGTGTATGGGTACTTATTAAAGACACAGAGGACACCTGGCATTAGGAAGCAGTCTCCTGACCCAGGGTTATACATCTTTGCTGAAGCGAAAGTCTGTCTCTATAAGTCACCTGCTAGGTTTGTTTTTCTCCCAGGCATGTGTTCATTGTTTGTTTGAAAAAAAAAAAAGGTTTGACATTATCATAGTGAGCCATGCGGAAATGACTATTGCAGACACATCGGGTGATTTTTGTCCTTAAAGGCTATTTTATAACCTCATTGCTCATAGTGTCTGAATGATCTTCAAAGTCTTACTCCATCTTTTCAGTCATCCAATGTCCTGTGGTTGAGGGTCACCCAACTGGCTAATAGTTCTTAAATGGTAACATACCAATTCTAAGCATGGCATTAAATTAGGGAAATTTTAGGTATTTATTCTGACATCTACTACAAGTATCCGAGGAATGTAACAGGAAGATAAAACAATTTTTTCCTTCACAAATATCCTCCATAAAGACCAATGGTGGAACCATTTCAGTGCTCTGGAGATGCTTGGGTTTACTAGAGACACTGTGGCATGTTTTGTCTATATTTTAGTACTAAATTTAATGCGCCAGAACACAACAAGGGCACAAAGAACCAATTCAACTGAGACACCATTAACAGGAGAGTCCTGTGAAGTTACAGGTGTGGGACTTTTTTTCATTACTGCAGCTTTTCTTCCTGTTCCAGGTTCTTGAGGCACTATAATTACAAGGTATCAGAAATTTCAGTGCTTGTTTGCCAAGGTGGATTCTTAATCACTGGCAGAAATAGCACTGAACTGTGTGCCTAATCTTAAGCCACCAAAGAACTTCCAGTCTGGACAGCTTACACCAAAGATTTTCTCTCTCACTTGATCTTACAATAACTCCCAATAAGTATGTAAAATTTTCTATATCTTTACATTTCCAATCTGTATAATATCCTTTGTGCAAGTTACAAAATCTGAAGTAGGTATAAATTCCAGAAGATGCTTATATGTACAGGTTTCGTATATGTGGCTGTGTGTGTGTGTGTGTGTGTGTGTGTGTGTGTGTGTGTGTGTGTTTGGAACTAATAGATGGGGACTATAGCAGATGAAAAAACTGAAATTGTGAATTTATAAAAAAAGTGATATTTAGTTCCCAGTTTGGGAAAGTTCAGGTCTCTGCCAATGTCCTGACATAATTTTATATTCAAAATAATCCATATTTTTATGATAACATGCATCATCAAAGTAGGTTGTCCAGTATCACAGCCAGGAGATTTAAGGTTCAAATCTTACCTTAAACTGTGTTTAATCCTCAACAACACAGTAAATACACATCAACTCACTAATTAAACCCATTCAGTTACATTCCATAAACTGCAAGATGAACTACAAAATATATTTCTTTCAATGTTAACTTTTCTCTTAGATCTTAATCATTGCTATGTACCATATTAGCCATGTCAGCAAAACAAAAATCAAACTAGCCTCAATAGTTTTTGCTTATTAAAAAATTTTCCCTATGGGCCTATGTCTTTGACAAATAATTTTAAAATGAAGTCTCTCAGGTACTTGCTTTATAGTTAAATTTGAGTTCATTCTTAATCTAATAAAAATAAATATTTGACTATAGGTTTCAGGTTTTTCAGTTTTCAGTATTATTATTATTATTATTATTATTATTATTATTATTTTGAGGTGGGGGAATACTGGGGTTTGAATTCAGGAACACTCAAACACTCAGCCACATCCCCAGCTCTATTTTGTATTTTATTTAGAGACAGGGTCTCACTGAGTTGCTTAGCACCTCTCCATTGCTGAGGCTGGTTTTGAACACATGATCCTTCTGCCTCAGCCTCATGAGTCACTGGGATTACAGGTATGTGCTACTTTCCTTGGCTATGTTTCATTTTAATAGGGAAAAATAAATTGTTCAAAATGATTTTATCAAATAGTTATTGAAGGCAAAACTAAGATGTTAATTATTTCCATTACATTCTTTTAAACTTCAGATAGTCAATGTTCCCTTTGGTTCCTCTCAGGTAAATCTTGTAAGGGGGGCAGGACTCATTTATGACAGTTGAGAGGTCCCCATTATATTTTATAAGCAGTAGCAGAAACCTGTAGTCTATGTACCAAAACATGATTTTAACAATTTACAACTCTTATCAAAGAAAAAAACACACTGTACTTATGAAAGTGGCTAGAACTTTTACAATAATAAATGACTGGTTTGAAGTTAATACAGATCTGTTAAGTGCATAATTAAAGTGTGATATTTCATGTGACACAATTAGCTTCCTGCATGTCAGTGTATCCTAATTAACTTGGCCAAGTTTGACAGGTATCAGCATTTCTTTTCTTTGTGCCCTTGTTATATTCTGGCACATTAAATTCAATATTAAAATATAGACAAAATATGCCACAATGTCTCTGGTAAATCCAAACCTCTCCAGAGCACTGAAATTATAGTCACAATCTCTTTCCTTAAGAAAATGATACTGAGAAAATAAAAATATGGGAAATTAGCCAATTATCTATTGAAAAGTTTTGCATGAATTACCTATTCAGTAACTCTGAGGAAAATAATTTTCTGATGATTTTAATATAATTTTTATATAGTTTGATTAATTATGATAGTTCAGTAATTTAAAAAAAGCACAAGGACAGTATCTATTATGTGTAATCCCTTTGATAGTTAGAGTATAGATACAATAACTTAAAATTGAAACATGGTTTGCAGCAGTAAATATATTTTAATATTTTATAAACTGTTAAGGTAATTAATGAAATACAAATGAAATTAACATTTCCTAAAATTTAGATATATATTTTAAAATTTATTAGCAATGTTTTTTTCAATAATGTAGAAATCAACCATAGAAGGCATTAAGTAGAACTACTCCCCAAAATCGTCAGGTTTTATTATTACCACTATTGTTATAATTATTTATATTAAAAATGTTCACATTTGTCAGTAAAATTTGCCATATAACAACATATCCCATTTGATACTATTATTGATGTAATGAACTGTAGTTCTTAATCCATTTCTTTCTCAAATAAGGTGCTCTCTTACTATTGCTTATTTTTCTTTAATTTTTTTAATGTATGCATAACAAAAATCTAAATACAAAGCATAAAAAATTGCAGGTTTTTGAGAAGGTTTTGCAAAATGCTAGAATTCTGAGTTTCTTGAATGATCTTGAAATGTTAGCTGCTCAAGTTTTAATTACTAATGTTACCTCTAATTTATGACATTTATGAAATATAGTGATTAAATTATGAAATGAATGAATTACAGATGGGATTAAACTGATAAAATTTTACAAAAAATGCAAGTAGACAATAACTTTAAGAATGATGCCCTCTGCTTATTGGTATTAGAAGGGTAGTTGTAAATGGGTGTATATTTACTTACCTTAAATTTTAGTGTTCTTTTTTTACACTATATTGACATTCAAAAGATATAACTTTGTCTATAAGCTAAACGTTAATACACAAGTAAAACAATACATATCAAAATTTGCAATGCTTAAGAAATGGAGATGCTTCTTTTCATTTAATTCTAGCTAACTTGCTTATGGAAATTTAATTCAGAAAGCAACTGCAACTCAATAAATTTTCCCATAATTTTATATTTTATGTGGAGATATTATCAATTAAATGGCAATAACTAATTTTAGATGATTGAGAACTGACCAAATTTGTCAATTTATAAAAGGAGAAAATAGCTTGAATTGCTACTTTCCTGTGAGAAACAACAATATGAATTAATTCATCATAGAGATAATTAGGTTATTTTTGAGAACACAAGAGTAGTCATTTTTCTAGACATTCTTTCTTATGCTTAAAATGTTAGACAATTTCTTTTAAAAATAGTACATACTACACACCTAATCAAATGGCCCAATTATAATAAAATGGCAATTACAAATGTCAGAACAGGTTACAGACCAACTGGGTCTCTCAGATATTTCTGACAGACTATGGAAAGTAGACAGTACTACTTTGAAAAACAGATTGCCAATTTGTTATAGATCTACACTTTTCTATACAGCTATCACTTTCATATATATTTACTAAAATGTTTTCAAAGCTATATCAACAGAGAAATCTGTATATGAGTGCTTTTAGCAGGAATATTTCTAGTCACCAAATATTAGAAAAGATTCAAATGTGTTTCATCTGGTAAATTGATAAACATTTGCATAACCCTACAATGGAATACTAGTCAACAATTATAAGGAAAGCCCATTCACATGTGCAATAGCATGAATGAATTTTAAATAAAAAATGTCTGACTCAAAATGCTTCATCTGATGTATTTCCTTCACATGGTATTCTGGAAAATTAGACTGAGAGGAAACTCATCAGTGGTAGCCAGAAACTGCAGGTGGCCATAGGAAAGGACAGTGGAATATAGCATGAGCACAGGTTTTGAAATGAGGAACTTGCATTTTTGGATACAGCCTTTGTTTTAAAGTGATGGAATCTGGATTGTGATATAAATTATATAATTTCTTATGCCTTCCAAAAACATATCTGAACACTGAAAAGTGAATTTTGCTATACATACATTACAGCTCAGTAAAGCATAGTATAAAAAAAAACTTTAATCAATTAAAGTTTAATTTAATTAAAGTTTAAACACTTTAATTTAATTAAAGTTTCATTAATATTTTACTTGTAAGAGTGTTTTTCATTGCATTAAGCAAGTTGCTAAATAACTATTTTTCAAAAAATTTTAGTAATTCTATTGAAACAGTGTCAACTAATTAAAAACTATTTCAATTACTGAAAAGTAAACTTTTGAATGATTACAAGCACATGTGGGAAATAAATGTTGTATTTTATTATGTTACATTAATGAAACAAGCAACTTTTATCTTTAGAACAAGCAGAAATACCACTCTTGTATGAGAACAAAAATCTGCAATTTACTAACAAAGCCAGTTACCATTGTACAAGCTTTATTTTTAGATCAATTTTAAAAATAAAATATAAAGACATTTTTCTAAAAGGAAGCAAAAAAATTATGTTCACACTACTAAGTGTCATTCATTTCATTAGACTTTGTTTTGCAGTCATTAAAATATCTGACTTTCCTGGGCATGAGGATATAAGACGTGGGGGCTTTCTTTGTCTCTTTTTTAAAAAATAGTTTTGTTTGAAGTGATTTCATTTCTGTGAAAGAAGGAGAAAGCAAAAATAATTACAGCAGTCACAAGCTCATGGGGTTTCAACTTTTCCATAGTTACTTCTTGAATTAGTTCTATTATAAAAATAAAACCTTTCATAGTTCATTGTCACTGGTGTTATTGACTTAAATGATTCACTCCTTATCTTTTCTTCTTAGTATTTGACAAGGTGGAACTGTTTTCAAGAAAAGCTTTCAGATCAAACTTTAAAATATCCTATTTTATGTAAAATTTTTTCTTAGCAGAAGAAAGGGAAAAGACAATTGTCTTGAAAACTAGGTAAATGAAACTGAATTATTAGTTTCACAAAAAAGTTTCAGTGATTAATCAAATTATCTTTATGTGTCAGATTGTCTTAATTATCTCAATGAATCTTAAGCAGAACCATTCTTAATTGAAAAATCCATTACCCCTGTAGAATTTATAAATGATAAGTACATACAGGTTTTAATATGGTGCATATCACAATAAAGTATGAGAAATGTTTCCAGAATCCAAATTTCAATATATATAACACATTTATCATTTTATCATGAGATTATGGGCTAAATATCACATTGCATTTGAAGAAGGACTGATTATTTTGCCTGGCTTATTATCATGAAGATGGAAGCAGAGATCAAAATTATGCATCTACAAACCAAAAATGGTAATAATTGATGGCCAACATCTGAAACTAGAAAAAGGCAAGAAATTATTCTCCCCTGTGTATTTCAGAAGGATCATACCTCTGCTGACATATTGATAACAGACATTCAATCTTAAGTATGAGATAACAAATTTCTTTTGTTTAAACCATGAAGTTTTTGGTTCTTTGTTATGGCTGCTCTAGAATATTTTATAAAAACAAGCAACTTCCTTCTTCCCCCTGTTCACCTTGAAAGACTGAAATGGGCAGAAAATATATTTCCCATTTTTCCTGGGTTCTTTGCAAGTTGAGTCCATCTCATATCTTGAAAAATGCAGATATTTCCCTGACAAATGGATGTGGATCTTTAAATCTCCCAGTTAAAAGACAATCTCTTATACATAAGTAGAGAATAGTGATGGGAGAGGAGGGGAGGGGAGGAGGGAATAGGGAGGGCAGCAGAATACAACTGACACTAGGATTGCTGTATGTATACACATGGAAGAATAACCAATGTGATCCTGCAATCTGTACACGTGGAAAAATGAGAATTCATACCCTATTTGAATCAAATGTATGATATGTCAAGAGCATTGTATTGTCTTGAGCAACTAATAAAAAACAAAATAAGTCTCTGGGTTCAATCCCCAGCATCACATTAAAATAAAAATCTTGAGAATGAAATGAGGAATTGTGATAAAAGGCAAAGAAGAAGTATACATTTCTGACCCTTTAAAATGCTTATTTAATATATTTTTGTGGGTCAGCACTAAAAACCTTTTATTAGACTGAGGGTACAAGGTGTAAATGTAGATGACAATGGGTAAACCTGATAGGGTTTATGTCTCCCAAAGGTACTTGACACCTGAAGAAATGTATGAGGACCTGACACAACTAGAGCCTATGACTATGCTTTCCCCAACTATCCATATCCACCTTGGTCAACTAAATTACATTGCTTTAAAATTGAGATTTTGTAAAATAAAAGAACATTAAACCAAATAAGGTAGAAGAACAAGACATAGTTTTTTTATTTCCTTATTTTCTCTTAAATTATTGGGGTTTGCCTATTTAATGGCTCACTTATTTTGTGTTAATTAGTGATATACATTTAATAGGTTAAACCAGGCTCATAGACAGGCCTTACTGACTAATAAATTTTGTTGCTCTATTCACAATTACTATTTAAATTATGAAATCTAGCAGAAGCTGAGTCCTAACTGCTTAAGACAAGGACCAAAATTCCAAGAGAAAAGGTTCTATTCAGAGGCGTAAATCAATTTTATTTAGATTTTAGTTCTAATCCAAATGATTTGATAAAAAATTAGAACTGTAGGATATATCTAAAATGACTTTGAAAGGAGTACAAATCATGGCACTAAGAGATCTAATCTGATTGAGTTCAAAGATCAGTCAATAACTGTAAACTTAGATCAAGTTATTTAATTTTCCTGAGACTCAGCTTCTCTGTTTAAGAGGGAAAAATAATGCGTACAAAGGAGATTATGCTAAACTGGAATGAAATTTGGATTATAGATGCCTGGCACAGAGTTGTTGCTCCATGAATGTTCATTTCTCAGGTAGTGTTAACATCATGCTTTTAATGGATTATTATTTCTCTGCAAGACACAACATTGTCCAAGTTGCCTGAAAAATAATCTCCATTTACATAATCATTTAAGGATGCCAACATTCTCCCATGTCTTGTGCATACTTAACATTGGGATCACCATTATTATTTATTGATTATTTTATAAATGAATTTATGCCCTCATCTATTAACTCATAAATGTCAAATATGATATTAAAAAATTTACCCGTGGGTCTTGGTGTTAAATACCTCTAATCCCAGCAACTCAGGAAGCTGAGGCAGGAAGATTCCAAATTTTATGGTAGGCTCAGCAACTTAACAACTAATCCTATTTAATGGAACAGGAGACATCATGTATCAGATGTTTAAAAACATTAACTCTGTTTCAATAAAATTCTCTATATTTCACAATTTTTATCTTTAATTAAACACAGAAAAAAAAACAAGAGCAAAATAAAATTTTATCTGAACAAATATCTGAGTATCTCTCATATAACAAATTAATGAACCTTTTGCTCAAAGCTCAGAATTCTACAGTAACCTATTCAAAAATTTGATTTTAAAGAAAAATCTAGCACTTAATTGAAACCCCCTTGAAAATATCCACCTTAATATTTTTTTCAGATTAAAAATATTGATGCTTTTTAAATCAAGTAAACTTCATGACTTCAACTATTTATTTGTAAATATCCTTAAATATTATTTGAAATCATTTTCATGGTGAGTCTGGTATGAAATTTCAGGTTAGTATTACTAAATCTGTTTGACAAATTAAAAAGCTGAAGCTCTATGTGATTAAGTAATTTACCCAGATCACACAGTGGGATGTGGGACTGAAAACTAGGCGAAGCTATGTGGCTCCAAAGCTCACTCATGCTGTTTTGCCTCCTGAGAAATAAATAAAACATACAAATGTTAATATGTAACTCATAACATAAAGGTTAATGTAATTTAATGTTATTTTAAAAGTACATATATACTGCAAATAGAGTCACACAGATTATTTCAATGAGGTAAATGAAATCCCAAGTAGTCCAAAGGGGGCAGTATTAACTTTAGTTTTAATTAAAGAATAAACTAAATTTCAAAAGGCAAAAGTATGAACTATACAGTCTTTTTGTTAGAAAACTTAGTGCATTTTTTGTGACTTTAAAATCAGCATTCTGCTTCAATTATTTCCCATATTAGACACATCTGTTTTCTAGACAGGATAATATACCCGAAAATGTATTTACAAATATTATCATTTCCATTGTATATATGAAAATATAAAGTTTAGTATTTATGTATATATAAAAAATGAATAAATAAAATTGTAGCTATAAATAGGACAAATAAATTAGGGTTGAAATAATTAATGCATTAGTCAATAGAAAAGGACCCTTTTCTCAACAGCATGCATAGTGTGATTCCACACATGCATAAAATAAGTACACTTTTGATGGATGCACAGGTTACTAAACTGTGTTTTATGGTTCTGCATTTTACAATTCTGGAAGGATCCCACAAATTGCTTAGTAAGCTCTGCAGTGAGGAATAGAATTATTGTGAGTCTGTACAGGTGATGTCACAGAAATGATGAGTTCACATTTTTTTTCTACTTGTTCTTGAGGTATTTTAAATATAACTATTTTTTTCACTCAAATAATCATATATCACTGACTTATTAAAATATTAATGGATTGATTTAAAAGAATAAGTTTCTTACCCAGGCAAGTTTTCTAATGTTAATAAGCAAAGAACCAACAATTCCTTCACCCTTTTCACCATTACTAGCTCAAAGGTACATTTAACACTTGTCCATCTTTACCATCTCTATGCAATCAGTTTGATATTCTCTGGAACTTCAGGCAGTTCTGGCACTAAAGTAAATAATACAATAAGATACAATAAATAATACAATGCAGTTTTAAATTATTTGAGTCTAACCTCATCCCTTATCATTGTTATAAATACTGATGGCTCAGGATAAACAAGCATTTCTCTATTCCCATTAGCAAAATCCTAGATTATTTTAAAAAGTTTTATTACACATTAACTTGTTCTTTATTATAGGCTAATTTATCTGACTGAAATTTCTTTCTTCCCTTCCAATGCATTTATTCTTCTCTCTCTGCAATCATGTTGTCATTATTCACTAAACATTTATGATCTGGTTCATAGCCTTTAGCTTGATGCAGAACTTGCCAAAATCAAAGGTACATTTTAAAAATGAATGAAGATAAGCTTTACAACAATTCAGCCTTAAAACTCCTGGATTATATCCAAAGCAAAAAAAGGTAAGGAAGCAAAGGAAGTATCAATGTTGAATGAAAGTGATTATCTACAATGATTATCTATCTACAGAAGAAGTCCAAGAAAATCCATCAGATAACCAAAAACAAGATAATTCATTAAGTGGACTAGAGTGAAATCATGTGGAAAATAAATATATTTCTGCAAATTTATTCTTAATATCAAATCAAAACTACAAGTTAAAAAAGAAAACAAAGAAACAATGTGGGCCTCATCAAAATTAAAAACTTTGTCCTTCACTGGACACTATTATTGGAGTGAAATGACAGTCCACAGAATGAGAGAAAATATTTGAAAATCACATGTCTTATAAAAGACTAATTCCCAGAATACAAAGATCTCCTATAGCTTAATAGCAAAGAAATAAGAAACCTATTAGAAATGGGCAAAGAACCAAAATAAATATTTCCATGAAGATTTGCAAATGCTCAGGAAGCACATGAAGAGATGCCACCATCACTACTTATTTTACAAATATTTTAATTATTTTGTTAATTAAAATATTTGTCAAATAATCATTTGTAAAATAATTATTGATCATTAGTAAAATACAAATCAAAACCATGAGACACTACTCCACACCCATTAGGATGACTATTAACCAAAACAGAAGTAGAAGTACTGGCAAGGGTGTGGAGAAATTGGAACCCTTGACCCCTCCAGGGTGAAATGCTACAGTGACTTTGGAAAATGGTATGGAGAGTTCTCAAAAAATAAAAGATAGAATATCCATATAATGCAGAAATTCCTTCTCAGGATATACCCAAAATATTTTAGAAAGGGCATGGAATGTGGCCCAATGGTAGAGGATATGACTAGCTAGTGAGGTCCTGGTTGGAATGTCTAGCAGCACAAAACAAAAACAGAAAATGCTTTCAAATCAAGGACTCAAACAGATGTTGGATGTTGTTGGTACACCATATTCATAGAAATATCATACAATAAACAAAACATAGAAACAACACACGTGTCCACTGATAGATGAATAGACAAACAATATGTAGTACTACATGTACAAAAAATGAATTATTATTCAGTTTTAAAAAGAGGAAGTTCTGATATATGCCACAACTTGCATGAACCTTGAAGGCATTATGCTGTTCTTAACAGAAGGACAGATGTTCTATGATTTCACTTATATGTATTAAATATAGAAGTAAAATTCATAGAAACAGAAAGGAGAATAATGGTTTTCAGGCCTGGGAAAAGGGGAAAAATGAAGGGGAAAGGAGTTTTATGGATAATGAAATACCCTGTGACTGGATGACAGTGATGTGGCACTCTAATGTACATGCACTTCATGCCATAGAGCAGGCCTCTAAAAGTGGTCAGTATGTTAAATTCTTTGTTACATGTATTTTATCTCAATAAATATAAATCTATAGTTTCTTATTTACCAACAGCCATAATTTAGAAGATATAATAGAGAATATAATTGACATTAACAATTGATAGCAAACCTAAGTAATTGAGAGTAAGAATATTAACAAATTTGAATGAAAAAAGTGTCAAAAACATTTACACTCAGGAGTCTATTGCACATAATACCTACATGAAGGAAAATAAAACTTTACTGAAGACAAAATATGATTTAAATAAATATTGAGGCAAATAAGTTAACTTTATAGAATGGCTTAAAGTAGATATCCTTCTTCCCACAAAACATACTTCACCAATGTCTTCTTAAGACAGCACATTCATTTTATTTATAATCTCAGTGCAAAGTCCAGAAACTTCATAAAGTTTCAATAAGACTTGTTCTGGTTTAGAGTCATAAAACAACAACAATAGCAACAGCAACAATAACAAAAAAATTATCTGATCGCACATACCTTTCTACTTCTGCCTAGATCCTAAGTCAGACAAGATCACCCTGGGTAACCATGAAAGAATCCGAAATATGAACACTATCCAAATGATGAAAAGTCACAAACCATCTTTTCCTCCCAGCTCATACTGTCCTGTCTCTACCAACTCTAGTAATAGAATCTATTCATTGTGCTCTCTGCAAAAAGTGTATTGAATGCACCATCATGGATTTGTCCTTGCTTTGGGTGACACTCAACCCAGAGAAAAACCATTTTTTTTTAATTTGTGTACAGTATCACCTGGCAAAAATCCAAAACATGTTAACCTTCTCCTAACACAATTTATATGTGCTTCTCGATAGTGTGTTACTCAAAGAACCCAAAAACTCAAATCGGTACATTCCTGGTGTTAATTGTCTAAAGAATACCAAAAGACATAAAGGTTTTATCCCATGTTCATATAAAGATCAATATACAATGTCTTCCTTCCTTTTTTCTAGAACATCAAATTTTCAGCAACCTAGTTTCCTATCATAAGTTTGTTGCATTTGCTAGTATCACTTTGGCACTGTGCATCTAACTTTTAAAGTGTGCTCTCCTTGGCTAAGAAGCAGCTTCCCATTTACCCTTACTGATGGTCTAGGGTAGGATGTGCCAAAGAGAGTGGCAAAATCTTTGGAAGGCTGAATAGAAGAGGAAACCTCTTTCTCATGAGTTGTTTGTACTCATATCACTGGAAAATGGGAGATTAATAGCAGTTTCCTTATGAATATCTGAGAAGACATGATAGACTATTGCTGCTTGAATTATTTAGTAGAACCTTCTACTGACATTCTTGAAAGTGACAGGAATTCCCACATAAGTGCTCCAGGCTGAGATTCTTGGTGCCTCCCTCTTAATCTGCTCCCTATGAAATACCATACTGTTACCCCAGGTCTTCCTGTTAAAACACTATGTCTGAATTACAGACTCTATTTTGGTGGTTAAATACGGATTGAAATAGTTAGAAAAACAGGTAAATAAATTATAATATTTTCATATTATGAAATACTAAAACTTTTATAAAAAAATGAAGTTGTTCATTGAATCCCAGAAAAGTAGGAGCACACAGTATTATTCTACTTATTGCTGTATTTATAAAATAGTTAACAGTAGGTGCCTCTAGAGAAATTATTTGGGAGGATGGATGGTATGAATGAAGGATACCATAATTTTTTTCTTAACTTGAATTTTGTAGGTAAAATCCTAATGATGCATTTCCTTAAAACCAGAAGTAACAACACCAAAAAGAGCAAAAAGAAAGGTTAAAACATGCCTACCCCTTTGTCCTTATCTACAATGATTGTTATTTCCTATACAATTAATTCTGTTTGCTGTTTCCAGAACAGTACCTGATCATCACTAATAGTATGAATCTGTCCTCCAGAAAATGTCTACCCTGCGATAGCACTCTCTTAATACACAATTCTAACTTCACACTTTGGCATTAACATTGACTCACACTTCAACACCACAAAAGCCCATGTGGCCAATTTTTCATATTATCTTCAATTCATTGGTCTTCTTGCTTTGTTATCTAATTCTCTCTATTCATCTCAATTTCTTTGATAAACAGCACATTGATTCCTTAATATCTCATTTTTTTCTGTATTTCCATGAATATTCAAACCCTAAATTGCTATTTCGATCTGATTCCTCTACTCCTAGACAAGGAAAAACACTTTCTCTGAGGTAACATAATCCAACTTTTACACTATTCTTACATCAAGTTAACGAACCTGACCTTAGTTAGATTTTCAACTTTAAGTGAGCATTTTATTTTTTCTTAGCATGCCCTTTCCATTCCTGCTTAGTAAACTTTAGACTTTTTTCCCCTCTAGAGGTTTTGTAAAATTCTGTTATTTCATTTCATACTTATTTTTCACTTGTTTTCTGGAAAAAAAAAATCAAGAGTTCCTCACATTCTTAGCAATATATATATATATATATATATATATATATATATATATATATATATATATATTCTACATTCATAAAAATTCCTGTCTTAAGGCATCAGAAGTTAACTTTTCTTGCTGTTCCAGTAAACCCTTTCCAACTTCACGTTTTTTTCCGGGATTTACTGTGTAGCTTCCATATCCGTGGTAATGGTTGTCCCCTTACCTTACTCAAGTCTTTCCCTAAGGCACACTTATAATTGATTCCTAATGGCTATGCTGACTTTTACCAAAACTCAAAGGACAGTACTTAACTTTCTCCATTCTCTTATCTCTAATTGATTGACACCTGCATTTCCCCATTCCTGCTTGGAATCATTATTGCTTTGAAGAATAATAGTGATGATGATAACTAATAATTATTGAATATTTACTATACTATAGGCATATTTTAAATACATTATATATTCATGTTTCTAAAATTTTTTCAATAGCTCGAGAAAGTAAATGAGATTATAATTCAGATCTTCAGATATGGAAACTGAGCCATGAGAGTTTATGTATCTTGCTCAAAATCATACCAATGATAATTGCATGAACAGAATTTTATGCTCAAGGGGTCAAATCCATAATCCAACATCTTGACTGTTATTTCACACTGCCTTTCACTGGACACATTAGTGAAAAGATATTCTTTAAAGAGAAGGCAAGAAGTATGGAGCTGAATTCTGAATTCCAAAAACTTATATTTAAGATGGATAAAAAATTCTGATAATTACATGTGATATGTTGGGTTGTATGGATTCTAAAAAATAACATTAAAAATGAAAAGAAAAAATTATTTTCAAGGTTTATTACAAGTCTCAAAATAACTGTTTTATAAAGAACACTTTTTTCAATTAGATGGTTTAACTACAATTTGTATTGTCATCAGATAAAATACTCATGTCTAAATTTTATAGAGCACAAAATACAAGATTGGACTAGCATGTTGGTAGGAATGAAAATCATTTTTTTTTGTTGCTAATGAAAGTATTATATGATTAAATTTAATGCAATTAGATGTTTCTATTTTAACTTTTTAGAATGTTTTCAATTTAAAATATAGTCCATTATGTCATGAACAGCTATGTAAATTAATATGCACATGCCTTAATTTAATGAAATAGAGAAGATGTGACTGTAATTTAGCAATGGAATTTTCTTAGTTGCTGCCTATTTTTGTTATCTGTTTGGCAAATGTCTATGTGAATTTAAATTCTGAATCCAATAGTAAAAATTCTTACTAAAATGGGAATAAATTTCTGTCCTCCATTTTGTAAGATAGATTTGTCATACATGGAGTGAGTAAATCATTGTTTAATCATGCTAAAAAGTATTAGGACTCCCTTCTTCTCTTCAGCTTCTCAGAATAAAACAAATAACAAACAAAAAAATGGCATGCTCCTATGACTACTGTTTTGGTTCACACACAGCACCTTTGACATGATGACTACTAAGGCTGGGATCATATATACTTACCTTTACTTGGTTTCCTTCAGAAAGAATGGAGTGACTCTGTACTTCCAATGACTTTCATTGCATAATTTCCCCCACGGGTCCACCACAACATGGGTAGTCTCTAAATCTGCATGTTGTAAAGCACAATTTCTTATTGAATACTTTTTTTTTAATTTTTATTGTTGGTTGTTCAAAACATTACATAGTTCTTGATATATCATATTTAACACTTTGATTCAAGTGGGTTATTAATCATTTTTTTTAATAAGAAAAACTTTTAGACTTTCACAAGATGCTATTCAAGTTGTCGACTTCTACCATTTTCTCCGAATACTCCTGATTTCAGCCTCCCTACAGAAGCATAAAGGCAGAATCTTGCTGTAGGTATTACTCCTTTATCTGTTAGGGTGTAAACAAGTCAGGATGGCACCTGGTATTTTCTCAGAGGGAGTGGTTTGAGAAGTAACGCCAGTGAGCCATGAAGTGTGGAGATTCCTTATTGGTTGACTGCTGTATCTAGTTTATATTAATTAAGATAAGCTGTGTAGAATGTATATATATCCCTCCTGTTCTACAATAAATGGCTCCCACTCCTGCTGTATCAATCTACACAAGTTGCTTGTCACCCCCTGGTTATTTTGCTGCAGCTGGACTGTGGCATTTATCAGCTGCTTTTGAATATTTTTCATCTTATCCAGTAAATCAGAAATAACTTTACTTGGAAATTGAAGTAAAGGGTTTTGTGTAAAGACTGCTTAAAAATACCCATTTGCAGATTTTTTCCATGAATTCTCAGGCATTGTCATGTTTCTTAAATGGAAGTTATTAATGGCATTTACAGATGATATTCCCAACAGCAAAATTTGGTATTGTACTGCTTTGTCTTCCCCCTTGATTTCTAAGTAAGACCCTGTGTTCCTGCTGCCACCTTCTTGTCTTGGATCCTGCTTCTTATCAAGCCCAGGGTAGACACTTCTTGCTCCACAATGGAGTCTTATGCTCCTCTCACTTGTGTGACCCTGCTTTGAAAGACGTTCTGCTTTTATTATTTTTGATGACACCTATTGAAAAGATACCATTAGGTATTGTCATTAAACCAAATCAAGAGTAGTTTGTTATGTTCCCTGGGATAGGAAATTTTAGAATGGTTTTTGAAAGGGCAGTGCTTTGTTCTAATGCTATTCTTCACCATAGCTCCACCTACTCTGAAGTTTCTCCCCTGTAGGCTTGAGTTTTCCAATCCTTTGATGGACAATCCTGCTATAGTTGAGACTGATTTTAAGGCATTATAGATTTTTTAAAATTCCACATTAAGAAGATTATGCTTTTGTGAAGCCATCTTCAAATTTTGAAGAGAGCAGTAAAAATGATTTAAATTGTTCTCAAAGAATTTTATTGAGTAGAATGATTTTGCAAGGGGGAGAAGGAAATGAAATAAGGAGCTTACTTCCTAGGTTCTACCTGAGAATACAATATCTTAAAAACTCTGAAAAATGATGACTGACAAGGAAGACTTTATTATTTTGTATCCTTTTATTGAACATTTCAACAAAAAATGTACACAAATATTTTATCAAGCAGATTTTTCAAAAAATCAGAGTTCATCATTAAATGATTTTTCAAGTGCTGTACTGAAAAATTTTAAAAATCATGTGTAAATACTAGATAGGGTGTAGTACAGTGGTAAAACCCTTATCTAGCTCCATGAGGCCTTGGTTCAATCACCAGCACCACACACACACACACACACACACACACACACACACACACACACAATCACACACAATCACAGATAGTATGGTTGCATTTGTTTCAAGTGTCTAAAAAACTCAATATTAATTCTAATTTATATTTTATTTTAGAACAGTTTCTGAGACAAGTTTCAAAATGACCTCATTATAGAAAAACTATTTTAAGAATCCTTAAAATGCAAAATGTTCATAGTGCCTCCAATTTAACATTGTTTGTGAATTTGAATTCCCATTAGCCATTCACATCTCACATAGAGCAAAAGAAGTGATTATGCTTAAAGGAAGTATCTGTAAAATATTTGGACTTAAAATATAATCAATGAGTACATTTTCCTTTTTTGTTAAGTTAAGGCAAACTTAAAAGGCTTTAAAGGTCAAAAAAATTGTTAAGAGAATAATTGTGAATATAATGTCTATGGTGAAATAAAATTCAAATTAAGTAAGAGGGCAAGTTACAGTCAATTTGCCTTTCATTTTTAAATACTATGCAGAAGTAGGAAATAGTGAGATAGCATTAAAATTTTGAACATGTAAATGTTCTATAGATGAAAATGAGCTGCTATCCTCATATCCACTGTTCAGCACATGTATTTCATTCCATGATATGTCCCAATACCTATGGTATCCCTTCTTAACAGAGATGCACTTGCAAGGGGAGAGAGAGAGAGAGAGAGAGAGAGAGAGAGAGAACACTTATATTCATGACTTAATAGCCTTAGCTGTTGTCTGCTTCTCACTAGAGATATGAATAACCCTCATTTGAATAATTAACCAAATGAAAACTTTCTTCCATGTCATTAATAGATCTTCCACACTGAAATGAAAGTAAAATTATTTTTTTGGATTAAATGACCGAAAGTTCAAGTAGTGTAAAGAGTAACTACAAAGATATCATTATTGCTACTGTAACAACCATACTTCTTCTTACTATATGCATGTTTTCATGAGCATCAAGGTATATTACTGACTATAATCACAAGTGAGAAAACATTCAGGAATTTTGTAATTGACTGACCAATAAATGAAAAAAATATGTAACAACTACATCCTGGAAAAAAAATTCACCAGTAGGGCATACAATGCATCTGAAAGAGAGAATGTTAACTTTTCTACAATGTATTGCTTCTAGATATATAAAAATGTCTCACTGATACTTGTGTGTATATGTGTGTGCATGCACAAGTGTGTGTAAGACAGTTGTTCATTTTGAAATCCTCGTCATTATTCCTTGGTTTCCAACTACAGTTACTATTGGAGTTTAGTTCAGAACAGTGTTGCTTCATTTCACATTTTGCCTGATGTCTTTTTTTGGAGAGTTACTACTTTGGAAATTGTTAATCACTAGGTCATCTATCGTTTTCCAAAGTCTGGCAAAAGACCAGAACAAGTCACTTCACCTTAAAATCAACCTTCAAGAGCCTTTAAAAGAACATGTGAGTTGTGTGAAGTAGGTATATGAGTATGCATGGATATGTGTGAATCATTGGTTAATGAGTTTCCAACTTCATTTTCTCAAATAACATGACTTATTGGTCATCATTGATAAACTTAGCATCAGAGGCAGCAGTCCAATAAGAACACTACCATTCTTTGTGTCTGATACTGTGTTTTAGTCTGTGTTATCTAATTTTCAAAATATGGTTCTGAAAAAAAGGATTTCTTTCTGAATTTTGTAGTCAGTCATTCACATATCAAATACCAATGAGTGCTTCCTTATGCTCCAGGCACTGGGATAGAGAAGTGAACAGAACAGTCAGACTTCAGTTCTGACCACATTCTAGCATAGAGAGACATGCAATGAAAAAATTTCAAAGTGAGTAATTTGCTGGGTAAGTTAGAAAGCAATTAGGCTTAAAATATGTGAAGCTGGCAAGGGAGAACATCAGTGCAAAGAAAAGTGAAGTTGTGGAGTATAGTTAGGTTTGGGTTCAAAGTGGTGTTGACTTTTGTGAAAAGTTGGATGAAAGGAGGGGAAAAGTCCTCTCAGGCAGAAGAAGTACCAGCAAAGCCTCCATGTTGGGCATACATCACATTTGAAAACTTTTTCTGGAAACCCGTTTGTCTGGAACAGAGTGACCCCATGAGACCAGAGATGGAGGCAGGGGCACAGCTTGGAGCCTCATTAATACCTTTGAGGAGAGGAATAGTAGGAGCTCATCTAAAAGCTTTGAAAGGGTTGTTCTGCATAATATATAAAGAATATGCTACAGGAAAATGTGTTTTCTGTTGCTGATAACACAGTACCACAGACTAGACAATTTTAATAAAAAGAGATTTATTTTGGCTGACAGATCTAAAGGTCCAAGTTCAAGGGGTGCATTTGGCTATGACCTTGTGGGCAGAGCTCCAAGGTAGCACAGGGCATCATGCAGCAAGAGACAGGGAGCATACATCTGTCTGTGCTTCTCTTTTCATCTTCTTGTAGAGATTCTACGATTAAACCAAGTAGTCCAATCTACTGATTTTAGGTAACCCCGATCATCTCCCAAAGACCCCCCTCTAAATGCCATTAATCCACAATCTAATTCAATTTCTACCCTTTTAATAGCTCAAAATGAGCTCTAAACCCAACACATAAAAACATGGGGGGATGCGTGCAAATTATATGCAAGCCATAGCAGGAGAAAAATGTGACAGCAGAAAAATCAGCAAAGCGACTACTGCAACAATTCTGAAAAAAAAAATGATGTGGAAGTTTAGACAAAAGATTGAACAAACTTCTAATAAGTTTATTTTAATCCTGTATATGCTTGCTTCAACTCCACCCCTCTGTTTCCTGTGTGCTGCATGCAGCACTGCTAGTATTCACTGAGCCTTTGGTTAGTGAATGCTTTTTGTAGTGTTCTGAAGGACATCTGAGATAGTAACTTGAGACCAAGGGTTATGGATAGAAGAATTGGATTTGGTTTTACCAAAATTCTGAACACAAGTAAGAGCCATAGTTGTGTTTTTATATTTGAAGGTTTTCTTGTTTTGTTTGTTGGTTTGTTTGTTTTGTATTAGTATCATCAGTAGACCCAGGAGAATGAGCTTTTCCACAAAAGGAACATTAAAAAAATGCAGAAAGCAAAGTAATGCTATTTGCTACTGAGAGAATTCACCCAAACTTTGAGTGATATTTGCAGTGGTTTTAGCTGTGAGAAGGTTTGCTAAGGAAAAATTCACTGCTGGAATCCTCCTTATTGTTCTGTAGAGCATAAAGTATGGCAGTTATTTTGCTTATCTGTTTATTTTGGGACAGTAGGTACCATTTCTGCTCTCCAGTCAAAGTTTCAAATACCATTCTTAATAGGTTTAAATAGAGTATACAGATCAGTCCTGAGGGAATTAGGAAGACATTAGAAATAATGGAGAAATGATGAGAAATATAAGGCTGATAAAGCAGAGCAAAACTCAAAACACAGGATAAAATATATTCATGAATTTTGTTTTAGTTGTTTCCAGAGTAGAAAAAAATGATACAAATGTTGCAGAGCTCAGAATATTTCTATATAAATTTAAGTGTATCTGTATCACCATTTTGTTTTCCAAAAATGAGTGCTGAATATTGTTTTCAACTGATTCATCAGATCTCTTTTAATATTTTCCCCCAGTAAAATCACAGTAATTAGGTATTTACCAATGGGGGAATGGATTCCAAATGCAGGAAAAGAATGACTGTGTTTACTTGCTTTGAATGATGGTTAAGCCTCACATTTTCTGGCTTCAGACAGCTGAAAGGCACTTTTGTGCTTGTGTTCTGTGGATGGCTGAGTCAAAATTAGTTAGATTATGGGATACATCTTCACACCAAAGTCAGAGAAACTTACAAATACATTGAGGACACACCTACATATACTCACACTTCATAATACAAGATACTACTGGAGAATATTAATGAGCATGTGAGTATACAGTTTTCAAAATATCACTACTATGATTAAATAGGAATTCTTCTTCACTAGCATTATTAAGAGTTTTAGATTAGCAATGAAAGAATCAGCTTTGGTTTTGACCCATCTCTTCCCTATCTACATGCCCATTCCAAGGGACAGTACTCATTTGACTTCCTGCACTTATTGTCAAACTAGGGATGTCTAAATTTAAATAAATAACCTGAAGTCTGATCCTCTAACTCAATAGCCAATCCATAATACTTCTGCTTGATAAAAGCTTGTGGATTGTCACAGTACCTTACATGCAACTTTCTAATAATAGGTTTCTTTGTCCTTTCTGACTGATTCTTTTCTCAAAAATACATCCTACATAGAGAAAACCTCCTTTGATGAGTGTCTCAAACAGAGAATCATCCTTCTCATTGACCCTGATATGTGGCCAAGTCACAACATTCTTTTGATTTAATTAGATGTCAACTACCATTCTGCATTCTTCAGGCTGGTGTGCTGTGCAACTAATCACCAAGATTCTGTTTGCTAATATGCCAGAATCTTATGGAGAGTGAAAATTGAATTGTTTAGACTACAGGAAAAAAGAATACTAGGAGTGCCTCAAGTAAAGAAAGAAAGATAAATTATACTGTGAGGGAAAAGAGCTTTGGTGGTAGAAAAATTTTTAATTGGAAATGTCATGAACAATTTTTCTTTATTGAGGTATAACATTAATCTCCCTCCAATTACTTCCTTGTTTCATACAAAAAAAATATTTGGGGAAATACAACACTTGGTTTCTAATAATTTGATTGTCTTAATCCAATCTAATCTAAATACATTCAAAATGGCAACATAAACCTCACTTTCTTCACCCTTATTCTGTACTCTGTACTCTTCTATTTTGATTATCCTTTAGTGTATACTTTCCTCATTCTCCCATTTTGTTGTGTAATTCTTAGAGGACAGGGGTCATAGTTTCATCTTGTATCATTATTTCCACAACCTGCCCATTTATCTCCTCTCTACTGAACCTAAAATATTCTTTATTAGCGTCCTGATAATTTTTAAATGGTCTTAAAGATGATAAAAACAAAAAATTCTTGACTTTTTAATTCAACCTCTTTACTTACTCAAATATTAGTACCCTCACTGTATGGACTAAACCAGAAAATTGGAAACCCTTGGATTCACCTTGGGGTTAAAATGGATCTGCTAAACATGCCAGAAATTCTCAGATAAACTTTTCATCTGAGTAAGAAATAAAAGCAGCCTGAATTCAATGATGTTTGCTTAGTCTTTGTGGAATTCTTGCAAAGCATAATGTATAAGAATAATGGTCTGGGGAGCTGTGTTAAGCTTTAGTAATGAATATTCCCACCCTCACTTTCTTTTGATCATGACATATTTTTGTTCTAATGGGTTAGCTATCACCTGCAGAATGACTGTTTTGTTTCTTTAAAAAATAATTATTTTTCTTATAAAATTGTTTTATTCATGGTATTTGGATTATTCATTAGCTAGTTTTTATTTACAGTGACAATATTTACATACATTTTCATTCTCAGAAATATTGTTTTAGAGTTAGATATCTTTATGTCTAGACAACGACTGTAAACCAAATAATATCACTATTACAAATTCTTACTTTACAAGTATCCACACCCAAACTCATCTCACGATTATTCTTTAGTTAGGAAATAATGAAGTATTGGGTGTAAATGTCTAGCATTTTTTCCTCTGGTTTCATTAAAGGGAATCTATGTTGTACAGAATTGAATTTCAAATAAAAGAATTGATAGATTCTCCTAGTTCTAGTACAATCAAATCTCATATATTAAAGCTTATTTTAAATCAAGACAAATACATGGAAAATTTTTTAAATTAATAATCTTTTTTTCATAAAAGTTACAAAATATATTTATGAGCAATAATTATTCATCTCTTGGAAAGGTTCTTACTGTTGCCATACGTCCATGTGAGTTATAGGTCTTTTAAAACATGAAAAAAGATAATGGCTATAATACTACTATGTGATTTTCAACTTTCCATCCTCTCTGTAAAGTTAAAAGTTAGCTTCCAAAGCTTTTAGAAGGCTGTTGCCCTTTTCAAACTGTGTTTCTAGTGCATCCATCTTATTGATTTATTCATAGTAAATGTTATCGGCTCATTCTTTGTGTGTGAAACTGAAGAAGGGCTACATAAGTGCTTTCTAAACCTTGGCAACCTTCTCAGATGTAGCTTGGCTAAATAGTGAAAACATATTCTTTCTGGCCAAGACAATGGGCAGTCTGGAGAGGGAAAATCGGGCTCTCAATTCCAATGAAGACAGCTCATAAATTCAAGTTTACCACCAATACCAAGTTCACCATTCCGGGAACTATTACATCCAGAAAAAGATAGAGTCTCTCCAGTAATAAAAGCATTGATCCTGAGCTAATCTGTGGAGTGGTGATGTAAATTGAAAGACGAGTTTTGGAGAAATTCATTTCTGTGGTTTCAAAGTCCTTCAGTCTGATAAAGGTGAATGCATATAAAAATAATATTTGAGGCGGCTAAATTCTACCACTCAAAATATGAACTTAAAAAGAAAATATCTTTGTAATAAAAGTTTATCCCTTTATTATATATTTATTCATTCACTTTATTTCTTCCTTTAGCATGGTTTTGCATTTGTATATTTTATCCCATGTGCAAATTTATACTGACTGAATAGTTTCTGACTAACTGAGATTTATAGAGCAGAGAAAACTTGCCAGAAGGTTGACCCATGAGGCATAACTAAAGAAAATACATGATAGGGAAGTTATTTTATTGCCTTCACTGGGGATGCATTTAAAAGAACGAAAAACATTCTCCAGTCTTAGGTTGCAATCACATTACCTGGCCATGCTAAAGGCATGAAAAAATCAAGAAACTGGAATGGTTTGAATTATGGCTTGCTCCCCAGAACCCACTCTCCTGTTCAATATGTAGAAAACTAACAGCCCAACTATGATAGAAATATGCAAGGAATTGTTCCGTTCTGAAAGATGACTGTGATCAGATATTCTTGCATGTTATTGTCTGGTCTTGCTCTGTCCAGTCAGCAACACAGCAATGGGTCTGCAGTGTAGTGATTATGGATCCTCCACAGAATTTTAAGCCTCATCCTTAAATATAAATTTTCCTAGTACACCTGGCATTTGAATTAGCATTAAATGCTAATGGAAAATGAAGTGTATTTTCTACAATGGAAACAGACAATACTATAAAGTGAGAAAAATGCAAATATATTGGAGAAAATATATCTAGGAAAGAAAAAAGGAAGGCAGAAGAAACTAAGCAGAAGAAACTAAGCAGAAGGAAATAAAAGACATGGGAAAATACAGGAAGAAATTCAAAAATTAAAAATAGGAAATTTAAAAAAATTATATATATATATATATATATATATATATATATATATATATATATATATATATATATATATCCAAGAAAAAATTTAGTATATAAGTTTGTGAAAAAATTATGGAATCATATGAGAAAAGTAACAAAGCAATGAAACTGAAAGATAACTTTTTTATAATTTAGTATCATAATGAACATGTAATTCATACTGATATTTAATTGAAATGATTCAGGGTCTATTTTAACATTGCTTGTAATTAATGAAAAATGTCAGTAACAATGTAAGCTGAGTAAGTTTATAATTTTTATTCTAAAATTTTTTTCCAAGTTCATTTTTTAAAATTCAATTACTGAGTCTTTATTCTCAACAAATGGAGGATAATTATTTCCTCTTCATGATTGTCAATGTTTAGCCATGTGATGTAACACAACAGAAAAACAGTCTTTTTTTTTTGGTAAAGGGAAACATTTAAAAAATTAAAAAATAAAAAAGAGGAACATTTTGCATATATTCAACTTTGCATATTCAAAAGAAGACAAACATTTTTCTACATTAAAATTGATATCAATCCCAAGGAATCTTCACGTGGTAAATTCAGAGGATGATACCAATGATGGTGTCCCAATGAGAACAATGACCTTTACTAGAAGAAGTTTTGCAGAATTGAATTTATACAATATTTAAATTATGAAAAACTAGTTTTGTTTAATTATTAAATGCTTATCATTGCTAGAATGTGTAATATGATATGACATGTTGTATTCTCTATACATGAATATTTAAAAGAATGCTTTAGCAGAATGGTGATTTCCTCAAGCTTTCCTTACCTCATACATTATAAACATATTTTGAGGTCTTAATAATAAGCTAATATTAATAAGATGTAAAATATTATGAAAAACATATTTCACAATAATTATTCCTACATGAAGCAGTTTGAAAAAATCACTTTCCATATGCAATGAGATTGAAGAGATTATGTGTAAACATCTTTTAAAAATCATTGATATGAGGTTATGGATAAGTCATTACCTGGTCTAGTTTTTTCTTCTTTTTATGCAAAATGCTTAATCATAAATATCATAGACAATATCAATATTTTATCTATTACTATAAGGAGAAGCTATACTAACATATACCAGATCTTAAAATATTTTGAAAGTACTTTCATTCATCTTTGAATACATTTCCACAGGGTTTTTTTTTTTTTTTTTTTTTTTACATTTTCACAGATTCGTATTCACTTATCTCAATCCAACAGGTAAATCCAAAACATTCCTTGAGAAATCAAAATTATCTGAAGTGACATTGTCCTCATTCTCTATTTGCTTACCTCCCTCATCCTACCCTTCAGCCTCAGGCCAAAAGGCATTTGTACCACTGCTAAAAGCCAAGTTCTCTATTATGCTTTCTGTTATATCCTTGTCCTGATTCCTGGATGCATGATTCTTATTCTTGTAAGGTCTGATTAGATCAAACAAGTAAACAACCATCACAGAGCAACCACTTACCACTGCTGCAATTTGAACTTCAAACTATACTCTCCTTTTAAATGGCTACTATTAAAAATTAATATCACTACATTCCCATCTTAAACCGTTATTCTTTCCTTGATTTCATCTCTTCCCCAAATTCCTTAACAAGTTCATCATTGTCAGTCTGTTTTAAAGTACACAACTGTCCCTGAAATTCTATCCTAGACATGTTCTCAAGATCAAGACCAAGTATGCAAATCATCTTTCACTAAGAATGTCCAGAACTTCATTATACACAAGAGTCAAAAACTGTGAGTGAAGGGCTGTGGCTATAGCTTAGTTTGTAGAGTGCTTGTCTTGCATGCACAAGGCCCTGGGTTCAATTCCCAGCACCTCCCATATTCTAGTAAATTCATATAACGAAATAATATTCATCAGCAAAAGAAAATCTAATGCATACACACACACACACACACACACATATGCATCTCACAAATGTTGTTTTGGCAAATGAACAAAATACAAATATTATGTGCTGAATGATTCCATTTATTATATATTCTGAAACAGGAAAAAAAATATCCATCTTGCAGAAAAGTCATAACAAAGTCTACCTCCATGGGAGGTGAGGGTACTAATTGAAAATGACCACATGGTAACTTTCTAGGTGATAGAAATGTTCTGTTTTAACAGTGTATGCACTTGTCAAAACTCATTAAATTTTTACATTTAAGCTTTGCTCATTTCATTCTAATTAAATTTTATCTAAAAAAAATAAGAGTGGTAAATACTGTACTACACTTACTTGTTTTATTTTATTTTTTTAAATGCTACCGTTTGCTGTTTTTCAAAGTATTTTCTGTGTTTACCAAGTTTAAACAAATATGCAAGTATATTGCAGTTAATGACAGCAAGTTTTCTCACTTTTTTTGTTTGTTTGTTTATACCTGGAATGTGTCTTGAAGTGCTGGATAATATTTGAGGCATCAGTATGAATTCATCACTTACACACACATACATATGCACACACACAGACTTTAGCGTTCTGCTTCTTGAAGGCCTAGCAGGTATATATACCTGGTGGTCCACCTTGTCCTCTAAAAAGCATCCATTGTTTAAAACACACAGGTGATAGTGGTGATATGACGCTGAGTCAACAAAGCACAATGCAAGTCTGGGTCAATGTGTAGGTCCAGATATTAAGGAAGTGCTATGAGAACCATGGACAGATGTCAGAAGGACTCCCGAGACAGACTCTTATGTGCAGAAGAAGGAAGAGACAAAGAATGTTAAAGCAAAAGAGGAAAAATATGAACAAGGATCAATGTGAGTAAAGTGGAAAGAATAAACAGTGTGTCTTGCACTACTTCTGCAACTTTTCTGTAAATGCAAAATTAAAACAAAATGAAATGTAACAACTACTTTGTTACCTCTCTAAAAATTGAACAAATACGAATGGAATAGTCTATTTGTTGTATTCTGATAGCCTGTGGAATTCTCACTCTTTTCATAATTTTCTTTTCATTGCTTTCCTTTTTTAAAATTTTTTGACCATTCTTTAACAATGAATGCTTATTTCTTGCCACTCTGCCACCACCACCCTCAGAATTTCTCAGAATTCTTCTTCATGAGACTTCTGTGCAGAGTCTACAAAATATTCCCTTACCTCCACTTTTACAATTGACTCAATGGCCCACTCAGGTTAAATTCAGTAGATTCTTTCTTATGTTATATTTCCTTTTCTCCATATAACTTTTTGTTTTAATACTGATGAAGGATTAAAAAATAAAAACACTTCCATTTTTGTGAACTTCAACAATAACTGAATTGCATGAACCAAGCAGGTGCTTAATGTTTTCAACCCAATAGTTTGGGTTGAAAAATATATCCCAGCGAAAACATAGCTTTAAAAATATTGAGTATTGGTGTTTAGGCTGCCATTCTAAAACTTATTTATGTAAATTATATTAAAAAGTTGTTTTCTAGATATTCTGAAATCAAAAATCATTTCTTAGGTGCAAGCAGGTTTGAACTTGCCAATTACTTTAATAAATAAATTCAAACTTCATTCAATTTGTGAGCTTGTACCTGCTACTCTGTCCTGTACAATAGCATCTGCTACTTAGTCAAAGTGTTTTCATGCACTATAATGTCATTGATCAAAACTACCCCACTTGCAGGTTCCTACCAGCCGTGACATGGTCTTGATAGACAGAAAGTATTCTTATATAAGAAAGCCCTTTTCTTTTATTCTGGACCAACAAAAGAAGAAAAACTGAACAGATGTTTTCAAACTCCAGTGGCCATCTGCTGAGCCCAGAGCAGCCCTCCTGACAGGAGCAATCTGCAGTGTACTTACTCATAAAACACCCATTTTGTGAATGAAATGATTTTAGTGGTCTCCAAGGCTATCACTTTTTCCTCCTCTGTCAGTACTAAAATTAATGTAGAAATGAATGCAAACAAAGCACTTCGCTGTCCTGTATTTCTAAAAATTTATTGACTTGTTTAAACAAGTAACTCAAGTGTGAACAAACACAGTTTCACTATAATTGCATTTAAATCTTGATGGAAAACCGCAACCTCTCGTCAAGCCATTCTTTTCTTTGTGATAACACATAAAGGCTTAAAATTGAGATCTGTGTTACTCTTCAGGCCGAAGATGCAGGTTTTTGTTATGCTGAGGCAATTTTATCCTCCAGACACACTAAATTTCCCAGGTTAATATCTGCATATTCTAATATTACATACTAAGATATGCACTTACATATGCCACAATAAAATACACACTGTATGGCTTGTGCATGTCTCATAATTCTGGAGACAAGTGGTCTAGGCTCATGGTGTCTACAGGAGGGTTTCCTCTGAATTTCCTAAATGAAGGATCTGTTCCAGACCTTCCTCCTTGGCTTATAGATAGACTCATGTTCACTGTGGCTTCAAGTGCATTTTGAACACCTTCTCCTTCAAAGTTTCTTATCTTACATAATTTATCATCCTAGATCTAAGCTTTGTTTTGTTCCCATCACTGCTCGGCCATGATACACAACCACCTCCCTCAATTTCTCTTTAACACACTTGATATTTAACCATTTAGTAATTTCCTATTGCACTCATGGCATTAAAAGAAATTGAAGCATTGTAATATTCTTTTTGAAAATAAGACCATTAAAATCTGTGTTAGATATACTAAAACTAAAAAGATAAATTGTGAATCTTGAGACATGACTGAAAATTAGCAAGAAGTCATTATAGAGAAACTTTGAATAATATGAATATAGGAGAGTTAAGTAATATGAAGAATAGAATAATATGACCCAAAAATATTTAAGGCGTTTTCAGCATAACAGAGAATAGGAATGAATATTTGAAGAAATAATGGAAGACAATATTCTAGAAATTTTGGGGGATCTAGATCAGAAGTTCTGTAAATCACAAGCCATATTTACTTTTCTTCCCATCTTTTCCACTGGTGCCCAATACACAAAGACAGGAAAGCCACACTTGTCAAAATTTCAGGACAGATGGTTGTTATTCTTTGAATTTTTTTGCTCTCTCCAAAATTCATATTAAAAAGGTCCCAATACTGTTGTACTGAGAGGTATGACCTTTGAGAAGTGACTGGATATTCTGGGCTGTACCCTCATTAATGGGATTAGGTGCCCTTATAAAAGGGCTTGATGGAAGAGGATTTTTCCCTTGACTATTTTGAAAGTGCCACGTGAGGACACAGAATTCTACCCTTCAGGAGAATGAAGCTCTTATCACCAAATCTACTGATGTCTTAATCTTGCACTTCTCAGTCTCTAGGAATATGAGAAAATAATTTCTTTTTTTAGAAATAATCCAGTCTTAGTTATTTTGTTATAGCAACACAAAACAAACTAGACAGTAATTAAACATAACTTTGACCTCAGGCCCTGTAGTTAGGTGATATCTTCTCTCTACAATTGCACAAATATTGCCAAACATTATTTATAGTATACAATGGTTAAAGGTAGAAAAAGTATATTTTAAAAATGATGTTTTAGATTTGCTTAACTGGAGGCTACCATAATTGCAATGGGTCAATCTAAAGGTAATGGTAGAACTTATTTTACATTATAAAGATTTCCCAAATAGATAAAAGTCTATGGAAGAAAACTCTATGATCATCATGCATTGGACAAACAAAACAAACAAGCAAAAACAAAACCAAAACAGAAAAAACAAACAAACAGTAGACGCCTCTTCTTAACTTTAGGATTTAAAAACATCTTAGGATAGCAAATTTCAATTTAAAATTGAATTTCTATTGTTTAGCCAAATTTTAACAGCTTAGAATCTATTTCCCTCTATTAAAGCGCAATTCTCTTGGGATAAGCTTGTGTAGACTGAATATATTCCTAAGCACTGGTATCAAATCCAGACCTCAAACTTTTACCTTCCTCCTTGATCCACTTTCAGGCTTTCTTTTGGGGAGATTCCAATCAGGTCCTAGTTAGCTCCATAGACTTCCCCTCACACATGCACCTGGGCATCTCTCCTTTACAAATTAAAAACTGGTGACTGAAATTAATCCCCATTTATGGATGACCCAAAAGACAAGCATCCTGACAGTTTTCTGATTATGGGTCTTAAGGCAAATCATGCCTAGGGAATGGAACATAAAAACAATTAAAGGTAGAGCATAGCAAAGTTGGCAGAGTTCTTAAATCACTGTCTTTGTATGTGAATCTCTACCTCCTCTTTGAAAGTAAAAGGAAAGCAATTCAAGCTCCATATAAAGGCTTTCAATTTTTAGAATTGGATTCCCACATTTCCTAACCCTCAACCTGCTAATTCTGCCTGAGCAAAATAAAGAGATCTTGAAATCTCCGGTCCCTCCATCTGCTCCACCTGAAAAGAGAACTGAAATGAACCCAAATGATGGAAATTAGAGATACTAAAGAAGCTTTCTTTGTCTGTCTGAGTCTCTATCTTTAACTAACAGAGTCAAAGAAAATAATTTTTCTCCTCTAAACATAGTTTCAAATCCCACATTTATATGTTGCAAGGTTTAACTTCCTTGGTTAAGTTTTGGTCTCAAGGAAAATTTGTAGGTGAAATAAGAAGGGTACAGTAAAGGGCAGTAAAGTGTACAGTAAAGAGAATTTTGAAGGAGTTGTGTTATCATGATCATAGAAATAGCAATTCCTTACAGTTTTTCATTGCCTTTTTTTTCCTATTTAGGTTTATCTATATGAAGAAATAGAGACTATAATGTGTGTGTATAATTCTTCAAAGAAAGATTCTTATCTATTTTGACTAGTCAAAGCATAATTGCAATCAAATAGCTACTGGGCATTCTTTTCCGTGTTATGTAAACTCTAGTCCCAAAGTTTGAACCTTTTATGCCTTTCAATAAGTTAGAACTAATCCTAAGAGACCTAGTGAAGCTAAGATAACTTCAGTATCAGAACATCATTACAAATCGACATAAAATAAAATCGCACAGACAAAACCAAACAAACTTGAAAGCACCTTACTGAGTCAGTAGTGTCATCTTTTCCTATATTTATTATTTTTATCTATGATAATATTTTGTTTCAATGTTTACAAGAATTGTAACTGTAAAGTTTTTTTTAATCATTAATTACAGTTAAATAAATTCTTTTAGTTGTCATGGTTAAGATTGAACACAGGACCTTGCACTTGCTATGTAAACATTGTAGCACTATGGTTTGACCCTTTTTAAATTAATATATGAAAGAGTTTACAGCACTGTCAAACCACCTGTTTTTCATTATTAGCAGCGACAAAAAAAAATCTAATGACTCCTCTTCTGCTTTAAAAATTATTTTTTCAGGTATAAGTTATACAAAGACTTGGATCAAGGTGAAAATCCCTTGGATTACATTTGTCTCATTCTTATCCACCTCTTATTTGGTCTTGAATGAAATTCAAAAATCTCACAATGAAGAGAACATGAAAGCCCCTGGATTAAGTTCCCTGGAGCAGCTGGCCACCTTCTCTGCAGGGGAAATGAAGAATGCATGTGGCTGATAGAGATGATCTTCTTTTTCTTTATCTTTTCTAAAGTAAACCCATTTCCTGGGGCAGAGGGGAGAATCCATACTTTCAGAAATTCACACAACAAATTAAATTAGAATATTTCTCTTATCGCTATTTTGAGTTCCCTTATCCTTCTCTACCTTCTCTTAATGACTGTCTTTATTGAGCCATAATTCATATGCTACAAACCAAGCAGTGATAGTAATATCTTAAGGAGTTGGATTCCCATGGAAATTTCAACCAAAACAAAACAAAACAAAAATGATTTTAAACATGCTTTTTGTTAGGTATCACACCTAAGAAGTCAAAGGAGATTTCTTTTTAAATGTTATTGAAATAATAAAAAAGAACAATCAACTAGAACCAAAAATAAATACATACATACATACATACATACATACATACATACATACATACATAAGTGGAAATTGGATTCTTAATGAAACTCAGGAAACTCAGAAGAAAGTCTTTAATTTGTGTCTATTTAGTGTTATTCTGTAAGTTAGTTATGATAGAGTAACACAAGCTCAGAACTTAAACAGCTAGTATAAGTCTCATTTTATTTAGGAGCAATACATGCTTATCTGTGGCATTTTTACATGCATAGATACACTTAGATGATTACAGCAGTTAATAAATATCTGTTACTATGAATGTGGTAGTTCCAATATTTTAAAATAAACAATCATATATTCTGTTATTCATGTCTACATTTGCATAAATATGATTAAATACATATGGGAAAATGAAAACGTAGGTTAAAAAAACTAAGGGTCCATAGACTCAGGTTTCCATTTTTTACAGGGTAATTTCTAGTTATATACCTTTGAGAATGTCGCTTTTTCTTTGTGGAAAGTTATTTTTCCAATATGCAAAATTTTGGCAAGTCTAATGGACATTTTATTATACTAAAGACTACATATGAAAAATTGTGTATAAATGACAATGCTAGGTTTTAGAAAATACAGGCAAGAGGTTTCTGTTATAGCACTACTGAACCCAAATAATTTTGAACATTTCAAAGAATTATTGAAAGGAGTCTTCATGGGAAACTTCTAAAATTTAATAATACAAATAACTTTCTTTCTCTGCTAGTACCAGCCAAAAATATCCTTTATCTTATTAACATTATTAATTACATTAATTAATATTTAATAACATTATTTAATTAATGTTGATTTTTCAGTGTTTTCATTGCACTAGTCAATGTAATGACACAATACCATTAATGTTTTTAATTTAGTTTTTTTTTTTTTTGTCTGTGTGTGTGTGTGTGGTGGTGGGGGTTGAATCCAGTGTCTCATGCATGCTAGGCAAGCACTGTACAACTAAGCCACAACCTTACCTCCCCCGTGCAATTTTTGATTACATAAATCCCATCATGGTAGCATGATTGACTTTGCCCATGAAGGCAAGAGCAGATTTACAGGAACATAAATCTTTGAAAAAGTCCTTTGGGAAATTTTAGACAAGTTATCCTCATTGTTTAAAAAGGAGACATCTAGAAGTGACAAAGTTTTCTTAAAATTATAAGGACAGCTAACTTGAAACAAATAAGGACAGGATTGATAAATTAAATTGAAAAGAATTTATGTCATAAATTCTTCATTTGACCAATCCACCTTAAATATACTTTATAATGCAAGAGGTTTTACTTTTAGATTTTAACTATTTTGTGTGGAGGAATGGAAAGCAACTCAGTCATTGCTAAATTGTCAGTGACTCTATACAGTTAGCTGAGGAGAAGTAAAGATAAGTACTAAGGGATGCCATTATTTAAGGTTTAGAAGCTGATTATTCATGCTCTGAAATGTTTTGGTTTTTTTTAGCCATCATTGAACATGTTTCTGGCCTTGGTAGGCATTAATCAACAAACACCAACATTAGGGCAAGTGGAAAGTCAAATTTAAAAAGTCAGAGTTTGTAAAAATAAGCATTTGTAACTCTGACTGAAACAGTTTGTCAATAATGGTCAATAAAATATTTCTGTATGTCATCTAATTTTCATTATCTTGACTTAACCTAATATCCTGAAATTCCTTGGTAATTGTTTTGGTGAAACATCTTCCAATGAGGGTATACATATTCTTTAGTTCTTAGAAATACCTATAGCTTGTCTAGGAGTTTAACAATTTTATTTATTTTTTTCCTAAGAACCCACTTTTGTGGCATCTATTTTTTGAATTTTTGTTTGTTTATGTGTTTCAATTTTGTTGATTTTTGTCCCTGATTTTAATTATTTCCTGTCTTCTACTGCTTTTTGAGTTGATTTGTTCTTCTTTTAAAAGGCTTTGAGATGTAATGTCAGATTATTTGGTGACTATTCTTTTAAAGAATGTGCTCAATGTAATGAACTTTTCTGTTAGAACTGCCTTCATAGTGTCTCAGCGATTTTGATAAGTTGTGTCATAATTCTCATTTACCTGTATTTTTTTTTAATTCATCATTGATTTCTTCTACTGTCCATTGGTCATTCAATAGCATATTATTTATTCTTCAGATGTTAGAGTGGCATTTATTTCTAATTTCATTCCATTATGATCTGATAGGATGCAAGGTATTATTTCTCTCCTTTTTTTTTTTTGTATTTGTGAAGAGTTTCTTTGTGGCCTAAGAAATAGTCTATTTTAGAGAAGGATTCTTCTGCATCTTGGAAGAAAGCATATTCATAATTGTAGAAAATCTTTACCATATGCTCCTCAGATAAAGCTTTTATCTCCAGAATATACAAAGATTTCAAATAACAATTTCCCACTAACAAAGAAAAGAACCCAATCAATAAATGGGCAAAGGAACTGAACAAACACTTCACAGAAGAAATAGAAATGGCCAATAATTAAAAAAAAAAAAAGTTCAATATCTCCAGCAATTACCAAAATTTAAATTAAAACTACACTAAATTTTGTCTCACTCTGATCAGAATGGCAATTATAAAGAATACAAGAAACAACATGTTGGAGAAAGGAAGATGGCAGCAAAGGGAGGGCATCACCCCCGTGTGCCACATCACTGAGCAGGAAAATGACGAGGTAGAATGGCTAAAAGTTAGCTTTTTAGGAATTTCCAGCAAAATCGGGGTGCTCCAAAACAGAGGAGGGATTTCCATCACATGAGGATCAGCTATTGGGGCTCAAACGCGAGAGATTTGTCCGCACAGAGGGTCACGCTGCTTATTCAACCAATCACCCCGCAGCCAGTGTCTGCGGCGCATGCTGGGAAACAACGAGATAGCAACGCAAAGATACAGCGCTGCGGATTCTGCAGACTCCCACCAGCTGTGCAATTACTGTACTCAGAGCTGAATTCTGGATTTGAGATGGGGAAGAAAGTGGTCCAATTCGGTTCTCCACACTGGTCAGACCACAGAGGAAGTCAGTGGCCACCATCTTGGAGAGCTGATGTAACCATCCCTCTTTTCGACTGATCGCAGCTCTTTCAGCTATAGAACAGTGGGGGAAAACTTAAGGGCCCCTCCCAGCTCTCCTGTGAGCACGATAGCCAGACCGAGGGAATCAGGAGTGGCACGGGACTGGCGGCAGCCCAGGACTTGCAGCGCAGAACTCCCAGCTACTGCTCCCACCAGTGCTGACAACTGAGGTCTCTTGCACCAGATAGGGTCGTGGCTACTGGAAGGTAAGCAAATTCGCTGAGGGTTCTCAGCCCCAAGCTCTAAAAACTTAGGGTCTGAGGAAGGCAAACAGGGAAAGTGTGCCCATGCACTAATGAAAACAGGGCTCCCAGGAGCAGCAGACCTGGTGTGTAGCCAGTATTGTGGTGAGCCTCAGAGGTGAGCAGGGCCTGGCTCGAGGAAACACAAGAGAAGGCCCTAGACACTCAGGATTGAAGACCCGCCCAGTCTGGGAGGAAGAGCTGCTGCACAGTGACTGGTTCCCACCTATTGAGAGGAGAAACTTGGCTCAGTGGGCAGAGCTCCACCTACTGGAAGAGAAGTTAATAGAACTCTATGACTGCATTTATTATTACTATTATTATTTTTTTTTATTTGGGTTTTTTTTTCTTTTCTTTCTTTCATTTTCATTTCCTTTTTGTGGTTGTTGTTCTTTAACTTTTTTTTAATGTTTTTAATTTTTTTTAACTTTTTAAAATTATTATTATTATTATTATTTTTAAATTTTAACTTTCATTTTTTTATTATCATTATTATTTTAAATTTTTTTTCTTTCTTCCCTTATTTTCTATTTCTTTTGTATTTTAATCTCTTTCCAATTTTCTTATTCCCCCTTTCTTGAATTCTACTTGCCTACCCTCATTCTCTTTAGTGACTTCTTCCCTTCCCTTCTAATATCTTTCCTCCCAAGCATCAAATAAATTTATTAGAGTCAACAGTAACTCAGCAATCAAACAGAACAAGAAGTAACATGAGCAGCATACAAAAGCAAGGAAGAAAGGGAGTACAAACAATGAAGGACAGCCTAAATATACAGGAGGATGTAGAGTCACCAGAAAAAATGGTCATATAAAGAACTCAAGGAACAACTTAGACAGATGGAATGGAACATTAAAGAGAATATGAGACAGCAAATCCAAACAGTGAAAGAACACATTGAAAATGAATTACATAAACAGATAAAAGAAGAAGTAAAGCATCTTTATCAGGAGACAGAGATTATAAAAAAAATCAAACAATAATTCTAGAAATGAAAGAAATGAAAAACCAAATTAAAAACTCAATTGAGAGTATCAGTAACAGTGTGGAGCAAGTAGAAGCCAGAACGTCAGATAATGAAGACAAAATATATCATCTTGAAAAGAGTCTAGCCAACTCAGAAAGGCTGGTAAAAAATCATGAGAAAAACATCCAAGAGATATGGGATAACATTAAAAAACCAAACATACGAGTCATTGGGATAGAGGAAGGTACAGAGAATCAAACCAAGGAAATGAGTAACCTTCTGAATGAAATAATTACAGAAAACTTTCCAGAAATAAAAAAGGAAATTGATATACAAATTGTAGATGCATACAGAACACCGAGCACACAAAATCACAGTAGACCAACGCCAAGACACATTGTTATGAAGATAGCCAATATACAGAACAAAGAGAAAATATTAAAAGCTACAAGAGAAAGGAGGCAGATTACATTCAGGGGTAAACCAATAAGGTTAACAACGGATTTTTCATCACAGGCGCTAAAAGCGAGAAGATACTGGAGTAACATATTTCAAACACTGAAAGACAATGGATGCCAACCAAGAATTCTGTATCCAGCAAAATTAAGCTTCAGGTATGATAACAAAATAAAAATCTTTCATGATAAACAAAAGCTAAAAGAATTTGCAGCCAGAAAACCAGCATTGCAAAGCGTCTTGAGCAAAACAATACACGAGAAAGAAATGAAAAACAACAACCAAAACCATCAGTGGGAAATGCCTCGGTAATGACAGAGGGCAAGGGGGAAGGCTAATCATAGAGAAACAAACTAAATTTAAAAAAAAAGATAAATAATCAAACATGGCTGGCAGTACAAACCATATATCAATAGTAACTCTAAACGTTAATGGCTTAAACTCTCTAAACAAGCAACATAGGCTGGTAACATGGATTAAAAAAACAAATCCAACAATATGTTGCCTCCAGGAGACACATCTGATTGGAAAAGACATACACAGGCTGAAGGTGAAAGGGTGGGAAAAAATATACCATGCACACGGTCCTCGGAAGGAGCAGGGGTGGCCAACCTCATATTGAATAAAATCAACTTCAAGACTAACTTAATCCAAAGGGATAAGGAAGGACACTATATACTGTTAAAAGGAACCATTCACCAATAAGACATAACAATTATCAATATTTATGCCTCAAATAATGGGGCTGTGACGTTCATAAAACAAATTCTCCTCAAGTTCAAGAATCAAATAGACCACAACACAATAATTATGTGTGACTTCAACACACCTCTCTCACCATTGGACAGATCCTCAAACAAAAGTTGAATAAAGAAACTATAGAACTCAATATCACAATCAATAACCTAGACTTAACTGACATATATAGAATATATCAACCACCATCAAGTGGATATACTTTTTTCTCAGCAACACATAGATCCTTGTCAAAAATAGACCATATATTATGCCAGAGGGCAACCTTCAGTAAATATAAAGGGGTGGAGATAATACCATGTATTTTATCTGATCATAATGGAATGAAACTAGAAATCAATGAAAAAAGAAGGAAGGAAAAATTGTACATCACATAGAAAATGAACAATATATTACTGAATGATCAATGGGTTACAGAGGACATAAAGGAGGAAATCAAAAAATTCTTAGAGATAAATGAAAATACAGACACAACTTATCAGAATCTATGGGACACAATAAAAGCAGTTTTAAGAGGGAAATTCATCGCCTGGAGGTCATTCCTCAAAAAAAGGAAAAAAACCAACAAATAAATGAGCTCACACTTCACCTCAAAGCCCTAGAAAAGGAAGAACAAAACAAGAGCAAATGCAGCAGAAGGCAAGAAATAATTAAAATCAGAGTGGAAATTAACGAAATTGAAACAAAAGAAACTATTTAAAAAATTAACAAAACTAAAAGTTGGTTCTTCGAAAAAATAAATAAGATCAACTGACTCTTAGCCATGCTAACGAAGAGAAGAAGAGAGAGAACTCAAATTACTAACATACGGGATGAAAGAGGCAATATCACAACAGATGCTACAGAAATACAGAAGACAATTAGAAATTATTTTGTAAACCTATATTCCAATAAAATAGAAGATAGTGAAGACATCGATAAATTTCTTAAGTCATATGATTTGTCCAGACTGAGTCAGGAGGATACACACAATTTAAACAGACCAATTTCAATGGATGAAATTGAAGAAGCAATCAAAAGACTACCAACCAAAAAAAGCCCAGGACCAGATGGGTATACAGCGGAGTTTTACAAAACCTTTAAAGAAGAATTAATACCAATACTTTTCAAATTATTTCAGGAAACAGAAAAAGAGGGAGCTCTGCCAAATTCATTCTATGAGGCCAACATACCCTGATTCCGAAACCAGACAAAGACACCTCAAAGAAACAAAACTACAGACCAATATCTCTGATGAACCTAGATGCAAAAATTCTCAATAAAATTTTGGCGAATCGGATACAAAGGCACATCAAAAAAATTGTGCACCATGATCAAGTAGGATTCATCCCTGGGATGCAAGGATGGTTCAATATACGGAAATCAATAAATGTTATTTACCACATAAATAGGCTTAAAGATAAGAACCATATGATCATCTCAATAGATGCAGAAAAAGCATTCAACAAAGTACAGCATTCCTTTATGTTCAAAACATTAGAAAAACTAGGGATAACAGGAATTTTCCTCGACATTGTAAAAGCTATCTATGCTAAGGCCTCAGGCTAGCATCATTCTGAATGGAGAAAAATTGAAGGCATTCCCTCTAAAATCTGGAACAAGACAGGGATGCCCTCTATCACCACTTCTATTCAATATAGTTCTTGAAACACTGGCCAGAGCAATTAGACAGACGAAAGAAATTAAAGGCATAAAAATAGGAAAAGAAGAACTTAAATTATCACTGTTTGCGGATGACATGATTCTATACCTAGAAGACCCAAAAGGGTCGACAAAAAAACTACTAGAACAAATAAATGAATTCAGCAAAGTGGCAGGATATAAAATCAACACGCATAAATCAAAGGCATTTCTGTATATCAGCGACAATACTTCTGAAACGGAAATGAGGAAAAACACTCCATTCACAATATCCTCAAAAAAAATAAAATACTCGGGAATCAACCTAACAAAAGAGGTGAAATATTTATACAATGAAAACAACAGAACCCTAAAAAGAGAAGTAGAAGAAGATTTTAGAAGATGGAAAAATATACCCTGTTCATGGATAGGTAGAACTTACATCATCAAAATGGCGATATTACCAAAAGTTCTCTATTGGTTTAATGCAATGCCAATCAAAATACCAAAGGCATTTCTTGTAGAAATAGGTAAAGCAATCATGAAATTCATATGGAAAAATAAAAGACCCAGAATAGCCAAAGCAATTCTAAGCAGGAAGTGTGAATCAGGCGCTATAGCGATACCAGATTTCAAACTATATTACAGAGCAATAGTAACAAAAACAGCATGGTACTGGTACCAAAACAGGCGGGTGGACCAATGGTACAGAATAGAGGACACAGAGACTAATCCACAAAGCTACAACTATCTAATATTTGATAATGGATCTAAAAGCATGAAATGGAAGAAGGATAGCATCTTCAACAAATGGTGTTGGGAAAACTGGAAATCCATATGCAACAAAATGAAACTGAATCCCCTCCTCTTGCCATGCACAAAAGTCAACTTAAATTGGATCAAGGAGTTAGTTATCAAATCAGAGACTCTGCATCTGATAGAAGAAAAATTTGGCTCTGACCTACATATAGTGGGGTAAGGCTCCAAATTCCTTAATAGGACACCCATAGCACAAGAGTTAATAACAAGAATCAACAAATGGGACTTACTTAAACTGAAAAGTTTTTTCTCAGCAAGAGAAACAATAAGAGAGGTAAATAGGGAGCCTACATCATGGGAACAAATTTTTACTCCTCACACTTCAGATAGAGCCCTAATATCCAGAATATACAAAGAACTCAAAAAATTAGACAATAAGATAACAAATAACCCAATCAACAAATGGGCCAAAGACCTGAACAGACACTTCTCAGAGGAGGACACACAATCAATCAACAAGTACATGAAAAAATGCTCACCATATCTAGCAGTCAGAGAAATGCAAATCAAAAGCACCCTAAGATACCATCTCACTCCAGTAAGATTGGCAGCCATTCTGAAGTCAAACAACAACAAGTGCTGGCAAGGATGTGGGGAAAAGGGTACTCTTGTACATTGCTGGTGGGACTTCAAACTGGTGCGGCCAATTTGGAAAGCAATATGGAGATTCCTTGGAAAGCTCGGAATGGAACCACCATTTGACCCAGCCATTGCCCTTCTTGGACTATTCCCTGAAGACCTTAAAGAGCGTACTACAGGGATACTGCCACATGGATGTTCATAGCAGCACAATTCACAATTGCTAGACTGTGGAACCAACCCAGATGCCCTTCAAGAGATGAATGGATAAAAAAAAATGTGGCATTTATACACCATGGAGTATTACACAGCACTAAAAAATGACAAAATCTTTCTGGAATTTTCAGGGAAATGGATGGCACTAGAGCAGATTATGCTTAGTGAAGCTAGCCAATCCCTAAAAAATAAATACCAAATGTCTTCTTTGATATAATGAGAGCAACTAAGAACAGAGCAGGGAGAAAGAGCAGGAAGAAAAGATTAATATTAAACAGAGACATGAGGTGGGTGGGGAAGGGAGACAAAGGGGGAATTGCATGGAAATGGAGGGAGACACTCAATGTTATACAAAATTACATATAAAAGGTTGTGAGGGGAAGGGGAAAATATCCAAGGAGGGAAATGAATTACAGTAGATGGGGTAGAGAGAGAAGAAGGGAGGGGAGGGGAGGGGAGGGGAGGGAGGATAGTAGAGGATAGGAAAGGTAGCAGAATACAACAGTTACTAATAGGGCATTATGTAAAAATGTGGATGTGTAACAAATGTGATTTTGCAATCTGTATTTGGGGTAAAAATGGGAGTTCATAATCCACTTAAATCTAATATATGAAATATGATATGTCAAGAGCTTTGTAATATTTTGAACAACCAATAAAAAAAGAAAAAAAAAGAAACAACATGTTTGCAAGGATGTGGGAGAAAGGTATTTTTATGCATTGTTGTTGGGACCAGGAATTGGGCAAACCACTATGGTAAGCAGTGTGGAGATTCCTCAGATAACTTGAAATGGAAACACCATTTAACCCAGTTATTTCACAAAAATGAGATCCTATTTTGACTGAGTTTTACTCCATGTATATATCATATGTCAAAATACATCCTACTGACATGTGTATCTAAAGAGAGAAATAAGAAAAAATAGAAAAGAAAATGGTAGGAATAGTGTAACTACATGTTACAGTCATGGTCCAGCATTGGTTTGTGGGACTTGTTGAGTAAATCCTCTATTCCATTTGTTAGAGTCTGTAAACAAGTCTGGACGGCGCCTGGCAAAATGCCAGAGGGAGTGGTTTGTGAAGTAACACCAGTGAGCCATTAAGTGTGGAGATTCCTTTTTGGTTGACTGCTGTATCTATTTTATGTTAATTAGATAAGCTGTGTGGAATGTATATATACCCCTCCTGTCCTGCAATAAACGGCTTCCACTCCTGCTGTATCAATGTATACAAGTTGTTCGTCACCCCCCAGTTATTTTGCTGCAACCAGACTGTGGCACCATTTAACAAATAAACAAACAAAAAATTACCTGTAGATTTTTGTGGGAGATAACTTGGTGAAATAAGTATCCATCATCATTCTGAAAATATCTAAGTAATAATGGAAAAATATTTTAAATATTTTATTAAATTAATTGATGACTTAGAAAGTAAGTACATATAGAATATTCTGAAGATCAATTGAAACAAAATATAAGCAAAAGGTGATCCAGGGAGATGGATAGAGCACTATATTTATTTTTACCTTGAAGATATTTGATAAATCTTGTTAATTTTTAGATCACATTGGTGTAAAACCACAGACTATTGAAATCTGCAAAATCCCATGAGAATAGAAACCCTTAAACTGGAATCCAAGAACACTGCATATTGAGTGTAATACTTAACTAGAACTGAAATTGCACAACCTCTTCTACTGTCACATAATTCAAGATTATAAGGGGAAAAATGATTTCTCTAAATCCTGACTCTCGGGGTGGGAAAAATTTCTTTCTTTAATTTTCATGCCAAAGTCAACTTCACAGTAGGTTTTCATACTAAATTCACACCATCTGGCTATAAGGCAATATTAGATCACAAGTGCATTTTACTTGAAGTGATTTTGCTTCCATATAATTATTATTAACAAAAATTCTCTCTAGAGTAACATACATTCAATTGTAGACTCAACATTTTCCTCCAACAAAGTTTTGAAATAAAGTGATCTCGTGATATAAATAAATAATAAAATACTCAAGACCCTAAGATGCCCCATGCCAGCACCACCTGTATATCAATTTTCAAGTAATACTACTATTTTTGGTTTTCTAATAGTGCCACTTTATTGTATATGTTTTATAATTCTTTCCTAAGAGTTCAAGTTCAATACCATGAACAGGGAACATCCATATGAAATCTGAAAGAGTGAAAAGGATAATATGAAAATCTAATAGATGATTGAGTTTATAGGAAGCAAATCTAATAGATGGCAATGCATAAAGGAGGCCACTTGCCTTGAGAGGGTGATCCCTGAGATTGGTTCATTTGATACTAGACAGCAGAGAGTCAGGGTTCCAACACTTTGCTTCTCCACCGATTTTCTGGTTGACATCCTGTATCATACTTGTTAAGGATTCAAGTAGATAAGATCATTGTCTAAAAACTCTAATAACTGATATATTTCACAATTTTCTGAACATCATAGGCAGCACACCAGTCCTTCCAAGGTAACGAAAGCCTTTGCTCAGTTAATGGAATCTTTTCCCTCTCAAGATATTTATAGTAGTATGCATTTCTTGCAGAACTCTAAATAATGCACAAGAGGAGGGAGAAGCAACACAGACAAGAGAAAGCAAACTTGGAAATAATTCAAAAGATATAAATGCTGAATATAAAATAAGTATTATAAATACGGTTTAAAAATAGAAAAAATAGACTTAACATAAAATAAAGAATAAGAAACTATAAAAATGACAGAATTGACCTGAAAAAGAAGAAATTGAAATCAACAGAAGTTGAAGAATTATAATATCCTTTTTGAAAATAAGACCATAATAAACTGTGTTAAATATACTACAACTAAAAAGAGAAATTATGAATCTTGAGACATGACTGAAAATTAGCAAGAAGTCATCATAGAGACACTTTGAATAATATGAATATAGGAGAGTTAAGTAAGATGAAGAATAGAATAATATGACCCAAAAGCATTAAAGGGATTTTCAGCATAACAGAGAATAGGAATGAATATTTGAAGAAATAATGGAAGACAATATTCTAGAAATTTTGAGGGATCTAGATCAGAAGTTCTATAAATCACAAGCCATATTTACTTTTCTTCCCATCTTTGCCTCTCGTGCCCAATACATAAAGACAGGGAAGTCACACTTACACACATAAGAATTCAATCATGCAATACTAAACATGTAGAGATTTATAGAACACACATAAAAATATATGGAAAATATAGTACACCTAAAATCAAAATTAGATTTTAGGAGCCAGTAAAAACATTGGTGGAATCACACATTGTACTGAGAAAAATTACTTGGCAACTTATCCATTACTTTTCGAGTATGTGTGTATGTGTGTGTGTGTGTGTGTGTGTGTGTGTGAGAGAGAGAGAGAGAGAGAGAGAGAGAGAGAGAGAGAGAGAAAGAACAAACCAAAAATATATATAATTATGAATTTGTCAAATTGTCAGTAACTGATAAATCAAAAAATTTAAAAAATGAATTACATAAAACATGTCACTAACTGAAATAACAATATTAACATGATATCTAAAAACAGTGTCCTACATTGAAGAGTGTGTATTCTTTTCAGGTTCATCAGCACTAGCCAAGAAAATTTCCTCAAAGTCTGGCTTATACAAAACTTAAAATATTTATAGGATATTCATATTATAAAACAAATGAGAGATAAATTAGAAAGAGGTACCCAGAAAAATATAGATATTTGGACATGAAAAATCATACCAGTAATGAAAAACCTAATGGATACCTGAAAATTCAGTTGAAGATAAAGATAAGAAAAATGGTGAATGTAAGAACTTATGATGTACAGCTACACAGTACTTAAAATGGACGTGCTTATTGTGTGTATGAAAGGAGATATGAAATAAGATGTTGTGAAAAATAAAAGCAGAAATTATTAAAACAGAAAAGAAAAGTGAGTTAAAGAATATTAAAATTGCTTTAAAAAGCCCACATGGAAGACTAACATAATTAACAAAGATAAAAATAAGAATCTTGAATAAATAAATAATTATATAAGTAGTGATGTGATAAGTTCACATATAAAATTTAAATATATTATATAAAACTATGTCTGTTGAAAAGTTGAATTTATTTTTCAATGATTTTACTAAATATTCTAAAAAAACAACTAATCATATATTTTTTTAATTAAATGGAGTCAAACATTTAAAATTTTGCAACTAATAATAGGCCCAGATTTAGTTTCCAATGAATAACTACAAAATTTTTAGGTAATAAACAATTTCAACCTTATTCAAATTATTCTAGAGTCTTCAAATTGTTTTCTAAGAAATGTACAACTGTAATACAATGCCTGATCAAGACATTGCCAAAAAGAAAATTACATGCTAATCTCATTCGTGATTATGAATGCAAAAAATTTTAAGTGAAGCACACGCAGTTTGACTCGAATTCAGAAATAAAGTTGGATCCATTCCAGGAATCCAAGGTTGATTTAACATTAGAAAATTAAATACTGTAATTCACTAGCATGTTAAAAGAAAAATAATTCATGTATTCACCTAACAGGCACAGAAAAAGACTGTATTTTCATAAAATTTCAATCCTTCTGTGATAAAAATTATAATTTAGTTATCAAGGAGTATTTCCATAACCTAATATTCTTAATAGTATAATGAAATTGTATAATAGCTGCATAAATCACATAACTTTTTATGTTTTCATTACTTAACAGGTAAGGGTGTATTCAAATTGTTGAGTAGGTACCTTGTGACATCTTGGTGGTCAGTTGCTTCACCTATCTCATCATCTTACTTTCAAATGGTTACTATGTAATCATTATTTAAAATGAAACATATATAGGAGTGACAGAAAAAACTGTTAACTTTTCAAGCATGACAGATACAAACAAATTATTCTTCCATACAACCTGCAATGTAAAGTAAAATTTCAAGGTTTTTATTTTTAAGATGGGTCAAAGTTATGGAATAAAATATATTTCATGTAAAATTTATTAGACAATCCTTGTGTGTGTGTGTGTGTGTGTGTGTGTGTGTGTGTGTGTGTGTGATTTTCAGTTCATAAGTTAATTTATTTATAACAAACTAAAATGCAAGATTGGGTGGAAACTTTGGTTAGACTTTATTCCAACAAAGTAGTGAATGATAGATTTTCATGAAAAGCTAATTATATTTTTTATATACAATAAAATGTATCTCCAAAAATAAGCTTAAAGTAGTAAAAGATTGAAAACTGATAATCAAGTGCAAAGTAAAGATTCCCAATCATATTTAATTGTGCACGAAGCATTCTACCTGGAGATAAATGCGATAGACTGGATTGAAACACTTTATATTGAGATAACAATTATCTAGAAATTTTTTGTAGATTCAGTGCAATACATATTACATAAAATAAACTGAAAATCTGCAAAAATTTCTGTAATCTGAATGATATGCATGTGTTCATGAATGAATATATGAACATACACTCACAAGAACACAAAGCCAAAAAAACACCAAGATACTGTTTATTTTTGGTAAAATCTTTCAAGTGTATTTTTTCATAATTTTTATGATCATTTATCATTTTTTTAAATTTTATTTGACAGTGAAATGTATTACAATTCTTATTACACATATAGAGCTCCATTTTTCATGTCTCTGGTTGTATACAAAGTATATTCACACCAATTCATGTCTTCATACATGTACTTTGGATAATAATGATCATTATGTTCCACCATCATTTCCAACCCCATGCCCCCTCTCTTCCCCTCCAACCCGTCTTCCCTATCTAGTATTCCTCTATTTCTCCCATGCTCCCGCTGCCTATCCTACTATGAATCAGCCTCCTTATATCAAAGAAAACATTTGGCATTTGTTTTTTGGGGGATTGGCTAACTTCATTTAGCATTATCTTCTCTAACTCCATTCATTTACCTGCAAATGCCATGATTCTATTCTCTTTTATTGCTGAGTAATATTCCATTGTGTATATATGTCACCTTTTTAAAAAATTCATTCATCAACTGAAGGGCATCTTGGTTGGGTTCCACAGTTTAGCTATTGTGAATTGGGATGCTATAAACATTGATGTGGCTGTGTCCCTTTAGTATGCTGTTTTTAAGTCCTATGGGTACAGACTGAGGAGACAGGTATCTGGGTCAAATGGTGGTTCCATTCGCAATTTTCCAAGAAATCTCCATAGTCCTTTCCATATTGGCTTCACCAATTTGAAATCCCACCAGCAATGTATAAGTGTACCTTTTTCCCCACATCCTTGCCAACATTTATTGTTGTTTATCTTCATAATAGCTGCCATTCTGACTGGAGTGAGATGAAATCTTAGAATAGCTTTGATTTGCATTTCTCTAAATGCATGTATGGTCATTTTGATAATATTAATTCTGCTTAACCAAAAGGAAGGTAGATCTTTCCGTTTTCTAAGGTATTCTTTGACTTCATTCTTTAGGGTTCTGTAATTTTTATTATATAGATCTTTAACCTCTTTCACCTCTTTCATGTAGCAAGTTTTATAACAGCACAACATCATCTAATTGCTAGCAATGATTAACATTTTTTCATATATTTGTTGATGTATATACTTTTATGAAAAGTGTCTGTTTGGGTCCTTGGCCAATTTATTTTTTGGGTTATTTTATTTATTTATTTATTTATTTATTTATTTATTTATTTATTTATTTATTTATTTATTAAATTTTTTGGTTTTTAACTTTTGAGTTCTTTTGTACCATAGAGATTAGTGCTCTATCTGATGTGTGAGGGGTAAAGATTTGCTACCAAGATGTAGACTCTTTATTCACCTCACAGATTGTTTTTCTTTTTTTCTTTTTTTTTTTGATGAGAAGAAACTTTTTAATTTGAGTCCATCCCATTTATTGATTCTTGATTTTAATTCTTGTGCCACAGGAGTCTTATTAATGAAGTGAGGTCTAATCCCACATAATGGAGATTAAGGCCTAATTTTTCTTCTACTAGACACAGGTTATCTGGTTTTATTCCTAAGTTATTGATCCATTGGAGTTGAGTTTTGTGCATATTGAGAGATAGGGGTTTAATTTCATTTTCTTGCATACAGATTTCCAGTTTTCCCAGCAACATTTGTTGAAGAGGCTATCTTTTTTCCAATGCATGTTTTTGGCACCTTTGTCTAATCTAAGATAATTGTAATTTTGTGGGTTAGTTTCTGTGTCCTCTATTCTGTACTATTGGTCTACCAGTCTGTTTTGGTGCCAATACCATGCTGTTTTTGATACTATTGTTCTGTAGTATAATTTAAGGTCTGGTATAGTGATGCCACCTGATTTACTCTTCCTGCTAAGTATTGCTTTAGCTATTCTGGGTCTCTTTCTTTTCCAGATGAATTTCATTATTGATTTTCCTATTTATATGAGGAATGTCATTGGGATTTTGATCAGAATTGCATTCAATCTGTATAGTGCTTTTGGAAGTATGGTCATTTTGATAATATTAATTCTGCCTATCCAAGAGGAAGTCAGATCTTTCCATCTTCTAAGGTATTCTTTGATTTCTTTCTTTAGGGTTCTGTACTTTTTGTTATATAGTTTTTTTCACCTCTTTCACTTCTTTCACATAGCAAGTTTTATAACAGCATGACATCAAGACTGGTAAAACCATACTGTTAGTCATTTCTGGAGGAAATAAGATGGCAAAATAAGATGGCACTCACCAATATGGATGAGCACCATCCAATCCACTAAGTGCTTAGATAGAACTAAAATGGTAAATGAACTCTTCTTGTAGTGTGATAATCATCCTCCTACCTTAGATATCCAAGCTCCTGCTTCTTGAACCTTCATACTATGGTGCTGGGAGCCATCAGCCAAGTAGGTATGACAATTTCCTTGCCAGCGTACCCCCGTGTTTCTTTAGTGGAAGGACTCATGGAAATAGGACATTTTGCAGGACATTGCATGTAAGGTGACCTTGCTTCAGCAAAGACATAGACCAAAGCAATATTAAACATTTTTCCATTCACCAATTTATGAAAATACACATAATGATTAAATATATTACCTTATGGAACTTAATAAGTAAAGAGTACTTGATTTCATATTTAGTGGTTGATATTTTAACACTTTAGTTTTGTAAATTAATTAGAACTTTGTAGAAACCAAGACTTTAGACAAATTTAGTAAACAGAACTAACCATCTCTTTCTTGTTGAAGAAAAATCCTTCTACAGGATACCATGATGGTCCCATGGATATATTTAATAACTTGTCTTTAAAAAGCCATGGGTTACATTTTTGTATTGTATCAACATATGCCCTAATTGTTCTTGGTCTTACTGGGTTGCCTCATTTCTCTAACAATTTCTCTTCCTCGGAAGTGAACAACTTCAAACTTTGAGTCAACCAATTTCCCCAGGTTGCCTGAGAAAGTTCTAGGAAAAGGCAACTTGAAATAAAAACAAAATATATCAAAACAAAAACACATTGCTTTTTGAAATGCTCACCCATTCTTTCGCTGTTCTTCAGGGACGATCAATTTCACTTACGTTTTCTTCAGATGTTCCCCGTATGGACCGCCAAATGCCGCTTCACTATTTTAAACGAGGCTTTGCTGAAACAAGGTTACTAAGTGTTAAGATTCTATCAGGTGTAATTTACATACAAAGAGTATAAGAAGTTTTAGTTGGGTTTCAATTACAGTATTATAGTACCATAAAAAACATGAAAGTATTTCATCTTATTAAAGTGGAGTAATTTGTCTAAATCAGAAATTTTATAAGGGTTATTTCAGAATGTGAATTTATAAAAAGGGTTAACTGCTAGAAAAGAGATTAAGATTAAAGATGTGAAATATATTTTAATATGGAAGGTTAAAAAATGTTTCTAGGTGAGATAATCTCTGTGGTAAAGTAAAAAGTTGTAAAATGCCATTTAAAAAGATTTTGAGGAAACTAGACTTACTTTAAAAGCTTGAGAAAGGAAGAAAAAAAGGTATTTGTACATGGCAGATTGAGACAAAGCTTCTTAATGGAGTAAAAAAGGCCTTTGGTTGAAGGGCAGACATGTAAACTAACATTAAAGTGATTTAAACAGAATCTAAGCATCGTTTAAAAGAGTGAACCTGTATGTGGTGAAAAAGTACATTTAAAAGTACAGTATAGATGATAATTGGAAGGCTTTAAAAGGTTAATTTGAAGGTGGTTAAGATGCCTTCATGACAGAGGAAAGATTGCGTCATTTGAAGCCTAATTAATCTTAAAAATGGGAAAGGGGTATATATATCCCCCAAAGATAAACTTAAAATAACCCTTTTTACTCTAAACTTTTAAATTTGGATTCATCAGGACTTAGTGCTGGGGAAAGGCATATGTATCCAAAAAATGTTCATAAGCCTAAGGTACTTTGAAAAGATATTCTAACAGAACAATGGAAAGGTCCTGACCCAGTGATTGTCTGGAGTCGGGGTTCTGTTTTTGTTTTTCCACAGGGAGAACAGCAGCCGATTTGGATTCCAGAAAGACTAACTAAAGCAATTTCTACAGATCCAAAAGAAGATGATTTGACTCAAATCCATTACAGCTGATATCCAGAACTCCAGCTTGGCCATTCTTACATCTGCAACAGTGATTAACAAGGATGCTTTTTTCAATATCTATTTTATTATTGCATTTTTCCCACATCATAAGGTTCTATTTTATTTTTTGAGCTCATACAATCATAGGTTAATGTTTTTCTCATCAGTTTTATTTTTTTGACTGTGGAGTTTTTAAACATTGCAATGGAGATTTCACCTAGGTAAAGCTACAAGGCCTTTATTATCTTATGTGTTGTACATTTGTTTGCACATTTGTGTTTTGTGTTGTATGTCTGTGTGTGCGTATGTCCATATTTCATATATGAGGAGCGCTCATGAGAAAATGGATCCGAATTATTTTTTTTTATTCACGTGATTTAAATGGCTTAATTTAAATTAAGTAAACAGCTGTTAAGGATTCTTTTTAAAGGTGGTTAACAGATCTGCTTGTTTACTAATTTAAATTAGGTAAACAGCTGTTAAGGATTGTTTTTAAAGGTGGTTAACAGATCTGCTTGTTTACTAATTTAAATCAGGTAAACAGCTGTTAAGGATTGTTTTTTAAGGAGGTTAACAGATCTGTTTGTTTACTTTCACCTTTCCTTTTCATTATATTTAATAATTCTTTTCAGGATAATGTCTTTTTAGCATCATTGCCAGAATTCCTATCTTCATCCCAATGAATATAACTCAACAAGTATGCTCAATCAAGGAGTCAACTTACTTTGGGAGGAAATGGACTTTGGGAGGAGACGGACAGATTGATAGATTCCTCCACTTTGAACTGCTTACAGAACTTGCCTAGACTATGTAACTATCGTTTGGTACAGCGAATTGTGGTAATGCTGGCATATATTTGCTGATGGTGTCACCAGTGATCTTTGCTGATGGTGTCACCAATGATGCAATTTTTCCAAAGGAACTGTCAATTGACTTGGTGTCGTGGCATTTCTGTATCCTCCTCCCTTCTGCTAGTGATGGTCTAAATTGGGCGCCAATGGCTATATGCTGGACCGGTAGTCAGTGACGGGTATGATCCAATTGCAGTGGTATCAACCTAAGACAGGAGGCTGACGCCTAAAGCTCAGTTTTCCATTTGAATTGGACAACCTACCAGGCATGGTCCTTAAGCCACATTAACCTCACTCCCCCACTGGCACCAAGGCCAAATTTGGGGGCCAACAGAGGTGAGGCAAAGAACCTCACCCCCCCACTGGTGCATAGACCTATCCACAAGTATGGCTGTATGCTGGACTGGTAGTCAGTGACGGGTATGATCCAGTTGCAGTGGTATCAACCTAAGACAGGAAGCTGACGCTTAAAGGTCAGTTTTCCAATGATGGGTAAGCACCATATGTTGAACTGGACAACCTACCAGGCACGGTCCTTAAGCCACATTACTTGTTGTTTAATTAATCAGAAGTGGGGAAATGCTGGGAGCCATCAGCCAAGTAGGTATGACAATTTCCTTGCCAGCGTACCCCCATGTTTCTTTAGTGGAAGGACTCATGGAAATAGGACATTTTGCAGGACATTGCATGTAAGGTGACCTTGCTCAAGGACCTGGGAGGATCCGTGTTTAGGGTGTTCCTGGTTTAGCATAATATGAGATTAGGGTGTTCCACGTTTAGAATAGGGCGTATCCTGCTGCTGAGTTCCTCTTGAGTTCTTAGGGTCAGACAGTATATTTTGGGAGACAGAAGCCCAGGAGTAGTGGATTTGGGAAGTAGTGGATTTGGGCAGAGAACGTGGATTTCCCCAGACCGTGTTTGTAGAAGGCCAGTGTGAGATTGGGAATAAAGAATTGCTGTTTGAATCTACAAGCTGTGTGGTGGCTTGTGATTTGTGCCCAGCCAGAGACTGCAGCGCTATGGTACCATCAAATCTCCTGGTTCTTGGGCCATTTGACTTGGACTGCATCACACCATCACATTTGTGACATTGCAGATTGCATACTGGGGAACTTCTTGGCCTCCATCATTGTGTGATCTAATTCCAATAAGAAAATATATTTCATTTGTTTATATATAATTGGTTTTGTTTCTATGGAAAACATTGATTCATACAAGGTATATGCAACATATTTTTTTCAGTACACTATTTTCTCTTGCCAATTTTTCATAAAAATAATAAAAAGGTTAGTTTAACATAAAATATAACTTATAATTCATTTATAGATGTGTCAAACATGCATAACACCTTTTTTTCTGAAAATTCTGTAAGTGTTGTGTGCAGGAAAGAAATTAAGGATCCAGATTGATAGTTTCAGTCTAAAGATGGTAAATATGCAAATAAATGTATCTATTTCTAAATCTTTACCTTCTATTTGCACTATTTTTAGTTCCAGGTTTGTATATCAAATCACTCACATCTCCACATAGATAATTTGAGGACATTAAAGTTAGTTTGAAACTCAATATGATAGGTATATTCCTCTACCTCTCATCATACAACAAATAATTAAACAAGTTGTCAATGTAGACATTTAAATATCTCCAGGAGTACTTCTTTTTCTGCTCCCCTGCTACTATTTCTCCTACTGTACAAAATTAAGCAATGATAGAAAATATCTTCTAAAGTAAAATATGTCACAGTTCTGTTGACCATTTTTAAGCCCTCATTCACTTGTTAGGTTGTCATTATTTCAATATGATTATTGAGACCGATTAGTTTTACACCGTTGTGCACCCTTAATCCTTGCTTTTCACTCTGGCTATTTTCTAAATCATACAAATAACAATGGAACTCTCTGTAATTTTTTGAATTGGTGTGAACAGAGTTTTATACAAACAGAGATATGATATGTGTAAAAAGAATTGTGATGCATTCTGCTGTCATGTATTTAAAAAAAATAAAGCAATTAAACAACAACAAAAAAATTTTTGTAGGCTTCAGGTATCTTTAGCAAATGTAATTATATAGATTTTTAGGGACGACTAGGCTATAGCATGAAATCAACTCCTTAAAATGTATAACAGCTCAGAATTAGTAGATGATAGATTTTTAAAAATTATGAATCCGTCACATGGATGTTGCTTTTTGTTAGACAATTCCTTGCATACACTGATTTAGGAAATCACATTCCTTCTATATTTTGGTTCTGCCGCATCTCTCTTCCTCTTATTGACCTGCTTTTTGTTATCCTGAAGCAAGTAAAAAGGAGAAAGGAAGAAAGGGAATGAGGAAAGGAGGAAGAAAAGAAGCAGCCTGGCATAGAATAGAAGAAAAATGAATTTCTACCATTTATGAAAATTGTAGAAATGATATTTACAAATTTTTCTTGAAAATATTGACTGGAAATCAGTTACAGACTGACTCAATAAAGAGTCTGAAAATGCAACTTCTGGTAGTAGGCTCAGGAGAAAGAACACGGATATTGGCAACCGCCTATCTTTAAAGACTTTATGATGTACTCCTGCTTTCTTTAGAAAGTCTCATGCACTTCCTTACTATGTCTAAATTCCTTCTTTAGCAGTGATAGTTTTTCTGCACTTCCTTACATTCTTTCTTCTCAGGACCATTTAATGTGCTGAATCTGCTCATGAAATTGAACTTTCTACCACAGATCCTTTGGTCTGGCAGAATTGTGTCCCTGCCAACCTTTATAGTTTGAGGTCTCAATCTCCAGTAACTCAGAATGCAACTGTATTTGGAGATAAGATCTTAAAGAAGAGATTGAGTTAAAATAATTTCATCAGGGATACAGTCTAATCTCATATGACTGGTGTCTTTACAAGAAGAAGAGACATGTGGAATGTGCTGAATGAGAAAAGACCATATGAGGACACAATAAGAAGGTGCCATCTGCAGGACAAAGAGGTCTGTTCAGAAGAAACCAAATCAATATACATATTCCTTGGTTTTGGACATCTAGCTTCAGAATAATGAAACTTTATGTTTAGTCACCCAGACTAAGTATTCTGTTATGGCAAACTTAGCAAATTGAACTTAATTTTTCTGCATAGAGGACAGAAATTAATTCCTATGTGTTAAAGTAAGCGATCTAGGGGGAAACCTCCCTTATTACTTTATAGCTGATTTTGATTTATCATATATATAGTTTGTTTGTTTGATATCCCCAGAAGATCATTTTTCTTCATGCTGAATTTGCTTAATGATGAAGTCACAGCAATACACACAGTAAGAGGTAAAAAATAATTACCATTTTTTGAGGGGATCTATAAAAAATAGAAGAATTGAGGATAGCTGGATCCAGTATGTCAATGTAAATAGCAAATAAATGCCCAAGCTCATCTATTAGGACACAAGGAGAATCAAGGAGGTTGGGTCTGATACCTGAATTTTAGTTTTGAGTAAGATCAAAGCAGCCATGTGTGGTGGTGCATGCCTATAATCCCACTGGCTCTGGGGGCTGAAGCAGGAGGATTGCAAATTCAAAGACAGTCATCAATTTAGTGAGACCTTGTCTCAAAATATAAATAAATGCATAAATAAATAAATAAATAAAGGCTGGGATGTGGTTCATGGTTAAGAATCCCTGGGTTCAATCCCTGGTACCAAAATAAATAATTAAATAAATAAATAAATAAATAAATAAATAAATAAATAGAATTTTTAAAAAAGAATGAAGCAAAGTTGGCATTGGTCAAATGGCAAAATAGAAGAAACTCTGATAAATGACTTTAAAAATCAACTTCCTTATGGGCTGATAGAGAAGTGATATACCAATAGACAGAACAGCCTAATCAAGTGAGGGTTGAGGCAAGAACAAGAAAAACCAAGCCAAGAAACAGAATGTGAGATTCAGACATGTAAATCTTGAAGCTGATTTTAAGAAAGTATTATATTTCCCTAATGGGTGAGTGTTCATGAATAAAGGGTAATTGTTTCTATAAACTTTTCACATGTAAATGGTTAGCTGATTCATTAGCACATTACCAGGCACTGACTCATAGTTTTGCCAACTGTGATTACAGATCTGGGGAATGGGACCTTAAGAGACCCAGTATATCTTGAAACTATGTACTTATATTTTGCCTGAGAAGGCATAGATCATCAGAAAGGTACATATTTACTAGTACTAGTAATTTATATGCTATGTCATTGAATGGGATTTAATAGCCTTGGTTGATAACAGCAAAATCATCTGTCCCTCTTGTTCCCAGCATTCCCTTAATCTGCTGAGTAAACAAGACATTCAAAATTGAATGTGAATATCTCTATGCTACAATATTCTATAGCTTAGAATACAGATAATTTTTTCCTGACTGCTCTCTTAAACAGGATCTCATTCCCATAGACCTCAATTATTCAGAAGTTTCATAATGCTGCTGCTGCCTAGTAGAGAATGACCCATTAAATATGCAACTGGGCTAAAATGTGAAAGTTTCTCAAATGCTCATAAGATGGAATCATGGTGGTATTTTAAAATTTAATGTTGCTTAACCTAAAACACAATGAATTCCTCTGCCCAGATATAAAGTTTATGGCGTGGAAGTCAAAATTAATCCATAGTGTTTTGTAGAACTGGTCACATCAACATTTTATCTGTCTTTGTTCAACTTTGAGTTTCTCTTCTAAATACATAAAATTTGCCTCTACTAGTGTTTTAAAGTTAGGGAAGTAGAATTACCATCTGAGAAATTATCCTGAATATCAATCATAGATAAAAAGATTAATGAAAATAAAATGTGAAGAAATGAATCAAGCTGTTTTCCAAACATAATCTCTGTTTGTGTGTGTATGTGCATGCGTGCACGTGTGCACACATGAAACTAGAGAGAGAGAGATAGACAGAGAGAGAGAAGTCTACTTAAAGAAATGGAAAGACACAAGAATAACCAAGACACATTTTTGTAGTTATAGATGGACAGAATGCCTTTATTGCAGTTATTTATTTTTATGTGATGCTGAGAATCAAACCCAGTGTCTCATGCATGATAGGGAAACACTCCACTACTAAGCTACAGCCCCAGCCCCTAAAAGTTTTTTTTACAAGTTTTATTAAATTAAAAATGTTATTGATGTTAGGTACAGTCCAAAAAATGTATTGTCTGATAAACATGTTAGAAAATATGTTTTTGCCATTTTAAAATGTGCCATTTAGTATTAATATTTTATAGAGATAGCTGAACTAAAGGCTATTTTATTAAAAAATAACTCATCTGTACCTTGTATCAATCAAAATTTCCCATTAAAATGTAAGAGAAACATCATCCTATATGCGCATAGGACTTTAAAAAGACTATAGATAATTTGTTATCTTTGTATTATTTTTGTAACATAGCATTTCCAAAATAAACAGTGAAAAGCTTGTCATATTCAAAATCTGATATTTAACAACACTTATTGTTTTAGAATTTGTAATATATTTTGTACACCTATTTTCTGTCCTTACTTTTTCCCAGATATGAACACTTTGAAAATTCTTCTGAGGACACGTTTCAGGATGATGAATTGGAGTGGACACCAGGATGTAATGAGATGGACCTTTCCTCTCTTGCTCTTTCCATCTTTTCCTTCCATTTTCTCTTCCTCTGCCCAGCCTTTCCTCCCATCCCCTTCTTCTTTATGCAGTCTGATAATGTGGATAAAAGAGTGCAAAACTAAAAGAAAAATGATACAAGTCAAGATTCAAGAATTTTTTTAAAATTTTTAGAACTGTCCAAAGACAATTTATTTTTATTTTTTTAGAAAGCAGTGCATTGTATTGTCAATAACAATAGTGGTTGTTTATTTATGCTGACAGAATTAACTCATGAGATGATTCCACTTAGCATCAACTCACATTTTATAAATTTTGGAAAACCATGCCGGGAAACAAGAAAACTGCCAATATTATTCTCCTTTATACGTGGAGTAGCAGTATCTACAGCTTAAAAGATATCTGGCTTATTTATTCCTCTCAAAACTTTAGCATTGATAAGTATTTTTTTTAAAAAAATGTCTTACTTATATAACATTAAGAAAAAAATAAAAATCATTCAATGCTACAACACACACACACACACACACACACACACACACACACAACCTTTTACTGCATGTAAGGCAGACTCTATTCCCTTCCTTTTAGCATAGAGGAAAGTAAATGGAATAAAGTAATAACAAACCCACAGCTAAACTATTTTTCCCCATGGAACATGTAGAAAAAAGGCACTTGATTTCATCTACAAAGAAACAGTCATATTTTTATATGATTTCTTCCTTATTGTACCAGTTGAGACATTTCAAATCATGAAATTTCTAGAACCTGTTGGCAAAATATACATACAAATACATTTCTTATACTAGAACTAATAATTTTAAATAAAGATTCATTTACATATTAAGTGTAACTTTTATTGTTGGAAAAATGTAATTTAATATTAAAAAACAAGGACATTTTTAGGTTAAAAATATTACAGAAGATATCAAATGTACAGTACTTTCCTTTTAAGGATATACATTTCCAAAACCAAATTAAAAGGTGTCTTTTAAAAGGATATAGAGTAACTAACCAAAAATTATACTTTTAGATTGCAGTTATACTATCTACTTTTAAATACTTGTCCCTTTTTCTTCCAGAATAATTAATGTTCCTTATAGGCCTTCAAAATGAACATCATTTGTACTTGTGGAAATGCATATCTATATTTTTGCAAAAGATAAATGTTGAAGAAAACATAAATATATTCATCCAAATGTTGTAGACTGTTTTTAACTGAATATTTAAAAACTTTACAGATTTGAAGTTTATGGAAAAATTATGAAAAAGAACAGAAAGTTTACATATGTACACATCCAGTTTTTCCTGTAATAATATTTCTATTATTATGGTATGTTTGTCTCAACCAATGAACAAATACCAATACATAATTCTAAGGGAGGGCACATGTTTTATTTAGATTTCCTTTTGACAATATCATTTTTCTGTTTAAGGATCCCACAGAGAATCCCACATTCTGCTTATTTACCATGTCTCTTTAGGTTCCTCTTGGCTGTGACAGTTTCTCAGAGTTTTCCTGCTTTTGATGACTTGGACAATTGTGAGGACCTGAGGATTACTTATGTAGGCATTTTTTTTGTTTTTCTTGAATTTACCTCAATTGTAATATTTGTGAAATTTCTATCAGGAGCAGGTATTTGAGGAAGGATCAGAAAAGATAGAAGTTAAAAAATTATAGGAAGAATGAAGGGAGGACTTAATAGAGGTTGGGTGTTAGCAAGAGAAAAGTGAGAAAGAGAGTCCAAGGAAACAGATAAATGAGAGGGGGAAAAAAAATATGCCCCAAACAATGGGGCATCTATGTTTTTCAAACAAAATCTCAAGTTCAAGAGTCAAATAGTCCACAACACAATAATTTTGGATGACTTTAACACACCTCTTTTGTCAATAGCTAAACTGTGGAACCAACCTAGATGCCCTTCTATAGATGAATGGATAAAAAAATATGTGGTATATATACACAATGGAATATTACTCAGCAATTAAAGAGAATAAAATCATGGTGTTTGCAGGTAAATTGATGGAGTTAGAGAAGATATAAACAGTAAGTTTGCAAAAAAAGTTTACAGTTTCCATTGGTGGACAAAGAGAGAATAAAAGTCATGTAGGGTGTAATGTTTGCTTTTGCTGTCCATGTTAGTGGTATGATTTTTCCTAATCCTTTCCAATCAGTAGATGACTTTTGCTATGAGATGAGTCTTGTGGAGGAAGCATATTGTTGGGTCTTTTTTTTTAAATTTAATCTACTAGTCTATGTCTTTTGATTGGTGAGTTTAAGCCATTAACATTCAGGGTTATTATTGAGATATGATTTGTTTTTCCAGCCATTTTTTTAATTTTTGCTATTTAACGTGATTTGGTTTCTCCTCTGATTAGGTTTTCCTTTAATGTAATCCCTCCTCTGCTAATTTTTATCATTGTTTTTTTTTATTTCATCTTCTTGAAAACAAGGTTAGATTCTATTGAATCATTTTAAATTTTTTGTATAAATCATATATATATATATATATATATATATATATATATATATATGTGTGTGTGTGTGTGTGTGTATACACACACACACACACACACACATATACACATACACACATACACACGGCACCAATTGCTAATTATCAAAAGGTAATATTTATTGCAAAAGGCTGTGTGCTTATATAGATCTAAGGAGAGATGGCAGGGCTTAGATAAATGGCAGACCACCCGTTTATTGGCAAGTTCTTCCAGATATCAGCTCCGGAGCCCAGGAATTAGTTCTTATTGGGGCTAAGGTTCCCCGCCAGCGAGATTTGAAATTGGCGCTTCTGGGAGAGTTCACACCTAACAAAATTATTCTATATGTGAATATAGAATTTGAAGTAGGGTTATTGCTAGTTTTAGAGACCCGTTTCTCTCCTGCTTTTCTTCTCATCCAGTAGGTGGGGTTGTCTGTTTTAAGCTGGTGTCTCTGCCCTCAGGATGGTGTAGGTAACCAGAGTGAGAAGACTGGACCTGGTGTAGAGCATCTGGAAGCAGGGAATGCCACCCACCAGTTTCAGCAGGGAAATTGCACTTCATGGGTCTCTTTTTGGGACCACTCATTTGACTTGAGCCCCAAGTATCATCTCCCTCTCATGCCTAGAGATTTCCCAGATCCTGGTCTCTCTGTTATACTCCAAACTTTAGTCACCCTCTCCTCTTTTACTTAGCAGATCCCAACTGCAGGACCTCTCACCCCCAGGCTCACACTAGGCAGGTGGTGCCCTGGTTGCACTGCACACCTGCCCAACTGAGAGCTGTTTTTGTGTTGGGAGGTCATTATGCTGAGTTATTGCCTCCAGGAGGAGGGAGTTGGAAACCAGGTACCTGCTCAGATGGAGATCTCATCTAAGAGCCACACCCACCAAATATGGCGAGAAAGGTTTTCTAAGATGGAGTTGGTCTGCTTCCTGTGCTGGTGTCTGGTGAGGTGGGGGAGCTGGGTGATGGCCTTGTGCTGTGGATAGGTAGCAGCCAAGTGACCTGCATGGGAGCTGTGCAAAATCTGGAGTTCTGCAGAGCTGCTGATAGGTGATTCTGCTAAGACACTTGAGAGCCGTGTGTGAGCTAGAACTGTGGGATTTGGGTCTAGAGTCCGGAGTCCTACTCAAACACAGAGGCTCTGATTTCTGCAGGTGAGGTGGGTGTCACAATTCTGGTGATTTCTGCAAAAATCTGCTGTATAGGGTCCCTCTCATACTTTCTGAGATGTTGTCTTTCAACTAAGTGAGACCTGGGTCATGAAGCGACACATGATGCTGCCTTTCTGGCCTGCCATCTGAGAATGTGCCCCCACTGGGAAAATGCAGGCCCCTCTCTTGAGGCCCAGTTGGAGGACCTGGAAACCAGTGAGATAGAGTCCAAGGGTGAAGAGGACTGGGGTTGAGCACAGGAGCATCTGAGGAGGAATCAGTGGTCAGTTGTGGTGGGCCACAGTGGGAGGAAGTCAGAAGAAAAGAGGATCTTCATAGCAGTAATATAGACTCTGATGGTCCCTAGACCCATATGTACAAGTGGTAGAGAGAGGAGAATCCCAGGCTCTTAGCCAAAAGTAGCCTGGGGATGGCTCTGTGTTTGGAAAGTGCCTGGAAACCTTGGGGTCCCCTCCCCCAACACCCATTACAAGCTTCAGACACGTTTCTAGGAGACTTGAGAAGACACCCCTGTCTGAACTAATTGTACTCCAAAACTTCGGCATGATGACAGGCTAAATTTTTCCCTAATTATCATTATACATTTTCTCTTTGTCTTTCCCATATGTGCTGACTCTCTTGGTTATTTTGTTTGTTTTATTTTTGTTCTTGGGAACTTATGCTTTCCTACTTTTAAAAAATTTTCCTTACTCATTTTAATTCGATATATCATCCTATAGCTTATTTTTGAAATCTTACAAATCTTAAAGTATCTTTAATTTACCCTTGTACTTGATTAAATTTGGCTGTATAAAGAATTCAAGGAGGCTGAAAATTATTTTCCCCAACATTTTTGTGACATTGATCTCTTGTCTTGCAGCTTCTAAAATTGAGAAAGGTCATGCCATTATGATCTCTGAATCTGTTTCACCCACACACACACTCTTTCTTTTAGAGCTTTTATAAAATATTCATTCACAAGTATTTATCAAGCAGCTGTGCTGTGTCTGCTTCTGTTTTAGGTACAAATGTCCAATTGATGGAATTTAAGGAGAGATATTTTTTGGTTTTAAAGTGCTTCAGTATTATATTTTCTTCATTTATTCCTTTTCCCCCACCTATAACAGTTGTAGTCAAGTGTTAGTGGCTCAGATCTTGGTTTGAATCCCATATCTGTTACTTCTTATCCATGTGATAGTGGAAAAATTAAGTCAACTCTCTCAGTCTCCATTTTCTTATTTGTAAAATTTAATTGCTAGTATATCTATTTTACAAGGATATTATGCAGATTAACAGAAATAATGTAAACAAAACTCACAGTACCTAGTGCTATACAAACATAAAATTAATGTTATCTCCCATACCTTTCTTGGTTCCTCTTCCCTAGTTTGACCCAGAGGAAGGAGTATTGAATCAGACCTGCCACAGAAAACTATCCCCCACCATTCTTTACTATTTTCATGTCTCTGCAAGAGAAACTCTACAGAGTATATACCTTAGAGAAAGATCATGGATTGGGCCAGGACATTGTGGAGGTTGCTAAACTTCACTTGGAATCTTTCTGAATAGAATAGAAGACATCCTTTTTCTGAATAGAGAGCATGCTGCTTGAGCAATACTGTGTCCTTGACAAATGGGAATCTTCATAAAAAACACTCTCACCCTAGAGACCCTAACTACCCTGAGGATAGAGCTAGCATCAAATTCCAGACAACATACCTAACTGTTCAGAAGAGAAGCTGAGAAACTTGAACTGCAATGGAAAAAAGTGTTCAATTTTTCATCCAGATTTCTTTTTTTACTTCTCTCACATGTCTACCATTTTTGAAACCAAGTATTTTTCATGGATCATTTTATTGAGGACTGGGATATCTGAATAGTACATTACAGTTTTGTTCTTTATTATTTTCTTTTAAAAAATTATATATATATATATATATATATATATATATATATATATATATATATATATATAATTTTCATATCAAATAAAGTAGACTTCAAACTAAAGTATGATAGTTGCCGGTTGAACTTCATATAGCCCTTATCTCCAAATCGCTTTTTTTTTTTTTAGAGAGAGAGAGACGTAGAGAGAGAGAGAGAGAATTTTTTTAATTTTTTTGTTTTGTTTTGTTTTCAGCGGACACAACATCTTTGTTTGTATGTGGTGCTGAGGATAGAACCCGGGCCGCACGCATGCCAGGCGAGTGCACTACCGCTTGAGCCACATCCCCAGCCCCTATCTCCAAATCTTAATGGAACAAAACTGTGGATGCCTTAACAGGAGCTATTTGGTTTAAGGGTGTATATTGTTTGTATTGGGTGCAGTTATTATTTGTCTCTTCCTTAAAGGCGAGGTACTAGAAATCTTCAGGGACACTATGAATCTACAGGGTAGAAACTGTACTGCCTGAAATCCACACTGCTAGAAGGACAGACATAAGAACAACATAGGTATTTGATTTTATCTAATGCTTTCTTTTCATAGACATCATCCTATGATTTTTCTCATTTAACATTGTTATGGTAGATTACTTGATAGAAGCCTAGACTTCTTTGTCTTCCTTCGCTATAGCATGCATTCAGTAAGTCTGTTCAACCACAGAAATATATTGGGTACAATTTGTATGGCACAGTGTCCCAATGCTGCTTAAAATTTACTATTCATTTTCTGTAGGACTAGGGAAAAGGAAGAGCCAAGAATAGAATCTTAGATATGAGACAAAGCATGATTTTCTCATTTTAAAAATCTTTTAGACTGACAGTATTACCCTTTTACCAATAAATCAATGGCAGTGCACACCTGCCAAAGGAAGTGTCTATAATAATTTCAAAATTAGTGTCCTGGAGCAGTTGGATGTCAAGCACATTGTCCATGCCTAATTGTCAATTCATGAACATCGTAAGCCAAAATCAAAGTAATGGTTAAGCCTTTAATTGTGCCTTACAAATGTAAAAACAAGGGGCTAAACAGAAATGCCATTGGCTCCCCAAATGTTCTTTTTTTTTTTTTTTTTTACCAAATATCTGTATGCAGCTAAGGTTGTATGTATTGGTACATGCAGAGGGGATTATATCCCCATCAGAGGAAATCTGAAGAGAAAACTCCTGCTATTTTACAAGTCCTGAGAAGGCAAAGGAAAGAATCTGGGAAGATGGGAAATGAAAAAATATTATTATGTATTCAGGCACAGTAGAGACTCTGTCCTCATGATCCTCCTACACCCCCAAAGAAGGTCTTGGTACCTGGGGAAGGTCTCAGCTGAGAGACCCTGATAAGAGAGGACCATGAATGGTGGGTTTTAGACTTCATGTTAATCTCTAACTGCCTGATACCTGGCTTTGGGGTCACTTAGGGCAATTGAAAGACTTGGCTTCTTCTGTAGGTTCTCTATGGCTGGCAGTGTGACTTTCTCTTTATCTTTACATAGTATTGTGGATTGAACCATATGATGAAGACCTAAGCCCCAAATGACCATATTTTGAGACAGGACTTTTTATAGAGTAATTAAAGTTGAATTAGTTCATGAGACTCATCTGATATAACTGGTGCCTTTATATTAGGAGACACCAAGAGACCTCTTTTTATGTGCACTCCCCCCCCCAAAAAAAAACCCTTTGTGAGGATCTAGAAAAAATTGTTTTCTACAAACGAAGAAGAGGAACCTCACCAGAAACCAACACTTTTGGCTCATTTACCTTGGATTTATTAACTCCAGAATTATGAGAACGTACATGTCAATGGTTTAGGCTACAAACTGCATGGTATTTTGTTATGGAAACCCAAAGAAACTACTACCTATGTGTCCCTGTGAACACATCTCTGTCCTGATTTTCCTGATCTTCTTTTATAAAACCAACAGTCAGATTGGATTAGAGACCATTGAAATGATCATAGTTTAATTGTCTGATTAAAGATAGTATCTTCAGAGATAGTCACATTCTAAAGTACTGAAGTTAGAATTTACATATATGAATTTTGGGCACAATACCATTCCATTCCTTAATATTACCAAAGATTTAGTTGAAGATTTGAGATGTAAGAGCTCTCCATCTCTATCCCCAGTTTCTTTTTGAGGATAGAATGACTTATTTTCATAGTTTAACTTGTTTTCCAGTTTAAAATAAGTTTTCTTAGCTGCTAAAACTATTATTTTTAATGTTTTGATAATATATTATCAAACTGATATATGTGACACAAGTTGAGTACAGAAAACAAAAACAAAGGAGCTAATAAGGTTAGTACAGACAGGATTTTATTTACAATTCTTAAAGAATTAAATTTATTGATGTAATTTTCATGAGGCATTGACTGATGGACAACCAAAGGCTTAAATTGTTAATATTCATGAAAGGATGGGAGCAAGGAAAAAACAGAATGGAAGAAAGTCAGGAGGGTTTACAATGAAGAGATTTAAGCCTTGCAAATAATCTTTTCAATTCTAGAGAAAAGGTTAGGAATAATGAGAACAGAAGATAAGCTAACACAGGAGAAGAATACACATGTCTTTTCTGAGAATAGGTGGAGATCTTTCAGAAACTTGAATTTTAATTCTTTTCTCTTTTTCATGGTCTGGTGTTTCCAGTCATAGTGGCTGGTAGTTGTCTTTAGTTAGCCTTGGTAAGGGGAGAGAGGCTAGGCAAATCTAGGTCAAATAATCCTGTGTTATAGTTCTGGATAAACCATGTCTCGATTGTCTGATATCTACATGCAGAGCTGAGTAGAATCTGACCAAAACAGTAAGGCAACAAAGGATACAGATGTGATCTGAAGATATATAGGTTTGCCAAGCCATTCATCCCATTTCAGTCACCCTTCAAACGCCTGCAGACTCAGTGAAGAGTCTGTTTACTGCAGAAGTGGCCTTCAAGTCTCTAGACAGTAACCTAGGCAACCATGACCATCATAACCCATGAGTCACAGGTATCCTCTACAACAAAGCCAGTGGGAGATTAATAATGTAGTGACCAGATGTCTGATGTTCAAAATTAGTGGATTTTAAGTCAACTAACATTAAGCAATACTTAGAGGATGTATTTAAGGGTTTTTCTTGGTAACAAATGGACATCTATGAAAGAAACCAAGACCATTTATGTGATTCATTAATTGGTTTTGAGTTGTCTTAGTCTTTTCAGGTTGCTGTAACAAATCTTTCTGAGACTGGTTGGCTTATAAATGATACATTTTTATTTCTCACAGTTATTCAGGCTGGAAAGTCAAAAGTAAAGGAATTGGTAGGATCCATGCTGGCAAGGATCCTTTCCTTATAGAGGTCTCTTTCTTGCTGCATATTCACATAGTGAAAGACCTCTTTTGTGTGAATAGAAATCTCATGCACCTTGTAAAAATCTGCTCACCTTCTGAAGTTCTTACCACTTAGTATTTTTGTTGGGGATTAAATTATAAAAAATAACTTTTTGGGGAAACACAACATTCAGAGTATAACATGAGATAAAGCATTAAGATTATTGTTGATAGGACAGCATTTTCACCAGAGCATCACATAAGAAATATATTTTAATATAAATAATAAAAAAAATTGTATAGTGCATCTTCAGAAAGTTACATTATAACTTTTTTTCAGAATAGTATAGAAATTATTTATCTAAATGGAGCATTTCTAAAGGAAACTCATTTACATGTTAGTTCTAGGGTGACATTAATCAAAGTACTTTAAAACATTAACCAATGTGAATTCACATACCATTTAACTTTTAGGAGCAAAATTGAAATATATATTTACATATATGCACATATATAAATCTGCTAATCAAATAATATATGTTTAGTAAATATTGTTTTCATTAACCTTTCAATAATATTCCATTTTTTTTTATTTTTAGAAATTTTGTTTTACTAAATATTTGTTTCTTCCTGAATATGCCTATCGAAATCAATGTGTTTCCTAAGAACATTACACTTGTTTTGGTCAGCTTTTCTGCTGCTGTGAATTAAAGACCCAAGCAGCACAACTGTAGGGGAGGAAAAGTTAATTTGAGGGCTTACAGTTTTAGACAACTTAGTGCATAGAAGGCTGGCTCCATTTCTCAGGGCTTGAGATGAGTCTGAACATCATAGTGGAGTGTGTGGCAGAGGGAAGTAGCTCACATCATGGTGATAGAGAAGCAGAGAGTGAGAATCCACACACCAGAAACAAACATATAGCCCAAAGCCATGCCCTCAATGCCCCACCTCCTCCAGCCACACCCTCCCAGGTCAGTTATCATTCAGTTAACCCCTATCAGGGGATTAAATCACTAATAAGGTTAAGACTCTTACAACCCAATCATTTCTCCTCTGAACCTTCTTGCATTGTATAACATATAAACTTTTGGGGGACAATTTACATCTAAACCACAGCAACACTCTTCCAATGACTTCTTCTTTATTGATAGTCATAGGTATCATACTTTTGATGTGTAGAGAATTAAATTTAAAAATATAAATTGTTTTCTCCATTATGATAAAATTTCTACAGGTAGTTTCTGTACTAAAAACAAATTCATAAAAATATGTTTAAAATAACATAATATTTATATTTCTCATATGTTTATTGGAAACCATGTAATAAAACTGTTAATAAAAATGCTATATTTAGACCAAATGTACTCCTAGAGGCTTGACTGGGAAGACAGTCATTTGGGGGGAAGACACAAAGAACTGAAAATGTTTTAAGTAAAATTCTGCAATACAGGTAACCTTTGTGTCTCATTCCCCACTCCATTTTGTGAAAAGTGAAACATCTTTGGGACACATGGAAGAGCCAATCACTGACACTGGACATTGCTCTGGCATGAAATTCCTGAGTCTCCATTGTACCAAAAGAGCCCTATCACTTAGTTCCTGGGTTAGGAGACTCTGATGGTATGTGAGGAAGTTCCAGATGAAATTCTACCACAGCAGAAGGGATAGGGAGTGCTTAAGGATGAAGCAATAGAGCAACAAGCATGGATATGTTTTTATATTGCAATCACTAGCTATGTCAATATTTTAATATCTGGTAATACCAACACTAGGTATTTAAAAATTGGGTGTGATCAGCATACCAGGTGTACATTAGCTGTGATTAGACTCAGATTAATATGTTAAATTTTTCCCTGATTAGATATCAGAGACATGGGGCATTTAGATCTGTGCTTTTGTGGACAAAAATAAATAGATTTTTGCTGAGAAACTGAACATTTCCAGAAAGAACCAAAGACGAGATATGTAAGAAGGAGATTCTAGACAGATGGTTCCAGGGAGCCAAGAGGGTGGAAGTGTTATAGAACATTTTTCAAGTCTCCTGAACTTGTATTAGCTGCATAGAAGTTATTCCCAGATGAGAGTCCAGTCTCCAGTTCATAGGTGGTTTTGTATATCATCTATGCCAGGTGACCGTGGCATTAGCATTCGGATGTCACGCGAATGAAAATGTTCCATTGTTATAATCAAGCTTTCAACTTTCCACATTTGTTGAAATTTTATATGTCTTAATCTGCAAGATAATGGTCACTTCACCAGCAAGGAGGAAAGTTTAGACACTACTTTTCATCTATGTGGAACAATAGTGAAATATATAAATCATACTTGGGAAAATAAACACCATTATTCTCAGTGTTTTAATTAGGGACTTATATCCATCATTATGGGAGAGAGGGAAGTAAAATATTATATCAGGTTTCCATGAAATTCTTCATGCTGACTTCAGGGGGAAAAAGTTATGAGGAAGTAATATGTATAAATGCATAAGGTTGAAAAAATGTTGACTAAAAAATTGAACTAGTAAGTAGAGAACATTGAGTTTAAATTTATGCTTGATGTCAACAATGATTCTTTAGAATCTTCTACAATGACTTTGAGTCAATGAACCAGGGCATAAATAAATCGAGGGGATTTATCATAATATCTTAATAATTGTGCACAATGTTGTAAGTTAATAACAATACTAAAAACTTTATTTTAATAGTAAAAATAATAACAATAATACCAACTCCTATTTATATAATGTCCATAAAATAAACATTTTAATAAGATTTTTACATTCATTAGCTTGTATAATCCAAACAAACATCTTTTCTTGTATGCAATTTCACATCAATTTCATGGGTGAGTAGATGGGGAATCAAAAGTGAAAATTAGGCTTCCCCAAAACAAATAATTAGTGGGCAATGCTAAGATTTGGATATTTGCTCCAGATTCCTTTGTTTACCTCTATATGTATTTCAAGAACTTAAATAAATTTTAAAAAAATAAACCTTAATAAAATAGATTTTGAATTATTAGCTCTTCAACAATAAGTAAGGGACACTTAGAGTTATATGTTTCATTTTATGATTTTGTTGTAGAAATTCAACTCTACAAAATGCTTTGAAATATAGAGTGAGTTATTAGAAGCTGGATCATGTGGCAATACTCAGTCTTATGGTTTAGTAAGAAGTAATTTGATGATTTTGCAATAGCAGACATTCCATAAAAGCATATGTTATTCGTACCTTGGCAGGCATTTTTTGTGTCATAGTGCAGACTTTCGTGTCATTTGCTCTATAAGAATGCAGTTAGGGATATGGCTAAATCAATGTTTGTCAAATCTATATATTTTGGCATTGTAAATGGCAGAGAAGTTTGAAAGAAGAATACATTGACATCAAGTCAAAGAGTCTGAACCCTGGTGCTTAGTAGTATCTATTTAAAAGTCTAAGTCTACTTCTTTTCCACTTAATAGCTTCGCTTGAACAGACATGAAAAACTAAGCCTATTGGGTGTTTGCATGCACTTGAAGACTGTTTTATTCATTTAGCTCTGCAGGTGATTTCTCTCTATACACTTTCTTGTTTACAAAGAACAGAGGTTGGCAAGGTGTTTTCAATACAATGTCCAGGGGAAAGCAGTCCTGGAAGGAGCAGAGCAGGTTTAATATTATGTATTTACTTGGGTAGTTAACCTGATTTTCACAATGTCACTTTCAATAGTACAAAAATCAGCCAAGAATATATTTGGGGAATATAAATAATAACTTTACATTTGAAAAACACACAAAAATTCCTTACATGCATCTGTAGGGGAAAACCTGGAATATCATGTGAAATATTTAGCTCAGCAGCATGTGGAGGTTTTCCCTTTGATCTTAATGTCTCTATTTCAAATTATTTTATTGTGAACCTTCTACATCTTTCCAAGATGCATTTTCCTCATCCATGCAAAAGAGTATTGAAACTGTGAAAGATGAACAACCACTATTAAATTGCCATCACTATTAATTTTGGAAAGGGAAAAAAAAGTTGAAAAGGAGTAACATTAGTTCAGGGCATTTTGAATGCATTTGGGAGGCCATTGTTGACCAGAACACAGATATATCCACAAATAAATATTTGAAGTAGGCTAAACCTTTGGAATGAACCAAACTGTAATTTCCTAAAACATCATTTGTTACCCTCAGATGCTATTCTGTACAAAAGACCTCTTCCTACAAACTACCCCAAGACTGAGACTGCACCCAATTTCTTTCTTACAAAACAGTGTAACTTTTGCCGGCACCAATCCTAATTCCTGACAATTGATGTAATTTTCACCCCTCCTTAAGGCTCATGGTTATAAAAACAGATGCCATTATGTGGAACTTCAGAGCATATTTTCAAGATTACTTGAATGTTAGTTTTCCCGGATTGCAAACCTAATTAGTTCCAAATAAATTTATCTTTGTAATCACCTCGGTTGATTTTATTCTCAGTCAACAACTTTGATTCACATTGTATGTGGATCTTAATAAAAATGCAGATGTGTTGCTGCAATAGCCTATTACTATTCTTATGAAATTTTGTTATTACTTTTTATTATTAGAGTCCTCATCTATCCTTATTTTGTACAACAGCCTGAAAATTCTCTGTGCTGATAGGAGAAAGCTGAAATGAGGAGGCCTTATAACTATGGAGACTCATAACTACATATTATGTAGACAAACTCAGGGTAAACATGTGATAGATATTTTAAATATAATTGAAAATGAATATTTGAACATGTACTTTCAAAATAACAAATTCTACCTTTGATGTTTACACTCCCATTTTCATTTTATCTCTTATTTTCTGTATTATTTAGCAAACATGTACGTTGTCCTGGCTCATCCCACTTGCTTTGCTAAATTTGGGAAATACAACAATTAGTTGAAACATACCTGATTAGGGAAATACAGCAATTAGTTGAAACATACCTGGTTAGGGAAATGATCATGATGAATAATGATAAGAATGATGTACAGAATTCTATGTAAACACAAACAGGAAAAGTCAGTGGAAAATGATTAAGAAACTCCATGATTTTAAGGGAAGAAGTCACTTTGCAGAGATGGACAGTAGACATTAAAGAAAGGACACAGGAAAACCTGTATGAAATGTGGGAAAATTCAGAAATACAGAGGAACCTGATAAAAGACAAAGTGCTAAAGAGAAAGTCATAAACTGCCTACTGGAATCTGAAACATAAATGTTGGCAGCTTATGTGTGAAACTAAAGGAATAGCTCTGGATATTTAAAGCCCTGCCATTCAAACTACAGACTGGGGTCAAGAAACTTTAGCATTACTTGGAAGAATGGTAGAAATACAGAAAATTAGGAGACATCTATACTCAAAAAATCAAATTGATAATTTAATAAGAATCTCATATAAAGCCAATGAAGTGAACTTTAATATTTGAGATATATTGCAAATGATAGATTTGGCAGTGTCTACCTGTAAATCGTAAAAGCAATCAGCTAAAATCAGAGATTATCATTGTATTTCAAGGTAGAGAAAACTCAAAAGAGAATTGTTTTAGGAAATGTGATAAAGAAGGATTTAAAAATCATTTTTAAATATTTTTGTAATGTGACCTATATGTAAGGTGACCATGTGATGGTCATGCATGTGTGTGTCATTTAAAAAAAAAAAAACAAATAGCCATTTTTATCTAGAATCCTGCTTCAGAAAAGTCCATAAAGACAGCTCCAAGTAATTTCTAATAGAAAAATAAATTGCAAATGTGTATAGCCAACTATACCCTGGAATTTACAAAATGTCTTTGTTTATTTCAAACTCAGAATTGACTGCTATTGAAATAGAGTAGTGTTGAATAATCACTATATATTGAATTTCATATATGCTGTCACTTACTCTGTTTGATTATTTAAACATTAATTTTGCAATAAAATATTAAATTTCAGTTACTCTGATGTGGAAGATTAAAAAAAAAACCAAAGTTTTCATTTGAAGGTTTCACAAGAGACTTCTAATTTGGGTAAGAAGGGAGGAATATTTATACATCTTTAGCAGAACTTAATCAGTGAGTGTTCTACAAATTTAAAGGAATATTTGGTGAAACATGGTTCTTAGAAAAGGAGGGTTTGATTTTTTGTATTGGAAGTTTTATTTTTTAAACAAATTGTAGACCTTCTAAAATGTTAGAGGAACAGTTAAGAACCAAATTTATGTGCCAGACATAGTGGAATTTCTGGGGTTGTAACTCAAAGGTAGAGCACTTGTCTAGCATGCACAGGATTCTGGGTTTGATCCTCAGCAGTGCTGAGAAAAAAAAAAAAAGAGGAAGATAATAGAAGAAAGAGCAATAGGGTTTAAGGGCATGCAGAGGTCACTGAAAAATTCTTTGTCTTACCATGTCTTTTGTAAGTAGTACAATATTTTGGCATGATTTGTTCAAAATGAAATATTTATCTGAATATCACATGCTTACTATAAGAATTTAGACATAAGCCATAATCTGTTTCACTGATTCTAAACTGTTCTCATTTTTCCACACTTATGTTGTGAAGACAGAGAGAAGGACCCAATCCTGAAGTTTTGCACAAAACTTCTAAACCCAACCATACAGAGGAATTTTATCTCTTCCTATGAAATCCATTGAGCATTTTATTTCTGAGATAATTAGGGAATTTCTGTATTTAGACTATACTGACATCTCATAAATATCACATTGTGCTTTTATCATCATATGTTCTCTTTCTCACTAAATATAGAAAAGTGGTAATTAGCCTTAGAAATATCCATTAAACCTGAAGTAACACAATGAAAAAGCTAAGTGTCATATAGTAATTATAAAGTGTAAAATAAAAATATTGCTAGTTCTTACAGGTAGTCATTCATATGGTACAATGTTGCCTTACTAACACAAACCTGGAAAATCATCCGAATCTCTATGGACCACATAATAACTAAAAGAAATCTTGAAAATGGAGGATGGTATTTAAATGAAAAAAAGAAAAAAAGCTAGTAAGAGCACAACATTCTGATTTAGGATTTCTTTTAATAAACTCAGTAATCATAAAAATTGCTACATGAAAAATTCTTTAAGGCAACATTAAAATAGTATATATTTAAAATTTAGAAAAAGGGGTTAAAATAAATGGGAATCCTTATAATCATTAAAATAATTACAGGCTTTGATAACATTATTTGAACATTAAATAATTTGAACATTTTAAGATAGAAACTGCTTGTATGGGCTTCTGAGACTATATACATTTAAAGATGTGATGGCAGACAGACTGGGGTGGTGGGAACATAAAGCTGAACTGATGGTTTTGTGGACTGGGTGTACTGTGCTGACCTTCACATTCTTTCTTTTAAAGGGCAATTTGTCTGAGGATGCTCCCGCCCTTCCTGGATTCAGTCAATATGCTATTCTACTACAGTCCTTGGTGAACAAAGTGATCTGTAGGAGAAATGCAGGGCCAAAAGTCTCCCTTCCAGTAATAAGAAGACAAGTTACTCTCAAGGGGAGTATTTCTGTGACCTTCAGAATACAAGGTCTCTGAGTTATGTAATTAGAAGAAACTAACCTCACCAAGGAAATCTGTAAGAACAAGTTTGAATTAGAACCAGTCTGTGATGGCTAATGTGCTCCAGAGTTAACTTGGGTCTTTAGCTTTTTATTATAATAGTAAAATCTTTCTCCCTGGGGTAAAATCATGCACAATGAGGACATGAAAATCTGATGCAGTTCTGCTGTCAGTCAAAAGTCAAGAGGTGTTCCTGGGCAAGACTATGAAAACTTCTCTGTTACCAAAATAAAACAGGAGGACAAGAAGGACACACTGTTTCTCTCTTCTCTGAGAGAACCATGCTCTCCCTTTCTCCTTTGAGAGTATCCCCTTTCCATTCCCTCTAATATCCATACCTACTACACTGAGCTACTTGTGAGATTCATTTGGTGTAAGTGCAAAGACCTGATGTTTCAAAACCTCTAAGATAACTTTCGCTCTGTGCATGCCCTTGCTCTGCAACAAATCTACTTTGATTTTTGTTGTAAAATTTAATTATAAATATTAGGATGCTTTTTATTTGGATTTATGTCAGTGTCCCATAAAGTTATAGTAACATATCATTATTCAGTATGATGAAAAAAATTCATTATTTCTCTTTTATTTTTAACAGAAACTTAACTTTTAAGATTATATCTCTTGGAGTTGGGTTAACACACACAAACACACACACACTCTCTGATTATTAAATTATTATTATTATTGTGTATTCATATCTAGTAATATTAGTATATTACTAGATATGAATACACAAAAATGGAAATATAACAAAACAAAATATAAAACTTAATAAGGGTAATGACCATCTGTTTTCCTTTATTGAAAATAATGTAAATCACAATTTAATATGGAGAATGATTAGTTAGATTATTTGTTTTGTGAATTTGAAGAATAAAATCTACAGATGCATGGATGAGAACAAAGTAACAGACTTTATGAGAGTAACATAAATAAAGAAATCTTAGCTCCTAAAGGGGAGGGATCCCAAGTGAGGATTGTCAATGGGTGTCTGTGGTCTAGCAGTTTTTATGAGCTTGATTTATCCTTATATTTGATTGGTGGGATAACATATAAAGATAGGATTCAGAAGGAGCCAATCAACTCTATTTTTGTCTTCAGCAAATCTAGAGGAAAGTGGTTTATAAGTCTCTATTTGCACAAGGGTGGAGGTGAGAGTTTGTTGGCTCAAGGAAAGCACCTTTTGCAGTTGGTGGGTCTAGAGGATGTTAAGAAATACTCCTTGTATCATGGAATATATGTGATCAGAAGCTTAATATTCTGTTAGATCCTTTTTCTGGCTGCCTGTGGTGTCCTATCTTTATGTCTCAAAATAATTATTAATAAATTGTATTGTCAGTTTCTGATAAAATAACAAAATGCTCTGTAGAAATTAATTAAGAGGAAATTCTGGATGTTCAAATTCAAACAGTTTACAGAGGATTAGTTGAGAGGTATGACTTGGCAATATGCCTTCATGGTGGAGATCAATGGTAGGAAGACAGGTTGGAGCAAGTGGTTACATAGGAGCCAAGAAGCAGGAAGAGACTTAGGTCCCATAAGTCATTTAAAAGTCACACTCCAGCTGACCTAAGTAACCCCCACTAGTCCCCACCACTTAAAGGTATATACAACCACAATAGTAACTTTCTGGGGATGGAATTTCCAGCACACAAAATTTGGGAGTGGTAAGGAATATAGAGACATGAGCAGGGGAACATGAGGTTTGGGGAATAATTCTATAAAATGGGTCCACTGTGCTAAGGCCCATATGCTTTCATTTTTAACAGCAATTTACCTACAATCCTGACTGGTTTTAATTCACACACACAAAAAAAAATGTTATATTTCTCAGCAAAGTATCTGTTACCTGCAGGAGAAATGCAGGCCCTAAAATAAGGGTAAGGAGAACACAAGTTACTTTCTTGGGGGACATTTGTGACACACAGTTCAGATCCCATTACTTGGGGAAATAAGGATAATCCCTCAACCGTGCAATCTGTAACAACAGGATCAAATTATAACCAGTCAACACAGGCCACAGTGAACTAGAATTGCCATAGCTATAGGGACTTAAAAATCTGTTATAATCCTTCTGTCAGTCAAAAGTAAAAATATGTCCTACGTGGGATTCTCTGGAAACTTCCCTGGGACTGCAATAAAAGTGGAGGGCAGAAGAGGTACTGATCCCTATCATCTTTGAGAGGACCCACTTTGTCCCTGAGAGTATCCACTCTTCCCCTTTTCCGTTTTTTTTTTTTTTTTTCTGCTAAGCTCATACCTGTTACTCTGAGTGACATGTCTGAAATTTTTCTACCCTGATCACAAGATTTATGGTAAAGGAAAAATCCCCACTATGCCTCACGGAAGGCCACTGCCTGTAACAGGGTGACACAAATTATAATTAAGCTACAGCGGGTTATGCATGGGTATTAATAAGACTGTCACCAAAAGTCCTTGTCCCAATGCCAATCCAATAACAAGAGCAAAGTTTTGAGAAAAAGGTAAAAGTATTAATGCTTTATCAGCAAAAAAGAAGCACAGAAGACTCTTGTTCCAGAGGCTGTGATTCTACCTGTCAGGAGGAAATAAGGGTTTTAAGGAGATGAATCAAAAGCTACATATCATGTGTTCATTTCTTAGATCTGCCAGTGACACCCCAAAATCTGAAGTACTTTCTTTCTGTGGTGGGTATATGTTCAAGGACAGATAACTCTGCCAAAATGGGGAAGAAAGGTAGTCCTATTTTCTCAGAGATTGGGGAGGAGGAGAAATTAGGGAGATGAGGGAGAGAGGACATTTATATAACACTAGGATGCATCAGGCTCTATGCTATACACTCTATAATAATTATCAAATTTTTGTAGTTGGAAACAGTACATTTATTTTATTTATTTATTTTTATGTGGTGCTGAGGATCCAACCTAGTGCCTACCACATGTTAGGTGAGTGCTCAATTGCTGAGCCACAACCCCAGCCCCAATAATTATCTTTTTAATACAATACAATTTTAGTAAGAATGACATTGAATAATTAAGGTAATTAATTTATTCAGTGTCTCAAAATGGGATGTATTTTCTAAAATTAACATTTCCTTTTCCCCCCTCTTTTTTTAGTACTGGGGATTGAACCCAGGGTTTCTCTACCACTGAATTACTCTCCTTTTTTTATTTATTTTGAGACAGTATCTCCCTAAATTGTCCCAGCCTGCCTTGAACTTCTGATTCTCCTGCCTCAGTAGTTGGGGTTACAGTTTTGCACTTCCTTCTAGGCTTAGAAATTCTTTTAAACAGTGTATTCATTTCTGAGCATTCCCAGAATAATACTGACTATCAAACATTAGTGATGCTCTGTTCATAACTTTCTGTGGTTTAAGTCAATGTAAAAATTTTAATATATTATACTATGATAATGAAATACCTAAGGAATTTGTAAATGTTGAAAAATACTGTAATAAATCTCTTTTAAAATTATGTATTGCTATGGATGGATCAAAGATTGAGAAACAAGACCACAAATAAAATATTCATCAAAACTAATTCTTGTTGGTAATATTTAATATTTCAATTTCCCAGGAATAAATTAACAATTTCAATAAGCATGTATATGAAGCAAAAATTTCATTCAAAGGGTAAAAATAATAATACAAAATATATGCAGCCAAGCAACATATGACATTACTGAAGAGCCCTTATAGTATTTCTCAATTAAATATGGGCTGTGATGGTAGGCACTGTGATCTAAAAATATTGTATATTATTAGATATGGATTTATAAATATTCTATATCAACATAGCTTAAGATGTATTTGGTCAATTATCACATTCTAGGATTAAGATTTTTAAAATTGATTGGCCTTACAAAATTTTGAAGAGGATGACAAAAATTATTAGTTTTCAGGAAAAAAAAATAGCCTTAAAAAGAATTTTAAATGTCATATATTATTTGTTAACCTAATTTCAGATAAACATCAAAATTAGATTTTAATTTCAAATAAAAGTGTTGCTTTATAAAATATTTTTAATTAAATGTTTTGTCATAGATTTAACTAGAATTTGCAGAAACATGAGATTATGTACAACAAAATAGTTTGGTTTACAACATAAAGTATAGTAGGAAGTTGTGAATCACTGTGCTCAGCAAAACAAAACAAAAAACAAAACAAATAGCAGTTTCATGTATTTTAGAAGTGATGGACAACATCTATCTTGGTCTTAAAATCAAATCAAATATAACAAAAAACAAGAAGGGCCCATCAGACACCACTCTGATTTCCAGTTTGGGCAGAACCTAAATTTAGTATAACCATTATAAGAAACTATAAGAAAATTATTAGAAAAATAGAACAACAGGGGCTGCGGTTGTGGCTCAGCAGAGAGGGCTTGCTTAGCACATTCGAGGCCCTGGGTTTGATCCTCAGCACCACATAAAAATAAATAAATAAAATAAAGGTATTGTGTCAAACTACAACTAAAAAATAAATATTTTAAAAAAAGAAAAATAGAACAAACAAGTAAAAAACATCATATAACTTACATATAAAAAACACACAGCTCTTGAGTAAATTTTATTTAGATAAGAATATTTGCTTATTTTTTTTTAAAATTTCTTTTGGATCACAGTAAAATAAATATAAAGATCTCTTAAGTAAAATTAAATTCTCTTAATTAAAATTAAAAATAAATTAGAATTTTTTCTAATTCATACAATTTGTGATGTCACCTGAAAATATTAGAATCTTAAGTACAATGAATTAGAATTAAAACTATAATAGCAATAAATGCTGTCTTTAGAATCTAGTTATTTCAATATAGTCAAAGTGGTTAAGAAAAATAGATTTTAAATACAGGGCCTAATTCAATAATTTTGTAATTTCTAACTGGACAGCATTGCTTTGTTCGATGGTTTTGTTTTGAGTTTTAGTATTTTAGTTTTCTATCATTGTTCAAAGGAAAAAAATAAATAGAAAAAGACCAGCTTATAGATTAATATAGCAAAGAATAAATGGCTTTATGGGCTTATTTTTTAACATATTTGAAATCTTGCTCAGTAATTGGCGATATAATGTTATATTTATCGAACATTATTTCTGAGATTAATTTATTGTATTGTTTTTTTTTTCATTCACAGTTTATAACCTTTAAATTTGCATAGACTTCTGAATAGCCCACTGAAATTCATTAGTTTAAAATCAAGTTCCAAAAACCTTTATAAAACGTCTTTTTAGGAAACAATCATTTTTACTCCCTTTTCTAGAAAACAGACTGTTATAAATCTCTATTTTAATAGAAAATTACTTTATATGGCAATTTATATAGCATAATAGAACAATTACATATTCTTAAGGGCAGAAATGTTATGCTAGTAGGGAAGTTTCAATTAGTTAATGTATTAAATATAGAAAACGTCTGGTCTGATAGGAAGAGTGCAGTGGTATCTGTAAGTGGTCAGGATAGAGGATCTGGAGATTAAAATTTGTAATTTTGTTTGCATTTCCCTTATTGAGTCTCCTGTCATCCATAGTCGGGGGGAAAAAGGAACAGAGGATTGGAAATAAAGAGAACTGTGTTCTACTCAGTTATTTTAAGTAAAATTATTGGTAGTAATATGTTTTATTTCTCAAGGTATTATTTGTTTAATTAAAAAAAAACATTTCTGTTATGTAATTTCTTTTTTACTTTTTTAAATCTTAGGAGCCCATTTAACTCTAAGTCAAAAAATTGCATTTTTAACCTTATTTCTAAAGATGACAATATTTGTTCAACTTTAGCTAATATTTTCCTCTTACATACTATCATTTGAATTCATATTTATTTCAACATACTTATGTTTATGTATTCTGAAAATCAATTATTAAATTGAGATTCAGTATGCAATTTGGCATTAAAATCCAAAATATATGTAGAACATATGTAGCTCTTTACTATTATCTAAGACTCAACAAGTACAAATAAAAGGCTTTAGTAACTTCACTGACTAGTTTTAACATATATTTTGATGAAATTTTTAAAAATTTAATATATAATTGCATAGTTATCTTTTCAAGTTTATGCTGTTTCATGTAATATTTGTGACAGTTTAGGAAAATCATTTTTCTATTATCAGTAATAATATTTTTAAATAATTGAGAAATAATGTAAACATTTGTACTTTTACATTCATTTGGAAATATTTTCACCTCTGTATCTATCAATATATATTATATCTGCAGGGAAACTCAATTGAAGTAAGCTAATCACATGGGTATTTTTCTCAGGTAATTGGGGAAGAGAGAGATTATATAAATAGAATGAGAACCAGGGAACATTTTTGTCCAATGATTTTTTCAGGGAAATATCATAATTCATTCTCCTATGAATAGCAAATAGTTTCAGAAAATCACAGTGTGGGACTGAAGTAAACAAATGATTATTCGAAACTGCATTCTGTAAATGCACACACAAGTACACATGCCACAGTTATCCCACACTACTCTTATTTAAAATTTATTTGTTTATAATCTCTTGTGATTAACAAGTAACTTTATTTTTTATTTTTTATTATTGACATATTAATCATACAAATTAATAGTTTTTACTGTGTTATTTTCACACACACATTGATCATATCCACCCTTAGTTCTACCTTTCTTTGCTCTTTTCTCTCTTCTCACTGCCCATGGTTACCTTTCCATATTCTAGTAGTCCCTTTTCTATTTTTTTTAAAGAGAGAGGTGAGAGAGAGAGAGAGAGAGAGACAGTCAGAGAGAATTTTTAATATTTATTTTCCAGTTTTTGGCAGACACAACATCTTTGTTTGTATGTGGTGCTGAGAATCGAACCCGGGCCGCATGCATGCCAGGTAAGCGTGCCACCGCTTGAGCCACATCCCCAGTCTCCTTTTCTATTTTTTATGCATCTATTTTTTTCTTTTTCTTTTTTTCCACATATGATAGAGAACATGCAAAATTCTGTGTCTGATTTATTCCACTTAATAATATGTCCTCCATTTCCTTCTATTTTTCTGCAATCTGTATCATTTGTTTTTCATTATGATTAATTAATATTTCTTTATGTATATGTAGTCACATTTTCTTTGTCCAATTTTTAATAAGCATCTAGGCTATGTCATACCCTGGGTATATGTATGCCAATATCACTATTATAAGGTGACTTTTAAAAATTTCTATGCCTAGGAATGGTACTGTTGGGTCATGTGAGAGATCTAGTTTTAGTTTTTTGAGCAACCTCTACACAGTTTTCCATAGTGGTTCTACTAACTTAAATTTCCATCAATAGTGTGTTAAGATTTCTTTTGCTCCACATAATTACTAGCATTTGTTATTTTTTTTTATTTATTTGCTTTGGATATAGCAGTTCTGGCTAGGTTGAGATGGAATCTCACTGTAGTTTTGATTTGCATTTTCCTAAGGACTAAAATTGTGAAGGATTTTTTTTCTTGTATTGATTCGTCAAATGTATTTCTTCTTTTAAGAAGTATCTGCTCAGATTATTTGCTATATGTTATCAGTTCTCTTGTTCTTTTAATGCTAAGTTGTTTTTACTTTATAGTACTCAGGATATTAATCATGTGAGAGAAAAAGTTGTCAGATGGTTTGTCATCCTGGAGGCTGTTTCTTCATTCTGTTGATTGCTTCCTTTCCAACTTAATTTGATGTAATTCTATTCCTCAATTCTTACTTTGGTTTCCTGAGCTGTTAGAATCCTAGTAGGAAATCTACTACATGTGGATATCCACTTTACTTAACATTATTTGTTGAAAAGATTCCTTTTCTCCAACTATTATTTTTGGCATATTTGTCAAAAATCAATTGACTATATCTGTGTGGATTTATTTCTAGGTTCTTTACTCTGTTCTGATGTCTACATGCCTGTTTTTAATGCCATGTTACCATGTTACTATAACTGTAGTACCATGTTACCATAACTCTGTACCATGTTACTATAACTCTGCAGTATGTTTTGAAAACAAATATCATGATGGATGACTTTTCTCTTTTTGCCCAGGGTTGATTTGGCTCTTCAGGGTCTCTTGTGCTTCCTTCTACATTCCAGGATTTATTTATTTATTTGTCTGTTCTTTGAAGAAAGTCATCAGTGTTTTTATGGGGACTGTATTATATTTGTAGATCATATTGGATAGTAGTGCCATTTATCTTGGAGACTGAAACACTATCTAATAAATATAACCCTACCTAGCCATCAAAACAAGACAAAAAAAATCTGAGCTAATAATTCTGAACACATGTTCATTTTTATTCATCAAGAAACTTATGAAATAGAGTTATATAGAGTATAAAATTACCAGTTTATTGAAAAAGACAGTTGAATGCAAATTTTACTTCTGTCAAAATAGAACAAGTTAAGGTAACCTGTTTATATCACTAAACTTTAAGATTTATGTTTGTAGTTTTATAATAACTGTCGACCAAATTTTTTCAGGTCAACAAGTTCCCACTGAACTTGGTTTAAAAATGCCTTTTATCCTATTGTACTGTTTTATTTTTATTTACCATTTCTTAGTCTCAACTGAGTTTAGAAATTAATGCTTAGATGCTTACATTTTAGACCAGACTGAATCAAATAACAAATTTTCCCCCAAAAATTAGTAGAAATAGTTTTGTAATAAGGCAATGGAGGACACTGTCCAAGATACTTTTTCTGGAACAGTCTTATTTAATAGTTACTTTCAGGCAATCATACATAAGAACATTTTCTTCATAAACTACTGAGTTTCTTAATTAATTTTTCTGTTAGGGTTGACATATGTGACTTCATGTTGCTTATGACAACTTCCACATTTCTGTCACAAATTGAATTTGTAGAGTTGTAGAGTTGCTTAGCATACCTCCTCCAACATTTTTTGTTTGGTTGTTTTGTTTTTACAAAAAAGACTGTTTCCCCCCCACAAACTAAGAATTGACAAAAGCTGTAATAACTAAATGAAAAATGTCTAGTCTTTCAAAAAGTACTCTGGTGAGACTGAGTACTGACACCTAAGCTTCTAGAAAGACATGAATCTGTATTTGAGAAAGCCAACTGTAGAAGAGAACAACAGAATGTCATCCCTCTGAGTCTCTAGAGAAAGATTCAAAGTTGAAGTTTGAAATCATTAAATTTGCCCTTCTTATACTCAAAATAACAGATTTCAGTGATTTTCTTTTTATTATAATTCACAGGACTTGCTAAAAAACAGAGTCTTTTTACATGTTAGAAGTTTTAAACAGTCACTAACTTGTTTTCCTGAGGTGCGTTCAGGAATGTAAGAAATAGAAGCTCCTGTTTCTTTTGTGATTACTTGAATGTCAGATCCCCAAATAAACAAAAAATGACTTTGCCTTTTTGTAATCCACGAGCTTCCGTTAGTGAGATATTTATGCACAGTGTTATGCACGGGGTTTTCTTTCCACCAACCAGTAATCATAGGGAAAAAGTTGTTTCTTTGAAATGAGCTATAAATTGACAAACCTTTATTTCTTTTTATATAAGATTAATCAATGAAGATTCAAATTACTAAAGTCAGTAAAATATAGGAGTACATTTCTACTGAATTTACAAAAATTAAATATTATAAAAAATACAGTATGAATGAATAAATGTATGTCAAAAATTAGACAAATTAGAGGGAAAAGAAACACAGACACAGTCTACCAAAATTCCCTCTAGAGCAAAAGAAATTGGAAATTGACTTACAACATTTGATTATGTGAGTAATTAAAAAACTTGCCAGAAAGGAAATTCCAAGAAGGAAATGTCTTGAATGTTGAATTTTAAAATATGAGTGTGAAAGAATTGATTCCAAATGTTCACCAATTCTCCAAATTATAGATGGGAGGGCATTTTCCCAATTTATTGTATTAAGTTAGTATTTCTGTGATACAAAAACCACAGAAAGGTGTCATTAGCAAACAACAGACTCTTCTGTGAGTTTAGACAGAAAAGATCTACCACATAATACTGTATTAGCAAATTGAGTTCAGTAATGTATTGAAAAAGTCAGTTCTATTCCATGCCCAAATGATATTTAATCCAGGCATATTATCTGAAAACTGAGGTAATACATCACACTAATAGATTAAATGCAAACCCCACATGACTATCTCTGTAGCCACAGAAAAAGCATCCGGCAGAATAAGAAAAAGTGGTTTATGAAACAACCATTGCTGGCTTTGATCTTGATGGTGATTGTGTCTTCATAAGGTTGTAAAGAGGGAAAGGATGGACCCACTCTCACTACTGTTATTCAACATTTTATTACAAATTTTAACCAGAGCATGATGGAAAAATTAAATAAGATACATGCTTATTAGAAAGGAAGAAGTAAGATCATCTCCATAGCACATAACATGGATTTGCATATATAGAATTCTAACACATACTTATTAGGATTGATGAACATGTTAATATTATAGAGTAAAATATGAATGTATAATAATTATGTTTCTGTAATCTACTGATAAATTAAGCTACTATTAAAACAAAATTATGGAATCACTTCTATTACTAATCCCATTGATGATATATTGTTAGGAAGATGTTAACAGGAAGACTACAAAACTTATGAAAGGAATCAAAACCTAAATAAGTGAAAATATATCCCTAGTTTATGTATCAGAAGTCTTACTATTTTTAAGACAGATTAAAACTGCAAAGACTAATAAAATGTTTCAAGTATTCCTTTTAACATTCACTTAAGCAGTATGGCAAATGTTAGTGAGGATGAAGCAAAATTCAAGCAGATTAAAAACTGTATAGCAACTAAAAAAGTTTTAGTAGTTCTCAAAATACAAAGCAGAGTTGCAGTATTGCCCAGTCATTTTACACTAAGGTAAATATCCAAGAGATGAAAATATATCTACACAAAAACTTAGACACATGCCTTCATAGTAACATTATTCAAGGTAACCCCCCAATGGAAACACCCAAGTATCATCAAGTGGTAACTGGATAAATAAAATGCTTGATATACATTTAGTGAAGTAGGTTGTTATTTGTACATGTTAAAGCATGGAGGAAATTTGGGAACATTATGCCAATTGAAGGAATTCAGTCACTGAAATTTGATATAAAAAATTCAAGAAGTGAGTTGTGAACATCATTTAATTTGTTTTCTATAAAATGTCTAGATGAAACAAAATCATAGTGAAAGATGACAGATTAGTGTATTTCTAGGGCTGGAGGAGTGGAGAGTAATTAGGGGTAGTTGCTAATATATAGGTTATTTTAAGATGATTAAATAGTCTAAAATTGATTATTGTGATAATTATACAACTCTAAATATAGTAAAATCAGTTAAATTGTATACTTGGATAAATTGAATGGCATATGAACATCTCAATAAAGCCATTTCATATTGTAAGTTGTGTAATTTTTTTTAGAAGATATCATGAAACAAACTAGAAAAACACAAGGAATTTCCTTAAAGATAAGTTTTCTCCTTTCATCAAGCAAAATCAATGATGGTGTCATAAATTCAAAAATATTTCATAACAAAATGCATTCACTATTTTAAATTTTCAAGTAATGTTCAATTATCATTAGATCTTAAGTAGTTATACATAATTATTATCAGATCTTAAGTTGTTCTTTCTATCATACCAGTCTGGTTTGCACAGCAATGGAGATTTGGTAATACATGTAGCAGTATAGATTATATAGCCTACTCATATTCAATCTGATCCTAAAGATGACAAGGTACTTTTTTTAAGGTTCCTTCTGAAGCAGACGTGAAAGGTGATGAGGCAGACCTGACCAGTTCACTGCTCTGTCTTCATTCAGAGCATTTGACCTTAATTGCAGGCTCCACTAAAGAAGTGAAGAAACTCATCCCCAAGACAACATCAAGACTTTATCTGTCTAGCTAAGCAAGCAAGTGAGGAGTTGAAACAAGAATGCTGATTGCATGCTTCTCTGGGCAGTGAATCTCTACTTCAGCCTGCTGATTTAAGGATATTTAGCTGTTTCATAAACTATAATATTGTACAAATAGAAATCACATCATACTTTGTGTGCTTTGCTGCAGAAGTACATTTTTTCCTATGCATATTCTCCATTTTAGAGTTAATTTGTCTCACCCAGTCCATGTTTCAAAACTATTCTGGCAACTCCTAAAAGAAATTATGGTCTCATCCGAGAAATTCTACAGGGAATCTAGGATGAGTTCCTTACTGAGAACTGGATATGGACTTCTGAAACATCACTTTGATGAAAGTCGGTAGATCTTAGAATATCTGATGCAATCCATGATCAGTGGAGGTGACCAAGAAAGAGTCATAGAAAGCACTATAAAAGAGAGATAATAATGATCACTTCTAGTGAACCTGTGACATCTCAGGCATTAAGGGATTTTGAAATTTCAAAGGCACTGCAACTAACAAGTATATTCAATCAATTAATGTTGTTAGTTCTCTCCAGAATTATGTTCAACTCATAAAAAGTTCAAGACAGGTTTTCAGTTTTGTTATAAGGATTTAGTTTCATTACAGAGGAATACAACTCAAGGTAGACATACCAGAGTCTTAGTAAGGTGCTGAAAAATAAATGAATGAGTTACATTTAATCAAATATGTATTAGAACATGAGTCATATTTCAGTATGTGTTGCTTAAAGGAGTGTTTTCTGTGGCTTCATACGTACAATAATAAAGCATATTTGAGATGAAAAAAAAAGTTCAATATATTTTATTAATTTCTACACTAGATTCACTATTTTGTTTTCCTAGCTTTTTATATATAAAAATATTGTTCTATATTACTGAAAAATTCTCTATGAGGAAAAATTAGATTTGATTGTTTTCTTTGAATTTCCCATCATAGAATGAAAGAGCAAGCTGTCACTCAAGACACCAAGGGGGGATTTTCAATGAAAGAGGTGTGACTAATAGCCATTTGGCTCTCAGCCAGGCCCACACTTTTTTTTATGTTGGTCTAGTCCCAAAATGAAAAGAGCTTGTGATTTTTAAAAAGTGTCTTTAATATTTAATATGTCTTCTGATTGCCTAAATTTTCTGTAACAAAACTGAAAACCTGTCATATTGAGTTGAAAAGTATTCTGAAGAGAACTAGCAACATCACATTGTTTATTAGGATTCAAAGGCACAGGTAATTGCAATGTGCATACTTAAATCAGTCTTTAAAACAAGAATTATTTTACCTAGGTGTTGGATATTACTGTTCCCTGAACATGGTGTTTTTAGTTGTTTGATATATACACATGTGAAGAACATTAGTCAAGGTACTAAAATATCAGAAATAGTCTCAAATCCTAAGACTAAATATTCATCAATAATATATAGATTATAAAAAAATTCAAATTTAATATCATTGTTTTGATTTAAATGGATATTTTAGAATCTATAAATTGTACATACTCTGTTTTAAAATTACTGAAACTATTATTTATAATAGTTTTCTTGTCACAAGAAAAGTCTCTTTTGTTTTAAATTTAATAAATAGGTAAGTTTATTTTAATAGAGGAATTATGCATGGTAACAAAAATAAATGTCTCAAAGAATCATTTGCAAGCTTTTAACAGTGATGAAACAATCACAGTTTATTGCAATTAAAATATAATTAATGTTAGATCTAGGTTCTTATTTTTAATTATTATTGATAAGAATTCACAATACATAATGCCTTGTATAAAACTAATTTGATGACAATATTTTACAAATCTGTTATGTATGTTTCAGAGAATATAGTTGTCAAATGTATTTTTGTTGTATCCTTCAAAGAGTCATAGACAGGTTGGCCATTTTGTACTTAATTAATATGAATTAGTTCATTAGTAATCATTTGAAAAACATCCTTCTGACTATAGTTTTTTTTTCTAATTTCCATATATCAACATAATTAAGAGACTGCTTTTTATTAATATTGTCATGTTTATCATTCTATCTTGTAACTGTAGACTCTAAGGAATATGAAGAGATAATTCGGTATATTTTTGAAGATAATAATTTGGAGTGAATCAACGTTCTAATTGTATCATTCATTCCTGCTCATAAAATTTATCCAACACCCAGTTCCTTGTAAAATGTAACTTCCTTAACTCACAATTCTGTCACTGCACTGGGAATCTTTATGCGTCTGAGGTCACCTGTGTTAATCTTAGCTCAACTCTCACAAGTTAGGGGCATCACATGGGAAAGCATTATTGACTTGACTTAGATCCCTGTGGTTTCTCATTGCCCAGCAGGCCAACTCAGGTTACTCCCACAGAAAAGTAAGAGTCCTGAGAGAGACCCAACCTGTACAGCCTATTGAGCACTAGGCTCAGAACTGACTCAATGTAACTTTTGACACATTTTATTGGACAAAAAAAAAAAATGTCAGAAGGCACAAAGTTTAAGAAAATAGACAGGACCACTTAAAAATCTGAAGAGGCATATTGTAAAACATGGATACACAGAGTTGGAGAAATGGCGCCAGTCTACCCTGCTGCCAGAGCCTGACTTTGAGGATTTATAAAACAGTCTCATAAGCTTCCAAAATGCATTAATTCTGATAATTTTAAATCCCTTAGCTTATCTTGTGTTCCCCCAAATATTCACTGTATCAAAAATACATATATTAGATGGTGGAAGCATTTAGAAAGACCCAAATCCCCTGGGAACAATTGTGCACTGTTTACGTTTGTCCTGAAAAAACTCTGTTAATATTTGGTCTTTGTGTATTTCTGACATTCTGATCTTAAGCATCTGTCTATAAATATTGGGTCCTATGGCATCATCAGGTATGTATCCCTTCCCAAGGTCAAAGTTTAAAATTAATCATCAAAAAATGACAAGGTCAAAGGTCTTTCCTTCCTATCCTATGTAGTTATCACCTTACAAGGTATGATACCACCTAAGCTCAAATATACATATAAATGAACAAAACATGCCCACACATAGGAACACAGAAGGCAACACCCCAGGCTGGGAATGTGGCTCAGTAATATAGTACTTGTCTGGCAACCATGAGTTGAAAACAAAAGAGAGAGGGAGGGAGAGACAACACCCCGCCACTTGGTTGTACTAAACAGCTACAGAAAGTACAAATGAATCTGGTGGAGGCAAACCATTCCCATCAGCTTATCCAGACATATTAGTGAGCTAAACTAAGATCATTCTGACATGAGTCTGATTGTCAACAATGCCCACATGACCAACAGATTTCTAGGGAAAAAAGTAGTTGTCATAAAGTTGTGCCACTTAATTTTAAATATCAATTATTATAGGTAAAGCTACTCATTGTAACTATATATTCTCGTGTTAAATATATCAACAATTTAGAGAGAAATAAAATAGTATTCCTATGAATATAAGTCACCATTCCTCTCAGTGACTGATAGATGATTTTATGAATTTTGCATCTTTCAAGTACATTTTTAACTCTGGTCTATTCTTGGTCCTGTGTATAATTTCAATGTTATGTTTAAAAAACAAAGGAATTAAAAAGACTCTAAAAGTTGAGTCAAATGGATTGACCAGTATGAAAAACAAGTACATGCTAATGATCTAATTCCTTCAGGACACTGCATTTTTAATCATAGTCTAACATATGCATTGCCAAGATATTTAGTTACTAGTTTAAATTCTTCTCTGCTAGATCTATATTTTGCTTTAGTTGTTGGATACACTATGAATTTCAATTATTAGACTTCCTTTGGTTTTCTTCACCTGTCAAAATCTATCCTATTATAACAACATCAAAAGCTTAACTGTCTTTCTTGACCTAATTTTTTCTCAAGTGGCCAGATAAAAAGGAGTGAAAAATAAATTAAGAAACCATGAGTTATAACACGAGTGAGTAAATATGAAAAGAGATTAATGAGAGGACTAAGATCAAACAAGCTCAACCAAAATAACAAGCGTTCTATTCTTAATGACTGCAAATGTTCACAAGATTTTTGCTTTTATCCTGTAAAATAAAACCTCCTAAACACAATGAGTTATATTGAAATATGAATGAATACCTCTATGAGGCCAGGGTTCACTGCCCTTATTTTTTATCTTCATAATTTTAAGCTCAGTTAGAAGCTTGTTTCTCACAATTCCCTCTCCACCCAAATTTTATATGATCATTAAAAATACGATTATTTAATAGTAAAATATAAAGAACAATTGTTTTCTCAAATACACCCTTTAGCGAAATTGCTGAGTGTGCAAGTACTTACTTATATAGAATGAAAATAGAAAAAGTGCATAGTGACATACAAAAGAGAATGGCTTACATCCATTGACCAAATTCCCTGTTATTTCAAATATTTGTAAAGGATTTCTTATTTGGATATAAGACCTTGTTATAAATTTGATATGCATAAGTAATTTAAAAATGTTATATAATAACTTTGATAAATACAATTGTAATCCAAAACTCGGTGTGATGAACTTTGCAAACTACTTTTTCTGCAACTTTAATATTCTTACAAGTTACAGTTCAGTCCATGGTAAACAAAACTATAAGAATACACATTGGCTTCTTTCAAACATGGAACAGTTCTTGGTACCTTGTGGAAAGATTTTTATTTATATAGTACCATAAAATTTTATAACCTGAAGATACCTTAAGATACCTTAATTGGTATTTTAAGCCTTAAGTGAGATTTTTTATTTCTCATACATGACATTTTTTTTCACAAATAAGTTGTGATAAATGTTTTACTTAGGAAGTAATTTTTTTATGATTCTGTTTTATTTTTTTCTTTGTAACACCTCTGCAATTTCTAGGTTGTGTGTGTTGACCTGTCATATTTATCATTTTCATTTTTGTGTGTGTGTGTGTGTGTGTGTGAATTCAAGTGAGTTTGTCATACAACTAAAGCCAGAAAGCTCTTTTGCCATCTGCCTTCAGAAATTTTCTAAATGTAATTATATGAATTCTATCCCCGTGCAGTTATGTTCTGCCAGAAAGGTAAGAATAATTTGGTAAAATTACCAAAATTAAATTACCATGGTTTTCCGTAGAAAAGTTTCATCTTTAGGTTGAGACTGGGCTAACAAATCTACATTTAGTTTCCATGATATTTAGAATGTTCGTTATTCCTTGACTGAGTTTAAAGTCATCGTAGCTTCGGTTTTTGTTATAAGAGTTGACATTGCGGAATTATTATTCTATTAATTGCTTTTGAGGCTGTGAGTATAGGAATTTTCTTTTTGTAGATTGTGCATGCTGCTGTCCACTTCCATGTATACCTGCTTTGTGGCACTCAGGTAAAAAATGCAAAAGATTGGATAAATATCCTGTATCCAAGAACATTTAACTCCTAATTACTTCCTTTTCTGTTAGCTTCCTTTCTACATTTCTAAGCTAGAAAAATATAGGGATGTAGATAAATTCTTTATCCTACTTCTCTTGCAATAATGATATTTTGTGTGAGTCTCTGACACATTTTTAAAGTTTACTCCAAAAGAAATGAAGTCATACCTCAGATTATGATAAATGTTTGTTATTTTTAGTTTTAAACAGTATGTATTTGTGTATGTTTGTGGTTTCCTCAGAAGTATATGAAAAGTCATGTTATTCTTACATGTTTAAAATCATACTGCTCTTTATCAGCAAATAAATTCGATAATTACTTGTACAGACATAAGTATGAGGATTTTGATTATAATTGCTTCCAGAAATTGAATTTTAAATGTGATTTTAATTTTATATTTATGCTTTCTCAATATTGTTTATATTATAGCTTTCACTCTAACTTTTCTTTGAATATTTAATTAAGAATAAAACTCCTATTAATTTTTTTTCTCTATTAATATGTGATTTGGAATGAAGTTGTGATTCAACATTATTTGCTCTGGAAAAACTAAATATTAATAATAATAGCAACTATTACATTAGAGACCATTCTCTATTAAATTTCTATGTTACATTTCCATCACTGTAAAAAAAAATACCTGATAATCAACTTAAAAGGAGGAAATGTTTGTTTTGGCTGAGACTAAGAGTATTCAGTTCATGGCTGGCTGTTTCTTGTTGATTTTAGTTACGCGATAAGACAGAAAACCATGGAGGGCAGCTCAGGGTGGATTTAAGTTATTTATCTCATTGCAGCTGAAAAGTAAAGAGAAACACAGGAGGGGACTAATGTCCCAATAGCCCTTTACTGGCATAGCAACAAAGGCCTAACTTCCTTTCACAAGGACCTACTTCCCAAAGTGTCCACTATCTCCCTGTAGAGAAACAAGCTGGAGACAGCACCTTTAGCATATGAACCTTTAGAGATTTTTTTAAGACACAAACTATAATAATTACAAACTTAAAATTCAAATTTTTCTAAAACTGATAATTATATATATATTTTTTACATTGGCTTATATTATGTATTTATAAGCTGTTTTCTAAATAAAGAGTTATGAACAAAGAAACCATTAAAGAAAATGATGTTTTTATTCTTTACATATATATATATATGTGTGTGTGTGTGTGTGTGTGTGTGTGTGTGTGTGTGTGTGTATTTTTTTCTTTCTTTCTAAAAATTGTATTTCCCATTTGGTAGTAGGAGAAAATTGAATCAAGTGCTGAGAGTGGGCATTTCATACTAGATAAACCAATATTTTTAAGACAAAGGATTCATTTCTTCTGTGTCCCATCCTTAACCCTTAAACATCTTCTTTTAGCCTCCCACTGAATTTAGACTATATGTTATAACCAAGAACATGGATGTGGATGCAAGCAGGCCTGGATTGTAACATGTACTTGCTTTGCAATCCAGGACAAGTGGTTTTATCAGGAACCTCAGTACCTCATGGATAGAATGGGTGATAATAATAGCTAGTTCATAAGGTGATTTCAAGGATTGATTGGGATCATTTGAATAAATGAATTTAACATAGTACCTGTGTCTTAGAACCATGCACTTGATAAATATTGGCGGCATCTTTCTTCTGTGTGAATTTGGACAAGTTACTCCTCCTTCTTGCCTCTAATTTTTGTCACTTGCCAGATATGATACATGCCGGTCATCCAAATGATATCTAAAGATTCTTTCAATCGTAAGAACCAGTTACTCTAAGTGATTTGATTAATTTCTCTGTCTCACTTAACCATACTTCACACAAGTCCTGAATTCACCCTCCCCATTATCTTAGAGAGGCAGATGGACATTAGGATAAAAAACACAGCTGACTGGGGCTCACTTTGGGGTCTTGTCACTTCCTAGATACTTGCAATTGAGAAAATTGCCTGACTTCTCTGAGTATCAGTTTATTCCTTTTAATTAATTAATTGATTGATTTTAATTATGTATGACAGCAGAATGCGTTTTGATTCATTGTACACTATTGCAGCACCACTTTTCATTTCCCTGGTTGTACACAATGAAGCATTGCACCACATGTGCATTCATACATGTACGAAGTGTAATGATATCCATCTCACTCCAACATCTTTGCTATCCCATGCCTCTTTCCCACTCCTCCCTCCCATTTGCCCAAAGTTCCTCCATTTTTTTTCCATGCATCCCCCTTTATGGATCAACATCCACTTATAAGAGAGACATTCAGCCTTTGGTTTTTTTGGGATTGGCTTACTTGCTTGGTATGATATTCCAACTCCATCCATTTACCTGCAAATGCCATAATTTTATCCTATTTTAATACTGAGTAATAATCCATTGTGTATATGTACCAAAGTTTCTTTTTCTTTTCATCTATTAAAGGTCATTTAGGTTGGTTCCACAGTTTAGCTATTGTGAATAGAGCTGTTATAAACATAGTTGTGGCTGCATTACTATAGTATGCTGATTTAAAGTCCTTTGGGTATAGACTGAAAAGTGGTATAGCTGGATCAAGTGGTGGTTCCATTCCAAGTTTTCTAAAGAATCTCCATACTGCTTTCCAGATTGGATGCACCAATTTGCAGTATCACCAGCAATATATGAGTGTGTCTTCCCCCCACATCCTCACCAATGCTTATTGTTGTCTGTATTATTGATAATTATCATTCTGACATAAGATGAAATCTCAGAGCAGTTTTGATTTGCATTTCTCTAATTACTAGAGATGTTGAGCATTTTTTTTCATGTATTTGTTGATCAATTGTATATCTTCTGAGAAGTATCTGTCAAGCTCCTTAGTCCATTTATCCATTTATTGATTGTTGTGGTTCTTTTTTTTTTTTTTTTTTTTTGGTGTTACATTTTTTTTGAGTTCTTTATATGTCCCGGAGATTGGTGCTCTATTTGACATATGTGTGGCAAAAGTTTGCTCTGATGTGATGAAGATTTGGGCCTACTTTTTCCTTTATTAAGTGCAAGGTCTCTGGTCTAATTCCTAGGTCCTCTGATCCACTTTGAGTTGAGATTTGTAAAGATTGAGAGATAAGGGTTTATTTTCATTTAGCTGCATATGGATTTCCAGCTTTCCCAGCATCATTTGTTGAAGAAGCTACCTTTTCTCCAATGTAGGTTTTTGGTGCCTTTTTCTAGTATGAGATAACTTTATTTATGTGGGTTTATCCCTATGTTTTCTATTCTGTACCATTGGTCTACATGTCTATTTTGGTGCAAATATCCATGTATGCCAGTTTGGTTATTATAGCTTTGTAGTATAATTTATGGTCTGGTATTGTGATGCCTTCTGGTTCACTGTTCTTACTAAGGATTGCTTTGGCTATTTTGGGTCTCTTCTTTTTCCAAATGAATTTCATGATTGATTTTTTTTTCTATTTCTGTGAGGAATGCTGTTAGAATTTTAATTGGAATCACATTGAATCTGTATAGCACTTTGGGTAGTATGACCATTTTGACAATATTAAGTTTGCCTATCCAAGAGCATGGAAGAACTTTGCTTCTTCTAAGACCTTCAGTTTTTTTTCTTTAGTGCCCTGTAGTTTTCACCTTAAAGGCCTTCACCTCTTTTGTTAAGTTTATTTCCAGGTATTTTATTTTTTGAGGCTATTTTGAATGAGGTAGTTTTTCTAAATTCTTTTTCAGAGGATTCAACACTGATATATAGAAATGCATTTGATTTATGAGTACCAATTTCATATCCTGCTACTTTGCTGAATTCATTTATTAATTCTACAAGTTTTGTGGTGGAATTTTTTGTATCCTCTAAGTACAGCATCATGTCATCACTAGATAATGATAGTTTGAGTTCTTCTTTTCCTAATTGTATCCCTTTAATTTCTTTCATCTAATTGCTCTGGCTAGAGTTTCAAGGACTCCTTTGAATAGAAGTGGTGAAAGAGGGTATCCCTATCTTGTTTCAGTTTTTAGAGGGAATCCTTCTAGTTTTTCTCTATTTAAAATGATTTTCATCTTGGGTTTAGCATACATAGTTTTTATAATGTTGAGGTATTTTTCTACTATCCCTAGTTTTTCTCATGTTTTGAACATGAAACAAATGAGTTTGAGATGGTTTCTTCCTTTTCTATTTTGTGGAATAATTTGAACAGTATTGGTATAAATTCTTCTTTGTATGTCTTGTATGTAGAACTCAGCTGTGAAACCATCTCGTCCCAAGCTTTTCTTCATAGGTAGGCTTTTAATGGCATCTTCTATTTCCTTGATTGAAGTTGTTCTGTTTAAATTTTGTATGTCCTCTTGACTCAGTTTGGGTTGATCATATGCCTTTAGAAATTTGTTGGTGTCTTCAAGGATTTCTATTTTACTGGAATATACATTTTAAAAATAGTTTCTAATTGTCTTCTGTTTTTCAATTGTGTCTCTAGTGATATTTTAGTTTTTCATCATGTATTTTAGTAGTTTGAGTTTCTTTCTCCTTCTTGGCTAAGGTTTTGTCAAATTTATATTTTTTTCAAAGAACCAGGTTTTTGTTTTGTCAATTGTTTAAATTGTTTCTTTTATTTCAATTTCACTGATTTCCACACTTATTTTAATTATTTTCTGTCTTCTACTGTTTTTGGTGTTTTTTTTTCATCTTTTTCTAGGGTTTTAAGAAGTAATATAAGGTCATTTATTTGTTGACTTTTTCTATTTTTAATGAATAAGCTTAATGCAATAAAATTTCCTCTTACTACTGCCTTCATAGGATCCCAAGGATTTTGATAAGTTATATTGGAGTTCTCATTTATTTCTAAGATTTTTTTTTCTTGTCTCTTCCCTGATGACTGCTGTTATCCATAAGTCATTCAATAGTGTATTGTTTAGTCTCCAGGTGTTGGAGTAGCATCTATTTTTTTTTTTTAATTTTATCATTGATTTCTGATTTCATTCCATTATGGTTCGATAGAATGCAGCATAGTATCTCTATTTTTTTTTTGTATTTGCTAAGATTTGCTTTGTGACATACATATGGTCTATTTTAGAGAAGGATCCATGTGCTCCTGAGAAGAAGTGTAATCACTTGGATTCCACTTGGATGTTGGATTATACTGGGATGCAATGGATGAAATATTCTATATATGTCTGTCCAAATTATTGATTGTATTATTCAGTTCTATAGTTTGTTAGTTTATTTTTTTGTTTGGAAGATCTATCCAGTAGAGAGAGAGGTGTATTAATGTCACCCAGTATTATTGTGTTGTAGTCTATTTTGTTCTTGTATTTGAGAAGTATTTATTTGACTTACATATATGTCCCATTGTTTGGGGCACAGATATCTATGATTATTATATCCTGTTGATGTATGAATCTCTTAAGCAGTATAAAATGTCCTTTTTTGTCCCTTTTCACTAGCTTTGGTTTGAAGGTCACTTTATCTGATATGAAGTTGGAAACCACTGCTTTTTTTTTATTTCCTCCTCCAAGAATATTTGGCTGAGGATGCTCTGTTAGGCAGGCTTTCCTGCTGTAAATTCTTTTAATGTTTTGTTTATTATGGAAGACTTTTATTTTATCATCAAATCTGAATCTTAGTTTTGCTGAATATAAATTCTTGGTTGGCATCCATTTTCTTTTAGATCTTGGTATATGCTCTTCTTGGTATATGTTTTCCTGGCTTTGAAGGTCTAGTTTGAAAAACTTGCTGAGATACATATTAATTTTCCTCTATATGTGATCAGATTCCTCTCTTGCAGCCTTTGAGATTCTATCCTTATTCTGTATGCTAGGCATTTTCATCATAATGTGTCTTGGTGTAGATCTGTTGTAATTTTGTACATTTGGTTACCTGTAAACCTCTTATAATTGATTTTTCAATTCATTCTTCATGAATGGAAATTTTCCTGATATTATTTCATTAAAGAGATTGTGTATTACTTTGGTTTAAATCTCTTTGCCTTCCTCTATCCCATTAAATCTGAGATTTGGTCTTTAGATGATATCTTTAATTCTTGGATGTTCTGTTCATGGATTATTACCATCTTCTCTGTGTGGTCAACTTTATTTTCAAGATTATATACTTTGTCTTCATTATCTCACGTTCTGTTTCCTAAGTGATCTAGACTGTTGGTGATGCTTCCTATTGAGTTATTATTATTATTATTATTATTATTATTATTATTATTATTATTTGGTTAATTGTTTCCTTCAAGATTTTCTGATTTTTTTAAAGAATTTCTCTGTCTTAAAGTAATCTTTTGCCATCTTTATCTCCTCCCTTATCTCTTTGTTGGACTGTTCGATCAATTTTTGCCTTATTTGTTCATTTAGGTAATTCTTTATTTCACAGATTATTTTAATTATGTATATTCTGAACTCCTTCTCTGATATTTCATCAATTATGCTGTCCATGGATTTTATTATTGTAGTATCTTGGTTTGTTTGGGACATTTTCTTTACTTGTTTTTTTTTTTCATTTTGTCTGTGTGTCTTTCTTTCTTGCAGTGCGGATCTGAGATGACAGTTCCTACCCTATGATCTTGTTGTGCTTATGCAGATTATCTGTACCTCACTTTGGTGTCGGGCTTCCAGTTTCTGCTGATGTCCCGGAATGGATGTTACTGCACTAAAGGTGGTGGCAGCAATAATGGAGGTAACTAAAGTTAGCAGTGGGGGTGTCCCAAGATAAAAGAAACCTCTTTCAGAGATAGGGCTTAAAGGGCAGGACTTACAATGGCTTTTGGCTGCCTGTTTGAGATGCAGCTTCTTCTAGGCCCTGTCTACTGTCACAAGCTGGAGGCTACTGTGTGAGGAGAGCTATGGCAATGGCTGCAGAGTCCCAAGATGGAAGTGGGCTAGGTCTGAGCTCCCAGGTGGGTCAGTGGGGTGGTGCTGGGCCTGACCAGGGCCTGGGGTCCCACATGGATCTGCCAGTTGGTGGGGGCAGTCCTGGTCCCGTGGCTGGGCTCTGGAGTGAGTCTGTTCATTGGAAAGGCTGTCCTGAGCTGTTCTTTTGATATTACCTAATTTTCCTAAGAGGATCAGACAAAACAACAATAAGAAAGTTGTTGCAATTTAGGGGGATTAATAGCAAAGAGAAGATTATTACAGTTTCAAATGTCATTTATTATATATGTCTTATCTAATAAAATTTAAAGAATATTTGACCTGGCTATGTAGATTTTGTTTTGGATATTTTTAAAATAATGAAATGAAAATTTTGAAAAAATATTTAGAATGAAAACAAGTGTAAATTAATTCATTTGCAGATGCAAATGAACTTGGGAATATTCTTTGGTAAGAAACATAAAAATCTTACAGACTTACAAGAAAAAAGATTTACTTCTTCTTCATGCCATCCATTCATCCTGGAAAGCCTGGACATTTTGCTCCTCTGCTCAGACCATGATGGGAATGCAGACCATGTCTTCATTTTTTTTTCAGAGAGAAAGAAAATATAATTTGACTTTTGGCTCTTAAAACTTACACCCAGATTCATAAAATATATTAGATTTAGATGACCAATGCAAACTACATTTACAACACCAAAAATCAGGCCAGAATAACCCAATTCTACTGAACCAAAAATATTTAATACAAATTGTCATCCTAACTATTATTCTATGCTATCAATAAAATGTAGATCAGCTTTAGAGCATATGAATAAAATTACAAGTACCTATATAATATGGAAAAGTTTTATTATAATTAATTTTATAGCTTTATTCTTATTAAATATATACTTCTTTAGGTATGAAATATTTTATTTTAGGTCATGCTTTATTCATATATTGATAAACTTATTTGGAGTTTACTAGGTGGCATGAAGCTCAAAGATGTAATAATTTCATCTTCCTTAAAAGTCCAAAGGAAGTTCTGTAACTATTCTCATCAACCTGTGTGTTAGAAAGTTTATTTCACTGCTGCTTAATGGGGTGTCAAATTCCATTGTGCTTATGTTCTTGCTTTTAGCCATCCAATAAAACTGACTTGAGAAGCTTGTTACAGATTTAATTTAGTCCTCATGGTGAACCATTTTAGTGTAACATTTTTTTTCCTTGAAAAATATTTGCTGGCCTAAGAAGTTCAAAAGACAGTGCTTTACTTTATATACCTTTAGTTTAACCCTCAATGAATTTCTTTTTTCAGTCCATCCCTTGGAAGGTGAGTCTTAAAAATTGGCTTTACATTTTTTTTTTACTATTATCCTATCAATGAATATATACTGAAGACAAAGGAAAATTAGACATTTTGATGATTTCAATGGGTGGTGCTTTATTGTGTAAGGCTTTCCAGTCCAGTACTCTTTACTGTAATTCATTAGCAAAAACATGTGTTCCCTTTCTCTGCAGTAAAGGGAACACATGCAATGTTTATTTTTTAAATTCACAAACTTCTGTAAATGATACATTCAATGGCATTTCTGAATTCATTAAGAAGGAAGTTTTTTATTTCTATTTTATTGGGAGGTTGTTTTTTTAATCCTAATCTTATAAAATCAACATAATACATGCTGAATTATACCAATAACGATTACATTATCAAGGTAAAATGAATGACTTCAGTGTCCACAGGTGAGTTTACTTTTGTGTTCATGATACTTTTGAGAAACATATAGATCAAATGAGTCCAGGGGTGTCTGCACAAAGAACATTTTCACAACAATGCAGATAAGAATAAATATTATAAAAACTGTTATCATAATTTTGTGAGAGTATATTTAGGATAAAGACAAAACTACTTAAGTGTACATTGATGGACAAATTCAAACAAAGGGTGTATATACATTGCTCAGATTCTATTTATTTGCATTTAAATTTGAATTAATTATTTATTATGAAAGTTATAGTCATTGGAAAATTTTAAAATAGTACTTTAATTACTTGATGTCATAATGTATGACATTAACTTACTGAAATGATTAACCCATGGTGAAATGACTTTACCTTTTAAAAAAAGTAATGATAATAAAAATTAAAATTTAAATATCTTTTCACTATAATAAGACATAAAAGAACTGAATTAATCATAAAAACAATTGAATATTTTACTAGAAAGTTATTTTTATTACACTGTCAAACACTTAATTTCACCAAAAAAAAATTAACATTGAATTAATATTGCCAATTTGAATTTTATAGGGTTTAATATTGCCTGCATTTTAGTTAAAATATTTTGAGTTCTGATTTTGGTATCAATAGATAAATGCTTACCTAATTATACTTTTTCATATTATTTTAAATTTATTAGATTGAAACATTTTGAAAAAGCAAGGTCTCTGAATATGATCACTTCCCACCAAAATATGAGTTCAATTAAAACACATAATATTGCTTTCCATTTGATTTTCTAAACTCATTCTATTTTTCTGTTTATCCGTTATACTTATGTGAATTTATATAGATGTTTTTCATAAAACTATCAAGATCACAGGATTTTTGTATTTGTTTAAATGGTTTTGGGCATGTGATTTTTTTCCATTAGAAATTTAATGACTGTGTCCAAGCATCCCACTCAAGGGGGATTTCCTATTGAACTCTAAAAAACTGCACTCTCCTCAAATTCCTAATTCTTACCTTTCTTTCTTTTCCAATTCAACACCACTCCTTCTACTTTACCCTGTAGTTTCCATGATTATAAGGCTTACTCTTTTCTTCCCTCTAGAAAGTAAACTTCAGAAAAAAGGACTTTTGCTTATTTTGTGTTCTGTGTATTCCTGGCAAACGTGTCATCCAGAATTTTAAAAGGTTTTATTCGTGGAGTCTAGTTACAGAAAATAGTGTAGTTCATTTCATCAGATTCATACATACAAGGAATATAATTTGTTCCATTTCAATCTCCTGTGCATGTGCGTCCTTCCCTCCATCCCTCCCTCAGATTCCCATCTTCTACTGTACTGTTTTTACTTCTATTTATTTTTTAATTGGTGCTTTATAGATATACATAAATGTGGAATTCACTATGGTATATTCATTTGCATACATAGCATAATCTGATCACTTTCATTGGGCAGTTCCACCTTTTCCTATACTTTTATACCTTATTTTTCTCCACCAATCCTTTTATTCTACTCTACTGGTCGTTGTAATTATTTTCTTGGGTTACCCCATTTTTTGTTCCTTATTTTGTTCTAGCTTTTGCATATGCAAGAAAACATTTCACCTTTGACTTCTGAAGTCTGGCTTTTTTCATTTAGCTTCACATCCTTCATTTTCATCCAATTACCAGAAAATGCCATAATTTCAGTGTTCTTTGTGGATGAGTTAAGTTCTACTGTGTATATAAACCACATTTTCTTTATTCATCCATCTGTTGATGGACATCTGGGCTCATTTATAACTTGGCCATTATGAATTGCACTGCTATAAACTTTGATATGCCTTTTATGATGCAGCATGCTGATTTTAGTTTTAAACAATTGGAATAGGGAGTGGGATAGCTGGGTCATATGCTGGTCCTGTTCCTAGATTTTTGAGGAATCTCCATACTGCTTTCCAAAGTCGCTTTACTAACTTGCATTCCCACCAAAAATGGTATTAATGTAACTATTGCCCCACTTTCTCACTAGAAGTTATTGTTATTTGTATTTTTGATGCTTGTCATTATAACTGGAGTGAGACACCACCATCTCAATGAAGTATTGATTTGTATTTTCCTGATTGTAAGATATATTGAATGATTTTTTCATATATTTGTTAGGCATTTGTATTGTTTCTTTTGAGAAATGTCTGTTTTTGATTTTTTGCCCATTTATTTGTCAGGTTATTCATTTTGCTTGTGTTAAGTTTGTGAGGTCTTTATATATTCTGGATATTAATTCCTGTCAAAGAAGCAGCTGACAAAGATTGTCTCCCATTTTGTAGACTCTCTCTTCATGCTCTTGTTACCTTTTCTCTGCTGAAGGATTTGAATTTTATGCTTCCCCACTTATTGATACTTGCATTTATTTCCTGAGCTTTAGGAATCTAGTTAAGGAAGTTGATACTTGTGTGAACATGTCAGAGTCTTGAATCTTTTTTCTTCTAATAGTTGCAGATTCTGATCTAATCTGGAGGTATTTGTTACACTTTGAGTTATATGCAGGGTGAGAGTCAGGGATTAGCTTCATTCTTCTTCATATGGATATCCAATTTTCCTAGGACCATTTGTAAACATATATACATATGTTTTTGAGTTCTTTGTCAAGAAACAAATGATGCATCTATTTGGGCTTATGACTGAGTCTTCTATTCTGTTTCATTGATAGTTATTTTGATAGCAATGCTATCCTATGTTTGCTACTATAGCCCTACACTATAATTTGAGATCAGGTATGATAATGCTTCTAGCATTGCTCTTCTACTTCAGTATTGCTTGAGCTAGTCTGGGATTTAATTTTTTTCATATGAATTTTAGGCCTTTTTTCTCTAGTTCTATGAAGAATGTCATTTGCATTTTAATGGGAATTGTATTAAATTGTATTATCACTTGTGATTATATGCTGATTTTTGACAATATTATTTCTGCCTCTCTGTGAACATGAGAGGTCATTTCATCCTTTAAGGTCCTCGATTTCTTTCTTCAGGGTTCTAGAGTTTAAATGTAAAGTTCTCTTGGCTTTTTGCTTAGTTTTATTCCCATGTATTATTTTAAGTTTTTGTGAATGAAATAGTTTTCTTAATTTATTTCTCAGCAGATTCATTATTGGACTATAGGAGAATTCATTATTGGGGTATTTTGTATGTTAATCTTACATCCTGCTACTTTGCTAAATTAGCTCTAGCAATCTTCTAATTTTTTTTCTGTTGTTTTTGTTTTGGGAGGGGATTGTCTTTTAGTTATAGGATAATGTTATCAGTAAAGAGAAAATTTGACTTGTTTTACTTAATTGTAATCCACTTAATTCCTTCTCCTGACTGATTCCTCTGGCTAGAATCTCAAGAAATTTATTGAAGGGTAATGAGGGTATACAACTTTGTCTTGTTTCTGTTTTGGAGAAAATTATTTCATTTTTTCTTTTCTCAGTATGAGGTTTTTTTTTTATTTGTCATATACAACCATATATTATGTTGAGGTAAATTTCTTATATCCTTACTTTCTTCAGCATTTATAACATAAATGAATGATGAATTTTGTTGAAGGCTTTTTCTGCTTCTATTGAGATACTCCTAAGATTTTTGACCTTATTTCGATTTATGTAGTGAATTTGTGTTTGTTGAAACAAATTTGCATTCCTGGAATGAAACCCACTTGATCATGATATGAAATCTCAGTATGTTCTTGAGTACAATTTGCTTATATTTTATTAAGTATCTTTGTGTCTATATTCAAAGATTATTGATCTACACTTCTCTTTCCTTGATGTGTCTGCCTAGTTTCAGTATACGTGTGGTACTGGATTCACAGCATAAGCTTGAAGATATTCCCTCCCTTCTATTTCATAGATGAGCAGAGTAGATTAAAAATCCATCCTCAGTCATATGAGAAAAGATTCACTTTACAGGCCAAGACATCCATAGGCTGGAGTAAAAGGATGATAAAAGATATTACATCTACTGAAAGCAAGCAGAAGTAGGTACTCTCATATTTAACAAAGTAGAACTCAAGTCAAAATTTATCAGACGAGAATAAAAGGTCATTTCATATTGGTTAAGGGAATAAACTAGTAAGAAGACATATGATTGTAAATATTTATGTCTCAAACATCATTATACCTATGTTTGGGGCATAAATATATTTTATATTAATTATTAGTTACATTGTTTATAAATTTGTTTTACACTGGTGTAAAACAGATCTTATTCAATATAAAGCCTCAAATAAACTCCAGTATAATAATACTGGATCATTTAACATACCTCTCTCACCAAGAGATAGGTCATCCTAACGTAAATGAAGCAAACTTCTTTAGAACAACAACAACAACAACAAAATATTCCTAATCAAATGGACCTAACAGACATCTGTAGAATATTCCATCCATCAACAACTAATTTCACTTTCTTCTCAGCTGCACATGGAACTCTCTCTAAACTAGGCCATGTTTTAAGACAAAAACATCTCAGAAAATTTTTTAAAAAAGTGATAATGGTTTTCACTCTCAAAGAGCAATGGAATGAAATTAGAAAAAAATAGTATGATAAAAGCAGATACGGTTTTAACATGTGGAGATTGAGTAAAAAGAATGCTTTAGAATAAGAAATGAGTTATGGAGAAAGTAAGGGAAGAAATAAAAAAATCTTGGAAACAAATTAAAACAGAGATACAACATATCAAAAATCTTTGGGACAGTATGAAGACAGTTCTAAGAGGAAAGTTTATAGTATTGAGTACAACATAAAAATACAAAAATCTAATATTACATTTCCAGGCTCTAGAAAAAGCAAGAACAAAATAATTTCAAAATTAGTAGAAGACAGGAAAATGTTATGATCAGATTCAAAATCAATGAAATTGAAGATAAAAATATGAAGGATCAACATGATAGAGTTGGTCTTTGAAAAGATAAATAAGATTGCTAAACTCTTGTCAAACTAACCAAAAAGAAAGACTCAAATCAACAAGAAATAACAAAAAAGAGATATCAACACAGATATTTACCAAATCCAGAGGATCATTAGGAACTATTTCACAATTTTTTACTCCAATAAAGTGGGAAATATAGAAGATATTGACTGATTACTGACACATATGACTTATCCAAGTTGAACCCAGAGGATCCATAATACCTAATCATACCAGTATCAATCAATGAGAATTGAGAAGCAATTAAAAGTTCTCCAACAAAGAAAAGTTAAAAACCAGATGGAGTCCCAGCTTAGTTTTAACAGAATTTTAAAGAAGAACTAATGCCAATAATTCAAAAAAATTGATTAAGGTTATTCCACTGTACTCACTCAAAATAAATATTTTATTGAGAAAAATTAGCAACTTTGTGGTGACATTGTGTAATCCATCTCTATTTTTCAAAGTTATTAATAAAGTGCAATCTCATTAATCATTTACATGTAATTCAAGTTTGTTATTCAGTAGAAGGCAGATCACAGAGAAAAATGAACATATCAGTGCTTAATTGACAGCTTAAATGCTTCAGAAACAATTTGACATTTTTCTGTTGTCTAATATAATATGGGACACTGACCCCAGCTGTATAGAATTCAGAGTTATTAGTAATGCTGAATTTCCAAAGCTCTATATTTACCCCTTTGTCGTTGTCATTGCTGTATTTTGTGTGTTTTAAAAATATATAGTATATAGGAATATTTTTTTTTAATCTTTCTTAGTAAACTCTAAATTACCAAAGGCAAAGATGTACACTTAAATGTCCTTGAAATTAGTATATACTCAATAAACTTCTGGCAGATGAATGCACACAAGTGACTTACAGTGGTAAAATTTGCTGTTTGTTTTTTTCCAGACTGATGTAAGAACAAAAGTAGAGAGCACAGAAAAATATTCTCCTCCAAGGGGCAGAGTTGACAAATGAAAGCTTCTCCTTGTGTGACCTTAAAACAATCTAATATTTCTCCATTATTACACTAAGGAATTATTGCAGTTTTATTTTTGATCCCGACTGAATAAAGGCTCACCTTTAGATGGTTGCCATTTTATGCTTTTTGTGCATAATAACTGCCATGACATTTGTGGTGCTCCAATGTGTCTTTCTTAATGTGAAGGAATCATCTGTGCATTAATGAACTGGCATGATGTATCTGCCAAACATTTCAAAGAAGCAATTAAGTCTCTGTAAGAACTTGCATGAATGGCACGATTTATTGTAATCTAAGAAGAAGAAGTATAAACAAAAAGTAATTAATTTTAAAGGTGGCAATCAAGTAGTGCAACACAAGAACTACATCTATTGAACTCTGTCTACAAAGAGCATAATAACAACATGCTATTTTTTAAAAGTCTCATCAAATATCAAGTAATACTTTTGGGAAAATGTTCCACTTTAGTACTTTAAAAAATAAATTAAAACAAAGGGATTTTGTTTTTATTTATCAAACTATAGAACTTAAATTAGACCTAGAAAGATCATGAATATTCAGGATTATGAAAGAAATAGGGAAATAAATACTACTTGACATTACTAATGTCAGAGTAAGCTGCAATAATGCTCTTTGTTGATAATTTTTCAATATGTATTAGAAGACTTAAAATAACCATATACTATAAATCTACACTTAGTAAACAACCATAAAAACAGCATTAATGCCTGAGGTTCTCTATCAAATTAATTAAGCCCACTTTTCATATCTTCCATTGAAACAAGCACCTGAAATGTTCAACAGTAATGGAATGATAAATTAAACCATGTTAATATACTAGAGAAAGTAGACTCAGCACTTCAGGTGCTGAGTCCTACTTAAAAATGCATTTTTTCAAGTAACATATATTGAGAACTTTCATACAGCCACCATTCTAATTGATTTATATTTAGTTCTTACAGGCTTATTTCTTGTGGATTATAATATTTTTTCTCAATTTACAGACAAAGATCATTTGATTAAAAAGTAACTTGCACAGGGTCATGTTCCTTGTACATGATGGAGCAAATACCAGAAATATGTATGATTAGAAAAATCCATGCTCTTAACACCTGAACAATGGTGATGATTCAATGATGCTGTAATCTTATTGAGTTGAAAAAAAAACATGCACACACTTGCACACACAAATACACTTCTTTTCTATAGGTTAAATGATCAAACTGGAATGGGAGAAATGAATTTCTCTCCCTGTCTCTCGGTCTCGGTCTCTTTCTCTTTCTTTTCCTCCCCCCTTCCCAGTCTGCTTTCTTTCTATAAAATCAAATTACACTGATTTCAAGAGTTTGGAGGTTTCTCAGTTAGGAATTTGCATCTTTTTGAGATTATTCCTATGCACTCCAGGTCTACTTGTCACACCACATTTTTTTAAGAGAGAGTGAGAGAGAAAGGGAGAGAGAGAGAGAGAGAGAGAGAGAGAAAGAGAGAGAGAGAGAGAGAGAGAGAGAGAGAGAGAGAATTTTTAATATTTATTTTTTAGTTTTCGGCGGACACAACATTTTTGTTTGTATGTGGTGCTGAGGATGGAACCGGGGCCGCACATATGCCAGGCAAGCGCGATACCGCTTGAGCCACATTCCCGCCCTCACCCCACATTTTTAAGGGGCATCTAAAACAGAGATAATAGGACTTAAAAACAACAACAATGATAAATTCTGTAATCTTTATAAGCTCTGATTAGAAAATAAACTAAAATGCTATTTATTATCCAGAAAACAAGACTTATAAATACGATAAAAGGAAGATGTGTTTTCTAACTTAGAAGCTTTGTAGAAAAGAGTATATATAAAACACACTGCATAAAATATTGCAGAAGCATAAGAAAGAGAGAAGTCTCATCTTTTTGGAACCCTGGAGAAAGTTTGTTGAGGAGCTGGTGTTTCTCTTTTAAAATGTAATTTTTTTTATCATTTTGAATATGTAATCACATTGCTCTAAATAAAGCAAAAGAAGAAACTAAAAAACAGGATTTTTTTTTATATAAATTCAGATAATTTTTCCTTGAAGTTCCATTCTCTTCCCTCATTCTTATGGTACAGTTTAGATGAATTTTGTAGTTATTTCTTAGGGCCTGTTAGGAATCCTGTTTTTAATTCCTTAGACATGGCATTTTATACTTGCACTCTTTCCTGACATTTGATATAGTTTAAATTAATGTTTTTTTTTACATTTGTGATAGTATTTCTTTCTTCACATTAGTCTGTAGATGGCATGAGGGCAGTGCAGGAAAGATAATTGTAATCTCAACTCTTTTACCTGGATGGCACAATTCCTGGCACATAATCAGTTTTTTCTTATATATTGTTGAATGAATAAGCAATTGGGTAAATAAATTGCTGTCTCATGTGTTCATAATAAATGTGAAGAGTTAAATATATTTATTTATCCTCATTAAATATATGTATGTATGTTATGAACACATATTTATATTACAGCAATATGAGGAGCTTATATAATGTGCTCATGAAATTATGCCAATTTTAGAAATACTCGCTGAGGAAATTGTTTTGGGGATTTGGGAGTTATAGAATTTTTAATTGGTCCTAAGAGAGGTTGAACAAGACTAGGGCTCAGATTGTGGCTCGGAGGTAGAGAGCTTGCCAAGCACATGTGAGGTATTGGGTTCAATTCTCAGCACCACTTAGAAATAAATAAATAAAGATATTGTGTTATCTACATCTAAAAAACATATTTAAAAAAAGAATGTACACAATATCTTTATTTATTTCTATGTGGTGCTGAGGATCAAACCCAGTGCCTCACATGTTCTAGGCATGCTGAGCTATAGCCCCATCTACAACTAAAATAAATAAATAAATAAATAAATAAATAAATAAAATAATTTAATTTTTAAGGAAGTATTGTTTTTTAGGAAGTATTGTAAATTGTTTCTAGTGCATTAATTTCCAAAAGGATTTAATTTTAATCCTATTATCTTGATATTATTGTTTAATTTGTGTAAATTTATGTAATCTATTCTTGACTTTTATTGCATCATTCCAATCATGAACATCATGTAAGCCAAAGGGGAAAATGCTAAGAGTCACAGCCAAGTAATATGATACATGGCATTTTTGGTTGAAAGGTGACGCCAACAAGCCATTAAGATGATATGATTATGTTAAGATTTGCATTCATATGGATATTGGACTCCTGCTGTCCACCTCGGCCTGCTACACTCCTGGAGAGTTCCCATTGGTAGGGGAAGTGCGGTAGGAGGGAATTTCAGAGGAGGAACTGCCTCTTGGGTTCCAGGAGAATGCAGTGTGGGCCGATCCAGAATCTCCCCAGACACGTAGGGAGCATTGACGGTAGTTTCAAAAAATAAAGTTTGTTCCTGCTTGAGTGGCTCGTGATTTTGTGCCCAGCCAGACTGCGGCAGGAAAAAAAGTGATAAACTTTAAAATGTCAAGGGTATATTTTGTTTAATGGTGACTGATAGACCCAACCTGATTTTTTCTTAAAATTGGGAGCCATCTCTCCACAAAGCCATGAAAAAATAATTTCAGTTTTACTATAAATTACTGCAAATTCTGATCTTGCTTGGAATGCCTTCCCGGGCCTTGAATTCAACCATGCCTGGCTTTCCTTGACCAGATAGTAGCCCTCTCTGAAACTTTAGTGATGCTTCATAAATCTTGGCCTTCCTTGGCCAGATAATGACCCACTCTGAGACTCTGATGACCTTCATAAATCCTGATGTCAGGGCCAGAAAAAATGTAAACTAGCCTTTTTTTTTTATTTTTTTTGTTATCTGTAACCCCCCTTTCTGTAACTTTCTGGGCTATAAGGCTTGACTGCAAGGAATTTGTGGGACTGTCTTGTTCCCACATTTTTTCTGAGGAGAGGCAGCCCGGCCGGTTGAAATAATAAGCTTGCTTTAATTTGATTTTAATTGAAGTCAGTTGTCTTTTCTTGCATCCTGGTCCAACAGTGACTTACAATGAAATCCAAAAGCTGAAAGCAATAGAAATTAATTGTTCTATGATTTTTGAAAATTATACTTAATATACAAAGTCTGCCTCCACCATTTCACAGGCTCTCTTTCTACAATGTTGGGAGTGGAGTCCTGGTCAGAAGTAAACATTTATACATACTAAGGCTAAACACAAACTTCTGCCTCATATTCTTTCCTTTTATTTTTTCATAAACTTTGGGAAAATTAAAAAGCATGCTGTTTATTTTCTTCTTGTTTTTCTCATTAGATACCAGTGGGAGTGAAGAAAGTAACTTGATACTACAATTTGCCATGCACATCGTGGATCTTTTTAGTTTTGAACATCATGATCAATTTAAGAACAAAAAATAGCATGGAAAGTAACATACTTCAGATGTCTTTTTTCAACCATTACCCCAGTTCTTGAAACTCTGGGGCAAGGCTGTGACAGCACATAAATAGAAGTGATCTCCATTTGAGAAATAGAGAAACAAAGAAATTACATAAAAGTGATTTAATTTTGTCATTGAGGCAAGATTGCCTTTAAGTGTTTGCATTTAGGATATTTAAATAAAATGAAAAATTAAACAATGTAATTTTCATTTATAGTTATTCATTATTTTGCTCTCAGGATAGGTAAAATAACATACTTTGTCTTCTTTTAGAAGAAAACAATGAACAACAATGTTTTGAGGCTACTTGGTGATAAAGCACAGCACATTTACATATCAGCACATTAGTATCACTTACTTTGAGAAATATGGATTGTTTAAATCTGTTTTCAAAAATTAACTGATGTGTTTAGAAGTACTTTATAATTTCTGAGTATAGTTACATAATTTATTTTGCCTATTAGTCTTTATGATAAAATTCTGCTTAAATATCATCTCTTTAAAGAAGGCGTGATATGCAAACAAACCATTTTTCCTTCATGTTCATCACTCACCAATGATCACTGTTTCACTGACAGCCCTACGAACAGCCTTATTTATTGCATAGAAATTAATTTTTTCCTCATATTCAAAAACTGAAGTTGCAGCAAAGAAACTAACAAGAAAGAAAGAAAGAGGGCACTGTCAAAAAGTTTTTGATGAATTATGGAACTGCATTAAATTAAATAAAAATAAGTTTCTAAAATTTCAAAACCCTTCCCCCTTTGATATGTATGGTTTTACTTTAATTACTGAAAATCACTAAGGAAAGGACAACCCCATTGATTCATGTTAAAGCACTCTTATGACTGCAAATTAGTGAAGTGTCCATAGCAATATGGAAATATGTTGACGAAAATGAAAAGAAACAAACAATTATTAAATTTATTTAAATAAAACTTAAAAAAAACATATCAGCCTCGATATATCATATATTTTAGACTATATAAAGGTATCAATCACATAAAATGCTAACTCTTAGATAAATATAATAACAGTTGAGAAGGGTAAAAACAACTAACTAGGGAAAAGAGAAGCTATATATATATTTGTTAAGTATGTTTAATGCCTTATTCCATTTTTATACTGCAGATTACTAAAGTTTGGGTCCTTTATAATGAACAGAAATTTGTAGCCTCAAGGTTGTGTAACACAAGTTCAACAGGCCAGCATCTCACAGGAATTTTTTTTCTGCACCACTACGTGATGGAAGTTAGAGGTTGATAGAGTGTGGTAGAGGGAGCAAAAGTGGGCCAAATTCATCCTTTTATATGGCAGCTACTCCCATAATAATGACATTAATCCACTTATCAGGTGGTATCTCCATGTTCCAAATACCACCACATCATTGGAGATCAAGTTCCAAACACATGTAGATATTCAAACCATAGCATTAACTAACATAATTTACATTGAAAAATAGTGTCAATACATGAAAAATTTTACATATTGTGTCCTAGAAAATTAATTATATTCATGTATATAGTGCAAATTAGGATTACACAAGTATAATAAATTTGTTTGTTTGTATAGTAAAGCATCAACACTGGTTGCAATATTATTATAAAATTATGGTTATTTAATTTATTTTCATGTATATGTACAATACAGTTCCAAGAAATATTTGTTGCTTTTAAAATAGGAAATAAAAAGTATTTTGTAATCATAATATCTTTGCTAACCTACTTAAAATAATAGGTCTGGTTGACTTCTAATTATATCCAAATCGAGCTTATTAAGCCAAGGTGAAGTACTTTTTTAAAAGTAATTATTAGGCAGAGGTGTGGGAGGGGAATGGAGGGTACATGGGATAATTAATGATGGTTGAGTGTGATGATCATTATTATCAAAAGTACATGTATGAGGACATAAATTGGTGTGAGTATACTATGTATACAACCAGAGATATGAAAAATTGAGCTCTATATATGTAATAAGAGTTGTAATGCATTCCACTGTTATATAAAAAATAAACACATAAAAATTAAATATTAAAGAATAAAAATAATTATTAATGTTCATTTTTCATTCAATTTTATACTTAATTATATATTGTGAATAAATAAAAATATTCATATTGTATGAAACTCAGCAAAATTTTAGTCTGAATTAATATTCAAAGTAATGGAAATGAGGTTTGTTTTAATGACTTAAAATGCATATTATATAATTAATTTTATAAGTATAACTAAACTACTATATGAACTTTCATTTTATTGATTTAAAATGTAGGGTTATTTTATGCAGATGTTAATATAAATTCAGAACTTTCAGTTAAGATACATATGCATATCCTTTGGCCAATTTATAGTCTCAGAATAACATGTATCAAATTATAGTGGAATCATGTTAACAATGTGCAATACAATAATGACTCTAAATTAGTAATTACTATTTGATAATATAGAGATTTTAGGCCTTGATCACAAATATATATGTCAGAATTCCTTTTAACTTTGTATAAGTTTAAATTTAATATTTAAATACAATAGTGCTATACTAGGAATGCGTCCTTCAAGATTCATGTGTGAGAAACTTAATCTCAAATGTAACATGTTGGCAGGTAAAGACCTTTAAGAGATTACTGGGAACAGATTATTGTCATCATCATGGGAATGGATTAAGTATCGTAATGTGGTGGGTTCTTTTAAAAAAAATTAGTTGTCAATCACCTTCATTTATTTATATGTGGTGCTGAGAATCAAACCTAGGACTTCACACGTACTAGGCAATTGCTCTACCACTGAGCTATGACCCCAGCCCCATGTGGTGGGTTCTTGGTAATTGATGGGATTAATCAGCTCACGTGGCTCTCTCTCTCTCTCTCTCTCTCTCTCTCTCTCTCTCTCTCTCTCTCTCCCTATCTATCTCTCTCTATCTCTATCTCTATCTCTCTAACTTTCAAACATGCTTGTGCCCTCCCACTATCCACCATGAAATGATGTAGCAAGAAGTTTCTCATTAAATGTGACTCTTCAGTCTTGGACTTTCCAGCTTCTAGAACTATAAGTCAATAAATCTCTGATATTTAAAAATTACTCAGTTTAATTTATTCTACTGTAGTGTTTTGGCAAAAACATATGGCCAAAACATATATTGTATGCATGTACAAATATTGTTACAAATATGTAACAAGAAATCTCATCAATATGTATAACTTTAAAGTACCAACTAAGACACAAGATTTATAAGATTATTGCAATCCTTTTTTTTTAAAAAAAATTATGAACTATACATTTATACATCACGATATGATTTATATGACATGATATACATGTGTGCATAAGGAGATATTCGGATTTTTCTCATATTTTGGAAGTTTTTCTGTGTATTGACATTACAGGCATGCATATTTGTTGTTATACTCTTTCTTTCTACCATGCTATATATCTCTCTGTGTGTATAGGTGCGTGTGTGTTTGTGTATGTGTGTGTGAGATCTGTATTCATTCTAAATGGGCCTTTCACATTAGTTCACCTTGAGGTGAGTATAACATATTTCCAGAAATATTTTGTGCACACTAACATTCAGAACTATTGTAGCAGACCACATTTGATATAGCTGCGTAAGTGGCATTGGCCTTAATTTCTTTCTTTATCCTATAAAAAATCTTATTTCCAGAATTTGGATATGCTTATTAATTTTATACCAAACTTCAAGACAGGGCTGGGGATATAACTCTGTTGGTAGAATGCTTGCCTCACCTGCACGAGGCCCTGGGTTCAATCTCTAACACCACAAAAAATAAAAAAATTCAAGATGAAAGAGACCTTATCCTGTGTCCCATAAAGATGAAATAATTCTCCTAGAATGTATTTTACTTTTAGAAAGTTATTATTTTCCTTGAGTGTATACTTTTACTTCTAATTGTCAATCTAATAAATGTTTAGATTATATATTTTTATTTTCATGATTTCATACCACTTATTTCTCTGGAAGACATAATACTATAGATTTAAAAATGAGTTTATGATACTTCTTTCACTCTACTTATTGAAACTGTTGTTAAATATCTGTATTCTTTTGAATGGATTCTCTTTGTAATAGCAGTTACAGCTCCTTGAAAACTCCAGCATAATTTATGTTAATATCAAAAATGTCCTTTGTGCATGATTTGACATGGACTTCATAAAAACATTAAGTGAATGTAAATGGATAATACATGAGTTTATAATAAGGTTGGCAAGACATACAAAGTAAATATTGGAAATGGACACCCAGGAATTCAGAAAATTAATTCTTGCATTATTACACACTCCCATTTGGCCCTCATTCTTCAAGTCATTAAAATTCTCAGATATGAATCAGTGAATTTATTGGTAATGACTTGAGTTTAGATAAATCCAGCAATGAAGACAAATTCTGGAGCGTTATTACCTTAATAAATTTATGGAATAGCCTTTCTGTATATATACATGGAACACAATTTCAGAGATTACCAACTGAGGTTCAGCAGGCACACTCTTTCGGTAGCACAGGCTACATTCTATCTGGACCCAGGACATTCTACCCCTCAGGAAAAAAAAATTACATATTGTTGGAACAATCTTAGTAGTATTTTCTGATTCTTAATGAGCCACTTACCCATAGTTGTGATTCTGGATATAGTAGTCTATTTACTTGATATAAACCAAAATTTTTCTTCTTATTTGATATCTTCTGTATATGAGAAATGGTTTTAAATAATGTTTAAAATATATAGTTCTTGGGCTGGGATTATGGCTCAGAGACAGAGCACTAGCCTAGCATGTGTGAGGCCCTGGGTTTGATTTTCAGCACCACATAAAAATAAATTAAAATTGAAGGTATACAAATATAGTTATGTTATTGTAAATTATAATTTACTATTTCTTTTTTAATCAGCTTTATTGGTCAAAGTTGAGATTTAGGACACACAATAATATTAAACTTGTTTTAGTATTCTTTGCCAGTGGATGAAAATATGTTTGTATTCAATATTACTTATATGAGGACTCACAATATTGTGATATACATGGATATGTGTTTATTTCTGGGTTTCCTTGTACTTTCTTTCCATTAAAAAAAAACCGCTTTTGTTTGTTTACTGGAAATATATGTAGGATTTAATAAATAGGTAGGATCAACAATGGCTTATGACTATTAATTTTTAAACATTTAATCCAATAAGAAAATGGAAAAGGAGAAAAAAGATTTTGGGTATAGATAGAAATATTTCAAAGAGAAGAATAAGAAGGAAGTTTCTCTAAAACCTAGCAAAAGAACGCCAAAACTGAGGAAAGAGAGAATTTACAGATATCTGGTTTCTTAAGTCAAGAGTCGAGTTTCTTGGTAGTGCCCTTGAGGCTCCAAAGGGACCTTGTGAGGAGGGTGGAATGATGGAGTTAATATTTGGCCATTCATTTAATTGAACAATATTTAGTGAATCAGTTTATGTGCCAGTGTCTTTTTCAGATATAGGTAATATACCAGTGATTGAAGAAAGATCCAAATCCCTTATATTCTAATACTGGGGGTAGATTGGGAAAACAAAGATTGACAAATGGTGACAGAGGTATGCTGAATTATTTAATGAAAGCTAAAAAGAGATATAGAGTGGGTAACAGGAAGATATTAAAGAACTTAAGATTACTAAAAGTTGACCTGATTTTGGAGGAAATTCCAGAATAAGAGAAAAAGCCAAGTTTACTTCTGAGGTAGAATTGTCTACATAAGAGAAAACAGAATAGATAGATAATCATCATCCCTGTTAGCAACAAAAAAATTACCAGGTGATCTCAATATGCATTCAGGGTTGAAAAAAAAATTGAGTTATTTTAGGAAAATAAGAAGACAAAGGCACAGAGACATTACTTGATTGTTGATAATCAAGAAATGAATGCATATTTATTAAGCTTCTCCCTCCAAAATGAACATGCTCAGGATATCCACTCCAAAATGTGGGCACCTTAAAAAGGAAGTAGAGTTGCAGGTCTCTCACTAGGAACTGAGTATAAGCATAATCAGTTTTCAGAATCTGGCAAAATGAAGTCTTAAGTTACCCCACATAATTAAAATCTGGTAGGAATCAGAAACATCTTTTTTTTTAAAGAGAGAGAGAGAGAGAGAGAGAGAGAGAGAGAGAGAGAGAGAGAGAGAGAGAGAGAAATTTTAATATTTATTTTTTGGTTTTCGGCAGACACAACATCTTTGTTCATATGTGGTGCTGAGGATCGAACCCAGGCTGCACACATGCCAGGCGAGCCACACTTGAGCCACATCCCCAGCCCCAGAAACATCTTTTTTGCTAGAGGTAAGAAGGAAATTACAAGAGGAGAATAGTTGAGAAAGAGGGAAAGAAATATGCACAAGGTTATTTCTATCAGGATCCTCAGATCTTCTAGAAATAACTGCTCATATAAATAAGAAACAAAGCAAAACAGACAATCAAAACAAAACTATTTTATACCAGAAACTCATGTGTCTTTGAGGAACCAAAAACAAACAAACAAACAAACAAACAAAACAAACAAACATGCATTTCATGGTATCTCACAGTATGAAAATATGACCTTACTGGGATGTAAAATAACAGTGCAGGCTTAGACACTAGTCATTTGTGGAAGAGTCAAAGATTCAGACTTGTTCAGACTTGTATAAAATGCTTGAGCCATGGCACCATTAAAAAAAAAAAAAAAAAAAAAAAAAAAAAAAACCTGGGTTATCTAAATGGGAGTTGTCCAGCAAGTGAAAGGGATTTCTGGTTCTGCAGCTCAATAGGAAAAATAGGCAATCAACATTTGGGAATTATTACTATAGAGAAACCTGAAAGCATGAAAATGGTTTAAATTGTTCTTATCTGGCATGCATACACAGAAAAAGCAAATAGGGCAGAAAGAAATCCCAGGATAACACTCAATATGAAGGGACAGGCAAAGTTAGAAAATTCAGGAAGAAGAATGACATGGAACATAGGTGGCTGGAGAGTTGCAAGAAAAATCACATGTCCCTTAATGGGACAGCAGTATAGTTTATCTGCACACCAACTACCTATCAGGAAGTTAAGTGCCAAGTCCCTGGTGCTCTGCAGAAAATACAACCTTTTTGATAAAACCTTAGGGGTATGTAGTTTATCCATTCTACATAATCTATCCCTATATCACCTTAGAACAGCTGAAGTTGCAAATATAAAGCACTTTATTTCAGTCTACTTGGAATGGTTTTATTGAAATACCTTTGGTAACAGCCATTATGTGGTGTTATAAGATGTAGTTTTATTAGTCTTTTCCTATATTTTCTATAAAGTTGAAGTGTTCAATAAATTGTCATTTTCTCTGTGAAGACTGACACTGTGAATGTATCCTTGGCCATTGTGATGGGAATAATAATGCTATACCTCAGTAAATTTTCTGTTCCTTTATGACATTATCTTGCATTTATCTGAATAAAATTTGATCTTTACATTGGAGGGAAGAGACAAATAAATGACCTAGTTTTAGCATAGGGAAATTTAAGGAATAGATTTCATATTTAGCCTTCATCTGTCTGCTTTCTTTTTTAACTATTCTATTCTTATTTATTATCTATTTTAATTTTTTTCTCATTATCTCATTGTAATAAAATGACATTTCTTCATATTGCATATATTAAAGTCAACTTGAACTCGAATATTCTCTATTCACCCATTCTGACCCAGCAACCATTCTTCTCCACCTTCAACTATGTCATTGGAAGTAGAATTTTGTGGATGACACCTACTCACTTTAATTTCCATCAAGCTTAAACTGGTTTTGGGTAATGGAAGATACAATGTAAATATCAGAAAATGCAAAACAAGAAGTTGGAACTATTAATGTCTTTATTTACTGTTTGTTTGTTTGTTTGTTTATTTTGGTAGTTTCACAGCAGCTATTTTTTTTAAAAAGCCATGGGTCTTATCTCATAGCTGTAGAACTCTCTGGTTTCTGATTACAAAGTGTTCCTTTTGTCATCTCAATCCTGTATTTGACATTGATTTTATACTATTGCACCTAACTTCATGCTTAGCAATCTGTTTTCCTATCCTGTCCAAGAAAATATTATTCTTTTGTATTCTATACACCCTTGCAATGTGGTTTGTTTCTAGCACAGATATTGACTAATGAAGTCATTTTCCTGTTTTTCTTAATTATGGGAACTGTACATTTTTCATATGTACCATGCATGGCTGAATGTGTATACACAAGGCGATTTATCTAAGGTAACTATTTTTAACTTTATGAGGCAAAATTTTGAAACACAGAATAGAAAAATAAACTAATAGCCTGTTTTTAAAAAATATTTTTAGGTGTAGATGGACACAATATCTTTATTTTATTTATTATTTTTTAATGTTGTGCTGAGGATTGAACCCAGTGTTTCAAAGGCTGCTAGACAAGCATTCTACCACTGAGTCACAATACCAGCCCCAATAGCCTGTTTTAAATAGTCTTATTATTCTCTCAATGTTACTTAAAGAATCAAAAATAACTTATAGCTGCCGCAGTCTGGCTGCAGCAAAATAGCGGGGGGGGGGGGGCGGTGACGAACAACTTGTGTAGATCGATATAGCAGGAGTGGGAGCCATTTATTGTAGGACAACAGAGGTATTTATACATTCCACACAGCTTATCTTAATTAACATAAACTAGATACAGCAGTCAACCAACAAGGAATCTCCACACTTAATGGCTTGCTGGCATTACTTCACAAACCACTCCCCCTGGCAAAATGCCAGGTGCCATCCTGACTTGTTTACAGACTCTAACATATAGCAAGATTTCACATTAGCTCCCAGTCATTCTTGCCTTCTGATATTAACCCCATATTTTCCCTTTCAGCATCTACTAGGGTTGGATGTATGACCAAAAGCATATGGCAAAGTTTATGGTATGCATTATTTCAGCACATCCTGCAGTTTGCAACTCCAAGGTCTCATATCCCCAAGAGAATTTGGCAGAATTCTAAAGAGCAGTCCAAGGGTTCAACAAACAAGTGAATGTTGAATCAAGATAATGGCAATTTGAAAACTGGTGAAAAGGTTTTTTGAGATTTATATATCCCTTGCTTCAAAACTCTTGGGCATAGTAGCACTCTTAAAAAATAATTTATTATTTTTAGATATACTTGACAGTGGAGTATACTTTGACATATTTGAAGATGAAAGCCCACAACCCCAAAGTAAAACTCTAGTCCCTGGTTCTGATAGGAACAGACCAGACCCTACTTGCAAGTTATTTTGCATATCCATTCTAGTCTTTCTGAAATATATTTGAAGGAGTGATATAAGGTATTCATATCTGTTTCAACTATGTTCAAATTCAAAACAGAAACCACTGGACTTGATTATAAATACTGCCAACAAACTTAATAACCTAGTCTCTTATAGCAGAAGATACTTTTGAAATATACAATAGACCACCTACAAGAAGGTAAGAAAATCTGAAGAGAGTTTCCTTAGGAGATTACGAATAAGCATTCATTAAAGCATGTATGTATATATGGGATAGTTAGAAGACCATGCTCACTTTCAGGGTAAGAAAATGCTCAGAAAAAACTGAAAATAAATTATGCTATCACTATTTCTTTATCCCTAAGTTGAATACAAACGAATATTGCTTTTTGGTGGTTTGCTGGTTTCAGCTGCTGCCATTCAAGAAGATCTTCATCAAAACAGTACATGAATACACAATAAGCTACCTTAGTGGTCACACACAGAGACATATGAAGCCTTTTAAAAAATAGTTTATAAAAGATACTACACTATGGACTATTTTAGCTAACAAAAATTTGTAAGATTTACAAAAATATTGATTACGGCCATTCAGAAACTATAAACTCAGAAACTACCTGATGAAGTCAAGCTTTGGATTTACTAGACAAGGATTAAAACAACTTTCACATAATTGATATTTTAATTAGATTGATTTAGCTAATCTTAAATGTATATACTATCAAAATATTTTGTGTTTTATATATACATATATAATATAAACATTTTGTCTGTAAATTTAAAAATTACTATATTTTAAAATAATTAAAAATAAATTGACTATCTTAAACATGCTAAAAGAAAACCTGAACCAAAAATTGCAGAAAATCAGGCACAGTATATCTGAAGAAAATAAAATATTAATAAAGTAATATAAATTATTAAAAAGGAGCTAATCAAAAATTATGGAGCTGGAAAGTACAATAACTAAGCAAAAGATAAATCCATGAACTTGAAGATAAGACAAATGAATTAACCAATTCTGAGAGGCAAAAAGAAAGAAAACTAAAATTGGCTAGAATATAAGGGTACTATAGGGCACCAACAACTGGACCAACATAGGTGTTAATGGAGGCCCACAGGAGAAAAGAGAAGGAAAGAAGGGAAAAAAAAGTGTTTTTGAAGAAACAATGTTCAAAACCTTTTCATATCTGGTGAAAATATGGAATTACAATAAAATTAACACAATAAGCTACAAAAAAAAGGATAAACTCAAAAGAACCACCAAGTTTATTACCAAACAAATTCAACAAGAGAAATTCAGCTCATTACATATAAGGGACCCTGTTACAATTTTCATCTGGAATGTCCCCCAAAGTCTAATATATTGAAGGTTTGTTTTCCAGTGCAGCAATATTTTCAGGCAGAACTCTTGGGTAGTAATGGGATTAACTGGGCTCTGATCTCATAAGAGATGGGACACATTATTGGGAGGCAGGAGAAAGTAAGGGAGGTGAAACATGATTGGAGGGAGTAGAGGCCCTGGAGAAGATTTCCTGAACTTTGACACATACTCCTCTTTGGTTCCTGATCATCATAAAGATAACAGCTTTTCTGCATTTTTCCCTTCTGCCATGATGTTCTGCCTTGCATGAGGCCCCAAACCATGAAGCTGGCCAAATCTGGACTAAAAAGTCTGAAACCATGACACAAAATAAAGCTTTCCTCTTGTAAAATGATTTTCTCAAGTATTTTATCACAATATTAAAATACTACCACAAATCCTCAATGAGATTAACAGAAATTTCTCAGCATAAACATGGAAATGAGAATACAATATGACATATACTAAGTACTGAGATATATACAATATGATAAATACAAAGACATCTTGTTCTAACAAGATGTCTCTGTCTCATCAGGTAATTCTTCAAAAGTGAGAGTGAAATTGAGACATTTTCGTTTTCTTTCTTTCTTTACTTTTTTTTTTAAATGATGTAGGGACTGAACCCAGAGCCTTGTTCATGTTAGCCAAGTGCTTCTCCACTGAGTCGCATCTCCAGTCTAAAATTAAGACATTTCCTGAGAAATTAATGCTGAGGGTGTTCATCATTAATGGTTCTTCCATACAGAAATTCTAAAGAGACTTTTTAGGTTGAAATAAGTGGATACTTGACATAGAATTCTAAATTTAAAGTCACATGAAGAAACAAAAATGATCCTATAGAGATGAACACAAAGAACAATTGAAAATCAAGTATTATTGTATTTTTGGCTTGTGATTTACTTTTTTTTCTTTGTTTAGAATTTTAAAGACAGAACCATAACCAAAAAAGTATAAATGACATTATTTAGTATACAATGTACGAAAAAAAGTGTGACAATATCTATGTAAGTCTGGAAAAAGATGCGACTTCGTAAAGCTGCATTTTTTATAGGCAATTTAAGCTAAATTGTTCAATTTTAACTACATTGTAATCAATTTTGAAACTTATTTATCATCCTTGGGGTGATCATTAAAAATATCTAAAAATATTCTCAAAATAAATTAAAAGAAATACATATGGCTTACCAAAAAAACTGAATATAAAATAATAATAAAGAAAACAAAGGAGAGCCATGTATAAGACATTTAAAAAGTAAATCCATAAATTATGGCATATTATTTTTTCATAAAGTTGGTATAATCATTCAATGGAAAAGAATCACTTTTTAAATAAGTTCCAGGAAAGCTGAATATCTACATGCACAAGAATGAAGTAGACTCTTAACCCAACTATATACAATGATTAACTTGAAAGGTCTCAATGACCCAAACATAAGAGTTAAGTATAGCAATTTTAGGAAAGAACACAGGATTAATATTCATGAGTTTGGATGTAGCACTAGATTATTAGATAGGACACCAAAAGCATGACCAATAAATGATAAAAATAGATAAATTGGACTGCATAAATAAAAACTTTGTACATTAGGAAACATCATAAATAAAGTAAAAAGAGAAATTATACAAGACAGAAAGTAATTACTAATCATGTCATCAGAAATTAATACACTAGCGATAAGTTCACTTATATCAACAATAACATTAAATTTTTAAAAAATAGAAAATGATTTAATGGATATTTCCCTTAAGAAGATATAAAAAGTCCAAAAAAGCACATAAAAAAGCTCCACATTAGTAGTCACTAAGGCAACACAAATTAAAATCACCTTGCGATATTATATTATACTTATGAGGAGGGGCAAATTTTGAAGAAAAACAAGTATTAATGAAGATATGGCAAAACTAGAAACTTCTTCCATTGTTGATAGAAATGTTAAATGATATGGTGTTGCTTCTGTGGAAAACAGTTTAGTAGTTTTACAAAAAAGTCAACAAAATAATTATGTAATCCATAAATTCCACTCACAGTTATACAAACTCATTGTAATTGAGTAGAATCCAGAAAATACTAGGAAGTCAATATTTATTTTGGCACTATTTAAAAAAACCAAATGGTAGAAACAGCCCATGTGACTCTTACCAGATGAATGCATAAACAATATATGTGACCAAAGCACCATGGTGCACACCTGTAATCCCAGGATCTTGGGAGGTTGGAAAGGAGGATCTCAAATTGGAGGACAACCCCAGCATCTTTGCAACACATTCTCAAAATAAAATATAAGAAAGGCTGGGATGTAAATTGTGGTAAAATATCCCTGAGTTCAATCTGCAGTAACACACACACATACACACACACACACACACACACACACACATTTTTAAGCATGATATATACCTGGTTTATTGAAATAATAATAAAAACTTAAGTTCTGATATATGTTGCAGCATCAATGAACTTTCAAAACTTTATGATGAGTGAAATAAGGCAGACAAAATAGGACAAAATTATATTGTTTTATAATTACAGTGTGCCTGTATTGAAAGAAAAAATGTCTCACATAAATAGTGGTGATGGCTGTATAACATTGAATTTTACTCCAAAGTAGTTAACATTGTAAATTTTGTGCTGTAAATATTTTAGCACAATAAAAATATTTCCAAATATTAAAACACTCTTGAGAGATAAAGTCCTACTTTACTATAATCAAGATTTAGTAAATTAAACCATGGATGAAAAATGCTTACATTGAAACTCAGTGCATACTCCAATATCATTTCTAACCCAGGGATAATAAACATGATCGTTTGACAAACATTGATAATTTGGAGAAGGATAGACTATATGCATAGTGGTGGTCCCATAATATATAATTTAGTGACATCATAGCCATGTTAGGTTATATAAGTATACTCTATGAGGTTTACACAAAGACAAAATCACCTACCATCATATTTCACAGAAAGTAACACTGTTGTTTGATGCATGACTTTAAGCAGATTGCATAATATAGCCAAATAGGCAAACCAAATGAAGGCAAAGTGGCATATTGCTAGGTGTTACCACCACATCTTTATTCTGTGTCAGAAGTTAAATGATCATATTCTAATAAAACAAACTTAGTCTGATGAAACTGCTCTTAAAAAAAAGTGATACTACACCTCTTCACAGAGTAGGTTATAAAGTCTGAAGCTCCTGCCTTGTTTCTATACCTTTATCTCTATCTGAATCTATGTCTATGTCTATCTTTATCTCATTACTCTGCAAAAAACAACTACTATGTCTTCACATTACTTAAGGCAGCCCTAAGGAGAGGCCAGATGGCAGGAATTGAAGCATTGACCATCAGTCAGTGTCAACTACCAGATAAATGAGTAAATGTGCCTTCAGAAGATGCAATCCCAGCTGAAAGCTTTGCCTACACCCTCATGATGACCCTGAGCCAGAAGTCTCCAGCTAGGCTGCACCTGGATTACAGATTTTCAAAATCTGCATATAATAAATATTTCATTTTAAGCCATTACGTTTTAGTATAGTACGGTTTGCTTCAAAAGATGACTAATATATAATTTGTAGTTTTTCCACAAACTACAGAACTTCACAATTTTAAGATTTAGCACATATACACTAAGAGAAAAATGCTGTTTTACAAAAGTGAAATCAATTATATGAAAACCAAATGAAAGAATTGCAAAAAAAGGAGTAATTGTAATTCTCTTTATTTTTCAAACAAGAAAAAGAAAAACTTTTCCATAGATATCTGACCATTGTTCCTCCATATAGGGTACACTCAAAAAGCATTATTATGTATGATTCAAACACTAATTAAGAAATCCTAAATTTCTTTCTTCACATTTTGTACGCTGGTGCAGTTAATTAAAATATAAAATACCATAATAAATGTTCCAGTGATTATTTGCTTTGTGCAAAAGATCTGCAAAAGGTTGTTAAAAATTTGCTTAAAGTCATCAATGTAAAATATCAGCAGATTCACTCATGGATCTTATATCAACAGTTGTTTTAACTAGACTAAAAAAATATATTCTAATTCTCATATAATTTATGATGATGTTTAACAACTTGTGTAAAATATCATTTTATTTTAAAATCAAGTAATTTAATATTAACTTGTTATTAAACTAATAGTTGTAGAGGTGGTTAATAAGGTGGAAGCTGTTACTATATCACTTAATAGAAAAAAGATTACTATAGAAGCATAGCATTTCCAAATGTACTATATTCATCTCCAAATGGGATAGTATTTTCCAAAAGTGGTGTGTTGTTAAACAACTGAAATGATTCTGAAGTCACCTCATGCAATTACGAAACCCAAAGATATAGTGAAATTTGACTGTAAGTCTTACTAACAAAGATAGTTGATGTAATTTTTATTTGAAAATACAATTTTATAAACATCATTTAAATTTTTCTTCATTTAGTTAGATACAATTTTCATGCACAAAATTCATGAAACTTTTGATTCAGTATTAATTGGATTTTAGTCCACAAACAAAACTTGCAAAAATCATGTTCTTTAAATAATGTGAAATTAAAAATAACAGCACAGTACCATATTAGTTCAGATAACTATAACTAAAACTGTATTTTAACAATGACTAAACATAGAGTCCATGGAAAATGTCTATAACCAAAGGTCACAAATGTATTTAATGAGTATAGTTATTGCAATACAAGTGAATGCTAAACCCCACAGAATCATCAAAGAAGCAGAAATCTCTGCCTTTTTGTGGAAGTCTTTATAATCAAGATCAGAAATGAGTTGTTTACAAACTCTTTGGTGTGTAAGAGACTATAGAGATAAACACAGATAAGGAATTTTAAGAGTGACTGTTGCAGGGACGTATAGTAAATAACAGAGTATAAGGTTGTTTGGAAATCTGTTTGGAAATCTAAGGTTGTTTGGAAATCTGCTGTGAAGTAGTGGTGTGGATAGACTAAGTGGTTTTCATAGTGAGAGGCAAATGATGTTTGAGATGAGGAGTAGGAAAGACAGGTGAATAGTGCTAAGCAGTCCTGCATTTCCATAATAGAAGTCTTTCTTTCATTCATTGTATTAAGGACATGGGCTTTCAAGAATGATATACAGAAATCCATCAACTCTAGGATATAAAAATGATTTGACTGAAAAAAAAGGCAGAATTCTGTATTTCTAATTCAGGATGGTGATTTCTTCACTTGAGATCCAATAAAAAAAATAATAGATACTCCTGGTAAATAAAGCACATTAAATCAAGAAAGCACCAAAGTGATTTTCAAAGAGGTGACAAATTTCTAATAAATGACTAGATACTTGAATATAGGTAAAAGCATGTTGATAAAATATGAAACATTCATCTAACTTAAGACACATGATTTTGAACAGTATGGATGGAGTTTAGAGGAAGGACTTTATATGTGATTAACTCTGTGAATTACTGTGAATTTCAGATGACTTATGAAAATGGAGTTGAGAAACAATTGAAATTCTAACATGTCTTATTCTCCTGTCAAACTATCTATGGAGTTACATATTTCAAGAATTTAAAGTAGTAATAATACTAGCAAGTTTTAAAAAATAAATGCATGTCTATTTTGAAGAAATTGAGAAATTTAGAAATAAAAGAAATAAAAAGGAAGAAAAAAAAAGAACTACTATCACTCACAAATACTTGTCGTTACCATGGTTTAAGATTCCATTTCTCTCTATCAGTACAAATAAGATGACAGAAATTCAAACCTGACTACCTACTACCTGTCTGATAACAAAATGTTAAATTTCATTGAATTTGACAGAATCAGATTAAATTACAGAGCTTAAAGTAAATGTTTCTAGGATGATTCTCTAACATAATGAAAAATGTGGGCACTGTCTTTATTTATTTCATTTTTCAAAATATAATTATAATTCTATTTTATATTTCCTACTGATTTTCAATTATGCAAAACCAAAATGAAGTAAGCCAATTTACATTTTGCCTAACTCCCTTTTCTCTACAATTTTAAATGATCAAGTTTTAATCATTTCAGTTTTGTTCTATAAAGGAATTTGCTCTTTGTTCTGTGTATAACTCGTTTTAATGTTCACCAGTAGTCAATCTACATGTGGTTTTAATTCTAGAGTTTTTGTTAAGAAGTTACAAATAACACCCTTTTATATTAGGAACTCTATAACAGTCAAGATTCAGTATAGTATTTTTAAGAGAAATGTATGGTTATAATATTTGCTGATTTGTGTTTTAATTTAACACAGTTGCTAATTTTAAGTTGAAAAGTCAAAATAAAATGTCTTGCCAGATTTTAAATTAATAAAATCTTGGTTGGGCTGGGGTTGTAGCTCAGTGGTAGAGGGCTCACCTCACATGTGGAACACACTGGTTTCGATCCTCAGCACCACATAAAAATAAAATAAAGAATTATGTCCATCTATAATTAAAATATTTTAATAAAATAAAATAAAATCTTGATGAGATGAATTCTCAGGGATTAATTGTGAAATACATTAGCTATTAACTGAGATTTGACTTTGTACCCTGAAGAACTTGAAAGCAATTGCTCTGAAAATGAAATTTAATATCAACTCTAATTCTAAATTCATTCTTCAAATATATTCATTTATTCTAGTAAATAATTTTCTCCACATTTGCAAATTCATCATTCATTCTCACCCAGTACTAGCTTCCTTAAACAAAGATATTTCAAATTTTTAATGAATATTCTGCATTTTAATGGACACTTATTTTCCTTCTTAAGCAGTATGTTTTAATCCTAAATGTAAGGGGGAAAGATACACTATTTTAAATTCTAACAGTATTCTTAAATTGACCAATTCTTCTAGAAATACTAAAAATAATCAAGCTCATAAAGTTAATCTTTTTTTGTCTTAAACTTGTGCTACCTGTGAAAGAGAGACTGGAGAAAGTTTGGAGAACAAGCTCACTTTGAGGGGATTTTAGGAAATGGTTTAAGGTTTAATGGCTTAAATTAGTAAATCAGGAAATGAAAGCAAGATAATATATAGTTAGGTTAAGAAGCAGATAACTGCTGTAGACCCCTGGAGACTACCCATAGGAGCCCTTGAGAGACCATATAAAATGTGCCTTAATGATTAATGCCCCTCCCATGGGGTGAGGAAGCTGCTTTATTTACCTATCAGCTCCACTCATCATTAAATCGCTATCACTTCCAGTGAAAGCCCCAGGCAGACAGGCATATGGTTGAAGGAGGAAACAGTTGGCTTGAACAGAAACTGTGAGTGCTGAGGACATGTGCTGAATGGCTTGATCCTGTCACATCTCAAAGCCTAGCTCAGCCCCAGCCTCTATTTCTGATCACATCATAAACCTATCACTTATCACAGCCATTCTAACTGGCAATTATTTTAATTCAGTTCCAGTTTAAAGTAGCAGTCACTGAAATATTTTTACTCTTATGCTGAGAAAGAACTTAGCAAGTGCACTCTAACCACGGTGCTGGCTAAAATTTAAAGTAAGAAAATAGACAATGACAATAAACAGTGGAGGGGAGGTTGGTAGCATGATCTGAAAACTATTTCATGAATGCAAGGAAAAGAGAGGTCAGTATTAAAGAAAAAGGGGAGCAAGTATAATATGACTTTTTCTCTCCTAGGCTTTCTTATTCCTGGAGCATCACAAAAACTTGTTTCGGATGTTTAACACAATTCTGAATTGTGATTGCTTTTAATACCTTCAGATGACTTCATCTCATTTTAGAAAACATAACTATCATCTAAAATTTTGTTAATATGCATATTACCTGCTATAACTTCCAAGGAATTTGCCTGTTTGAGGTCTGGTATCCCCCAGTTCTAATATGTGCTAGTAGATAAATTTGATAAATTTGGTACATGAAACACATTTCAGAAACATTTTGTCCTGCATTTCAGGAATATTAGATTTAAATTAAGAATACAAAAATAACTGGCACCATGGTACCTGTAATCCCATTCTCAGGCTCAGGAGGCTGAGGCAGGAGGATTGTGAATTCAAAACCAGCCTCAGCAAGGGCAAGGCACTAAGCAACTCAGTGAGACTGTGTCTCTAAATAAAATAAAAAATAAGATTGGGGATGTGGATTAGCGGTTGAGTGTCCCTGAGTTAATTCCTGGTTACCCCCCCCACCCCCCAACTCACACAAAAAAAGAATACATCAATAAATAAACAAGCAATTTAAGTTTGTACTATTACTAATTGAAATTTATAAAGAAAGGGTCAGATTCTAAAAATTGCAATAAGAGAAAAAATAAAATATATTAGCATTTTAACTCAGCCCTCCAATCTGATTTTTACCTCTACCCCTCTACATGAGAAATCATAGGGGAGCTAGTATTCATAGGTATGACCCAGAGAGAAACTAGACCATGTTGATTTCATAAAACCATTTAATTTGATAGGTAAAGATCCATAACCAGTATCATTGGAGGGTCCCACAAATGTCATTTGTGACTTGGAAATGATGGTGGCAAGTGCTGTTTATAATTGAGATCTGTGATCTCAACAAGAAAAAAATGGGATCTCCAAGGCCATATGGCAATGCTCCCTCAGATACAAGGGGGCAGAATTAAATCTATAGTGGTGGACAGATAAATATGGGTCCCTAGAAATGTCAGAAATGGTCAGACTCTAAGGTATATATAGTGTAATTGAGATAGAATCCTCACTCAGCAAAAAACATTGAGGACACTTAACCTTTTAACTAGTTCCCAGATGTTGCACTATACAAGAGGAACTCTGACTAAGGGGGGAAATAAATAGTTTAAGTCAATCTATAACATGACCATGGGTTTAAATGGCAAATTCTCACCAAAGCATTTCATGGAAGGATCTGAATTATTCACTGGGGTCACAAAACTCTAGTAAATAAGTGTTAGCCCAAAGTTTCAGAGAATATCTTAGGATACTTTTAAGTCTTCTGTGCTTCCCAGAGACCCAATGATACATTGGTTCACCAAACAGGGGATTTATGAGCCAGATAATATGTAGAATCTTGATCCATGTAAACATAATAGTGAGTCCATTGAGACCGAGGAAAAAAATTGGTGTTATTTTCCAAATCTCAGAATATAAACTAGAAGGATTTCCTTCTATATGTATATGTGTGTGTGTATGTGTGTGTGTGTGTGTGTGTGTATACATATTTGCTATTGCAGCACTGAGAATCTAAAGAGACTATTTCCATCCTCAAGATGGAAATTTAAATGCAAAAATACTGATTCATATATCTCTTATTTAACTTACTTGATTGTTCAGCACACAAATCCAAAAAACAATTGAGTAATGCATGATAATTGTGATAATTGCAAGCTAAATCAGGTAGTTATGACAATCAAAGCTTTCTTTTTCGATATGGGTTTTTCTAGATATGGTGGTTTGTTCAATACAGCTCATGTCATATGAATTTCTGAAGATACTTCCTTTCCATTCCCATCAAAAAACAAAATTTGTATTTATAATACAATGGTAGATACAGGGAAAATTATATTTTCATAGTTTAAGGACTAAATCAAATGCTGCTATTTGTATAATAACACAACCTAGGAAAAAAAAGATTTTATGATAAAAATCTGAATGGATCACATTGGGTATTGTGTTGATGGTATTATTTTAATTATTCATTGAATATAAAGTATTAAACATCTCACATGCAACTGTGTGATAAAGAACGTAAATCACTACCTTTCTAAATTAGTGCTCTGAGGCACATGATGTTATTCCTTCTAATGTGAAAAAGATATGTTGGTCAGTCTTGTTCACCAAAAAAAAAAAAAAAAAAAAGAAAGAAACAATGTTTTGTAAGTAACATATATGCAGTGATGCTTTCTGATCTATTTATTTGATATACATGAAACCAATAGTAGGGTATTGATAAAAAGCAGTGTCAATTATCATGATCTAAGATTGGTCAATTAAAAGAAATAAACAGAATAATGGGATCAAGAGAGCTAGAAGCTTAAAGTAAACTTCATAAGAAAGTGGTTCATGATTCAATGAATTATAATTTATTGAATTTTTCCTACTTGCTAAGTTCCTCTGTAACACAGAAGGAAGAAATACTGGTAAGGTTACCACATGAATCTGCATGAGATGAAAGGCCAGTGGGGAGCTATTCAATTACTTAAATATCAAAACATTGGGAAATTGTAGCAAAGATATCTGGGTAAGATATCTGCAGATGGATTTTTTAAAAATAGACACCAAGTGGGAAGTTGTTTTGATTGCAAATGAATTCACATAGTGAACATCAAAGGCAGTGAAAGATCTCAATAATTAGATGGCAAAGGTGACCTAACCTATGGAAGATGGTCAGTTTCTTTGCCTGGTCATTCTAAAGATAACTTAAACGGCCCATGAACAAGTTAGATATTTTGGCAAGGGAAGAGTCTATCCACAATCTCAAATGTATGGACTTCTGTATCCAATGCTGATTTAGTTAAATTCTCTGCAGAGCTCTAAAATTTCTAACATTCAGAAGCCACACTTAGTCTCCTAAGATGGCATTGTGCTATGGGGTAATCAGTCAACTAGTATTTTGAGATTGAACTTTTTTTTGTGGTTGTAATTAGTTATATATGACAGTAGAATGCATTTATGTACTTTGATATATCATACATAGACAGGACATAATTTCTCACTTTTCTTAGTGTACATGCTATAGAATCACAATGGTCATGCAATCACATCTATACATGAATTAATAATGTCTGTTTCATTCTAATATCCTTCCTATTCCCACATTCTCTACCCTCCTCTCCTTTCACTTGCCTCTACCTAATGTAAGGTAACTATATTCTTCTCTAGTGTCCCACCCCCTTTTTTGTGGATTATCATCCTCATATTAGGGAAAACATTTTGCCTTCGGCCTTTTTGGGATTGGAATTTTTTACTTATCATGATATTCTCCAACTTTATCCATTTGCTGGCAATTGCGTTAATTTTATTCTTCTTTATGGCTGAGTAATACTCCATTGTGTATATGTACCACATTTAAAAAAAAAAAAAAACATTTTCTCTATTCCTGGACACCTAGGTTACTTCAATTGTTTAGCTATTGTGGATTCAGCTGCTATAAATATTAATATGGCTGCATCACTGGAGTATAATGATTTTAAATTCTTTGGGTATAAACTGAGGAGTGGATTACCTGGGTCAAATGGTGTCAGGGTTTTTAGCCCCTGTCTCCTCCTGACCACCAAGAGAAGTGAGAAAAGCACCCCCCGACCAAGATGAGCCAAGAAAGGTAAAGGTTGAATGGTGGCCCACCCCAGCCCTCCCTCCCGGGAGGACAATCAGAGGTGCCAGGGAGAACAGTCAAAGCAGGATCTCATTTAATAAGGAAGTACACACAGCTTATATACTGCACAGGAGACAATCAGGATAAAGGTCAGAGGGGTGGAGCAACTTCACGTGTACACCCAGCCCATAGTCTGTAAGGGAAAGCACAAGCTGTCCACGAGGGCGGAAGAGTCCCGGACCTATCCTGAGGTGGTCCGCCTCCTCCCCTCACCGCCCACAGCACCGCCTCCTGGCTGATCCCCAGGAGCTGTCCCAGCCACATGTGCAGCCTCAAGACCAGGAGGCGGGCAGCCACACCCTACAAAATGGTGATTCCATTCCAAGTTTTCTGAGAAATCTCCATACTTCTTTTCATAATAGTTGTACCAATTGCAGTCCCACCAGCAATGTGTGAGTATACCTTTTCCCCATATCCTCCTCAATATCTATTGTTTTAATCCAATCTGCCAGTATATGTCTTTTGATTGATGAGTTTAGGCTGTTAACATTCAAGGTTATTACTGAGATATTACTTGTATTCTCTGTCATTTTGACTTATTTCTGTCTTCCAATTTGACTTTGCTTCTCCCTTTGTTGCATATTACTTTAGTGTAGATCCCCCCTTTGCTAGTTTTCACTTTTTTTCTCTTCTTCCTCATGGAATATTTTGTTGAGGATGTTCTGCAGTTTAGGCTTTTGAGATCCTCCTACAATGTAGGAGGGCAGTTCGTTTCCTGTACTTTGACAGATATGTACACAGTGCTCTTGCCAGCACCAACAGCAGTGAGTTTTCTGAATGCCTTTTGCTTTTCCACGGTTCTTATACATTAATGACTCATAATAATGGGTTTGTTTTTCATCAAAGAAGGATTAGCAGTGAATTCACTCTCATGGAATTCATTCCATCGCTCAGATGCCATCTATGTGAGCTTCCTTAGGGCATCACCTGGAAGACAATACATTTGTGAAACTGAAGTAAAACCCCATGGAGTGCAGCATGTGCATTAAATCATAAGTCAATGTATTGCACAATCCTTCTGAACTGCCTGGATGTGCAGTTCACAACAAAAGATAGTGACATACCATTAAAAACTCCCTGTGAAGTCATTTTGCTGGTGCCCATAACTTGTTTTTCATTGTTTTAGAGATTTTGGTTCACAAAGGAGAAATGAGAACCATTTTTCTAAAGAAGAAGATTGTCATAGTTTTGGTATACTGGAATCTGTATTAGTGCCCTAGTCATTTTAGAATCTCAAAACCAGGAACTAAACACACAAAGACGAGTTTATTTTATCAAACAATGTACGTGATCTAGATTATCAGGGGAAACTGAGTGGCTGCTACATAATTTGAGTAAGTATAATTAAATTTGGAATACAGATGAGTGGCTGAGATTTTCTAGGTTTGTATAGTAATTCTTTTCAATGAAACCACAAGACTACTAAGGACAACATCCTGTAATAATTAATTATCAGTCACTTCTCAAGGAACAAAAATAAAACCTCCCATCCAGGAGCTGATAGTTGAAAATTCTATAGGAGCTAGTGCTTGAAGAACATAGGTAGGGTCACTCATTTAAAATTCATAAACAGGAAATAATATAAAATGTGCTTTAAATTAATCATTTTAACCATTGTAACCTCTTGCTATATTTGATTTTCCAATAAAAATTACTTCTTCTTTCAAGGCTCACTTCTCCATAAGATATACTTTTTTTAAGTTTCTAGTAACTACTGCTTTTCCTTACTACTTGTTTTTTTTTTCCCAGTCTTAATATTCACCTTTCTGAAACTCAGTGTACTTAACTAGTCTTTGCTTCATCTGTATCTGCCCACACTCTTAAAGATAGTACCTTTTAAAAATCTTTCTGAAATATCATAATTTGAGTATATATTTTGCCTCATATTGAAAATTTAGTTGATATTCCCTGTGATAATAAAATAGTATGTGAATATAAACTAAGTACGTTAGAAATATGACAAATATATACATATATACATATATATATGGTTTCACAAAAAAGTGTCTTGTATTTTTCACAGTTAATAGATCTTAGTTAAAAATAGAAGTGTCATTTTGATATCCTGTTTTTTTTGATTAATTTAATTTTCTTTATCCTCTTTATATGACTTATACTTTGTTTCTTCACTTCTTTTTAAATATTGTTTTAAGTTCTGATTTTATAATATAATAGTTTAATTTGAAGTGCTATTTTAGCAATAAAATAAATACTGAAGCATCAATTAAATAAAAAAAAATTAAAGTGAGCTGAATCATCTTCTTTAATTCTCTCAATATTGTACTTCTTAAAACTTCTTGTTAACTTCCACTGTTTTGAATGGCTTATATTTATCCTCATTTATATATGTTCTTTGGGCCTACCTCACTATCTATGTATCTCTATCTACATCAGCATATCTGGTTGTTTACATATATAAAAATGCAATTGAATTTTGCTTTTATAATTTTATAACTTCCTTACCTTGATTAGTGTCATTCTTGTAGTAATTTGTGTTAGAATATATGGTTCTAGTTAATTTTCTAATGTATAATATTACTTTCTGTGACTATATAACAATTTACATATTATACTTTTTTAGCCTTCATATTATTTATAAATATTTGCTTTCTTTAAAAATAATGATCCCTGTATTATTATTGAATTTTCTGTAAGTAAATACATGCAAAAATGTCATTAGAATTTTAAACAATTACTGGGATTGCTCTGTTTTACAATATTCACATCTATATTTTTACTGGGGGTAGTCCTACCTCATTTTTAAGAACCTGGTGATGCAAAAAACCACAGATATTATCAAAACCTATTATTTAATGCGTTTTTCATTCTAAAGAAACACTTGTCATGAACAATCAAGCTGCCATAACTTTTGTAATTTGAAGAGCAACAACAAATTTAGCATTATTTTTATTTTTTTAACTTAATAATTACACAGGTGATTAACTTTTACCACAGGTCTTGGCAAACACAGCATACATTTCTTTCTTTCTTTTCTTTTCTTTTTTTTTAACCTGAGAGTTCTTACCTTCTCACTTAGAGAAAGCACTTTGTGGCTTCTCTTTGGGAGATCCAATTTGCCAGCATCTCTACTTTTGTTATTTCAAGCTGTTACTAAGGAAAATAAGGGGTACTTGAACACAAACAATGTGATTCCAGGAAAGGGGAGTCAGGTTGAGCCAGAAGAAATAGGATGCCTGGAAAATTGTAGTATAAGGAAGGGCTAAAAGAAATAATTCATTGTATAAGCACGAATTTGAGAGGGATGTAATAATGCCTTCAAAAGTTTTAAGGGTAACTGTGATGAAGGACAATAGACCTGAGGAACCAATAGGACTCTCCAATGACTAGCAGGAATGTGGCATATGCAGCATGAATATGCTGTCAAAGAGATGACTGGCATCCCTGTGGGAGGGGAAAGAAGGCACAATATTTTAGCATGCTATTCAGAACAGCACATAGTCAAATTCATGATTTGTTTCTTTCTGGACTATTCATTTTTGGACATTCATTTTCCATGGGTAACAAACTATGGTAAGTAAATATCAGGAGTGGCAAATAAATGATTGCTTTGAATTTCACAACCTTGGACTGCTTGACTACCCATTCTGGGAATCTTTCCAAGCAAAGATGTAGAAAGACATGCTCATTTGCAGGCAGCAGTTGTTAATGGGGCCGATTCCATGTCTGGCATGGAATCTGTGATATTGATAACTTTCAGTTTAGATGCCTGGTAGCCTTGGATAAAAGTCATATCAGTGTCCCTAAACAGCCTTGCGTTGCCAGCTGCCTGGAGGAGGAAGAATCACTTTCAAGTGGTCAGTCTCCAACCAGGCCAACTCTCCTACAACCTCTCCTTATTTAGCCTGAATTACCCCTCCTCACAATAGATTTCTTTGGTGTGTTTCACTATAAATAAAGCATTTGTGGGCATTTCCCTTTGTTAGGATCAGATGCATCAGATCTCTTCTACCCATCAAGTCCTTGCTTTAAATATATTTACCTATCTTTGTATTATTTTTTAATATTACTTTTCAGACTTTTATTTCCAGCTGGCCCACACCTCTGAGAATTACTTATTCCCTCCCCCATCCAGGCCTCAGGTGATAAGTAAATCCACTGATGAAGGGATACCACTCTATTGCTAACTTATTTTTTTAGGTGGTGATAGGTACAATTTATATTCCTATGAAGTTAAAATACTTTTTCTATATCTTTTAAAAAACATGATCTATAAGACTTGAAAACTTTTCATGTGCTGTATATGTTACAAATACTTTTAATGCTTGGGTTCATCTGTTTTCCAACAATTTTTCCATTTCTTGAGAAGCAATTTTCTACATTTTCCCTCAATAAATACTTCAATAATCTAATCAAATTCATTGTTGTTTCTTTTTAAAGTTGGTAGTGACTATCAGATTTTTGTTTTATTAACATTAATTCTCTTAGGATTGTTCTGCCTTTGCAATCATCTTTCTCATTTACACTCTAATTTAATAAACATGCAATATATATTGGCATAGTGAAATTATTACAGTTGTTAACTAAAAATATATAAAATATATAAAAGTGATGAAGGCCAAAGATGATTCAAGAGTGCTCTTGTTCTAAGTGTGGAGACCTGTGCATGGCACTTTGTAGCCAGGGACAGATTGAAATTAATTCCACTTCACCAATGATAAGTAGGGATTTTTATCCAAGAGCAGGGTGAGAGGTTCAGTGGATTAAAAAAAAAATTACTAAGATTAGGGGTTTTAAAATAAAATGGCTGGGTAGACTTATTGTAAAAGGTAACTTTTATACCTCAAATACAATTTTAGTTTATAAATAATTGGTTGACATTACAAATAAGAATTTAAAAAATAAAATTAGGCTAACATTTGAACTCTTTTGTTCTGAATTGCCATAGAAATAAAATGAAGCATTTCACACAAATTAAGAGAAATATACTCGTAGTCATTGAAAAAATTTGTTTAATCAATTTATCAATCATGCCAGAGACATATTTTGAAAGATATACTCAAATATAACTCCTTAATCTTCATTTGGTACTCAAAGCTTTATTTTATAAATATCAAAATGAACCATAAATTTAACTACTTGGACTAGGAAATATAAATGTCCACATGCTAAAGTAATCTGAAAAAGTAAAATACAGAAAAAATAATAACTTTTAGTTTCCTGATTTCTCAAATTTTAATTAAAATATACATTAATTTCAGTTTCTATAAAAAAAGTTTCACATATTGCCATTTGGATTTTATTTCTACATGCTAATTTAATAAATAATTTATTGTTAATCATTTTTGTATCTCATTGTGTTGGTTTAAAAACAAAATGTGAGTTTGTTTTTAAAGCTTATATAAATCAAAATAATCATCAGTAAATATGAAAACCTTTACATACTAAATTTGAGATTTAGTAGTAACATAATAATTTCTTAAAAACTATTAAACTAATATTACTTTATTGTACTGTTTTTATACCTGTTATTAAAATGTCAAACTGTTTCTGTACTATGAAAAAGTAACCTCATGTCTACAACAAATCATCTGTGTAGTCACAATAGAAAACTCTACAAGTACCTTACAAAACTATAAAAGTAAAAGTGCAAAAATAACTGTAGTTTATTGTGTTTACTAAAATTATTCCAAGTGATTATGGATTTGTAAATTAGAAGAGTCATCCTTCCTTTAAATTTCAACATTCAAATTTAGACAAGAGTAAAATTTGATTCGACAAATTCACTGTGGGTTTTTTTTTTTAAGATTTTAGTCCTGCTGGTAATCATTTATGTGAAATTAGCTAAATTTTAACATATTTTGAGCCTCTTTTGCTCATATATGAAAATCCACACACAGTTTTTCTGCAATTAGGTGATGACTTGTATAGTTCAAGACAGAAACTAAAAATCTTACATGTTTTTTAGTATAATATTTATCACCTAAAACTTTAAATACCTGGAAAATTTATATATCCAATAGATCATTTGAAAATGATTAGCAAGTGAATATGTGAATAATATGTGTCATGGAGAAGAAAGAAAATGATAAAAATAATAAATATATATTCTTGGTTAATTTTAATAAGAACTAGGAAACATAAATATATTTTATAGTTTTGTAAGTAGCACATTTCTATTTTTCTAAAAAACAGAATATGTATGATTTCAAATAGAAAATAAATAATATAGAAAGAAATTTATTATACATTTCATAGGTCAGTAGAGATTATGAAGATAAGTCATTTATTTGTGAATAACTCGATTGTCTAAATCAATCCATTATTTTCTTTTTCAGAGAGAGAGAAAGAGAGAGAGAGAGAGAGAGAGAGAGAGAGAGAGAGAGATTTTAATATTTATTTTTTAGTTTAAGGTGGACACAACATCTTTATTTTATTTTTATGTGGTGCTGAGGATTGAGCCCAGCACCCCGGAATGCCAGGTGAGTGTGCTACCGCTTGAGCCACTTCCCCAGCCCCTCAATCCATTATTAATTGGAATATTTTCAGTTAACAAAATAAACTACAATTATTTGATTAAGTTGCTCTTATTCTCTCAAGAATAATTCCTCAAGAATCAAAACCAGATAAAGAATGCTTTCCTAAACAAGAAAACTTATTTAAAAATTACAGATGCATGCTTAAATATCAAAATGGTCATCCCAGTCTTTTCATTTATGCATAGGGAATTAACATCCCAGAATTCACTATTTAATGAGCATTAATTTAATAAAACTTTTAAGAAATATACTACTATTTACTTAACATAAATAACACATTCTTAGAAATAAGAATTGATATGATAAAATGCATGTGCCATAATTCATGTTAAGCTAAATTGAAAATGTTTGTTCTCATTCATTGCACTTCCTATAGATGGTTAAAAAAATGAACAATTATGTGAAACCAGGATGATTTTGTCTTAAAATCTAAATAAATGTCCCAAAATTAGAATTTAAAAGTTTTTTCTTTGCAACATAGCCAAATAACTAGTAAGCCATTATCTATGATGTATTCTTAGCATTTTTCTCTTGGAACTAAGGTGGCTGTCAAACCCACTCATCACTTCAGTCTTAAAGGGAAGCTTCTTGGTGGGTGCAGGAAGGAAGCTTTACCAACCACTTTTATCATAAAGACAAAGCTTTGTCAAAGCTCCCCAAGAGGTATTTGCCTAATTTTCACATAAGCACTAATTTCCAGGAGGCCAAGAAATTGGGCATTGACATTTTCACCTCCTTATATAGATAGAAAAAGGAGAAGGCTGATGGAAAATTATAGATTCATAATTTGTCCAATAGTGTCTAAACAATTTAAATCAACAAAAAAATGTGTGTTTAAGAAAAAAAGCTTACACATTAATATGTTTTTGGAGAAAATGTAAGATGATTTGTTGATTTTATGTTTCTTGACATTAATGTAAATTATTTGTTATGTATATAAAAATTAGGTTGCGTAGGCCAAGCACTGCTGCTCATACCTGCAATCTCAGGGACTTGGGAGGCTGAGGGAGGAAGATCATGAGCTCAGGCTCAGCGATTTAGCAAGGCCCTAAGTAATGCAATGATATCCTGTCTCTAAGTGGTTAAGGGGCCTTGGGTTCAGTCCATAGTACAAAAACAAACAAACGAACAAATTAGATTGCCTAAATCACGGTAGATATAGGCACAAGTGGAAGCCAGAAATTTATTTTAATACCTGGTACTCTACTTTTTGTGGCATTTATTTAGAGTTCATATGTTATTATCATTTCAGAGTATAGGTTGAAAACTTGATGGGTCAAAAATGTTTCTCTAATCTCCCTGTGGTGATTGAAAATGTGACATTTGGCTTTTTGATGCTGTTTCAAATATGAACTTCACTTCTTTTTGTCTTAGCTCTTGGTATCATCTGCAAAATTTCCATAGACATGAAACACCTTGTCTCTCTATCATTGACAAAGGAATAGACACACATTTTTGCTCGCTTATAGTACTGTATATTTAAATAATCTTTAAAGACACAACCTCAATATGTCACTAATTTTTAAGTTCAGTTGTGTATTCTAATGGAAATAGGCAATATTTTGCTGAGAATGTCTAGGTGAATTTTAACATAAGGTCTTATACACATTCTCTCTTTTCTGTTATACTGCCAGAAATAATTCATGTTTGATCTAGGTGTGAATACCTTCCTAGTTTTAAAGCTTTAACACGTCCCTTCCAAAGTTCACCTGGTGAAACTGAATTGCCAAAATTATGGAATTAAGATGTGTATTATTTGAGAAATGATTAGGCCATAATCATTCATAATCAATCATAATCTGGCCCTTATACAGTAGACTTCATGCAGCATTTAGATAGCTGGCCCTTCCACCTTTTGTCACATGAGAATCAGTAACCAGGTTGCTTCTAGGAAGCAATTTGCAGCCTTCCTCAGAAAATCAAGCCCTCTAGCTCTTAGATACTGGATTTTCCAGCTTCCATAACTGTGAGAAAGTAGATGTGTCCTTTGTTAATTATTTAGACTTGGTTATTTTGTTATAGAAATACAAAAAAGAAATCTTGGGAAAAAATTATTTGTAAACTATTTCCATTGGTAGCAAATCTGTGCTCAGCTTTCTGTCAGTGATTGTATCAAATATTAACGTTCTTTATTGATATTTTCAATAGAAAAAAATTAAGTTTAGCTTTGTTTGCAAAGGATGAGTGAGCCATAGGCAGTGTTTTTACTATACGTATCATTCTTGTGTGTATTCTCAGGCAATGGGTTTTATTTCCATTGTTTTTTCTTTGTGAGAGGGAATCAATACTAAAACATTTAACATCACAGCCCAGAAGTCTCAATGGACATTATCAGGATGCTTTTTGTTCTTTGGTATGTTGACAAAAATGTAAAATAAGTTGTGAATTTAACTAAACAAGTGAAAACAAACGTACATTGTAATTAAGTACATTTTGTGGATCTTATATGCCTTATTTGTAAAATGAGTCAGGAATGATTTTAAAAGTGCCTATTAGCTTCCAAATTCTATAAATCATATAAAATTAAGTATATTGTGTAGTAGAATATTAGTATAGTGCAGTCATAATATGTAGGTGATTTAATATCACATATACTCAGTAGTAATGGATGATTTTCAGAGCAAAGACTACAAATGTTATTTATGCAGGCTTAAAATGCAAAATGGCAATTTGTGCTTTGAATTATTACTTAGGAAAATTATGCTACAATCTAATGGTTTTCACTGACTTTTAATTCCACAATAACTAATTGCAGTATTTTTTTCATTATATATTTGAGCCCATTATAACTTTACAATGTTATAAATAATTTATCTTTTACTCTCACTGATTATTATGGTATATAAATATTCTATAGTATGCATGAAATGTAAGTATAATTTTCATGTTAACATAATTAATCTCATTTTGCATGTTAAGCAACTTATTATATCTTTAAAAATTCAACTAGTATATTTATTTAAATTTATTAGTCCAAATTCATAGACATTAGTTCCTTTTTAATTTGTAGAGGTAGAAATATTTAATGCAATTATGCTGCATACAAATTTGTGTCTAGGAGAGACACATGCTTATAAAAACTTTAAAAAAATTAAATTCCTCAAAATTATTATGTCATTGCTTTAATTAAATCTTGATTTGAACTGGAAATTATGAAGTAATACCATTGTGACAAGGTAAGGTGAAAACAATTTTTATTAAACTATTTATTTATACATGTATAGTTTATACATTGAATGAAGAAAAAGTCTGTTTTGAACTATTCTATCCTATTGAATTTCTAGGAAATGTCCACAGAAACATATCTCCCTGAATTTTACATTAAGAATGGAATTTATGGGGCTGGAGTGTAGCTCAGTAGTAGAATGCATGCCTAACACGGTGAGGCACTGGGCTTGATCCTCAGCACCACATAAAAATAAATAAGTAAAATAAAGGTATTGTGTTCATCTAAAAAAAAATAAATGAACAAAAATGTAATTTATATGTTTGCATTCTAGTATGGCTACATTTAATGCAGCTATTAGATGACTCAACAGAATAATGACATTATTTGTAAACTTTTTGTCTTTGAATAGTGTTGTTTGAAGTGAATATGGCTTATAAATAGTTTTCTAATATTATAATTCATTTAAATGTTTTCATGCATCATTTATTTTCTTATATTTTTTTTGTAGAAGGAAGCATTGAGTTATTCTTTATTTCAGTCCAAATATGTCTTTAATTTGTTTTGAAATTTAGTGACACAAAGCAGAATAAAAAAAAAAAACTATATTATCCAATTGTTCCTAAAATATGTATTTAATACTAGGGCTTAATAGTTAAAATACCTTCAAAATATACTAAGTTTTAGAAAACTAAAAAAGAGCTGGAGTGTAGCATGGTAGAAGAACACAAAGACAAGGACCTGGGTTTGAGTCCTAGCTCTGCAAAAAACATCCAAAAACTTTTATATATTATTAAAATATCTGTTAATAATATAACATTATAAGAGAATAGATGATAAAATTGGTGTTATAAATGTAAAGTATATATACTGAGAACTCAATTTCATAAATTAAGGTAAACATTTGTAGATATTAATGGAAAAAATTTATAAAAATTAATTAATATTTTATGTTCTCTGATGCCAATGCATTTAGTTCATCAAATATATGCAAACAAAATCTATAGCCACCTTAGAGATGTGTCAGTAAATAATTGGCTCATGTTAAAAACTAAGATTACAAGAGATATTTAAACATAATGAAGTACAAGTAACATAGCAATACTTTGTAAAAGTGTACTTTTGTAAAAATACTAAAAATCATCATGTTAAGGAAAATAAATCAAGCTCAGAAGGTTAAGGTATATGTTTGCTCTCATATGTGGACGCTAGAGAGGAAAAAGGAAAACAAAGGTGGGGGTGGACCTCAAGAAAAGTAAAGCGAGATTAATAGAAAAAAGAAATCAAGGGTTGTGAGGTAGGTAGGGAGGAGGCCAATGCTGGGGAGTGGCCAAATTATATTGTTATATTGAGTGCATGCACAGATATTGTAATGACAAATTGAAACAGTATGTACAACTATAATGCACCAATAAAATGTGGAAATTGAAACAAATAAAATATTGTTAAGAAAAAAAGAAGAAAATATATTTATATACTAATGATTAATTGGAAAAGTGAATCAAAATGTGGAAATGACAACCTAGAGATATTGTCTTCATGGTTAACACACATTGTGGTACGAAAATATAAGTAAAAACAACAAAGGAAAAATAATAAGATGGATTAATATGTTGAATTGGAATACAGTAATGATATGTATGTATAACTTCATAAAATTAGATTTAATTGTGTTAACAATGATTTTTTTTTCTTTTAAGTAGAGTTCAGGCATCTCCAAAATATGTTCTTATGTTTCAGGTACAGACAGAAAATCAACAAAATTTATAGCAATCTCTCTTCATATTAGTCATGAGAAAAATAAATCTAGAAATCACAACATAAGGATTACTTTGATAAGAACAGAATAAAATGAACAAAAAAATAACCAAGGAATAACAACAGTAATAACATAAAAGAGATCTTCAAATTATAGCATATCTGAACTTTACAAAATTGAAATTAAAAAGGAAAACTGTTTTATTTTTTGTACACCGAGAAAGACTAAAAGCCTTTAAGAACTAAACATTTACAGATATGCTTGAGTGAATGGGGCTCTGACTCTTACAAAATATAGTTCAGATCATCTTTAAAAAAAACACAGATTAGTATTACAAATATTAGAAATATTGGGAAGCTGATTTAGGCAGTATTGAAACTTATTTTTAAAATTAGAGCATCAAAACAAAATTTATATTTAGGATTGAAAATGGACTAAAACTAGTGACTGAGCAACCTAATAGAATATATTGTGAGCTTCATTCATCAATAGTACTAGACAATTAGACAGTAAGCTGGGCATGGTATTGTAGGCCTATAATCCCAACAACTTGTGAGGCTGAGACAGGAGGATATTGAGTTCAAAGCCAGCCTTAGCAAAAGTAAGACACTAAGCAACTCAGTGAGACCCTGTCCCTATATAAAATACAAAATAGGACTGGGGATGTGACTCAGTGGTCGAGTGCACCTGAGTACCCCCCCCCAAAAAAAAAAAAAGAAAAAGAAAGAAATTAAAATAAAGGAGTTTTAGATAGTAAGTAAAAAACCTGCTTAGTACTGGGCTTTTGACTGGGAACTCTATTCAGCATGAGAACATTGCACTTAAAAATGTGTTGAATGTAGCCAAAATGTTTTATGAGAAAATAAATTTCTTTTTTAATATTGTCTTACACTATTCTCTAGACATTAACACAAATGGTTATGTCAAAAACAAAAAAAAAAAAAGGAGACAAATAAGAGATATACTGAGTAAAAAGTATCAAAGGCAAGAGAAATAATCTGGCAAAAGTCAGGAAATTTTTTTTTAGAAATGTGTATAAGAAAGGTACCTAAGTAAAATTTTTGAAATGAAGTTTAGTTAGTAATATATATGTATATATATGCATGTGTATTTGTGTGTGTGTGTATATATAATGTTTGAATAAAATCAAAATTTATTATTTGCCATTTTTTTTAAAAATAGAATTTATCTTCTAGTTATGAAGTTTAGGAAATTTTATTTTTGTATCATGAAAATAATAAATAAAATTTAAAAAATTTTTAAAAAGCATTTCTTTTTTAAAAATTAAATTCTTGAATATCTGCATAATTATTGTAAAGTCTATCTGGAACAATAAATATTAATACATTTGAACTCAACAAAACAGAAACATGAAAATCTCAAAGAACTCCAGATTGTTTTGAAAACTAAATGAAACCAATGAAAATGTCCTCTGGGATCCGATCACTAATATCATACTCAATGTGATTGCTTAACTAAGCATTAAGTTCCATCAGGACTTCAGAAGAGTCAATTAATCACTTAAAAAATGCTTATACATAGAAATTTAAGTGCAGTTCTGGAAGAAGGTAAGGCTGAACTTGAAAAATGTTTAACTTTTCAGATTATGTCTAAGATCTACAAATCAGACATTTTTTTTTTGCTTGTGTGTTCTTTTTAGATATATATGACAGTAGAGTATATTTTGATATATATGCATGGAGTAGAGCTTACTAAATAGAATCCCATTCTTGTGGTCATACATCATGTGGAGTTTCACTGGTCATGTGTTCATTTCTGAGCACAGGAAAGTTATGTCTGATTCACTCTTGTGTATTACATATTCCCATCTCCCCACCCTTCCCTTCATTCCTCTTTGTCTAATCCAAGGAATTTTTATTTCTTTCTTCCACTCCCTCCCTTGTTGTGGGTTAGCATCAACATTTCAGAGATACTTAAATATACTTTTTAGATCTGTCATACTGTTTTTGGAGACACTTGGAAACTTCGTTGTCCTATTTGTTCAAGGTTGTAAAAGCTAGAAATTTACTTGAGTTGTATGTAAAAAAAAGGTAAAAAAAGATTTATTGATACACATAATTAAAATCACATAACTATGTATTTACAACATAATAAGTTGAATAAAATAAAACAATACATTTTATTGTGCTGATAATAAACCAGTTACATTAAACTTATTTTTCTGCTATAGATGAATAGAAACCTTAAATTTAGTATATATTTGTTATTTTTGAAAATTTAATTAGTTACATTAGTTACAATTTAATTAGTTACATACAATGATCTTAACATATCATACATTAAAATCAGATGGGGTATAATTTCTCATTTTTCTTAGTGTACAGTTTGCAGAATCACATTGGTCATGCAGTCACGTCCTTCCTTTCCCCACTTCCCCTCCCCTCCCCTCACTTCTCTCTGCCCAATCTAATGTGACACACTTTTTTTTCTTTTTCCTCACATCATCATACATGTATTTAGTATATGTATTTAGTATATATATATATATATATATATATATATATATATATATATATATATTATATATTTAATATATGTATGTATATATATTCATACATGTACTTAGTATATATTTTAAGAAAAAATGGTATTGGCAGTAAAAAATTCAAAGAAATATTCTTAAAATAATAGAGGTATACTAGCTCAATCTAATACTCATCACAATTTCTGGAAGGAGCATTTTCTGATGAAAAGTTCAGGACAATAAGTGACCAATCAAATATATTCAGAATCTCCTTGCTGTTTTGAAAAATTTTCCCACCTTTTAGACTGTGTGTCCATACAATGAGATTTAATTTTAATTTTTTGTTCATTCTTTTTAGATATACATGACACTAGACTATATTTTGACATATTACACATACATGGAGTGTAATATTCTAATTAGGATTTCATTCTCGTGGTTTTACATGTTGTGAAGTTTCACTAGTCATATATTAATATATGAACATAGGAATGTTATGTCCAATTCTTTCTACTGTCTTTCCTCTTCCAATATCCCATTTCTTCCCTACATTCCCCTTTGTCTAATCCAATGAACGTCTATTCTACCCCCTCTCCCTTATCATATGTTATCATCCACATATCAGAGATAACATTCGGCTTTTGGTTTATTTGGACTGGCTTATTTCCCTTAGAATAGTATTCTTCAGTTGTTTCTGTTTACCATCAAATGCCATAATTTCATTATTCTTTTTGGCTGAGTAACATTCTATCACACAATGAGATATGAATAACCCTAATAGTAACCATTATCCAAAAGGAATGGTTTATAAAAAGAACTATGAGAAGGCAACAAGACATTTGTGAAATTAATAAGAATTGCCAGGATAGAAAAATTGAAACTATAGAAAATTTTCTAGAGCATATTTTTATAATTTTGAGTATTCATTTATAATATATGCAAAAAATCATAATATAGTGATCAATAATAAAGTGATAAAATAACATGGAGTAATAGACAATGTAGTTGTTATAGTTAGTAAAAGACAATTTAAAATATGGAAGTAAACAATGCATAGGATTGTATACCTCAAAATAGAAGTATAGTATACATTAACAAAACAAAATAAAATTAATATATATTTGGTGGACATAACAACAAACTTGACATAGTAAAAGAAAGGTTCAAAACAACTGATGACTAATCAAAAGAAAATATTCAAATAGAAAATGATGAAAATTTAAACAGAACAAAAATTTGGAAACATGAAACATAATAAAAAAGAGAGATAGCCTACTAGGAATTGGATTTCCTTTGGAAAAGAGAAGAAAGAAAAAAGCAATATTTGGAGAAATAATAATCAAAGGAGTTCCATGTTGATGTTGAAAATTTGATAAGCTCATTATACACCAAAAACAAATTAAATTTTTCTTAGAAACAGCATTAATTTTATGATACTGTTGAAAATTAAAGATAATGAAATCAGAAGCATGTATTAGTGCATGCCCATAATCCCAGTGACTTGGGAGGCTATGGTATGAGAATGGCAAATTGGAGGTCATCCTCATCAATTTAACTATACCTTGTCTCAAAATTTAAAAAAAAATAAAATAAATTAAAAGGGCTGGACGTTAAGCTCAATGGTAAAGTGATCCAGGGCTCAGTCCCTAAAAACACAAAATAAATTAATAAACAAGCAGATAAAAATAATGAGAAAATCAAATAGTGGCTAGAGAAGAATGTAAGAATCATTGACTTTTAACACAAATCATGAAAGACAGGAAAAAATAGGGTGAGAAGGGGCAGAATTTTATGTCAGGAAAAGATAGCTTCAAAAATTAAGGAAAGGTTTCTAGGTGAGCAAAGCCGGGAGACATCATGCCAGTGTTCTTGCATTACAAGAAATATTAAACCATGGTTTTCAAGTAATAGAAAACACCATCAAAAGCCTACCAACAAATACTATACATTCAGGGATAATTTCTATAGTTTGTTACTATAGAAGTTTCTCTGATCTTGCAGAGTACCAAAAGCAACAAGAGTAGTGTAGCATTTCCTTCTGAGTGTGAAGCTGACTTACAATGCTCCTTTGCTGAAACTGCCTATTGCCATTGATGATCATTCTTCACTTCTCTTTGGAGAGCAAGAGGAAGGGAACTCAGTCTGAGTGCTTTGTTTAAAAAAAAAAAGCCTACCAACAAACAAAAGCCCAGGAATAGACAGATTCTCAGCCAAGTTCTACAAGACTTTGAAAGAAAAATTAACTCCAATACTCCTCAAAGTAGTTAATGAAATAGAAAAGAAGCAACCCTTCCAAACTCATTCTCTGAAACTAATATTACCCTAATACCAACACCAGGCAAAGACACATCAAGGAAAAAAAATAAAAATAAAAACTTTAGGGCAATATCGCTGATGAATATACATGCAAAAATTCTCGGTAAATTTCTGGCAAATCACATACAAAAACACATTAAAACGATAGTGAACCATGATCAAGTGGGGTTCATCCCAGGGAGCAGGGTTTGTTCAACATACAGAAATTAATAAATGTAACATCATATTAAAAAGACTTAAAACCAAGAATCATATGATCATCTCAATAGATGCAGAAATAGTATTTGACAAAATACAGCACACTTTTATTTCAAAACATTAGAAAAACTAGGGATAATAGGAACATATCCCAAATCATAAAAGCTATATATGTTAAACCCAGGCCAGAATCACTCTAAATGGAGAAAATTTGAAAGCATTCACTCTAAAAACTGGAACAAATGTCAAGGATGTCCTCTTTCACCACTCCTATTTAACATCATTTTTGAAACTCTAGCCAGAGCAACTAGAAAAAGAAATTAAAGAAATACAAATAGGTAAAGAAGAACTCAAACTGTCACTATTTGATGAGGACACGATTCTACATCTAGAAGATCCAAAAAATTCCACCAGATATCTTTTAGAACTAATAAATGAATTCAGCAAAGTAGCAGGATATTATATATATATATATATATATATATATATATATATATATATATATATATATATATATATATGAATCAATCTAACAAAAGATATGAAAGACCTCTACAATGAAACTACAGGACCCTAAAGAAAGAAATTAAAAAAAAAACCCAGAAGATGGAAAGATCTCCCATGCTCCTGTATAGGCAGAATTAATATTGTCAAAATGGCCATACTACCAAAAGCATTATACAGATTTAATGCAATTCCTATTAAAATCCCAATGACATTCTCCATAGAAATAGAAAGGGCAATTAAGGAAATCATTTGGAAGAATAAGAGACCCAAAATAGACAAAGCAATCCCTAGTAAGGAAAGTGAAGCATGAGACATCACAATACCAGATCATAAACTATACTACAGAGCTATAGTAACAAAAATGGCATGGTATTGGCACCAAAATAGACATTTAGACCAATTTCACAGAAAGAAGACACAGAGACAGACCCACATAAATACACTTATTTCATGCTAAACAAAGGTGCCAAAAACATACATTGGAGAAAAGACAGACTCTTCAACAAATGGTGCTGGCAAAACTGGAAATAAATATGTAGCAAAATGAAATTAAATCTCCATCTCTCACCCTGCAAAAAAAAAAATAAATAAATAAACTCAAAGTGTCTCAAAGGCTCAGGAACTACAACAGAGACACAGCCCTAACAGAAGAAGTAATCCCAAATGTTCACTATGTCAGTCTAGAATCTGACTTCCTTAACAAGAGTCATAAATTGCATGAAGTAATATAAAGGATAAATAAATGGGATGAATTCAAATTAAAAAGCTTCTTCTCAGGAATGGAAACAATTAATAATGTGAGGATAGGGCCTATTGATTGGGAGAAAATCTTTACCACATGTACTTCAGATAAGGGATTAAACTCTAGGATATACAAAGAACTAAAAAATTTTAACAGGAAATAAATAAATAACCCAATTAAGAAATGGGTTAAGGAACTAAGCAGACACTTCACAGAAGAAGAAATACAACTGATCAACAAATATAAGAAAAAGTGTTCAATATCTCTAACAATTAGAGAAATGCTAATGAAAACTATACTAAGATTTCATCTCACTCCAGTCAGAATGGCAATCATCAAGAGTACAGGCAACAACAAATATTAGCAAGGATGTGGGGAAAAAGGTAGATTCATACATTGCCCATGGGATTGAAAATTGGTACAGTCACTATGGAAAGCAGTATGGAGATTTCTTAAAAAACTTGGAATAGAACATCATTTGACCCAACTATTTTACTCCTTGATTTATACCCAAGGGACTTAAAATCATCATACTACAGTGATGCAGCCATGTCAATGTTTACAGCAAACAATTCACAATAGCTAAACTATGGAACCAACCGAGGTGTCCCTCAATAGATGAATGTAGAGAGAAAATGTGATATGTATAGTCAATAGAATATTATTCATCTGTAAAGAATAATGAAATTAAGGCATTTGCCAGTAAATGGATGGAGTTGGACAATATTTTGCTAATCAAAATAAGCCAATTAAAAAAATGCTGAATATTTAATATGCAGATGATAATTCACAATGGAGGAGTGCACTAGAGAAGAATAGAATTGTGTTATATTAGGTAGAGGGAAGTGAAGGGAGGGGAGGTGAACAGATGCAAGGATAAGAAGGATAGTAGAATGAAAGAGACATTTTTTATTTTATGTATTTGTATGACTGCATGATTAATATGATTCTACAACATATACACTCAGATATATGAGGAATTATATCACATCTATGCATGATATATTAAAGTACAGAAATGCACTTTACTGTCATGTATAACTAAATAAAACAAATAAAAAATTAACAAAGAAACATGTTTTTCAAGCTAAAGAACATTGGTTTAATGTGTAAAAGAAATCAATAATGTTGATAAGGATAAATATTAGGGTAAATTTTTTTGAATAAAAAATATTAACTGTTTAAATTTTAAACAATTACAATTTCTTTTATGGCATACATCAGTTTTAGAAGTAAAAATATAAAAACAAAATCAAAATTGTATGATGACTAGAAATAGTAGACTGCACTTTTTCTTATGGTAAGAGAACAAATTTATGATAAATTAATTAGTTACATATGTATTTTTTGTGACTTTTAGTGTATCTGTTAAATGCAATGATACCAAAACTGCCCAAGAAATATTAATAAAATGCCAAAAAATGAATACTCAAGAACCCAATTAATGAAGTAAAATAAATAAAAGATAGAATTGAAAAAAAAATTTAAATAATTATACTGCCCCAAAAAATAAATAAATGAAAACTTACATTGATCATACAAGAATCAAGAAAAACAGATAACAAATAACAATATAATAGTCCATAATAAAAATATATAAGTAATTATATTAAACCTTAAATGAATGAACACTTAAATGAAGTTCAGTTATGATACTGAATTAAACATAAAAGTAACTAAATATATTACACTCACAGAATAAACAAGGTAAGGTTTATACATCTGAAGAAAATATATGAAAGATATTTAACATATGAATCACCTGGCATGGGTTTACAACAATAAGATAATGGAGTGTTTCACATAGTAAGCATTGCAAAAAAGAGATATTTATTATAATCATTAAGTGCTTACTTCAACAAGAAGATGTAATAATTGAATTTTGTTTGGAGAAGAAAGTAACTACTGTAATACCCTTGATCAAAGGATAATTCTCCCAAGTGAGATGTTCATCCTCTTAGACTGAGGGCACAGCTGCAGGAGGGATGCACATGGAGAGGTGAAGGAGGTAGGGGATATCTCCTGATCTAATCAGATCAGTGGAATCCACCTGATGGTCAATGAGATGACATATATTATAGCTTCATACAAAATAATAGAATTTTGTGTGTACTTAATAATAACTTTTAATAACAGTGGAATGAAATTTGCTGCATTGAATACATAAATTAGAAAAAAATGAAATTTAAAAAAATCAATGATCTAAGCTTCTAACTAGAGTATTAGGCAAAAGAACAGAAATTTAAACCCAAAATATAAGAAAAGAGAGAAAAGAATAACAGCAATATTTTTTTTTAAAAATGATATAGCATTGAAATAGAAAACATCTTCAATAGAGAATATCACTAATGCAAAATTTCAAGTGTAGAATTATTACTATAATGACAAAACTTTCCAGAACTGACTGAGAAAAAGAGAGAACATAAATTATCATTATCATGAATAAAATAGAAAATTCAGTATAGATATTAAAGTCAATTAAAAAAGATTAAGTGATAATATAATAAATTTCTCCCAAAACTTGAAAACTTAAATGAAATGTACCAATTAGTTGAAAATCACAATTTAAAAAAAAATCTAAAAACATTCATACATACAAATAAAATTGAAATTTTTATTAAAGACTTTGCACTGTAAGTCAGAAAATGTCATTCATAGTTATTTCTATAATAATATTTATTAGTCCTAAAATCCCAAATTGACTCTTAATTCAAAAATGGAGATACTGAATTTCTGTGCTACTTTCATTATTGCTGTTGAAAAATGAGCATTCAGTGACACTTGTTTCTGTGAAATCAATCTTACTTTGATTTTTGGTTTTCTATTAGTGTTGTGATTGTTGTTTTGTACTTTCTCTGAATTCACTTGCATTAAAATGGGAATGATACAGAAAAGGTTAGCATGGCTCTGCACAAAGGTGTTATAAAATTTTGTGAAGATTACTAGATTTTCCTTAAATTCTCAATTATTATTATTATTTTTTTACAGATATTTTCTTTCTACTTGTTTTCATTTTTAAAAATCATGTCAGGGATGTTGCTGTGGCTCAGTAGTAGAGTACTTGTGTTAGGTAAAGGATTTGATTCTCAGTACCACATATGAAAAAAATAAATAAAATAAAATTTCTATAACAACTAAAAATATTTTTATTGCGAAATTTTTTATGGTTTCCATTTTTTCGCTAAAATTTTGTAGATTGACTTATACTTCATACTTTGTAGTAGGTCTGATTGTTTCATAGTATGTCTGATAATTTTAATAGCTAAAATTATTAATTATTTTCTATTGTTTATTGCTTCCTATTCATGTTTTCCTGTGATATTATTGTTCTCATAATCTTTTACTGGATGCTAGGCATTATGGATTAGAGTTGTTTTTAGAAAAAAAAACAAAAAACTATAGATTCTTTATATCTTTCTTCAGTGAACAATTTAATTCTCTCAGGTGTTTTTAAATCACTAAAAATATAAATCATATTAATCTAGATTCATAATGTAATATCATTTCTATGATTCAGAACCACGTGAGATATGTTTTAATTCTTTCCTATGGTATGTTCCAAAGTATAGACATTACAGCCATGGATCATTGAGTAGGTGGTTCTTTTAGATTTCCATACCCTGCAGCTCCTGAACTTCCACTTTTGTTCCCTTATTATTTTGGCCTCTCATTTACTTCTTCTGGACTGTGAAATGTACCAAGAGCCAAAATGGTTCCAAGGGGTAGGATCATGTCTCTGCTTTTAGGTTTTCTCACTCATCATTGCCTGGTGATTTCAAAGTTCTTCGATTGTAGCACCTCCAAAACAAAACAATTCCCTTCTTCACACTTTTCCCTCTATGCTTCAACATTTGGGGAGCCGTCCGATTATGGACCTATTCTATACAAGCATTTAACTAGGGATACTCACTAAATGCCCACACTTCTGTACAAAAAAACAAACAAACCCTCAAAATTTAAAAGAAAATTCTGTGGAATCTGTTTTAACAAAACACTTTTTCACAATGCTTTCTTTGACTTTGAAGAATCATTCTCACTGATTTTTTCTTATTTTTCAATTGTGCATGAATGCAAATGTCTCTATGCTGTCTTCGGAAACACTACTTTAATAAGTTTTCATTGTACACACGAGAAAAAGTAGAAATTATAGTTGAATATCATCTGGAAGAATTCTCAAATTTCAATGCCTAATCTATAAAATGGAAAGAGTAGTAACTAACTAATACATAAGTTAGAGGATCATCACTTTTATATACATAAGCATACTAAGAACTACAGTTAGCATATTACTAATAAAATAAATATTAGCATTATTGTTATTGTTCTCTGCTTTCTTCTTTTTCCATCTTACTATTTATTCTACATATTGTAAAATTGAATGTACAGGTTATTTCTTATGTGAGAGAATGATTTATTTCCAAGGTAAAATTACTTCTTTTGTACCTAAAAGGAACACATTTTAATTTAAAACATATTAATAGCAAAGTCACCTTATATGTTTATAGGTTATGAAGCAAAGCTAAAGAGACTTTTATGGTAAAATTCATGCCGTATTTTAACTTGCCATAGTCTTCTTCAGAATATTCACCAGTATCATTTTTAAATGTGTGATTTAGCTCTACCCTGACACTTATAAGCACAGCTAGACATGCAATTTTCTGTCTCAGCATTTATAGTATGATTGTCTCCATTTTTCAGAATGCAGGCATAATAGCAATCTTTTGAATTTTTCATGTTTTTCTTCCCTGGCCACTTTATACCGGAATATCCTAATAAATGTCTATTGAAAGAGTCGATGAGTGAATGAATGAAGCTTTAGGAGAGAAAAAAACCAAAATGAATAATCAGGATGACACTGCAGTCACTAGCTAGAATTGTGTCTTATATATCTTAAAGAGACTTTGAAAAATTTCTCATCCAGACTTCTTCCAACTTTAATCTTTTGTACTTAAAAAAAACTGAAGTCTAGGATCTAGGATTTTAATTTATTTAAAAATTACTAATTGAGATTCTATTACAATATCCCCAAAGATTTGTTGTTAAGTGCTTCTCTAATTAAATGTGAAGAATTTTTTTCTTCGCTTGAGGAGGGACTGGGAAATTGCAAATGAGAAGCTACTTTGTAACCTAACAAGACCTGTTTTTTTGTTGTTGTTGTTTGTTTGCTTGTTTGTTCATTATTGGTACAAATTGGCCACTGTCTTCAGACTCCACTCTTTCTGGTAGTTATCAGAAACAGCAGGAAGCAATTAGCTGATATTTTCCCTATTTTACCTGAAGATCCCTTTAGTCAAACTTAAATGCTCATTCTATAAAAGTTTCTGTTTCTCAATTTTCCTAGTGCTAGTATTCTGAATTGTTTTGCTACTAGACAACAACAATTGTCAATTTACCTTCCTCTAGAAACATTTTCTTTATTTCTTCATAGCCTTCATTTAAGTTATATGCTCCGTTTTTTTTTCCACTTCTACCCACTGAATGTCACAGGATCAAAGTCAAATATTTCATGTTCTTTTTATTGTTGTTATTGTTGTTGTTGTTTTGTTAGTTTGTTTCTTAACAGCAACATTTTAATTTGAATGATTTCAGAATTGTCAGTAGGCGCATAAGAGACTATGTGTGTGTGTGTGTGTGTGTACATATATATATATATAGTATTTTTTTAATTGGAGTTTCAGACAAGTTTGTTATAATTATATATATATATATATATATATATATATATATATATATATATATATAGTATTTTTTTTCCCTCACACACCTGTAAAGATAAAATGGGAAATTTGCTATCTCACTTCATGTGAAGAATTCAGCAGTTCTAGCTGGAACCATTTGAGACCTGCCTAGCCACCAATACCAAATAAATGTGAGCCCAAACAAAATCAGTAGAACCACATCCCTGATCCAAAGTTATCTGACAACCTCAAGAAGAACTGAGCTAGAAGGAGAAAAGAACGCATCTGATCTACTAGCTGACAAGAAATCTTTAGGCATTATTTTAAATTTCTAATATTTAGAATGATTTGTCACACAGGAATAGGTAACTAATTCATCCTTTAAATTATAATATTTTGAAAGGATTTTCTTCTTTAAAAAAATCCCTGAATTTTAAGGCTAAAACCTGAGGTAAACAAAAACAAGGAGAAAATAGGCCGTTAATAAATATTTAGTAGGTGAATGTGTTGAACAAATCAGTGGACTCAAAAGGGTTTAGGGCAAAGAATGAAAGCATAAATTAGTATTCATTACCTGATAAAATAAATTAAAAAATTCACTAGCTTTGTTACTGTTAAAAGTCATTTGATAAAATGCAAATCCAAACAAAGTTTAAAGTTTTTAATAAAATATTAATAAATATATTATTTTTCAATTTAGTAATATTATACTTAACATGTGGACATATGTCTTTCAAGGTTTTTTGTAGGCATTTAAACTGTTTCAGTAAAAGCATAGTTTTTATGAAGTTATAAATGTAAGAAAATCAAATGGGGACAGAAGCAAGGTGCAGAGGCAAGTGGCAGAAGAGCAGAATGGCAGAATGATAGAAAGGCAGAAAAGCCCTTGTTCAAGCTGTCAGCCTTATTTATATCAATAGGTTACATTAGGTTCGTGGCATCAGCAGTACCTTATTGTTCACTGTGTCATTAGTCAGGTTACAGAGTTAGCAACATTATGCAGCTTCTTTATCAGTCACATACTATAGTTGGAATGTGAAATGTGAGGAGCTTTGTGGAGCTCTCAAAAAAGACCATGTTTGAAGTTGCTGTCATGTGGACAGGTTCAGGCTCAGAAGAGCTTGGTGAAACACTGTGGTTTTCTAACTGGAGACTTCCTTTATTCCCAGGAACTGAGGACCTGAGATCAAAATTGAGACTGTTAAGACTCTAGCCCAGAGCCTCCTCATGCAGTGCATTGCCACAGCAGCTAGGCTTTGCACATGTATTAGTCATCTTACTAGTTTTGGGGAGAAATTGCAAAATATTACAAGTGTATAAAACATGGCGACTGTTACCCACCAGGAGTTTGCTCACCAGAGGAACACTGTCCTATAGTGTCTGAAGGAATCCTTACATATAAACACTAGAAATTATTTTATAGGAAATTAAGCAAATATGAATCTGAGCTATGATTTTGAAAAAAAAATATAATTCCCAAGTATAGTAGTGATGTAAGAGACTAATATATATTTTGTGACAGGCTTACCTTCAATACCTAAGATTCTGCCTGACAAAGTAAATACTTGATACTTTTTTAACTTAAACTATAAATTAGTTGTAGGAAATGAAAAAAAGAAAGAAAGAAAAGAAAAGAAAAATAACAAAGTTCTTACTTTTGTTCCTTTCTAGGAGATGCCTGAATATATAGAGTTATTTAAACTGAGTGTTTTCAAGTATTTGTGGGACCATTTGAGACCTGCCTGGCCACCAACATCAAATAAAAGTGAGTCCAGACAAAATCAGCATTTTCACACACCATTGTTAAGCAGCTTCTTAATTTTTTCAAATTTCAAACTTTGCTTTCTGAGACAACCTGAAAAATGTCCTCTGTGGTCTTCCTGACTCACCAATATCTGTCTTCTTATGGATGCACATGTGCACAAACAATACTGATATATCAGGTACATTGGTAAGTTTCTAGGATGACATAGAATAAAACATAAAGGCAAAAATGTAAGCCCAATGTATAATATATTTTATTGACTCAAGAAAGACACTTTAAGAATGTCAAATACATTCTACAATTGTCTATCTTTTAAAGGGACTTACACAGAATGCATTAGTTATTATTTACTATATAGGTCTAATAATAGTCTCAGTTGAATTTTCAATTTCATGATCATTTTGAAAATTTCCATAGTTGTAATTGGAAAGCCATAATTTCTATTTCTTATAATTATCTATATAATTTAACACAATATTTAAAATACTTAAACTTTCATAAAAATTAAAATAGATTTACTAATGCATACAGTACGCATTTTTTGATTAAGGTTGTAGTGGAATGTTTCCCAAGAAAGGATTAAACTGTCCTTAGATTATTATTAATACACACATGCTGAGCAAAGCTACTGACTGGAATTTGATGAGCATTATGCATCTAATTTTGAACAAGCCAACTCAAATTCCACCACAATTAATCCTTTTAAGTTACCCTGCAGAATGTTTTATTCATGAAGTCATACAGCATAGTATTAGCTCACAATAATTTACAGAATATTTATAAGAATCTGGAAAATTTACAAAAATTATAAAGTACGTGCAAATTTTGTTTCTGCATGCAAAATAATAATAAGATTATCAGTAAAGCAAACTGTGAAAGCCAAATGCTGTATTTGTTTCTTAAAAAACAAATGATTATCATTCATCAAAAAATAACTTCAGAACACTCTTTAATTGATTGATGAGATTCATTTATAAACAGGATATCACTATCTTTATAATGTTTCCATCTACCAGGCAAGTTTGGCTTATGTAATGCAGATCACCTTGAAAAGTGACACTGGATGTTCAACTGGCCAGAATTATCTATTACAGCAAAATTCTTCTTTTCACTAACACTTATTAAGAGCTTATTTACATGAGGCCTTTTGTTCTTGGTGTTACAAAAACACTTAATGCAATTAATAGAAAGTTATATTGGTTGTTGCCTTCCTCTACACAGCCATAGAGGATAATTAATATTTTAGTAAGACTGGGCTAAGCCGTAAAGCAAAGGATAAAAGCATTTTTATCTCTGTTTTCCTTCTTATAAAATAATATATGCTTATTAGTGAAGAAGACACAGGAAGTGCACAAATGTATAAAGAATAAAATCAACTATAATTCTGTCACCCAGCAGCAGCTGTAGTTAATGTATTTTCATGATTTTTTTTTCTGTCTATGCTTAAATTTGAGATACCAGTAAATATTGTATCATAAACATAACGTATTAATTGATATTCATAATAATACTTAATGTTTGAAGTTTTTCTTGAAGTGGATATATAGCATAAAATGCATGAAACTGTGAACATGAAAGTTATATTTATTCTGTGAAGCCAGTTTTAAGGGTACGGCTTCTGGCTCTCTCTATTAGCTGTTTGAGAACTTGGATTAACAGCTCTATCTCTCTTTATCTCTGTTTTCTTTTCTATAAAATGGGAGTGAAATAATTTCTATTTCATGGATTGTTAGAAAGATGAATCTTGCCATACTGTGTAAAACTCTTGAAACAAATGCCATTACATCAGAAGATTTAAGTATTTTTTGGGGGGTGGGGGGACCTAACATGCTTCTAATGGCTTTCTAGAAATAGTGGACATTCCCTTCAGAAGTAAGCACATCAGTATTGATGTTGTCCACACACACACACACACAGTATTGAGTGTGTTCATATGTGTGGGTATACTAAGTTAAAATGTTGAAATTCAAAAATGCCTTAATTATAATTTTATTGATGTCATAAAAATGTCCTGAAAAGAGAAAGAAACTGGAAAAGATAACTGAACATGAGATTGCTGTGGTGGAATGACCTCACTAAAACTCATGTTGAAATTTTATCCCTACTCTGAGCTCACTGTGAGATATTAAGAACACAGAACAATCTGGCTATAGTACTTGCAAGTAGGACCTTTGGGAGGTAATTAAGATTAAATTATCTTTCTTCTAGTAAAAGAGGGGAAAGAAAGAAGAAATACTGGGGAATGAATTGGAGCAAATTACATTCCATGCTTGTATAATTCTCTCTCTCTCTTTTCTCTCTCTCTCTCTCTCTCTCTCTCTCTCTCTCTCTATATATATATATATATATATATATATATATATATACACACACACACAAACACACACACATATACATATATATGTAGGTACATGTTCTCAAACTTTTTAAAATTTTATCTCTGTATTTAGCTAAAACTTGGAGATTAATAATGGTAAAGAGTTCTAGAATGAATGACTATTTTTAGGCAAACTGGATATCACTATGAAATTATTTTTCTGCTTTAGTCATAAAGTGCAATCAAATTTTGTATATACCTTGATCTGTGCATATTGCCTTCAACAAATTATAGTAGAGAAATATAATAATAGTACACAAATGTTATTTCTAAAGGATAAAATGATTACTAGACTATATTCAGATTGAGATCTTCTTTTGAAGAAAGAAACCACTAATAGAGGAGAGATAATTGCCATCTATTTATTTGATAAAGTATACATATATAATGTATCCAAAGATCTTTTTCAAATCAGATACAAAAAAGAAGGAAAACCTTATGAAATTGATTAAAATAAACTTAAAACAATGCTTTATAGAAGAGGATTCCAAAACAGTTAATAGAAATATGAGAAGTTTCTTATTATTCTCAAGATGAAAAGCAAATTAAACCTTCAATGTGATACCTATCCTAATCCACAACTCAGAGTGTCAATGATGAAATAAAGGCAAATGGTAGTACTAATTACTTCAAAGAATGTTAAGTATATAAATGAGTATATAATAAAAGTAGAATTTTTAATATCTACTATTACACACATAAATACTTTTGTATCACTAATTTAATTCCTATGGGTATATCAAGAGAAATATCTAATATAACATATCCATATATTCAGGAAAAGACACATTAAATATGTTCATAGAACTGTTCTTTATACAATCATATGAGTGAAACAAGGCACTGGTACATAGTCACATGGAATATGAAAACTTAAGATTATATTTCAAATTTTAAGAAAGCCTAACATAAAAAATAGATGACTGAACTATGTTCACTAATGTAAATTGCAAGAGAAAAATCTATTTCAAAATAAATAAATGGTACACTAACTATTGGGCCTATGCAGAAATTGAATGAATTATTTCATAGATTAATAAATCCACAAACTGAAAATGTATTGAAATTGAATCAATCTTCACTTTTTAGAATTAGTTATCTAATCATTCAGTCTGTTTTGTTTTGTTTTGGATTAAAAATTACTGAGAATTTGTTTGTGCTAGGTTAGCTTGTATTACGATAACAAAATACTAAACAAGTTCCACTTATGAAGAACAGAGATTTATTTAGATCACAGTTCTGGAGGTTCAAAATTCAAATGAAATAACACTAGCTCTGTGGCATGGACTGCCCTGTGATTGGAACACCTCATGGAAATAGCAATGGCAGGAATGCATAAAGAGACATTTGGAACACTGAGCAGAGACAGGGGCATGGGGTCAGACTTAGGCACTTAAAGCAAGGCATTGTCATGGAACCTACCCCAGGACACAGTACTCTCCATGAATGCATGCCTCCAATGAATCAAGGACCTCCCAAAGAGCTTTGAAGTGTTTTGCACCTTCCAATATTACCATCTTTGGGACATGGACTTCTATAGGGACACAATTAAATCATGCTTAATCAGAACTAGGCTGTATATTTTCCTAGGAGTATCTTATAGATTAAAATTTCTATTTGGATATAAATTAAATTATATCTATGTATGTGTATGTGTGTGTGTGTATGTATATGTATATATAATTTTTGAGTCAAGAATTGATGGTCATGTTGACAAATTGTGGGGTCTTGCACTAGAGGAGAGAGATTGGGCTCAAATTTTAATAGGGCACAAGACAGTAGGAACTTAAAGGCAAGAAGTGTTATGGAGATCAGTAGATAGAAAATTATTAAGAGAAAAAGGCAGGGATAAGAATAACCCAACCTGAAAAGATTTTTGCTGAAAACTGACCAGGTGATCACCAGACAGGGATGGTGGAGGATGAGGCATCTGATCAGAATTTGTGGATTATTAAGATATCGAGGAATGAGTGTTTCTGGTTGAAATGACTTAAAAGAATTCTTTGGCTGAATTTGAATTTTAAGAAAATATACAGATGGTCCTAGAAGAAAGTTTAGAAACCTGACTATAGTCTGGCCAAACAATCAATCTTTAGCAATTATAAACTAAAGTAGGTATACCTGAGTGTTAAAATCATGTACTGTGTATTTAGTCTCCCGAGGTTTGAAAACTTCTCCATAAGTTACTGACTTAATGACTTGGATAATGTTTTCAAATTGTTCCCGATTCCTCAACTATAGAATAACATTATATGTAATGTATAAAGTTTTTCTAAGTATTCATTTTTTTTTCTTTCTTTTTGGGGAGGTGGAACTGGGGATTGAACCCAGGAGTGCTTTACCACTGAGCTACATTCCCAGCCCCATTCTTTTCTTAAATTTTGTAATAGGATCTTACTAAATTGTTTAGGTTCTTCCTATGTTGCTGAGGCTAACCTTGAACTTGCAATCCTCCTTTCTCAGCTGTGTGGTATCACAGCTGTATGTTACCACACCCTGGCTCAGCAGACTTTTAGGTGTAACAGTAGAGTAATTCCTAGATACTTTGAATACATCATTGGTTGACATAACTAGTTTTATTTATATTATTTGTATTATTCAGGACAATGGTTAAATATACAAATAAACACTTAGGGATGATTGCATATATATTCATCATGGAAAGCAAGTACATGTAAGTCACTCTGGTTAAGATAGATGTTAGACACAGATAGGCTCATTTGTATGTAAAAACTGGAACAAATTTGTGAAGGATGAATTTATTTTTATATAAAGTTTAGTGATGGCCCTTTTCATTTAAGTATATTAGCTTTAAATAAAATTATACAACTTGTTTTTCTGACAAATTTCTGCATTTTGGATATCCCACTGCCTTCACTGAACCATATTGTTAGGTGCTTCCAAGTTATGTAATACTCAGTCAACAACCTTTATCTCTTCACATTCAGAAGTTATTCAGCTACGTTTCTCATTTCATGGGTCAGTTACTTTCTTTGTTCTCATCCATGAAGGATAAACCCAACCTTTCTTATTGAATTGCAGGCAGGTAGTGTGAGCCTTAACTCTATTATGGATCTTGGCTTGTCACAGATGAGTAGCTTCTCTTTGATACAACTTGAGCAATCTATCTAATATGTGGGGAAATGCCATCTCTGTGGAAGCAGCAGCACAATTCAGACCAAAGAGATACTACTCTTATTTAAAATGAATGGTGCCTATGGGTGGGTGACAAATCCCCAGTCAGTTTAAAGCTGCTAGTCAACTGTCTGTTGAAGGGCAGACAACTGAAAAAATTCATGGAGATTGTGCAATTGTATCTTGAGTAATTTCTTTTAGAGAAAGTTAAACTACTAAATGTGAATAATAGAAGCTGCAAAACTTAACTTTTGTTTACTTTTGTAAGTGAAGTTTAAAAAATGACTTTTTATCATTTTCTAAGAGTGTAAAAAATTGGATTTTTGTAATCAGGCTCATAAAAATTTTTGGAAATGGCTGAGGTAGAAAATAACCTTCTTTGTCTCTGTATCTCTCTCTCTCTCTCTCTCTCTCTCTCCCTCTCTCTCTTTTTCTCTCTCTTCTTTTAGGTAAAAGTCCTATGCTGTTTTCCTAACATTGTCATATAATCAAATTGCATAGGTCTTTCCAATGGGATGAAATTGTAAATACTGTGTCAGATGTATTCATTGAGATTTGTATGATAATTTATTTTTGAGTAATACTTCATAAAGATAATGATTAGTTTTTTGTTTAATAGTCATTTTAAAAGTAGTTTTGATTTCCAGCATTTAAAAATCATGATGCACATATGGATTTATTTTATTAACAAATTTATTTATCTCAAGATGAGTAAGCAATAACTTGTGTAAAGTACAGCTTTCACTGGGTTTTTTTAGACAGAAGTGGAACTGTAAAGAATAAATATGTATAAACTTTCCTCAGACTTAAGGGCTGCTTCAACTTTTAAAATGCAGGAAATTATGTATTAAGACACAGCTCTGTACTGATGACATTTTATGCAACCTAAAAGAAGTAAATAAATTTCTCATAAATATATATACCTTGTATTTTTATTTTAAAAATTGCTTAAATTAATTTTTTGGTAAAATAAGATAAATGACATTATCCAAAAATTCAAAATAAAAACACGCCATTGTATATGAAGTACATACATAATTACAATTTTAAGTATAGCAACATTTTATATAATGAACATTGATGCAGCCACATCAATATTTATAGAAGCTCAATTCACAATTGCCAAGCTATGGAACTAGCCTAGATGTGCTTCAACAGATGAATGAACACATAAAATGTGGTATATACACACAATAAAATATTATTCAACCTTAAAGAATAATGAAATTATGGCATTTGCCAGTAAAGGAATGGAACTGGAGAATATCATGCTAAATGTAATAAGCCAGTCCTCCAAAAAGCCAAAGGACAAATATGTTCTGATATGTGGATTTTAACACACAACAAGGTGTGGGAGTGGATATAGAATAGAAGTTCATTGGATTAGACAAAGGGAAATGAAGTGAATAGGAATGGAAAAGACAGTAAAATGATTTGACTTTCCTATGCTCACACATGAATACATGAACAGTGTAACTCCACATTATGTTCAACAACAAGAATGTGGGATCAGAATTGTAATGGGTTGCACTCCATGTATGTATAATATGTCAAAATACACCCTACAGTCATTTATATCTAAAAATAACAAATGAAAGTATATTAAATTCTCTATTTTATAAAATTTCATGACATACACAACTTGAAAGTGGTTAGAGAGTTTTACAGATAATAAGTATCTGCATTTAGATATTTGTTCTGATTATTTATCTATTACATCTTATATGATATAATGACATTATTTTAGGAATTAAAAAGGGGATTCTATAATACCTATAGTTTTATGCCTTGGTAAATTCAGGGATGAAATTTCATATTATTTTGGTATATATAACCAATTATTTAAATGTGGTGTTTTAAAATAAATATTTGCCTTTTTGGTTTTCTTTATGGATAACCAGTGAACTATCTTCATAAACTACATCCAAAACTAGCATTTAAGAACTCATGAACATCATAGAACAGTAGTACATGCCTGTAATCCTAGTAATTCTGGAGTCTTAAGTGGGAGAATTGCATGTTCAATGCCAGCCTCAGCAATTTAATGAGACCCTAAGCAACTTAATGAGATCCTGTCTCAATATAAAAAATGTAAAGGGCTGGAGATGAGACTCAGTGGTTAAGTACCCAAGGATTCAATCCCTAGCATTAAAAAGAAGAAAAAAATAACTCATGAAGTAATGTGTGTCTATGTTTGTGTAGTATATATAAATATGAATATATACATATATGTGTGTAAATATAATTTTATATGGCAAATATTTGTCCACCATATAAAAATATATTACATGATATTTATATGCTTTCCATCTTGGAGGAAAAATCTTAATGTGATGATAAAAAGAAGTTGAGTTTTTATTTTTTTGTTTTCCTTATTTCAATCTCCAAAATATTTTATTGTATATTAAATACTATAGTAAATCTTATAATACTTAAGTTTCTTTTTTGTTGTTGTTGTTGTTCTAAAATAAACATACCTAGCAACTTGACCTTTTTCTGAATACAGGGGTTGTTACATATTTTTTCTGGTTACTTCACATATTTTTCACCTCTAATAGTGTTTATGTGTACTTTTCTCCCTATTTTCTATATTGACGTACATAATGGAATTTGCTTTCCTTTATTGTCCTTTCTTCCTTCCTTCTTTCCTTCCTTCCTTCCATCTTTCCTTCCTTCCTTCCTTCTTATTTCTGCTTTATTCCTTTTTTATTTTAATTCCAGAGAGTATTCAATATCAAATTAATGTTCAAGGACCATAAAAATCCAAAATGCTTTTAATTAAGAGGCTTGGCTGACCATTATACACCCCCTCTAACAGGTATTGGATAACCTAAACTGAGAAATGAGATTGATTTGCTCCTGACTGTGTTAGTCAGGGTTTTCCAAAGAACAGAACACATACATTTGTGCAAATAATTTAGGAAGAGGCTAACCAGTTTGTACAAACTGAGAAGTCTTTTGACCTGCCAAGGGTCTTGGAAAAACAAGAAAGTATATCTTGTAATTCAGTTGAAGGTCCAAGGCCTGGGTGTTAAGGTCAGGATTTGATGCTAGAAGTTCTGGTCTGATTGTGAAGGCCTGAGAACTGGTGAAGGTTGAGCTGATATCTCAGCTCAATAATTCACTCTTTATCTTCCTTTTGTTGCATCATATCTTCAACATTTTGGATAACCAGCCCACTCACATTGGAGAGGGTGATATGCATATTCAGTTTGTGAACTCAAATGCTAATCTCTTCTGGAAGCACTCTCAGAAGTAATATTTACAAGTATCTGGGCATCCCTGAAGCCTGACAAATTGACACACAAAATTAGCCAACACAAGGACATTTTTTAAAACATTTAATAATTTATTGGATCCATTTGAAGTATTTTTAAAAAATTTGTTCTAATTAGTTTTACATGAGAGTAGAATGCACTGTGACACATCATACATAAAAGGAGTATAACTTCCCATTCTCTGGTTGTGCATGATGTAGAATCACACCAGTCATGTAGTCACATATGTACATAGAGTAGTAATGTCTGATTCATTCTACTATACTTCCTACCCCTCACCCTCTCTTCTCCTTTCACTCCTCTAACTAAAGTAACTCTGTTCTTTCCTGTCCACACCCCCTTATTGTGAGTTAGCATCTGCATTTCAAAGAAAATACTTGGACTTTTGTTTTGGGGGATGGGTTTATTTTGCTTAGGGTGATGTTCTCCAGCTCCATCCACTTAAGGGCAAATGCCATAATTCATTCTTCTTTAAGGCTGAGTAATATTTCATTGTGTATATATGCCACATTTTCTTTATCTATTCATCTGCTGAAGGACACCTAAGTTGGTTCTATAGTTTATCTTTTGCGAATTAAGTTTCTATAATCATTGATGTGGCTGCATCACTGTAGTATGCTGATTTTTAAGTCCTTTGCCAGTTTTTGATGTTTATCTTTAAAGCTCTCGGACCAATATTTCTTTGGAAGAAGTTGCTCAGAGAGGATACAGATGTGATACCTCTCCTTTCATCAAGATACATGTATACCTATATTTGGTCCACCATGTCTCTATAACACTGAGCTAAAATTCATTAAACTAGGAACAACTGGAAACACGAACTGGAAAATGGAAAATAAAAATCATTGGTGTTTGAGAAACAATAATTTAAGAAAAATTAATATCAAGTGGGAAAAATTATATACATTTTAATTCTTCCTTCTAACCATCTTTATAACTATGTGCCAACTGTTTTCACAAGGCTTCTTGCTGACCATGAAATGAAATCTCTTTATTGCTTTTTTCTTGTAGACTTCATTTTTTTTATATATTTGTAGTATGTATTTCCTTAATTTTACTTTTTAACTTTGATGTTCCTTAAGTTCTTAATTTGAATACTTTGCCCAACATTTTTCAGGTTTTCTGATTTTTTTAATATATGACAAAATTATGTAATTTTTCCTGAATTCTACTTTCACAACTTAATCGTATTTTTAATTCATATGCATTTTAATTTTATTCTGTTTTAATGAATTTTGTATTTTAGTTATAATTTCCCCTTTAACTCATTAATTCATTAGCAATGTAATTTTGATTTCCAAAGCACATAATTATTTATTCCTTCATTATTGATTTTTTTAAGAAAATTATGCATTTTGTTGTGATTTCTTTTATATTTGGTGATTTTCATTTTATGACTTATTACATGGAACAACAATATATGATTGGGAAAAATTATATTCCATATTATAGTAGTTTTATTACTTTTCTAGCAAATCCCTCCCTTATTGGAGCAGTGGCTTAAAAAACACATACATTATTTAACAATTTTTGAGGTCAGAAATATAAAAATCAGTTTCACTGGGATAATGTCAAAATATTAAGGTACAGAACTCTAGAGGTTGAAGGTAATTTTTTTTTTCTTTTATTTTCTGGTTTCTAGAGACTACTATGTTCCTTGGCTCACAGCCCCTTTTAATTTCCAGTGCAGTTCCTTATAATCTTCACCTCCCTCTGACTCTCTGACCTATGTTTCTGTCATACCACTTCCTTTTTAGACTAATTCCCACCTTTCTTTCTTCCTTAAAATTACTCTTATGATTGTATTGAGTTGACTTTATAATTAAGGATAATCTCCACTTTGCAAGATCCTTAATTTAATCACATCTGCAGAATTCCTTTTGCTATATAAGGTTATACATTCAGTTTCTGGGTATTTGGAATGGTATTATTCCTACCACATATGCCTTCTTTAACTCTTGATAGAAATATTCTATACTGGGGCAAGATTTTTGGAAACAGAAAACCTACATATCCTATAGAACTCTCCTTTAACATGACCACTGTTGATTTGCCACTGAGAATATCAGATTAGTATTTAAACAGAACATATTTTACTGTGGTTCCTTTATTTCATGTGTCACAGGAGAGAGTAAAATCCAGTAAATCAAAAATTTTTCATCAAAAGATTACTTCTTGTATGTTCAGTTTTGAAATTCATAAGAGCAGCAGTAATTACAAAGGTTTTCTAATAGAAATGAAACTTGAATAGATGTTAAATCATTAAAAGAAAAATAATTTTAAAAATGGTGATTTTGGTATCTAGGATAAATCATCTGTATTTGTGTGATTCAAGGATTACTCCAGGACTAATCATTATCAAATTTTTAGACAAATATTGATCAATTTTCAAGAAAGAGTATTTAGATGTTATATCATTCATCTCTTACTGACTAATCCTTCCTTATAGACGCTAGACCCAAAAGCTATATTTTAAAACATGAAAGTATTGCATCAATATTAAATATAAGTAACTGGGCTTTAAGATGTGGTAATTAATCACATAGATAAGATTTAAAAGGGAACAGTGAACTTGAAATGTTGATTCATGTAAGCTAAATTGTTCAAAACATCAGTGAGCAGAAATAATAGTGATATGCAGAAAATAATGTTTTAAATGTATTTTATATTTGCCCCCAAAGTGAAGTCTACCAAATGTATCAAAGTATGCATTTGTATTTTATCAAAAACTCACTAAGAAATCTATATAAAACTTTCAATGTGAATCTTATTGTTTAAACTTGAATGAATTTATGCAAGTGGCTTGGCAATATAGAATATTACTCCTACCTTAATGTCTAAATGAAAATGAAAATGATGTATTTTATTATTTTCATGGTTCCTAAGTACACTGAATTGGAAGGGTATCAATACAAACTTATCTATATATTAAAACTTGTTTTAGAGCTCTGTTAAATTTGTAGCTTCTGAACTAATAAAAGATCCTTATATGTGACTTTTGGTTTCCGATCCAGCAGATTAGAAACTTTGATAAAAGCACTCTGTCCTAATAACAAGTTAAAATTTGAACAACCTGAAAAAATCAGCAACTTTTTTTAGCTCTCTCAGAACAGGGAGAACACAGGGCAAACTGCTGGTCCTAAAATTGGAGAAAAAGGCACAGAGAAATACAGTTCATTGCAGCAAAAACTCCGAGGCAGCCACTTCCATGGGAATGCAGTGGTGCAGTAAGAAAACCAAAACTGCAATTGACAAACTGTGGAGGCACAGTGTGGGTGAACCTGAGAGTTAAGAGACCCAATTGATCACCAAATTTTGTGCATTTTATTTCTTGGCATTATAAAGCATTCTCACATGAAAAGGTGAAAAATTTCTCATTTTTCTAGCATGGGGTGGGTGGGTAAAGGTTAATCTCTTTGAAATGTGCTACAGAACACTGTTGTTAACAAGGCTTCCCCTGAAGACAAACTAGATTGTTAGAACCTACTATTGTGGTTATGTTTAGCCTAATATATCTGTGGAAAGAGAACTTCTCAGGGTTAGTCCAATCTAACCTGTTGAATGTGGGAAGGGAAATGCTATCTCCATCTCTTTCCAAAGCATCTGACCTAAAGTGGGAGACAAAAATAAAATGAGAGGCATTTTTGAAGCTCATGGTCCAGAAATATAGACTCACTCAATTACTTAAGTCTTATGCTACAACTCCATCATGTGTCTATTACCCCACACCTTACCTAACATTACTTCCTATTTACCATAGCTCTTTATATCCAGCACATCAAGACCCTATAGCAAGAAAATATTATAAGGCATTTTAAATAGTGAAAAAAAGAGAAAAAACATGTTTTGAAATGTTTTACAGCATCAGATCCAGAATGAAATATGGCAGGGGTGTTAGAATTATCAGACTGAATATTGAAAACAGCTATGATTAACATGATAGTGATTATAGAATTAAGTACATCACATGTGAGAAAAGTAAATTCTAAAAATCAAAGACATGTCTACAGAAAAGAAGACAACCTTTGGTGAACTCATTAATATAGAAGACATGTCAGAGGCAAAAAAAAAAAATCTGTAAGCTGAAAAATGTAGCATTGGGGATTTCCAAAAGAAAAGACCAAAAAAAAATCTGAAAAAATAATGTAGTACAACAGAATATCCAAGAACTGGTTATAGAACATACAAAAGCTATAACATGCATAATGCAATGCAGAAGAAGAAAGAAAGGAACAGAGGAAATATTTAAAGCAGTAAAAACTGAAAATTATCTGAATTAATATCACACACCAAAACATGCATCCAGAAATCTCAGAGTACATAGAAAATAATAAATGTGAAAAAACTCTACATGTAGGCATATCATTATCATATTCACATAGCAGAAAAATCAAAGATAAGTAAAAAAAAATCTTGAAAGAAGCAGAGGAAGTGGGAAAAGACATTAACCTGTGGAAAAGCAAAAGACAAACGTTATATCTGACTTTTCCTCAAAAAATATTTAAGCATTATGAATCTGGAGTAAATAATTTAGCCATCCATCCAGACCCTTATCATTCACAAGTTAATGCTAAAATAAAGAGTTTACAGACTAAACTATTTTAAAAATGGAGGGAGAGACTTGTTGCCAACAGACCTGCCTTAAATTTTAAAAGAAATCTTTCAGAGAAAAAGAGTTATGTAAGTCAGGAACCTCAATGTACATAAGAAAATAAATAAAATTATTAAAGGAATAATTGTAGATAAATCAAAATGTTTATTCTTCTCCACTGTTAATAGTTTGTTCCAAATAATAATAGCAACAATGTATTTGATTTAAGATGCTTGTATATATACATTCTTACATGCTTGTGTATATTCAAGTGAATGATAGCAATGATACAAAGGAGGGGAGGAAGAAATTAGGCATAATTTATTATAATAAGGTGCTTACACTACCTTACCTGTGAAGTAGTATAATATTATTTGAATGCAGACTTGAGTAGTGGCAGATTCATATTGAAAACTCTAGGATAATTTCTGATAAAAGTAAGTGATGAGATATAATTGACTTGTCGAAAAAGAAAAGAGAAAAATTGAGTCATGTGGAATGTTTAATTGAAAACACAATTAACAGAAAGAATGGAAAACAAAAATATGAACAAAGAACAAGAGACATGAATAGAAAATAGTAACAAATACAATTGATACTAATCTATCTATATTTATAGTGACTTTATACCCTAACTACACCAATTAAAAGCAATTTTCAAAGTCAATTAAAAACAAGACCCAAAAGTAAGCTTTCTACAGGAAACTCACCTTACAGTAAATACATGCATTTTAAAAAATAGACATATGGAGAAATATAAAATATATTAACACTAATCAAAAGAAGTGAAATTAATTTCAGACTGAGCAGACTTAATAACATGGAAAATTACCACAGATAATTAAGAAAATTGCATAAAAATTAAGTGTTCTATTCTTCAATAATTGATAACAATATTGAGTCTGTACATACCTTGCTACAGAACATAAGATGTGAAGCATCAAATGACAGAATAGCAGGGAGAAATAGATTAATTCACTATTATAGGCAAAGACTTAAATAAACCCTTTATCAGAAATGGAGATATCAAGCAGGCAGAACATTAATTAGGATATAGAAGAACTCAACACTAATGTGAACCATTTGGATATAATTAACACAAAATACTTCTTCACCCACAACAGCAAAAAACACATTTTTCAGTGAAAATATTGTATTCTAAGACAAACCTCAAAAAACTTGAAAAGAATAGAAAGTGAATAATAGATACTTTTAGATTATAATAGAATTAAAAAATCAAAGAAAGCAAGTTAAAGATATTAAAATATTTGGAGATTAAATAACACACTTCTAATAAAACATAAGTGCTGGGAGCCATCAGCCAAGTAGGTATGACAATTTCCTTGCCAGCTACTCCCATGCTGTCTAGTGGAAGGACTCTTGAAAGGTGACCTTGCTCAAGGACCAGGGCAGATCCGTGTTTAGGGTGTCCCTGGTTTAGCATAATAGGAGATTAGGGTGTTCCCCCTTTAGAATAGGGCGGTTTAGAATAATAGGAGATTAGGGTGTTCCCCCTTTAGAATAGGGCGTATCCTGCTGCTGAGTTCCTCTTGAGTTCTTAGGGTCAGACAGTATATTTGGGAGACAGAAGTCCAGGAATAGTGTATTTGGGCAGAGTGTGGATTTGGGCAGAGAACGTGGATTCCCCCAGAACTTGTTTGTAGACTGCCAGTGTGAGATCGGGAATAAAGAATTACTGTTGGAATCTACAAGCTGTGTGGAGGCTCGTGATTTGTGCCCAGCCAGAGACTGCGGCATTTGGTGGCCCGTACAGAGAATGCCTGAAGCTTGGGGGTAAGTGAAATTGCTCGCCCCTGAGGGAAGGCGAAAGAATGGGTGACCATTTCAAAAAACAATGTGTTCTTCTTTTGATTTATTTTGTTTTTCTTTCAAGCTGCCTATCCCTAGAAATTTCTCAGGCAAACTGGAAAAAATGGTTGACTAGAGGCTTGAAGTTTGTCGGCCCTGAGGAAGAAAAAATTGATACAATGATTTTTTATTCCGTTTTTGTTTCATTCAGTTTCGGTTTTGTTTTGTGTTATCTTATTGGGTTGCGTTATCTTTATAGTAGGTTAAAACAAACTGAAAAGATGTTAAGTAAATTGTTAGAGGTTCAGAACATGGAGAAAGATTTTAGATCAAGCAAAAGAGAAGGTCTCTCGAGCTAGTCAGACAGAGGAAGAAAATTTAAAGGAAAAGGGGTTATTAGGAAAAAGGCCACAACAGGAGGCTGCTACTATCTCCGTTTTATCACAAGAGGGTGTAATTCAACCAAAAGGCCCACCGATAGAGACAGCTGAGTGGCCCTCAAACCCTGTAGTTGATAAATGGGATCCTGAGACAGGACCTCAAAGATTAGCATGCCCTGTACTTGAACAGGTAGAAGGGCAGCGAATTCACCGTGTTTTAGATTTTAAAACAGTGAAGCAATTAAAGGAGGCTGTAACAACCTATGGTCCCCAAGCTCCCTTCACGGTAAGCATGGGCTAGCATGTGTAAATCTGTGCTAAATGGAGGACAATATTTGTTATGGAAGGTTGCCAATGAGGAATTTTGTGCAGAGACAGCTAGGCGAAATTCAACAGCTGGTTACCCTCAAAGAAATCTAGAAATGTTGCTAGGGAAAGGACCTTATGAGGGTCAGCGGAAACAAATTGAATATGATCCTGCTATATATGCACAAATTGCTGCAAACGCAGTTAGGGCATGGAAGACTTTACAAGGACATGGAGATTTACAAGGTCAGCTATTTAAGGTAATACAGAGAGCTAATGAACCTTACGCTGACTTTGTAGATAGGCTAATTCAAATGGCTGCCAAAATTTTGGGGGATACAGAACAAGCAATGCCATTAATAAAACAACTGGCTTATGACCAAGCAAATCGTTCCTGCAGAGAGGTTATTAGACCATAGAGACATGAAGATTTAAACACATATATTAAATTATGTAGAGATATTAATTAACAAGGGCAAATCTTGGCAGCTGCAGTACAACAGGCTTTAGATGCCAGGCCAAAAACATGCTATGATTGTGAACAAACAGGACATTTTAAAAGGAGGTGCCCCATAGGAGGAGGGTTTAACAAAACTAGGTATCAAAGAAATAGAATACCAGGTATTTGCCCACGATGCCGTAGAGGGAGACATTGGGCTAATGAATACCATTCTCAAACTACCATAGAGAGTACTCCCTTATCAAAAAACGGACAAGGACCAGATATTTACCCACGATATCGTAGAGAAAGGCATCAGGCTCCTTTGCCAAAAAATGGACAAGGGGGCCCAATGCTCCGGGGCCCACAACCACAAATATACGGGGCAATGGAGAAACCCAGCAACACCATCAGAGTAGTGCCCAGGACACATTGTCCATTAAATCCCTCATCAGACAAACCCAAGGGAGCACAGGGTTGGACATCTGTGCCTCTGCCAGAGCAGTACTAACTCCAGAGATGGAAATTCAAATCATTCCCACAGGAATAAAAGGACCTCTTCCCCAAGGGACAGTAGGCTTATTATTGGGACGTAGTTCATCTACATTAAAAGGACTTATGATAAGTCCTGGGGTAATTGATCCCGATTATGTAGGTGAAATAAAAATTATAGCTAATTCTCCAAGAGGTATATCAGTAATTTCACCTGGAGATAGAATAGCACAGTTGTTAATAATACCAGCCTACATAATAAATTTCCTAGTCATAGTGTAAAAAGAGGTTCCAGGGGATTAAGCTCCACAGGTGTAGATTGGGCTATGTTGTCTTTAAATTTAGATTCTCGCCCAATGTTAAAACTAAATATTAAAGGACATGACTTTAATGGGCTACTGGACAGAGGTGCAGACCTTAGCATCATATCTAGTCAGGAATGGCAAAAACATTGGCCATTACAACAAGCCACTCAAACGCTTCGAGGCCTAGGAGTGGCTACTAATCCCCATAGAAGTGCAATGGTATTAGATTGGAAGGATCCTGAAGGATGTGAGGGAACTATACAACCATATGTATTGGATCATCTTCCTATAAATTTATGGGGACGAGGTGTCCTAGATCAATTAGGTTTGACGTTAACAAATAACATCAATCCTAAAGCGCCCACTACTAGGGCTAGACAAGGTTTTAGGAAAGAAAAAAGATTAGGAAAACAAGGACAAGATATAGCAACACCAATTCAAATAGATCAAGGAACAGACAGACTGGGTTGGATTTTCAGAAAGAGCCACTGAGACAATAAAAATTACTTGGAAATCAGAAAGACCAGTGTGGGTTCCTCAGTGGCCCCTGACTAAAGAAAAGATACAAGTAGCCCATGATCTGGTCAAACAACAATTAGCGGAAGGACATATACAACCTTCCATATCTCCCCATAATACTCCCATTTTTGTCATTAAAAAGAAATCTAGTAAATGGAGATTATTGCAAGATTTAAGAGCCATTAATAATGAGATGGTTATTATGGGGCCTGCTCAATCAGGGATTCCTCAATTGTCTGCTTTGCCAAAAACCTGGCATGCTTTAGCCATAGATATTAAAGATTGTTTTTTTTCAATTCCAATTCATCCTGAGGATAGTCCACGTTTTGCATTTACTATCCCTGCATTAAATCATGAAGGTCCTGATCAGAGATATGAATGGAAAGTACTCCCTCAAGGGATGGCTAACAGTCCAACTATGTGTCAAATATATGTTAATAAAGGAATCCAGCCACTTAGAAATCAAAATCCTGAACTAAAAATATTTCACTATATGGATGATGTATTATTGGCACATAAAGATAAAAACATATTGCTGGAATGTTATGCCACACTTACAAACTTATTAAAAAATTATAATCTAGAGATAGCAATAGATAAAGTACAATTAAATTTTTCAATTAATTATTTAGGAGTTCTATTATCCTCAACCATGGTCCGTCCACCAAAAATTCAAATATGAGTAGATCAACTCAAGTCACTTAACGACTTTCAAAAGTTATTGGGAGACATAAATTGGATAAGGCATTATCTAGGCATACCAACAGGAGAGTTGGGACCTTTATTTGATATTCTAAAAGGTCCATCAGATCCAAACTCACCTCGCATGTTAACTCCTAAAGCAAGAAAGGCATTAAAAATTATTGAAACATATATGGAAAATATACATTTGGATAGAATTGATATAAGTTTGCCTTTATTATTTATTGTACTACCAACAAAAACTATTCCTACAGGAGTATTTTGGCAAGAAGGTCCATTATTGTGGATACATATATCTTATTCTCCTAACACTATTCTTACTAGGTATCCTGAGGCTGTAGGACAATTAATACTCAAAGGAATAAAAACAGCGAAGGGAGTGTTTGGAATTTCTCCCAATAAAATTATTACTCCATATACTATGGATCAAATTGATGAGTTAGCTAATGAGTTAAATACTTGGGCAATAATCATATGCAAATCTAATGTTTCATTTGATAATCACTTACCATCTAATCTTTTGTTGTCTTTTTGGTCTAAGCATCCTGTAGTTTTTCCAAAAATGACAAGAAAAACCCCTATCATGAATGCTCCAAATATATTCACTGATGGGTCAAATAATGGTACAGCAGCAGTAGTTACCCCTGATCAAACTTTTACATTTTTAGTACCCAAACAATCAGCTCAAAAGGTAGAGCTTAATGCAGTATTACAAGCCTTTTTAATGTTTAAAGATTCTGTATTTAATTTATTTTCTGATAGTCAGTATGCAGTTAATGCTATAGTATCTCTTGAAGATGCTGGTAGGATTTCCCCTTCTTCTACTGTTTTCTCTTTGTTTTCCACTATACAAAGTCTAATCTGGGACAAAAAAGATCCATTCTTTATAGGACATATTAGGGCACATACAGGATTGCCTGGAGCCCTTAGTTTGGGTAATGATTTAGCAGATAAAACTACACATGACATACATATTTTCTCTACACTAGAATAAGCTACGAATTTTCATAAAAAATTCCATGTTAATGCTAATACTTTACAAAAGCATTTTAAAATAACTAAGGAACAAGCCAGACATATAATAAAACAATGTCAAAATTGTGTGACCTTTTTACCACAAGTTAATCTTGGAGTCAATCCTAGAGGACTGATACCTAACCATATTTGGCAGATGGACGTCACACACTTGCCAGAATTTGGAAAATTAAAATATTTACATGTTACAGTTGATACTTCTTCCGGATTTTTGATGGGCTCCCTTCATGCCGGAGAAAAAACTAAAGATGTTATAGCTCATTGCTTACAAAATTTTGCCATTGTGGGCGTTCCTAAACAGTTAAAAACTGATAACGGTCCTGGCTATACCTCTACCTCTTTTAAACAATTTTGCTCATCATTTGGTATTACCCATATAACAGGAATTCCATACAATCCACAGGGACAAGGCATAGTTGAAAGAGCTCATCAAACTATTAAAACGTACTTATTAAAGCAAAAAGAGGGAATTGGAAAGGGGTATATATCCCCCAAAGATAAACTTAAAATAACACTTTTTACTCTAAACTTTTTAACTTTGGATTCATTAGGACTTAGTGCTGCGGAAAGACATATGTATCCAAAAAATGTGCATAAGCCTAAAGTTCTTTGGAAAGATATTCTAACAGGACAATGGAAAGGTCCTGACCCAGTGATTGTCTGGAGTCGGGGCTCCGTTTGTGTGTTTCCACAGGGAGAACAGCATCCGATTTGGATTCCAGAATGACTAACTAAAATGATTTCTACAGATCGAAAAGAAGATGATTTGACTCAAATCCATAACAGCTGATATCCAGAACTCCAGCTTGGCCATTCTTACATCTGCAACTGTGATTAACCAGGATGCTTTTTTCAATATCTATTTTATTATTGCATTTTTCCACATCATAAGGCTCTATTTTATTTTTTGAGCTCATACAAACCTAGGTTAATGTTTTTCTGAGTTTTAGTTTTTGACTGTGGAGTTTTTAAACATTTCAATGGAGATTTCACCTAGGTAAAGCTACAAGGCCTTTATTATTATCTTATGTGTTGTACGTTTGTTTGCACATTTGTGTTTTGTGTTGTATGTCTGTGTGTGCCAGAGAAATCTTAACAGAAGATAAAAAAATTAAATAAACAGAAATGAAATCATAATCTATCCCAAATTTCATGATGCAGAAAGATTTCTCATGGATAGAAATTTAATACAACATGTTGGAAAAGGACAAAATCCTAAAATCAAAAAGCTAAACTTCTTCTTCATAAACTAGAAAATAAAAACAAACACATAGGAAATAGAAAAGAGAAATAATCAAGGCCAGGAGTGGTGGCACATGCCTGTAATCCCAGTGGCTCTGGAGGCAAGGCAGGAGTATCACAAATTCAAAGCCAACCCCAGCAGATTAGGAAGGTGCTTAAGCAACTCAGTGCGGCCCTGTCTCTAAATAAAATACAAAAAAAGGTCTAGGGATGTGATGCAAGTAGTGGAGTGCCATGATTTAAATCCCCAGTACCCCCCTCCCCACAAAAAAAGTGAATGAATGAAAATACAGAACAGAAATCAATAACATTGGAATAAGGAAATCAATGTTGAAATAAAAAATAAAATTAAAAGCTGGTGATTTGTAAAGGTCTACAACATTCAAAGAAATTCCAGTCAGGCCAAGGAAAAGAAGTTAGACGGTCCATATCATATCAAAAATAAAAGAGAGGATCTCCTAGACATCAAAAGAATAATAAAAGATAAGTGTGACAACTCTATGCCCAGATATATGGTAACTTAGAAAAAATGGATCCATTCCTAGACACAGTCTATATATTCCATGCAAATGAAATTGGTATTCTAAAAAATTATCGATTGAAGAAATAGTATCAATAATTAATAATTAATTAATAACAACGAGTCTCAGATGAGTTAAGTTCTACTAAACATTAAAGCGAAGGATTATATCAATTTTCTACAATAACAGAAGATAGAAAGAGATGCAAAAATCCTACCTCATTCTATTACACTAGTATTATCTTAACATTCATATCAGAGAAAAGGGCTTCAGGAAAACTATCCACCAATATTTCTCATGAACGTTGTTTAAGAGTCCTAAAAATATTAGACTATGGAATCTAACGTATAAAAAGAAGTATATACCACAACTAAATTGATTCCTTCCCTATGAAAATGTGTTTCAACATTCAAAAATCAATGGGATCCATCACATCACCAGGCTAAACTAGAGAAATTACCTCCCATCAATAGATACAGAAAAGGCATGTGACAAAAAACAATACCCACTCAAAATAAATTCTCTGCAAACTAGAGATAGAAGGAAATGTCTTATTAAAAAACATTTACAAGACACTAATAGATAACCTAAATGATATGAAACCAAAAGCTTTCCTGATAAGTTCAATAAAAAGACAAAGATTCCCCTAATTAAGGTAACAAAACAATGAAAGGTAATAAAAGGCAGACACATAGGAAAGAAAGTAATATAACCTATGCTCTTTGCTTGTGAATGATGTGATCATCTATGTAGAAAGTCTTTGGAAAAGTGACCAAAAAACAAACAAAAACAAAACAAACAACACAACAGCAAAAGAGAAAAAATTTCTAGAGATAACAAGGAGTCATAACAAAGTTTCAGTATAAAAATTTAATAAATGACTGTTAACTCCTTTACTATATAACAGCAATAAAATAATTGAATTTAAAACTAAGAACATACTACCTTTTGAATCAGAATCCCCAAATGAAATATTGAGGTATAAATCTAACAAACAAGGTATAAGATTAGTATAAGAAAAAAAATGAAATATTTTGAAAAATTAAAAAGAACTAAATAAATGGAGACAGGGTCCATGGTCACAGATAGATAGACTCAATATTTTCAAGACTTCAGTTCTTGCCAGCATTATGTGTAGATTCATTGTAACCCATCTAAAATCTCATCAAATTATGATACAGATATTGAGAAGGTGCCAATGATACAGCAGGTTATCGGTGATGAGTCCAGCTTCCCCACATGTTGAAGTTTGAACATTAGAGAAGCACACCAGGCAAGCATATGTCCTAGGCTTCCTTTGTTCTCCTGCTTTCCCCCCTTATCTTTCTTCCTGTTTAGGTGACTATGCTAAGGAATGCATGGTAGGATGGCCAAAAGGGGGAAATAGGTGGGCTGAAGGGGGAAGGTCCAGTGGAGTAGACAAGGACACATTAACAACTTTATAGCTCCCTGTAGGTAGGGGAAATTCCTGGGACAGGTTACCTTAGCAAAAGGTTGGAGCAGGGGTAAGTTCTTGACAAAATCTCTCAGGGAACAGTCTCCAACTTCCCAGACTCACTCAAAATTCCAATAAAAAAAAAATTGACCTCCTAGTTCCGACCTGACTGGATTTACCTATCTACACTGACTGCCTGTCTAATTCTGGCTTCACCAATATTTATACAAAGAAGCAAAGACCCTGATAAAGAATGATTATCCAATATGTTTTTAAATAAATCTTAAAATTAAGTAATAAGAAAAGAAGGACCAATTTAAAAAATGGGCAAAAGACCTCAATAGACACCTAATCAGAGAACATTTATTGATTAAAATAAGCATGTGAAAATATTTTTCACATCATATTTCAATAAGAAATGGTACTTTTAGAAATTTTCTGCGGCAAACCTAGAGACTTATGTATGCTTGGCAAGTTTACTACCATTGAGATACTTAGCTATCCACAGAAAATTTATTTTAAAACAAAGAGACATATGCCTATTAGAGTCTTCAAAATCCAGCATACTGTCAACACCAAAGGTTGATAGAGGCCAGCTTACTGGGCCTGCAAACAGAATTGATAGGGTTGAATTTTTTAGGACAACATTACCTATATTGTCACATCTGTCACATCCAGCAGGCTAGCCCAAAAGGAGCACAGAGAACACAAAGCACCAATGTGCATCTACTTTTCAAGACTCTGCAGGTATCATATTTGCTTATTACTCATGGATCATATTTGGTCATCTAACCAAGCTTTGACTCAGGGGGCGGGAACATAGGTCCTACTCATTAATTAGATAAACTAAATAATCACATTGTAAAGGATATGCAGAACTGATGGGAAGAATATTGATAATGCTTGCAATCTACTACAATTACAAATTTACTTGCAATTTAAATAGATTTGTGATACATTCCTTTTTTTGTAATTTTATTCAGTTTTTGATATATTCTTCTGAAAAATTTCTCTCTGTTTCCATAACCACATATTTATTTTTATTCTCTTAATTTATTTGTCTTAAACTATTGAGTAACAGTGATGATGAAAGAAATTATTTACCTTAAGGGCATATATATATACACATATACATGTCTATATACAAACAAATATATAACATATTTGAAATAAGCAAGTTGCTTACTGAGGATATTTTATTCCATAAAAATGGATTCATCTTTATATAAAATAATGTATGAAGATGTGAATTTGATGTCAACATATCTTATATAAAGAGATATGATAAATTGTGGTTTAAAGGTGTATTAAGAATTACAATGCAAAAAATAATTATAACAATAGAGCTCATGTATAATGGCATAATTTGGTGTGCACATACTTTATATACAGGGTTACAAAAAATGTGCTGTGAATGGATTATTATGATTATAATGCATTCACTATTATCATGTATGTAAGAAATAAAAAAAATGGATTTATCTGGGGCTGGGGTTGTGGCTCAGCAATACAATGCTTGTCTAGTACATGCAAGGCCCTGGGTTCAATCCTCAGCACCATATAAATATAAATAAATAAAATAAAGGTATTGTGTCCAAGTACTTCTAAAAAATAAATATTTTTAAAAATGGATTCATTTTCTGTGTGAATAGGTAAATTTGGTGAACAAAAAAACAAAAACAAACAACCCCCCCCCACAAATTTCTAAAACCCAAAAGACACTCAAATGGAAAAATACAACCACTTTATTTTTGTTTTTGTTTTTAACTCTGTAATTTGAAAATTTACAATTTTAAGAAATTGAGTTTGATTTTTTTCTCTCCATTGGTAAGTTTAATGTCATCACAAAACATGAATAAATTCTATTAATATTGGACTGTGTATTTAAATACATTGTGTAATTCTTAATTTATATTTTGATCTCATTTTTAATATTTATTTTTTAGTTGTAGATGGACACAATACTTGTGTTTTATTTATTTTTATGTGGTGCTGAGGATTGAACTCAGGGCCTCGGATGTGCTAGGCCAGCACTCTATCCCTGAGCCACAACTCTATCCCCTATATTTTGATCTCTTAAAAGTTAGTGTAAATATTTTCTTAAGAATGACAAATTAAGGGGTTGTTGTTTTGGCTCAGCTGTAGAGTGCTTGCTTCACATGTGTGAGAGCCTGGGTTTGATCCTCAGCACCACATAAAAATAAATAAGTGAAATAAAAGTATTGTGTTCAAATACAACAACAACAACAATAAATGACTAACCAAAATAAGAAATTATTGATTTATTTAAGAAAAGTATGTATTTATGTCTGAATTTCTACAATTTACTTAAAGAGTTTCATCAAATATGATGCTCTTTTCAGCACAATTTATATTGTTAAAATGTATCAGCTCATACATCATATAAAGGATTCATATTATTCATGAAATATTATAATTGAAATAAATGAAATGAGATGCCAGAATGAAAGATTAACAATAAAATTGGTTGTTCAGTCCATCATTTATCTCATTAAGGATGCTACTTTGATGAAGTAAGTATAAATACAAATTTGCCTAAAATATTGTTATGGTTTAATTTGATTTATTAGAAAAGCACTTTCCAAGTATTATTTAAGGAAGACGATAAGATTATCTTACAGCCTGAACAATAATCATAATACAATAAACTTGTGTCTTAAATATCATTTTTAATGTTCTGATTGTACTATTGGACTGTCATTAGTTGTATGATTAATTATAAAAGAATTTCAAACCTTAAAGTTACTCAGTACCCACTCTCAAACTCAACTCTGGTATAATAACTAAGATTCTGGAGTGATAACCTGTATAAGATCAGAAAAGAATTTTCGGAAGTCAGAATCTCATGACTTATAAAATTGTTCCCGATCCTGGGCTATTAGGATTTGTTAAGGACACTATAAATTTGCCACACACACACACACCTTAAAAAATGAAAGAAAAAAATTGGGTTAATGTCTGGCTCCTGGATCCATCCTATAGATCTCTGCTGTGGAATGATCCAGGTAGCTCAAAGCCTAGAAACATGTTCATTTAAGTAAATATGCTATTAAAACATTTAATTAAAAAAAATAAACAAAAGGGCATTCAAGGAAAATCACCTGCCTTTGTTTGACAATAAATGAGGAAAGACAATGTTTGAATTAAAAAGAAACTTCAGCCATGTTACGTGCACTAGAAGGAAAGGAAGGAAGAAAGCATCTTTCATGTTCCCAGTGTTCCTGGGACAGCTCAACATCTAATTAAATGTATAAGGCATTAGGGATATATCTTAATTTTTCTCATTAGTCTAGCTTAAGGGATTTTTTTGCTGCTTTAATGCCAAGAATGATGGAAAATTAAACTAGGTTTGATTCTATTCACTAACTCATAGGATTAAACTCTATATGCTAGAGGCATAAAGATAGAGGAATGTGCTGTGATGAAAATAAATAAATGAATATGGACTAGTTAGATTTCCTTTGCTCTGACCAAAATATTGGACATAAGTGAATTAAAGGTGAGAGGCTTTATTTTAATTCTTAGTTTTAGAGGTTTCATTCAGTGTGTGGTAGGTTGGCTCCAATACAGAAACATCTGGGTGGGGAGGGGGGAGTGACAGGGGAAAGTTGTTCTGCTTGGGGCAAATGGGGAAAAAAAGAGCACAGAGGCTAGAGACAAGATACAGTTCCCAGGGTAATTACCTAGTGACATACTTTCTCCAACCATGCCCCATATGCCTGCAGTTTTCACCATTGAAATTATTAATCCATTAAATGGAGTAGTCTCTTTGGTTAGAGCCCTCATGATCTCACCACTTTCTGAAGCCCAGCCTCTAAATATTGCTGCTCTGGGATCTAATATTTGAACACATGAAACTTTCATATCCAAACCAAACAGAAAGAAATACAAAGACTATTTGACAAGATCCAAGTTTAAGCACAGGTCTGGTTTTGTACCTTTCTCCAGAATCAGTAGTATAAATCTGAGGAAATGGCCTATAGTTTTTCTATGGTGACTAAATCATAGGCACAAAATATCAAAGATTTTTTTTGCTGTTGTTGTTCAACATGAGAAATAACAGAAACAAGACATTGGGATTCAGATTTGAGGAAGGAATCAAGATTCTCCTTGATCTTACTCTAGCCAGAATGGCAGCTATTAAGATTACAAACAACAATAAGTTTTGGCGAGGATGTGAGGGAAAACACACACTCATACATTGCTGATGGAACTCAAATTGGTGCAGCCAATATGGAAAGCAATATGGAGAATCCCTGCAACATTTGGAAATGGAACCACCATTTGACCTAGCTCTCCCTGTCTTTGGTATATACACAAATGACTTAAAAGCAGCATACTACAGGGACACAGCCACAACAATGTTTATAGCAGCCCAATCCACAATAGCTAAACTGTGGAACCAACCTAGATACCCTTCAATAGATAAATGGATAAATGTGGTATATATAGGCAATGGGATATTACTCAGCAATAAAAAAATAAAATAAAATCATAGCATTTGCAGGTAAATGGGTGGAGTTGGAGCAATTAATGCTAAGTAAACTTAGCCAATCCACCCCCCCAAAAAATGCCCCATGTTTTCTCTGATATAAGGAGGCTGATTCATAGTGGAGTTTGAAGGGAGTGCATGGGAGGATTAGAGAAACTCTATAGATGGGGCAAGGGAGTGGGAAGAAAACAGAGGGGCAAGAGGGTAGAAAAGATGATGAAATTAGATGGACGTCATTACCCTAAGTACATATATAAAGACATGAATTGTGTGAAAATACTTTGAATACAACCAAAGATATGAAAATTTGTGTTCTATATGTGTAATATGAATTGTAATTCATTCTGCTGTCATATATAACAAATTAGAATTTTTAAAAATGTGCTTCAAAAAATCTATGCGTGGAGCTGGAATTGTGGCTCAGTGGCAAAGTGTCGCAGTCCAGCTGCAGCAAAATAACCGGGGGATGACGAACAACTTGCGTACATTGATACAGCAGGAGTGGGAGCCATTTATTGTAGGACTGGAGCGATATTTATACATTCCACACAGCTTATCTTAATTAGCATAAACTAGATACAGCAGTCAACCAATAAGGAATCTCCACACTTAATAGCTCTCTAGCTTTACTTCACAAACCACTCCCTCTGACATTTTGCCAGGTGCCATCCAGACTTGTTTACAGACTCTAACATTTCTCTGGCAAAATGCCAGGTGCCATCCTGACTTGTTTACAGTAGACTCTAACAGCAAAGCACTTGCCTCATACATATGAGGCACTGGGTTTGAACCTCAGCACCACATAAAAATAAATAAATAAAGTTATTATGTACATCTACAACTAAAACAAAAATTTTAAAATCTATGCTTCATGTTAGTAGTGTTTACACTGAAGCTTCTTTCTGCTTTTGATATCAATTATTCATTTATTTTTTAAATTTGATATTTTCTATTTCTCATAATTTCATAATTATGATTTACTATATTATTAATTTTGATTATCAATGAAATAGCCATAAAATCAACATTTTAAATTAAGTACTAATATATTTATACTCAAAATGAATACTTTTATACTTAGTATAACACTGTGTATAGTATATAGTTTCTAATTTGTTTCTTAATACTATACTTTATATGAATTATTCGTGTTAAAATATTGTTATGTTAGGATATTTACTATGTAATATTATTATTATGTTATTATGTTAGAATATTTGCTTATTCAAAATTCAACCATCTATAAGTTAAGATGTAATCATCCTAAGAGGGTGTTTTTAAATAGATAATTAAGTTACAATGAAGTTATACACATCAGTCCTAATCCAATCTAATGAATATCTTTGAGATTAGGACACAGACATGAATACAGTGAACACAATGTGAAGACTGGGGGAAAGAATGGTCATCTACAAGTCAAACAGTAAAATCTCAGAAGAAACTGCTTTGCTGACATCTTGATTTGAACTTCTAGCCTTCAGAATTTTAAGAAAATTTATTTGTTAATTGTAAAACCAGGACTGTGTTACGTTGTTATGACAGCATTAATAAGAAAGTATAAATACATAAAAGAAAGTGTAAATATACAAAAGTATATTAACCTCATCAATTTTAATAGTGTGTAGTATTCCTTAATATTATTGTTATTCTTTTAGTATCTCTTTCACTATTGATTTATATCCACCTAGATGATCTGTTTTTGGTAATGTGATTCAAGTTGATCGATCATTCTCTCTCAAAACTTGTGTAAAATACTATGTTTCTCCATGTTTAGAGGAATGAAATGATGTTTTCTACATAGTACAGTGTTTTAAGCCTCAAGTTTTTGTTTTCCATTTTTCTTGAAAGATAAATGTCAGCATTTTCTCACATCAAAGCTAACATCTCTGTATTCTGTACAGTTTTATTTATCCCTTAATCAACTGATAGACACTTAGGTTGTTTTCATTTCTTGGCTATTATGAACACAGGAGTGCAAATGTCTCTTCAATATTCTCATTTCATTTAGATATATACCCCAAAGTGGCATTGCTATATCATAAGATAGCCTATTTTTACTAATGTAACCATAATTAATTTTGCCCAAAAATCAAGGATATGAATGATTTGCACACTCCATTAACAATATTGAAGAATTTTGAATTTATCTGTATAGTTATTCTAACAAGATAATTATGTATGTCCTGAATTTATATCTTACTCACTGATATCTTTTTCATTTTGAATTATTCCCTTTAATACTTCTTGTGAGGCAGGTCTGTCAGAGATATATCCTTTCAACTTTTGTTGGTAAGAAAGTGAAGTTAACACAGAAAAGAAAATTCTACAAATTTCAATGGTATTAATACTTTATAATTAGTTTATTTCCAAGTGGGACAACATAATTTAATCTCTTAATTTTTCACACTCTTTACCAAGTACTACACCGTGGCTAGTTGTGCTTAGTTTTAGAATCTCTGTAGATGCAAGCCAAGATGCCAAATTTAGATATATTATATAATCACATTAATTTAAACTTTACAAATTGCAGTTGGCTTGTTTGGTACAATGTCAAGAGTTTATAGTAAAATACAACTAATTGGTGTAAATCACAGTAATCATTTTCCCAAAATCAGGTTTTATATTGAGAAAAAATAATCCAGAAAAAATGTGCATTTATTTCAAATTATATATTTTTTGAATTATTAAAAAGTTTACACATTTTCTTTAGAATATGACATTAATTACTTTCTCTCAGTTTAAAAATTTAGGGCAAAATAATTTGTGCAGTATATTATCAGCTGGAGAAAAGAAAAATGCTAGATCAGTATAAAGAGTTTGATAAGGAAAATAATATGCTATCACATCACAAAGCAATTTTTGCTTTGTTTGCTTTTTCTATGGTGACACTGTTGTAAAATTCTCCAAGATCTAAAAATGGCCTTGAATTTCCCCTGCTCAGTAGCAAGTCTATTAATAGGATAGGCAAAGAATTTTAATGCTTCATTGCTTTCAGCTGATGGAGAAGAATACAAGGACCTCTTATTTTCAAAGCTGAATTGGATTAAAATGACCTAAACTAGACTTTCTGATACAGAGTAAAATTTAAAAAGAAAAGTTTTACTATTTCTCCCAAATGCAATCAGGATATATATCTTTTTAACATATATTTTAAAAATATATGTTTTAAAATATATTAAAATATTTCATCTATTTAAAAATTTGGAAATAATGTTACTTGTGTCAATTAAATGATGAAGGATGTAACTGAACAATTAAAACCAGCTACAATTTGTATCCAAATGTGAGGTTGCTTTGTTATCCAATAATGTGAACTACAGGATAATTTCTAAATTACATAGGATACAAATTTTCTCACTTTCTTTGAAAATATTGTATAATGGCATTCAAAAATATCTATTTAGAGTATAAATGTCCAGAAAAAGATTTCATTGGAATGACTAGATTTGTAAACACTCTTTACCAAGTACTTCACAGGTTTAAAAATTGATTTGAAAATTAATGTATCAAAATAAGCCCTATTGAAATCTTGTATCTAAAAGATAATTTTATATCTATTTTTATTTGAAAATGTAATAGAGAAAGTAAAATTTATGTTTTATACACAACTCCATATAAATAATAATTCAATTTAATATCATGGACATCTGATATCTTCTTACTTGAACATTTTGATCAGAACATATAGGGTTTAGAATACTGAAAATGTGTTTTTTTCTAAATAATAAAGTGAAAAATTAAAGATAGAGAAAAGTATGCATGAAAAGCAAATAGGTCTCACAGTGGCTAGTTGTGCTTAGTTTTAGAATCTCTGTAGATGCAATCCAAGATGCAGGAAAGGAAAGATTGTTCTTTTAACAAATTGTGCCAGGACAACCAACATCCATATGCTTTCAAATAAATTAAGACTCAGATTTATACACACACACACACACACACACAAATAAATAAATAAATAAATAAATAAATAAACAAATAAACAAATAAATGAATGGATAAATAAGTAAATAAATAAATGAATGAATAAATAAATAAATAAAACAAAATGGACCACAGAGGTATTGATAATATAAATCCTGAAGGTTGCACAGCATAAAATGATTCATTTCAATAGCAGAAAGAAAATCACTGCCAGTCAAAATTATAATACTCAGTAAGGCTTTCCTTTCCTTCAGAATAAAAGTAGGAATTAAAACCTTCAAAGATAAGAACGGATCACAATAAGAACAGTTTCCCAATCTCTGGAATGGAAATTCTACTCACAATGAGAGGTAAGGATAAGTGCTATCATCAAAACATAGGAAAGGATAAATTCCACTAGAAAAGTAGATGCACAAATGAGAAATAGGAAAGAATTAAATATCATCAATATACTATGTGACCAAACTTCAAAAATGAACATGAGTAAGAAGCAAAGAAAATTTAAAAAGCAAAACAACAAACAAGAAAAAATGAATAAATAAAAATCAACAAAATGACATAAAAGAAAGCAATCAGCAGAGTAAAGGGAGAATCTAGCCAGTGGGAGAAAATCTTTGTCAAACATTCTTCTGCTAGAGGATTAATAAACACAATATAGGGCTGAGGTTGGAGCTCAGTGGTAAAGCGCTTGCCTTGCATGCATGAGGCCGTGGGTTTGATTCTCAGCACCACATAAAAATAAATAATTAAAAAATAAAGATATTGTGTTCATCTGCCATATATATAAAATCCACAGTACATAAGAACTAAAAACAGTTAAAATTCAAAAAGTGATTATGACAAAAATTATTCTAATGTTATATGCAACTAACAATAATGATGATTTTAAAATGTAATATGGGCTGGAGACATAGCTCCATGACAGAGCTCTTGACAAGAGCACAAGACCTTGGGTTCAATTCCTACCATTTCAAAAAAGAAAAATAAATCTGTAAAACAAAACTGTTAAAACTAAACAAAACAAACAAAAGCCTCCAAGTTATTCAATAAAAAATGGCCAAATAGTTTGAACAGATATATCTCCAAGGAAAAAAAATATGAATGGCCAATAAAGATATGAAAAAATGTGTAATATATTTAGCCACTAGGGACATACAAATTGAAACTATAATGAGATTTTTCTCACCCCAGTTAGAATTGCTATTATATAAAAAATATATATATAAATGATATAAAGGGTGTGGAGGAAAGTATGTGCTTTTGCACTGTTGATGACAATGTAAATGTGTAGCATCATTGTATGAATTTCTCTCAAAGACTACAAATAATATTACCATAGGATCCTGCTATCCTATGGTTCAATGTTTGTCCAAAGGAAATAAAGTCAGCATACAAAATAGACACCTGTCTATCCATGTTCATTGCCACATCATTTATAATAGGCAAGATATGAACTCAATTTAGATGCCCATTAGCATGTGAATGGATAAGGAAAATATGATGTACACATATACAATGGAATAATAGCCATAAAGAATAATGAGGTTCTGTCATCTTTAGGAAAGTGGGTGGAACCAGAGATCAACAAGCAAGCTGAATAAGAAATACAGAGAGAAAAGAGAAACTATGTTTTCTCTTATATATGGAAACAAAAAGTAAAAAATTAAAATAAAATATGTCCTATAAGTAGAACTATAACAGACTGGAAGGGGAACAGTGGGAGTGGGGAGAAAGCGATGAGAGGTTTGAATTGAAAAATGTTGTGTGTATGACATCTGAACAATTGATTCGTCCTTATAATTAAAACAAAATAAAATAATAACAAAATTATAATAGAATACATATTTCAAAAAATAAAGATAAAGTATTTTTGCAAGAAAGTAGCACTATTAGCTACTGGGAAGGGAAAAGGTTGGATTGAGGAGATGGGAAGATGGATGGACATGAGTGCATGGTATAGGAATGTGTGAGAATACCACAATGAATTTTTCCAATATTCACAATTAATATATGTTAACAAATATAATAAAAGAAGTTTTCTGTTAAATATAAAGAATTTTTACAAGATTTTAATATGCAAATTTGGGGAAAACAACCAAAAAATGAGAATTAGTCAAAATAAATTCTCAAGACATTCTGAAAGGTCAGCTCTGCCTCCCCAAAATCCCACTTTATACATTGAGATTCATGATAAATGAGTCCTTGGTCAATCAGTTTTCAGTTACTCTTCTTTCTGAGTATCTCTTCAGTTTGTATGTTTTATTAGATTGTGTTTATGGTTTATTTTTGAACTATCAAATTATTCATTCATATACATATACATATATATGACAATATGTACATGTGTATATGACTTTGCTTATGTTATAAATTATAATTCTTTGAAAATTTACTTAAGTGTTTAAATAATTTTTTAATGAGACCAAATACAAATACATATACAACATGATTTCAATACTTACTATAAAGCTACAACAGTACTGATTGATTATGGTATACATATAAACACATAAATGAATATAACATTATTGAGTACCCAGAAATATACATTTCCCTGGTAATACAATGAGAGGGAGGATAGAATTTCAAATCACAAAACAGCTGGAATTTCTTTACAGCCTACTTGAATAAAAAATCACTATGTCACAAATGTGTGAATATTACTTGAAACTGAAACATACCCTAAATGCTATGAGTTAAATGAGTAATAATATGGCTGAAACATATTTCTAGTAGAAACATCTAGAATGAAATATAAACCTAAATGTTAATGTTCTAAAATTTGGGGGCATTGTCCTGCTGCTTTGTAAGTGACTGATATGCTCACTCCTATAGCAGGACCATCTATTCCCTAAAACCAGGTGAAGAGGTAATGAGCAACTTCTCACTATTAAGTCAGGAATGCTTAACACTCAGGTGGGATTAAGGTGTAGTGAGACATTTCAGTAAAGCATAGATCCCTTGTAAGCTTCATGCCACCTCCTCATACTTGAAATATTCATTTCAGTTAGAATGAGAAAGTAAGTAAACATGGCCAAAATATTATTCCATAAGCTATTAAATGACATGAATATTTGATTCAATATTTTATAGGGGAACACATTTTGTAGTTTCTTTTTTAGAAACATCATCAAATATCAAAATAAGTAAAGGAGTTCTGAAGAAACTATATAAGAGGAGCATTATGTCATTACTAAACAAGTTATTTCATATTAGTTATAAAGATTAAAGTGAATAAAATATGAAATAAATGCTTAATTTAATAAAACCTAATAACACATGAAATACTATGTTTCATAAGTAGTTAAAGAAATAAAAAAAAAAGATAATTGATATATTTGTCCATCATGTGGACAAAGGTGAAAAACACAGCAATGAACATTCATAGAGAATTGCTAAAATTTCAATGATATAGAATGCACTATCTGTGAACCTCTTTTTTATGGCTTGTACTATTTTATTAATGCATAGTCTTTCTTAGTAGATCAAAGATTTTAAAATAAACATTGTATTTAATTCCACAAATTAGTTTTTAATATTTCATCTTTATGTACTCTGGAAATTATTTTTATATATGGTTTTATTATTATACTATATTTTTGTTCTTCTCATTTATATTTTTCTGTTTCATTTTACATATGTGATGGTATTAAATTCCCTCTAAATAGTTATGATTTTTTTATATTCCCAGTTGTATATTTGATCAATTTTGTAGCATTGAACTTATATTTATATTGTTATTTTCCACTCCTTTTCTCATTGTCATTATGTCTTTGCTTTTCTGATTATGTATATTCTTTTCTTATATTACTTGAAAACATTAAATGAGAGAATACTTGCTTTTAATAGGCTCTTATTTTTCCTTTTATATTTATTAATTATTACTGTAGACATAGATGGTGTGTAGTATGAACATGCATTATGTGTTTATGAGGTATAATAAACAAGTCAGGTTAGTTAGCATATCCAGCATTTCCATCTTCTTAATGGATACTAAACACAATCAGTAGAAGTAATGAATGTTAGTGTTCTATATTATAATGGGACAACTATAATTCATATTAAACTATTAAGTATTTTATTAGTAATTAGAAGAGAGAAGCTTAGAGTCTCAAAATATAAACTAATGATAAGGAGATGAAAATGTTAATCACCCTGAGAGAATTTCATTTTCTTCAATCAGGTACATACAGTGCTGCTGAAAATCTAGTTTAATTCATCTTTATCTACATTCTGCTCTGCAATTGTTCCCTCTTGTAGGTTCTTTCTATTCCACATGCTGTTCAAGTTAATTAAAATGGTGCTCATGTTTTTTCTCTCTTTGCAATTTACTTTCTTCCTACACTATTGTACCAAAAATGGGATCTGTTAGATTTGCTAACACAATTAGGGTCCAAATAGTCAAACAGTCCCACAATGGCTTTCATCAATCTGAAAAGCTCCATTTAATCCAGTGAAGGTAGGAACAACTGGTCACTGTTATATTTCTTTGTCTTTAAAAATGTTCAAATGCATAGTATATAGAGTCACTAAATTCCATGCCTCACACAAGTGGTAAGTAAGGATTACCACAAGTACTGGATTATTGATGCTGTCTATAATATCCAGAGAGACTAGTAAATTTAGATTAAATCAAATCAGAGGGCCAATTCCAGGAACCATAAACTAACTTATAAAAAGGCATCCTAAGAATTCTATTTTTCTGGAGTTATGATTTGTACCAAAATCTGTATTAGGGTTCTCTAGAGGAACAGAACTAAAAGCAAGTGAGTGAGAGAGTGTGTGTGTAATTTTAAAAGGGGATTTATTAGATTGTCTTATATAATCAGGGGCTAGACTGGCCTGAAATGGACACCTCCTAGCTAGAGAAGCTGAGAAACAAGTAGCTGCACAGCCCCAAAAGCAGGAAGCCTCAGAATGAGAGATACCATTCGAGCAGCTCCAGTCTAAGGCTGAAGACCTAGATGCTCTCAGGAGATTCTCAGGCGTGAGTTTACATGTGAAGATAGAGAAAAAGCTGAAATGTGAGGTCCATGTGCTGACCACAGCAGAAAAAAAATAATAACAATAATTATGTTGCTCAAGAAGAATCAAGCTCATCAATGTTGCACATACTTTCAGTCTTCTTTTTTTTTCATTTTTTTTTTTGGTCTCTCTGGGCACCCAGCCTACCACTCAATGCCACTCACATTCACAACATGTCTCTCTTAAATTCACTGACCCACAAGCAAATTATCTTTGGAAGCAACCTCCTAGATAGACCAGAAATATGTTTTACTAATTTCCCAGACTTCTTTCCATTCAATCAAATTGTCAATCAACATTAACTACCACATTATTATACTTTAAAAAAAATCAGACCCCATTTTTATCTGGATCCAGCCCTTTCCCAGAAATCTGTCTCTCTAAAATGAACAGTATCTTCACATTTGTATCTAAGACATGCATCAGTCTTAAATAGTTTAATACATACATAAAATTCACATTTTACCATCTACTATCATTTTGGTTTGTGAATGTATGATCACTTCCCACCCACATTGTTCTAATCTTTTTCTTTGCATTAAGTGCCTATTTTCAAGCCTGTTTGCTCCGTTTTGAGATCAAAATCACTTTTCTGAAATGCTTATAAGGTCTAGTCTCTCCTTTGTTATAAACTTTTATATGTAGCTGCACATAGTTATCAGGATTAATATACAAGATCTTACATTTGCTGACCAGGTCTTGCCCACCTCTGCAAGCTATTTCACACAATACTCTCTACCTTTCTCTCAGGCCTGCTACGTAGACCTTTTCCCATTTCTTCAACTGTATATTTTCTCTTGAGGCTTTTCTCACAACTTGCTCACAAACTAAATCAACTTTCAACTCCCCCCCCCAACTTTTAAAAGACTAATTCTTAATCATTCTCTAGAATTCCTTATTTTCAACTTGTTGATTTATCACTAGAGTCAGTTTTCTGCTTAAAAGTTTCCATTAGCAAAATATATTCCCCACTCATAGCATATAAAATTCCTGTTAGATTAAAATTCCCTAAGGAAAAACACCTTAGTTCACTCCTATAGCTCTGAGATTTCACATGATATCTGCCACACTGAGTTGAGATAGTAAATGCTAGTAGCCAGAGCATGAAATTTATATATTTTTTTATTTTCTTATAAAGGTACAAATTTTAGTTTGATAATATTTTGTATTCAAGTTCTTCAAATACAAAAAGAACCTCACTACCATTTGATGGAATATTGGCATATCAAGTTGACTCTGAAGCTCTTTTTATTTTCTTTTATTCTATCTAAACCGAGTTGTAGAATAAATCTGCTTGTACATATAATAAGTTAATCATAGAAAAGTGAAAATAAATTTACTAAAGCAATGTATAAAAAATAGTTTTACTAACCTGCAGGTAATACTATAAGCATTAATTAAAAATAAACCTAAGTTTGGTTTTCTCCTGGGTGATCAAAGATTGGTTAAATTGTTATAACAAATATTTCTGTTATTATGCTAAAATATGTGAAGGCTGTATGTCATCAGTTTATATAGGGCATTAAAAGTGATTTTAGAAATTAATTATAACATGGTTATTACATGGTTATAACACTTCTAAACTAGAAACCATGTTGTTTAAAAACTCAGTATTATTACTTTACACCCTCCCCCACCTTTTTGTTTTTGTATTTGTAGATGGACAGCATGCTTTCATTTTGTTTGTTTATTTTTTTATGTAGTGCTAAGTATCAAACCCAATGCTTCACACATGGTAGGCAAGTGCTCTGCCACTGAGGTACATCCCTATCCCTACTTTAGCCTTCCTATGTTACAAATACAAAATGCTCCTTACCATCACATTTTTCCCACAATGGACATGCACCACAAGCTTTCTTGGCTGAGGCAGGCAGAGTACAGCAGTCCCTATCAGTAAGAGTGTAATTTCTACCCTGACAGTGAAGAACATGCAACTTGCAAACTGTCAGTATCCTTTGGCTTCTTTCATCTCGAGCACATACATCCAAGGAAGATCTGAAAAGAATTTTTTGACTACATTATTTACAAGATCTTTGTTTTTAAAAGCTGAGGAAAAGAAGTAAAAAGTAGACCTTTGAGGTCATTACCCCACAGATTATCACCCACAGCAAAAGATGAAACATCAACTCAAATTCTTTTCATTGGGGCCCAAACCCTTCAGAGCTTCAAAATGAGCATATTTACTCTAAGCATTCACAATCCTTCCAAGCATAGATACTGTGGGTTGATTTATTTTCAGCTAGGACAGATCAGATATAGCAAATTAGATGAGAAGGTAAGTTATGCCAGCAACTGTCAATGAATTAATAATAAAGGAGACAGAAAATTAGCAAAGATCACTCAGAGAGATTATGGTCAAATGAAACCATTGACCACAGGAGACATTAACTCCTCCCAGCCCAGCAGCCCAAAGATTTCATGTTCATAATACAGCATGTCTAAGAATTAATAACCTTGAATCCTCAAGGGAAGATAAAACTGTATTTTACAATGCTATTTTCTAAAGTGTCTATGTTTACAAAGTGCTTTAGAAATATTTCATAAAGTGTGCTACCTTTTTTCTTAAACATTGGAGCTAAAATGGTAAGAGACAGCTATTTAGAAATGTCACCACTGAAAACACCTACATTTCTAAATACTGACAGATAGATAAGAAAAGCATTATTTTGTGAAAACTCAGATAACAAAACATTTTTCATATACCATATGGGCTCAGAAAAACTTTACATTCACATATTTTATTTAGCTCTAATATTTTCTTCTTTTTTTTAACCTAAAGCTCAATTTATTTAAAGTTGCTTATATAACAAAAACATTTTTTTTGTTTTGTATATAACTTTTTTCTCTGTTTATTTTAACTTTAAATAGAACTACTCAGAACAGCTAAAAGGGCAGAGACCTTATAATGCCACCCTATTATCAGTATCTGATACTGTGAAATGATACAAAAACTCATATCAAGTCTATAAATCACTGGCTGCTGATTAACTAAAGAAACCAGTAGAGTTGGAAAGAGAAGGAAAGTGATTAACAGAGAGTAATTAATAACAATTAACAGAGAGTAACAGCAAGAGTCAGAATGTTTCTGGGCTGACCGCCATTTCCACTTACACATTCAGTTATATTCTTCTGCACCAGAGGTTACTACACACAATCATTGTATGAATCACCCACAGTAGGTTCAGGAAGTTCTATATGGGTGCCAATGACCATGGTAATTGAAAACCAAGTATTTAGTTGGTATGTTAGTGTTTCAATTTTTAACCTTAAAGATGTTCCATGAGCTGAGGGGCTAGATCTAATTCCCTGTTTCTTCCTAGACCCTCCACTCTTCCCCATCTGCCTGGGAGGCCGGCATGTAAAGGTTACACTTCTTTGTCCTCTAGCTTCAGTTGGGTTTATTAAATGGAGAGCCCTGGTATAGGCAGGGAAGAAAGTGAGTTCAGCTGGGGTATTTATTCCACTGGCTCACTCCTGTAAGATCTCCTAAGGTCTCATAAAAGAGAAGTCAGCTTCTCCTCTGCAGCCATCTCACCTAGTTCTCTTAGTCTCCAGGTTTCATGAGTGCTCCCCTCCTCCTGCCTTGTCAGGCCTGGAGTAGACATATGGCCAAGCCTTACCAGTCCAGGAGTACTGCCCTGTGGCTACTAGTTTCCTTTACTCAGCCCTCAATTTTGTAAACCAACCTGCTAATAAACCTCTTCTTGTCCTAAAAAAAAAGAAATTAATTATAATAAATAATCTCAATAATCCAAAATGACATTTCATTAATTATTTATAAATTTAAATGTTAATTTGAGAAGCTGCTGATATTTAATTTTCAAGAACACCTGATTTGTTTTTACCTCTTTGGGAGCATAATTCATACACAAGAATTTCACACATTTCTCGTGAGCACACTGATGAATTCAGACATATGCATATATCTGACCAGCACATTTGTTAAGCCTTAATTTATTATCTCTTGATTGATATAACAGAATGTAGTAACTTATATTTGATTGACATATTCTATTATTCTTTTTATTCTGTCCATAATTTTATTTGTACCTAATATCTGAATTATGGACACGAAGTCTTACAAATTTCACAAGGTGGAGCCAAAAAATATTGTTTAAGAAACAGTACTAAAAAATCATATGTACTAGAAGATGTAATCTTTGTTCAACATGAATAATTCAAAACATAACTTGGAGATGTCCCATACCCAAGTACGATAGCTCTAACTCATTATTATTGACTCAATAATATTTTATGTATGCTGTATAAAATATTTACTCAATCTTTCCATTATTGTCATTCAATAAGATTCTGAGGAATTTTTTGTAAACATTAATAATTATATCTAAATACATTGTTTCATAGACACATAAGTCTCAAAAAATCTGTTTGTTTATTTACCTACCTGTCCATCTATCTATCTATCTGATTCCATGGAAGGAAATGAAAAATGAAATTGCCAATTTGAAAAGCACATGTATTTCAACTATGATATTCATGGCAGGATTACTTCTGAAAGCTGTGACAAATTACATTTATTCATAGTTTAAGTGTATGCTTTTGCCTAAATCCCTGACAGGGTTAGGCATCATGAATTTGTAAAATTGCTACCAGCTTTGTGAAAATATACCAAACTGATGGATGTATAATGACATATTGTATCTACTGATATTTGTATTTCTTTGACTACATAGTTTTCTTTATTATTTCCTTATTATCTTTATTTAAATATTAAACATGTGCTCTGTTTATTCTAACCAAAATTATATTCCTTCAACTTCCTATTGATTTTATTTTATTTAAATTCAGCAATATTAAAATGTTCATATAATTTTACTTATTTACCTAATTTCATATTTATCTTTCTCCTTAGAATATAAGCTCTGAATATGAAAGAATTTATGGTTTTGTCCAGAGTTAAAGCCTCAGTAATATCAGATTTCTAGTCATACAGTAGAACATTTTTAAATGAGATAATAACAAAATGAGATGAGTTTAACAAAACAAAGAATTCTCTATACATCTAAACTGCTACTTGAAACATTTGATCACTGGTGCCCTACACATGATTTTTCCTACTTAATATTTCACTTTGAAAATGCTGAATGTGTACAGTAGCAGCCCCCTAGAAAACATCCTCATTGTTAGGTCAAGACAGAGAGAAATATATATGTGAAATATAAATGTCCATTTGTACTGATTGCATTAGGTCACAACTGGTTTTCTATCAACAACTTCCATCTTAAAAGGCAAGAATCATTGATTTAGTGGCAATCATTCTCAATATATCCAAGACCATCTACTGTGTTCACTATATGGGGCAGAATATGACTATGCAGAACCTAATATTGAGCAGAAAGCCAATATTGACTTCCTGTAAATGCCAAATTATTTCTGGAAACTGCTGCTACATTAGAGCCATATAAGCAAGATTCCAGGGGTGTAGGACCCAAACAACAACAACAAAAAGCAGCATATTGCTTGTCTCATGTTAGCAGAGCTTTTAATATGCACCACTTGCCCTTTAATATTCTGAATAGCTGAAGAAAACTCTGATATGATATCATGTCTTTTTGAAGATCAAATGTTTCTGTAGAATATGTACACAAAATACTGCAGAGATTTATTTTAATTTCATCTGAAAAAATGTTTTGATTTTAAGTTAAAAAGTATATGTCATTAATAAAGATCATGTGCCTTGATTAATAAGCAATGTCCTACACTCCATAGTCAGACATGTAGAATGAGAGTTTTCTGTATTCAAATTGACTAGAATCACATTTGTTGAAGTCTTTTGGATAATATATTTAATATAGGGCCATATTTGGCATACAGTAACTATTTTTCATTTGTATTTAATAAAAATATTGTTTTAGTGATAGAAATATTTCTACCCTTTAATTTTGCCCATTTTATGCAATAATATGTGTTTTATAATGAACCCAGTGTGTCTGAACTATTATCATTTTTGACATTTGTCCTTATGACAGACTGAAATCTTGGAAACTCTCCAGTGTTTCTTTGTTTGGTATTTACAATAGAGATTTTTATTGATATCAATTAATGTAAACATGATACAACATTGTGTGATGTTATGGAAATGTGTGTTAGAAAAATAATAAACCATATTAATATCTTGCTTAAAAATTGATTAAGAGCCAATTTAATTTGGTTTCTTATGGGACACTTTACCTGAAGACAGGTGAAGCATGAGCAAAGTTTATAGTAGCAAAAATAAAATAATGGCATTCTGTCCAAAACGGGCAGTGTAAATATACACAAATGCTAACACACATACACACATACACACACACACACACACACACACACACACACACACTCAGAGAGACACATACTCACAGTAGGCAGGCATACCTCATCAAACAGGTCACAGGTATATAAATACAAATAAAGAAATTCAATTTTTTTGCTAATAATGTGTATGCTAGTGAATTCTCTCTAGTGAGTGCTACAATTTTAAATATATTTGTTATATATAAACCCAGACTCACTCTCTTAACCCAATTATGAGTCTTCATTCAGATAAACAACTGCAAGAAACAGTGAGGCAATATGATGTAAGACTGAGTCATTAAACTTCACATTTGAGAACACTCCCTAATTGAGTATAATCTAATATGATGAAGTGAAATCTTAAACCAAATAAAAGTCAATTAATCTGAGTCTTTTCAATTCTATCCTTATTGATCATATTTTGATTGAGATATTCCATTAAAGTATCATTTCTAAAAGCTAGTTTCCAAATGTAAGCCATTATAAAATCTTTTGAACATAAGTATAAATTGTAACACAGTATTCTAATCTTCAAATCCACTAAATCTTTTTATTCTCATATTTTGAGACTTCACCTAAGTTTCTAGGTCTTTAAAAGAAGTAGATGACTTTCATGGTATATAAGGTTGTTTTCTAGCATAGAGAAAATCTGAGAAAAATTCCACTGTAAAAATTAAAGATGGCAATACTATACTTCCAATATTTCATATTTTATGGCATTACTATTTGTGTTTGAGGCAGACTGAAAATCTATTTTTATTATACTTTCTGAGATGGCACTTTGAATTTAAGCTCCATTTTCCATGGCTTATAGCTTTTCCACTGAATACCTTTGGCGCTAAACTTTATCATTATGGTTCTTAACCTAGAATGAAATGATTCAGAAAGTTTGAAGGAAATGTATTTTGTGGTTTTTGATTTAAGTAACTACAGGGAAATTCTTTTGGGCTGTTCAAAAATAATACACAGATAATTTTTTATTTCTGAATCACTCATTGGGAAACATGATTTGTGTTAAAAATATGTATAAGGCAATTATGTTCTATAAAATGTATGTGCATATATTTAAATTACTTACATATAATCATGAGTAAAATATTGAACATATTTTTCTTCTTCCTCTGTTTATATCCTAAAATTCTCTATGATTTGTCAAAGGCATCAGAAGTTTTGAATTGTAGGCTTTTGTAGGAAATACTTCTGTACTGAATCAAAATGAGAAATCTTATTGCAGGAGTGACTAACCACCTATTAAAGACACAGGACTTTAGTAGCTATTTAAAAGTAGTTTGTCATTTTTGCAGGCTGTCAAATTTCCCCATTCTCCCCTTTCAAGTATACATACTTAAGTCTATTTTTATACCCATTTCATAAAATCAAAATTTAAAAAAATAATAAAAGAAAAAATCATAAATGATGAAAATGACTCAGACTCACATGATATCTCACTCAGCTTTGGAACATTTGGAATTTTCAAAAGAAAAGGGGAATAATCATAATCATGTCTTATACAGTATCCCTTTTAGAAACAAGGAAATAAATTTAGCCACAAGCAGTACTGACCACAAGCACAATATAAGTGACTTTACCTCATTCATATACATAAACAAACACATAATACACATATGTGATTATATGTGTGTGTATATATATACACACATACACACACATATACGTGTGTATATCCATATATACACATGTATGTTTATGTGTATACATATATCTACACACTTATTCATATATATATATATATATATATATATATATATATATATATATATATATATATACACACACACACACACACACACACACACGTGATATATACAATCTATCCTGGGACACTCTTAAATTTGTATTGTACTTAAATAAAAGATAATGTTGAATGAATAAAAGACAGATCCATTTATATTCTATAATGTGTATTGTCTCTGAATGCTTTTATTGTAATTAAAAGAAACTGATAAAGGAGTACTTGCTTCTTAGTTTAGATGCCTATAATTGTAATATACAAATACTGATATGATTTTTGTTAAATTTATTCTACATGGTATTATAAGAAAAGCAATGGATGACATTTTGACTTTGAAACAAACTTTTAGACCAACCTATGACACCATGCTTATTTTTTTTGCAAAGTTTGTAATTCAGACATGTGTATTCCATGACAAGTAAGTGACTTTATTCATCTCATATTTTGAGAAATTATCATTATTCAATTAGGTGCTTTTATTTTTAAAGATCATTGATGAGATATAATACACATAGAAAATTGAGTGATCAGGAATATATAGCTCAATTAGTCGCATTAATTAAAAACATATAAGAAGAATTGTGTACAACAATAGATTTAACGGAAGCAGAAATCCCCCTCATACAGCTTTCCATTCTCACCTTTCATGAAGTAAACAGCTTCCTAACAATGTTCTTGAATAATAAAATGACTCTACCTATATAAATGGACCCAATATTACACCCCTTACTGTGTTTATGACATTGGCTGCATAAAATTGCAGTTTTTCTTATTGAGATGAAGTAATGTTCCAGAACTTTCAATTTAACAGAACTGTGACTTGGTGTGGCCAATAGAATCTGATGGAAATTATAATTCACCTGTGGTTCTTAAAACTTTACTGGTTTTGTGTATTGACAATGTTCCTGTAGTTCTTTATTGCATTAAGTTGTACCTGGACAAACTTATGAAGAAATCTATTCTAGCCTTCTGGATAAAGATGAGACTAAATTTGCCTAGACACAAGGCAACAGTGCATCCAAGATGATTAGAGCCATTAAAAGGACATGTGGCTCTAGCTAATCAAGAAAAATCACATAAGATCAGAAGAAATATAAAGTAGGTCATTTTTTAAAAAAATAGTAGTAAATTCTTGTTACTTTAAGCTGCTTTTAGCTTTGGTGTAGGTTAGAAAACAATATTATACGCTGAAGTCTAAAGTCACTTGAATTTATTTTTCTCAATATTGCCTTTAGTATTATTGTTCTCATGTAGTTCAGTTTTGTGTCATATTTATTTCTATAGAATCAACATTAATCAACACTTATTTTTTTATTTGTCTGTATATTGGTATCATACTACATATTTTTTTTCTTACTAGAAAGTTTTCTAACATTTTTTGGGTGCAGTGAATTATACTCCTCAGTTTTCTATTCATGTGAAAGTGGTTTATTTTTGACTTTTACTATTAAATGGTTTGTTTGCAAATGGGGATATGAGTAGAATTTATTGTTTATATTATTTCAGTCTTTAGAAAATGCTCTTCCTTTGTCCTCTGCTTTCCATTATCTCTGTAGAAAAACTGGCTTTCAGTCTTAATATTGTTCCTTTGAAGATAAAAAAATAACATGTTTTATTCTGCTCTGACAGTGTTTTAATATTTTTCTAATTTTTATTCTCATTTGTTTCATTCTGATGTACCCATTCTGATATAATTTGTTGTATATCTGCCTTACATAGCCTTCCAGAATTTCTCAACTCAGTCGACTTCTTTCCACCAATTATTTTCAATTGAAATATTCTGGATTCCCTATTTTCTTTCTCTTCTCCATATTGAACTTAAATTTCATGTAGTGAATGGTTATGCTATGGCTCCTATTTTTCACTTCTCATATATTTTTATTTTTTGTGTTTTACTGGTTTCAGTTTATATATATCTATATATCTATTTCTATATATATATATTTTTTTTTCTATTGTCCTATATTCCATTTCACTAAACCTATGTTGGCAGCTTGTCTATTTTTTAATCTTGGCATTAAAAATCTGTAGAAGTACTGAGCACTAGCACTCTGGTGAGGGGAATCCACATAGATGTGCAACCAGTGGAGCTTGCTGCAGTTGGGGCTAGAGACTGTGGCTCTCTGCTTGTTTCTGCTGCCCTGCCAACTTCCTAGAGCAGAAGAAAAGCTGAGTATAATAGCAATTAATTTTCCACTCAGACTATCTCATAGATGTGTAGAATATATTCATTTGAAGTAAATAGCCTTTTCTAACTTAGAAACAATTTAATAATTGCTAGAATTAATACTTTGCTCAGTTCTTGTTGGCCAGGAAAAAGAAACACATTTATCATTTACTATATAAATGGGAGTAAAATATTCTCAACATTAAATGCTTACCTTATATTATTTTATGTCTCTTTTAAGTGCAAAAATAAATCATACTCTTTATAATATTCTTTTCATAAGATAATACACTAGTTTGTTATTAACTCTCATCCTAAAACATTATAAACACACTTTAATATCTCCAATGTGAATTTATTAATTGTTGTAATGGATCAGCAATAGATAAATCATTGCAGAGTTCAAAGTCTTAAAAACAATTTTGAAATTAATAAAAACACTAGAGACATGGGCAATAAGGTATTGGTATGCCTCAAAAAGAATAATGAAAAGCATCTTAAGTGGGATTGTGTACCTATAGGGTGCCTTCACACAGGCTGTCTCTGTGACTTTGAAAATGAACGAGACTCATCTGGATTACAAAGAAGAAGTACATCTAAACCAGCAAAACAATAGAGAGCAATACACTTTAGTGAAGTAGAAGAACCTAAGAAATTGAAGAAAAATATATCATTCCATAATATCTATAAAGAGTTTCCTCGTGGTCTGGAGAAATGTGTAAAATATCAGTTGAAAGTGCTAATATTTTAATATTTATGCAGCATTAAATATTAGACGGTTGATGCTGTGGTGCATATGAATATCAGTTAAGGTCACCATTCTTCTACCCTGTCACCCTTTCCTGAGTCTATAAATCACCCTTATACTTTCAGATTTATTTTATTGTTTAGTTCTTCATGACAGAAAGTGCAACACTTGTTTTTCTCCGACTTATTTTGCTTAATATGATGCCCTCTAGTTCTATCCATTTGACTGCAAATCACAGGATTTAGTTTTTCTTCATAGTTGTGTATATATTTTCTGAATCCAATCATCTGTTGATGGACACCTAAGCTAATATCATATCTCGGCTAATGTGAATAGTGTTTTAATAAATGCGGACATACAGGTATCTCTTTTGTATGCTGACTTATTTTTCTCCTGATATATATCCAGAAATTGGACAGTTGGATTATATGGTATAAGCTGATTAGCCATTTGTCTTACTGGGATACATAATATTAATAACTTACATCCAAGGTTCTCAAACTTACCTGAAGTGGTGTTCCATTTTATTGTCAACATTTCTATCATGGTGTCTAAACTATATCCAAAAATTAGGAAAGTACAGAAAAAAAAAGATGACTATGATTTCAGTAGAATTTTATGTTAAACTAATTTTATTTATGTCATCAATTTTTACATGTTATGTTTTTCTGTGTTCATTATTTACATAAATAAACATAAAACACATTTAATGTAAAAGTCATGTTTACATACATTATTGGTTAGATTAACGATGAGTCATGTAGACTAAATTATTACCTAAATAATGCACTGAATCATAGAATTAGGGTGTGTTTCTTAAATTCCTAAATGCTGTATATTGAAAACAATGATACAAACTAACATAATGTATGAAAATTTTCAATTCCAAAGATAACCTCATTTTCTGATAGTAAGTAAAAACTACTAAAGCAAATGTTTAAAAAAAACAGAAACAAACTATATTCCAATGATAAATAAAAGTTCAAAGGTATAATTTCCTTTTAGAGTGACTTAGCTTGTTCATTCTGTAGTTTTAATGAATAAGGCACATAGTTGATATAAAAACAAAAAAAATAATTGTAAGCTACAATTTAGATAAATAGTACAGCAAGTAGGTTTTCATAGATGAAATTATTCACTGGGGTCTTTCTGAATCTCATTTTCATGATAAAAATAAAGAACTCACAGTTATATTGCTATTATCAATAAATTTACCCTTCAAGGAGTACCAGTACAAGGTTGTTGACAGGGACAAGGACTTAAATCATGTGTGCATTTTTATTTCTCAGTTGCTCTGTTTTCCATGACTTTACTGTAAATACTGGAAATGAAGTAGAAAAAAAAAGACTAACTTTCATACAGGTAACAAAAAAAGGATAATAATTCCACCAAAGGAATATTTTGTTGTACTGGACTTCCCTTATATATTTTTTGCTTGCTTGTGTTAATCACTAACTATATCAAATTCAAAAAGTTATTTTGCCTCTCTAAGACTCAGTTTTCTTTTTTTAACTAATAAAAAGAATGTTTCCTTCACATATGAATATCAGATGAGGTCACCATTCTTCCACCCTTGATCTCTCTCTGTCACCCATTCCAAAAATGTTCTGAAATAACCTAAGCAATACCTTCAAATCATAATAAGGATTAATAAATTTATATTCTTCTTCCTTAATATTTATTTCATGCTTTTTCTAAAATAATATTTACATACTATTTTAATTGAAATTTGATTTCAGACCAAACACAATTTTGTATAAACATTTTAATATATTTAGCTTTCCCTATTTAATGCCACATATAAAGACATAAAATCATGGACAGATATCTCACTAGCACTAAGCTTAAACAATATTTATAAAGATGAGTATGTTTATATTATGTAAATATTATGAAAATATTCATTTAGTGTATCAAACACTCACTTTCTAGAAAAAAAAAGGTAAGAAAAGCATAGTTTTAAACATTTCAGAAAATAAAATTATCACAACATTTTTAACAAAATTACATATATACATAGTATGTACAAATGTCTATATAGTGCATCTATTTTTATAAATATGTAGCTCATACAACATTGATTAATTAAGTGGATTATTGGAAAGCATGTTTCAAACACATATTTATATCATGGTCATCATTTGTTCTTCTACTGAGAGTGTCAAATTAATCATTTTGTGTAGTTAATCAGATATTTATAGCATTCACATTTTCCCATTTGTCTTCTAATTAAGAAAATAAAAGGATTAAAATGAATGCTTATTTAAGATTGTCTCTAAATCTTTATGCTGATCAATTTTCCCTCATCCCCTTAGTTACACTTTATTTTATTGTAAGGATTTTATAATAATCAATCATCATATGCTTCTTCCCTGCACAGAAGATGCATGGATTTGCTGCAGTTTGTTTATTTGGCTTTTCTGTCAGCAATTATACTGCCAAAGTAAATTAAAATAAATTGTAGATTTTACAGATTTTGAGGTAAAAATTAATGATAATTGCTAAAATTGTAGAGCAGACTTATTGGGAGTATAGACAAATGAATTAACTTAAGACTAAGACACATTCATCATATAAAATTATTAATGAAAAATTACTGATGAAAAAAGAAAATTTTTCATCTCTCTATATTTATTTCTACTGGAAACTACATGTGAATGAACAAACAGAGTCTTGAAATTTAAATTTTATTTACTGTTGAATTTTATTGTATAATGAAGTTTGTCATTTTTAATATTACTCTCTTGAAGTTGTATTAGGTGTTCATGTGGATTCTTTCAAACTTGCCTCTCCTACAAACCCCTGACACACAGCTATGTCTCAATGAATATCTGCCAAAGAATGTATGGATGAGTGAATGAATTATTTTATTTTCATTGTGGTCTTTAAATTGGTAAGAAAATGAGTTTTGCATGTGATTTTAAAAAGAAAAAGGAAAATGATCAATGGAAACTTTTAGTGTAAATCATAGTATATGTTTTGTATGCATTGGAAAATGCCTCATTTCTAAAATGTTCAAATCTCTAAAGCACATGGAATTTGGGTAAATTTGTTTCAAAATTAAAGTTGATCTTACCTCTAACTTTTTAGTGATCTTGCCTATTTTAAAATAGATATTAATGTGAAAAGACCTCACTCTCGGGCTTGGGCTGTAGCTGAATGGTAAAGCATTTGTGTTATGGGGAGCCACTTCAGAAAACACTCTTAAGTCCAAATTCAAATAGTGAAATCTTTATTTATCAGGGCAGGGACTGTCACCCGCCCATAGAGACTGAAGCTCTGTGGGAGAACAGCATCTTCCTGGCCTGTTTCCTAGGAACTTAATAGATGAAAGCCACAACTCATCATGCAAGCAAGCCAGTCACAGAAGCTAGAAAAAACGTGATCAGCTTTGCAACTCAGTTAACTACATATTGGGTTTGAGCTGGTGTTAGACAATCCTATCTTGAGTTTCAGCAGGTGGTTAGCTTGATCAAGAATCTGCTTCAAAGTCTTTGGTCACCAAGACCACCATATCCTGGGTTCAGTACATCTTGTGGGGTACAAAGTACAGAAAACAATATATTATAAGAAAACAGCTTTCATTTCAGTTTCTCAGAAACAGCTCTTATAACAGTTTTGTTTGTTTGTTTTTTTAAATAGAAGGCAACAAAATAGAGAGTTAGGCTTGTCTATGACAGTTCTTGCTTTATAATTGCCTTATCTAACTTATCATTTCTATAATCTATATTTTTTACTAATTTATAACTTCTATCTTATATTCTTACTGATTTTATTGATTAATTTACACCGCAACAGTTTGCCTCACTTATGTGGGGCTCTGGGTTTGATCCTTAGGACCAAATAAAAATAATAAAGTTACTGTGCGATCATCTATAAGTTAAAAAAAAAAGAGACTCACTCTTTCATTTCAAGAGTATACTGTTGGGGCTGGGGCTGTGTCTCAGTGGTAGAGTGCTTGCCTAGCATTTTGGGGGCACTGAGTTGAATTATCCACACCAAATATAAATAAATGCAATAAAGGTTCATTAACAACTAAAATATATTTTATAAGAGTTTACTGTTTAGAATATTTAAATTTTGTGATTAACACGATGTGAATTTGAATCTCTTTTGAAGCTAGTGATAGTATTAGCCATGAAACTGAGCCTATTTTCCATTCTTTAAGCTGTGTGACACTTTCTCAGTTTTTGTCTACAGAGGTATTGGAAAGCACAGATTATTCAGCATGAGGAACACACTTCTCACATGGTGAGTTGTATTACAGGCTGCATTTATTATCTATAGCTCTTGTCAGTGTAGTGGTAAGTATATCTCACAGTTGGATACACAAAATTAAGTCACTTAATGGATTTGTAGTTCAGTTGATTGAGGTCCACAGGTCTCTGTGCACTTCTGGAAGACATTTTATTTCTTCTGTAATTGTCAGTCACTGTCATTTCCACTTGATTGCTGTTCTGTGACTACTCAGAATATAGAGAACTTTAAATGGCCTCAGAACGGTGGTAAAATGGTGTTTAAAGTACTTTTACACACAAACACACACACACAAACACACACACACACACATACATATACACACACACACACATAAATTCCTTTATATTGTCTTAAAAGTTGTTTTTTTTCATGATAGAACTGGGATGTGCTTGGTAATAGTAAGCACAGAGCTTTGTATTGGGTTTATTAAGCACAGAATAGAACATCCAAAGATTGAAAAGAAAACAACACATCACAACAAAACAACAACAACAACAACAAAAACTCATAGAAGAGATAATTTTAGTAATATCAGAATTTCAACATAGAACTCAAAAGGTCCCAAATAATGAAAATTTCTTTAAAAAAACCCTTTGGTACTTTTACACATTTGAACTCTCCAAACATAGTTATGGTCCTTTAGAAAAATAAATTCACACCTCTTTTTTTTCTTTGGAAATGTGTCTATACATTTTTTTGACACATCATCTCAGGAAAGAAATCAAATGTTAGGAAAGGAAGTTTGGCTCAAAATGATTTAGTGTTAATAGTTCAGCATTGTTAGGATCTTGACAGAATTCAAGGAATGGTTCTTCATTTTTCAGTGCCAGAAACTTTCTGATTCAAAAATCACAAACAGCAATTTTTTCTTTTTTTTTAATCTCATTGACTCTGTGAAAACATTAGCAAAATTCAAATAAATATCACTTTTGCATTCTTGAGAAGTTCTGAAAAGCTGACTGAATTCCATATTGAATCCTCAAACTGGCCAGTGATCTAAAGAGCTTTAACAAACACAGTAGAAGATAAGTGGTAAAATTTAATAAACATACATTTTTTAGCAGCTTATATGGAAATACCAGAGTTAAAAAATAAATAATACATATGTAGTTTTCACTATTAAAATATTTATTGATACTTTCTAGAGATCGAAATACAAATTTAAAATATCCTTTTGATTGCTAAGAACATATTGAAGAATAAGAAATCAAATATGCTTCTGTTTATATATTAATAAGTTCTGGAACAAAAGTTTTATTCTCACTAATAAAGTAACATTAAAAAAATATGACTTAAAAGTTACCTAAGTGCAGTTTTGAGAGACACAGATATACATATGAATGAAACTTTTAGAAAAATAAATGTGGCTTGATTGGATGTGGCTTAGATTGTAGCTCAGTGGTACAGCACTTGCTTAATAAGGTAATCGTGAGTTTCTGGGTTTGATCTCCAGCAGTATAAAACAAACAAAACAAATGAAGAAAAACTTTTTTTTTTTTTTTTTTAGAATTAGAGAACATATGATCATAATTTTGTACATAGGAAAGTGAGTATAACTAGGGTAAGTTTCTAACTAGACAGACAGTTACATGCAGGTGGAATTAAACATTCTGTTGTTTGATTATTATGTTCTTCAATTTTAATAACTCACTTTTGACTTATTAAATATGACCAACTCAATGAATATTCCTCAAATTTGCCACTATGTGATGCCTTAAAATGTTTATTTAGAGCATTAAGTCAAAATCAAAAAGTTTCTAATTTAGAAATCATACACACCTATTTGAAAAAGTTTTGTTGAAAAAACATACAACTAACGATTATAATAAATACATGAGAAAAATATGAGAAAGACAAAAGTCAAGGATGCAAGAGCAATATAAAAAGCATTCCCAGACAGAAATAAAATGTGGGTGGTCTGTATTTGGAAGATCCAAATTACAGAGTGATATTACATTAGACATAATGGAAAAAGCAAAAGTAGTGGTAGGAAATTTGCCTAAATGAGCATTGACATTTGGACTTAACTATTCAACAAGAGGATTAGGTTTCAAAAGAAGACTCCAGATCATAGGAAGACAAAGCCAGACTTGAAAGTAGTTGAACAAATTTAGGTGAGTACTTTAACTCAGATGGTTAAATCATTAACCCACTTATGGTAGCTAGCCTCTCATGTGAAATTCATATGAATTGTAGAACTAAATGGGGATTTAGTGCTTCTCAGGATTCTTAGGAACAATCTTACATATGATGCATGTTTAAACCATTTTGTGAAGATAAGTTGGACAAATATTTGGGAGTTAAATTCTAAGGGAATAGAGCCATTAAGTGTGCAACCAAATGGGAATTTTCTACTACCTACATATGGCAGGTTATAGGGCAGGTTTTCAGCAGATGATTGAAATATTTGGTACTGCTTATACACAATTGAAACAACTATTATTTCAAATGGAAAAATTTGAGTATTATTTGATGCAAGTATACTTTAAGCCATGCTAAATCAATTCTACAGAACAATATTGTATGCATTTTTAAAATACATTTGATTATTTAATATAGGGTAATTTAAATTAAAAGATGGAATGACTTAGCTATTATAAATCTCTCATTTTGGTAGGCAACTTCCACTAATTTCTAAAGCTCAGATTTCAGATATCCATTTATCTTATACTCTTCTACTTTGTATTTTTACATTACACATGTCAAAAATAATCACTCAAATAGTTCTCATCATATGATTTTTATTTACAAATCTGAGAATTACAAAGCAGAAACAATATCATTTTAATATTTTAGAATTCAAAAGTGTTACTCTGTCACTGTTAAAATTTATTTAAGTGTCCATAAAGATAATTATGATTTAATCATACTGAACAAATAGTTGTTTTAAATACAATTTCCACCCAGAAAACTTTGGAAGTTATCTTTTAAAGCATGTATGATTGAAGCTGTTAAATGCCTTTTACTTCTAAGGATTGATAGAATGTCTAAAATTCTATATGAATTATACAATTTATAATTTAACAGTAGAAAAAAATTGGCTGCCAAGCTGAGTGGAGGAGGTAGAAGGCAGATATCAAAAAGTGACAAGATGGCACCATGGCAGGGATGACCACGGTAGAGAAGGTGAGGCACAAGATCCAGGTTCTGCACAGCAAGTTGAGGATGCTGAGGAGATGGAGAAAGCTGGTCAGGAAAAGGCTGAGGCTGTGGTAGCCTCCTTTAACTGGAGGAAGAGGAGTTGGACCTTGCCCAAGAGTGCCTAGCTATTGCCCCGAAGTGAGAGAGGTATGAAAGTTATTGAAAATCAGGCCCTGAACTATGAAGTAAAGATGGAACCCAGGAAATCCAACTCTAAGAACCTAAGCACATTGCAGATGAAGTGGATAGGAAGTACGAAGAGGGGGCTTGTAAGTTAATGATTATTGAAGAAGATTTGGAATGGCAAAAGAATCAGGTGAGCTTGCAGAGTCTCCTTTCCAAGAAGTGGATGAGCAGATCAGAATGATGTGTCTGAGGGCTACTAAAGAAAAGTATTCTTAAAAACCAAGATCAACATGAGGAAGAAATAAAGATTCTTACTGATAAGCTCAAGGAGGCAGAGAACACTGCTGAGTTTGCTGAGAGTTCTGTTGCCCAAGTAGAAAAGACAATTGATGATTTGAAAGATAAACTGATATTCACAAAAGATTAGCAAGTTTGTACAGAAATGATACTGAACCAGACTCTGCTTGAACTCAATAAGATGTAGACCTCCCCAGGCCTGGCCCGAGGCTGCTTCACATGCTCTGCCTGTGGGGCCAGCCAGACCAAAGCTGACCTTGAAATTGAGGGCTGATCTTCAACTGGAAGGCTTCTTTCTCCTTGACATCCCCTGTACTGCCACACCCTTGTCTTTTCCCCCAAACTGTCTTTGCCTCTTCCCATAAATGCCAGCTGGGCTACAGGCTGAACACCTTTGGAAGTAACATTTAAGGGAATGTGAGCACAACATGAAGTGTCTTTAAATCAAATTCTGATGTACATATTTTGTAATTACTTTATGTTTTTAGAGTAACCATAAACATTCCAAATAATTCCACAGCTCTAAGGAGCAATCTAATTCCGTTCTCACTTTTGGAAGGTAACTTCCCAGTCTAATTCATATTGCCTTCTCCACAGAGAAGAAAAACAGGAATGGGGCTACCCTACTGAGAGACAAATAAAGTGTAGAGAAATATTCCACTATCTAATTCCTCTGTACAAAGTACCAGCCAAACCAGAAAGGTCATTCCAAGAGGAGTTTGCCAAAAAATAAAACCATGGTATTCTACTATTCAAGATTTTTTTTTTGTATCTTTAGATAACGTTATTCTTTTTATTCTTTTTCATTGTGACCAAATAAAGATGATCATACTTCTGTGACATTTTGTTTTTGTCGTGCTGGGGATTAAATCCAGGGCCTTTTTCAGGTTGGGCAAGTGCTCTCCTTGTGATATTTGTGCATGGGGCACCTGGGCATTTAGCAGGAACCAGTGTTTCTTTTTTTTTTTATTGTTGGTTGTTCAAAACATTACATAGTTCTTGATATATCATATTTCACACTTTGATTCAAGTGGGTTATGAACTCCCATTTTTACCCCGTATACAAATTGCAGAATCACATCAGTTACACTTCCATTGATTTATATATTGCCATACTAGAGTCTGTTGCATTCTGCTGCCTTTCCTATCCTTTACTATCCCCCTCCCCTCCCCTCCCCTCCCCTCCTCTCCCCTCTTCTCTCTCTACCCCTTCTACTGCAGTTCATATCTCCCCCTTGTATTATTTTTCCCTTTCCCCTCACTACCTCTTGTATGTAATTTTGTATAACCCTGAGGGTCTCCTTCCATTTCCATGCAATTTCCCTTCTCCCTCCCTTTCCCTCCCACCTCTCGTCCCTGTTTAAAGTTAATCTTCTCATGCTCTTCGTCCCTTCTCTGTTCTTAGTAACTCTCCTTATATCAAAGAAGACATTTGGCATTTGTTTTTTAGGGATTGGCTGGCTTCGCTTAGCATAATCTGCTCTAATGCCATCCATTTCCCTCCAAATTCTATGATTTTGTCATTTCTTAATGCAGAGTAATACTCCATTGTGTATAAATGCCACATTTTTTTTTATCCATTCATCTATTGAAGGGCATCTAGGTTGGTTCCACAGTCTTGCTATTGTGAATTGTGCTGCTATGAACATCGATGTAGCAGTGTCCCTGTAGCATGCTCTATTTAGGTCTTTAGGGAATAGACCGAGAAGGGGAATAGCTGGGTCAAATGGTGGTTCCATTCCCAGATTTCCAAGAAATCTCCATACTGCTTTCCAGATTGGCTGCACCAATTTGCAGTCCCACCAACAATGAACAAGTGTACCCTTTTCCCCACATCCTCGCCAGCACTTGTTGTTGTTTGACTTCATAATGGCTGCCAATCTTACTGGAGTGAGATGGTATCTTAGGGTGGTTTTGATTTGCATTTCTCTGACTGCTAGGGATGGTGAGCATTTTTTCATGTACTTGTTGATTGATTGTATGTCCTCCTCTGAGAAGTGTCTGTTCATGTCTTTGGCCCATTTGTTGATTGGGTTATTTGTTATCTTGTTATCTAATTTTTTGAGTTCTTTGATCATCTCGATAGATGCGGAAAAAGCATTCGACAAAGTACAGCATCCCTTTATGTTCAAAACGCTAGAAAAACTAGGGATAACAGGAACTTACCTCAACATTGTAAAAGCAATCTATGCTAAGCCTCAGGCTAGCATCATTCTGAATGGAGAAAAATTGAAGGCATTCCCTCTAAAATCTGGAACAAGACAGGGATGCCCTCTCTCACCACTTCTGTTCAACATAGTTCTGGAAACACTGGCCAGAGCAATTAGACAGATGAAAGAAATTAAAGGCATAAAAATAGGAAAAGAAGAACTTAAATTATCACTATTTGCAGATGACATGATTCTATATCTAGCAGACCCAAAAGGGTCTACAAAGAAACTATTAGAGCTAATAAATGAATTCAGCAAAGTGGCAGGATACAAAATCAACACGTATAAATCAAAGGCATTCCTGTATACCAGTGTTTCTTTTTGTGCCAGCATAGGCTCTGTGGAGTTTCGTCCTGAAAGCTGAGCACTGAACTCTCTAAGCTCTTTGTCTTCCATATAAGATAATAAACAAACAGTTTGATTGGATATTCTTCTACTATAGAGTTGCAAAAGCGTCACCCATAACTGAGTTACAACACAGTCAGGAGAGATTTACCACTGAGTTGGCATGCATGCTAAGTGTGACACGTTGCCTTTTCTTTGTTCTGGAAGAGCCTCTAACATTCTACCACTGAGCCATAGCCTCAGTCTGAGACCAAATTTTTCTTCCTTCTCTATCCACTTCCCCACTGTTCACAGAATAGATTGTGGGTTCCTTAACCTTGAGGTGACCTCCCTTGCCTTCTTGCAAAAAAGATGTTTTTTCCACTGACTTAGCAATAAAACTGGTGTTTTGCCACTGCAGGCCAGGGGAGGTCTACTGATCTCATTCATCATCCCATCAGGTTTCTCTGAAGCTGCTATCTCTAGAAGTGCCATCTCATTGTGCTTTGTGTCAGTCAGTGCTAGAGAAAGCTTATGTACAAAACTCTTTAAATTTTATGATGTTTGGAAACTTTGCTTCTTTGGGATTCAGATACCTTTGTATCAGTCAGTGCTAGAGAAAGCTTATGTACAAAACTCTTTAAATTTTATGATGTTTGGAAACTTTGCTTCTTTGGGATTCAGGTACCTGGCTACCCTATCTGTCTTTGAGAGTCCTACAGTCTGGGCTGGCATTTTGCTGATCTTTCAAAGTTTCTTTCCCAACCCCAGTCTCCACTTTTAGGTGAGCTTTCTGTGAAGTCTGTTAAATCTATATCCTGCAATTTATTGGCTTAAAATATACTTTCCTTTTTTGTGGTTTCTTTGGGGCCAATTGGGAGAATAAAAGAACAATAGTGCAACTATTTTGATTTTGAATATTGACAAGAATCTTTTTGAAATAAAAACCATTACCTCAAAAAAAGAAAAGAAAAAAATTCTGTAGAGTAAAAGATAAACATGTAAATGGAAAGAGTTGCCTTTTAGGTTGTAGCAATGTATAATAATTTATAAAACATACACAATTTTACTTTTTTCCTCTCTCCCTCCAAGTTGATGTATGTTTTCTAGTTGGTTGATTTTTAAAATAATGAGAGAAATTTAAGAATAATTTTTACATTATTCTTTTTAATTCCTGCTATTATAAAATATGAGACCATATAAAGAATGTAACAATTTGCCATTAAAACTAAAATAAAACAAAAAATTGTTATGAAGAAAAAATTTATAATAAATGATTATATTATGTACAAAAATAAGTGTATTGTTTAAAGTTTCCTTTTTTATATTTTAAATGTGATGACCAAATAGCATCTATAATAAGAGAAAATCTCTGTGCATGGTCAAAGTTTCCTATTATATTTCTCATATATAATTAATGTATGCAAATTGATGAATTTAGACCCATGCAAATACCTAGACACTTTCACCAAAATCCAGACAGTAAACCTATCCAGCACTTTCAATAGTTGCCTTGTGTAATTTTGCTTTTTTTTCCATATATCATAAGAATTCTTAACATAGTATTTATTCTTTATCCAATTTAAATTCGACAAAGTACAGCATTACTTTGTAATGTAGTGGCTGTTCTTAGCAAAAAGGTATTTTTTAATTGGATTAAATGCTTCAAAGAGACTCTCAAGACCAAAGTATTATTAAATGTCAATATTTTTTTAAGTTTCTCTTTCTTAACTTTTTACCAATCCATATTTTATTGATAAGAATCCAATGAACTATGAATCCCAAAAAGGAAATTAAGCCATATGTGTTGGTGTCTAATTGTATAATTATTTCAGAAGAGAATGATCCACTACTGTAAGCTGTTTAAGTAAGTAAAACCAGATTTTCCACCATATATAATTCCAGTATAGTTACACATACTTTCAAACCCTTTTACATCTAAAGAACTTTTTTATGTCATAAAGATACTGGAATTAAAAATTTTGATGCTGCCTGGTTATTTATTCATTAATTATATATATAGGGGTAGAAATTTGTAATGTTTTAATATGTCAGCATTGATTGGCTTGTAATGACCCTTGATTTTGTTATTTGGCTAAAATACCCTAAAGTACATTAATTTATTTTGAGCTTATGCACACTTTGTTTCTCATATTTGTAGTTGGAATATCAACTTTCAAGGTTATTAAAATCCATGGTTATTAAAATTTTATGATTATTAAAATTCAAATTTAATATTTATTATTTACCTCTCAATCCAAATGGATTTTCAATTTCCAAAATCATTTTTATGTCTAGAGATATCTGTTCTCTTCTCTGTGAAAGATAGGATATTGGAATAAGATTCAGGAGATCTTAACTAGAGCCTTAATATTTCACTAATTTTTGAAATATTTCAGATTTTCACCACTGAATAAATCTTATAAATCAAGATCCTTTCTAACACTGAGTCTAGGGCATATCCAGGAAAATTCTCAAGAGGTATTTTGTTGTTTGTTTGTGGTTCCCCTATCACATATATTTTGATGCTGTTTGGTAATTTTAGTCGATTAACCATGAAATAAATTATGTATTAATATATATTTATGGAATTTAATTGACCTACATTATGTTGATTCTGTGTATAACATGTAATAAAGTAAGTTAAATTCATACATAATTTTTTTCCAATTGAAATTGATTGAAAAGATTATAAAACACATTTGTTCTGGTTCTTCCCTCCATCTTTTTTGTTACCAATATTAATTTTACATATATTCCAATAATTTCTAAATTTATATAACCACTGCTTCACTTTTTTATTCCAAACTCAAATATCTCCACTTGGAAATACATTTTAATTAACTCATATTAATTGTACATATTAAAAGAAGTCAGTGTGACATTTGTACATGCTTACAATGTACATTGATCATATCCCGAGTCCTTCATCAACCACACAATCACTGCTTCATCTTTCTCTATTCTTCATTCAGAGCAACAATTTTTAGTTTCTATATATTGCTGCAGGCCAACTACAACAAAATAACAGGGGGGGTGGTCGTGACGAACAACTTGTGTATGTTGATACAGCAGGAGTGGGAGCCATTTATTGTAAGACAACAGAGGTATTTATACATTCCACACAGCTTATCTTAATTAGCATAAACTAGATACAGCAGTCAACCAATTAGAAATCTCCACACTTAAAGGCTCGCTGGAGTTACTTCACAAACCATTCCCTCTGGCATTTTGCCAGGTGCCATCCAGACTTGTTTGTAGACTCTAACATTTCTCTGGCAAAATGCCAGGTGCCATCCTGACTTGTTTACAGACTCTAACAATATATGAGAAAGAGCATGTGGTACGTGCCTCATTGTATGCAGCTGATTTCACTTAAGATAGTGTTCTCTGATTGCATCCATTTTGCAGCAAATGACAGGATTTCATTGTTTTTTATGGCTAGTGCTCCAATTTTGTATATATTAAGAACTCAAGAATTTAATAATAAATATAATTGAAAGACTTGGAAATCAATTGAAACTAAACTGCATTTTTGCTTTTCTTATTAAACCTACTTTATCTTGAAGCCTTCCCACATTCAGCATCCTTATTCTTTGTTTCTCTAGCAAAAAAAACTGGTAAATTGCCTATTAACTTTTTAATCATACATACAATATAAACACGTCTAGAAATATCATGGGTCCTTGTTTATCACAAATAATCACATCATGCAACCTTGTTCGCTACTACCCAGGCTATGCAGCTCCTGATTGGAATATTACGATATCCTTAGACCTAATGTTCTTTAACACCTCCGCTTCACTAGAATTTATTCTCAACACTGCAGACACAGTGTTCCTTTTGAAACCAAAATAAATTATTTTGTGACTTTCCATCTCATTCAGATTAGAAACTCATTTACTAATAGTGATTAAAAAGACCCATCATGATTTTCATTTTGGGAGTCTTGAATATGAAATATTTTCACATTAATTTTCAGTTATTCCTTTTAAGTTAATAATATACCTGGATTTTATTTTTATACATATATATTTATTACATATATTTATATACTTTATATATAATATATATATATATATATATATATATATATATATATACATTTCATTATATTTATTTTATATAATTCAGTAAATTACAGAACTAATTTATTTTGGTTTCAGAGAATTAGCCAATTTTCCCAACATAATTTATTAAGTATCTAACTTTTTCTCACTGACTTACAAAAAACCTTTTGATATATAAGATATTCATATATATATATATATATATATATATATATATATATATATAATATGTGCATATATATTATCTCTGTTATATTTTATTCATTTATTTTTCTCTTTTTGTTATTACAAGTTAAAGATGACTTCAGCTATGAAATACATAAGACCTCTTAACAGGTGCATTTTTCTTTGTTCGTTGTTGCCAGATTTTTCTATACACCTTCGTATATATTTTAGAATACATTCATTCAGTTCCTTCAAAAATGCTGTTTCATTTGTTTAGATATTAGCATGAATTTAGAGATTATATTAGAGTAGAAAGATTTTCAATAGTTTAGATTTCTTTTTATATATAAGAACATAGAAAATTTGTCCAGTATATTGTAGTTTTTGTCTTTTTTAAAAATTGATTTATTTATTTTAATTAGGTATATATGACAGCAGAATGCATTTTGATTCACTGTACACAATTGTAGCACAAGTTTACATTTCTATGTTGGTACACAATGTAGTGTCACACCATATGTGCAATCATACATGAATCAAGGGTAATGATGTCCATCTCATTCCACTATTTTTTCTCCTCCCATGCACCCTCCCTCTTCTCCCTCCCTTTTTTTCCCAGGCCTCTCCCTTCCCACTGAAGGATCAGCATCCACTTCTCAGAGAGATCATTTGTCCTTTGTTTTGTGGGGATTGGCTTACTTCATGTAGCTGGATATAACCAACTCCATCCATTTACATGTAAGAGCCATAGTTATATCCTCTTTTATCCTGAGTAATATTTTCCTGTGTATATATAAGACAGTTTCCCCATTAACAATAGCCTCAAAAAAATGGAAATCAACTTAACAAACGAGGTAGAAGACCTGTATAATAAAAACTACAGAACACTAAAGAAAGAAATTGAAGAACACCTTAGAAATGGAAAGATTTCCCATGCTCTTGGATGATTAATATTTGACAATATTGATTAATATTGTCAAAATGGTCATGCTACCTAAAACATTATACAGATTAAAAATGATTCCAATTAAAATCCCAACATCATTCCTTATCGAAATGGAAAAAGCAATGAAGAAATTCACATGAATTCATCAGAGACCTAGAAAGCCAAAGCAATACTTAACAAGAAGAATGAAGCATGAATTATCACAATAAAAAACCTTAAACTATGTTACAAAGCTATAGTAATACAAATGGCATGATATTGGCACCAAAACAGACATATGGACCAATAGTACAGAATAGAAGACACAGTGACAAACCCACATAAAAACAATTATCTCATACTAGACAAGGGCACCAAAAACATACATTGGAGAAAAGATATCCTCTTCAACAAATGGTGCTGGGAGAACTGGAAATCCATATGCAGCAAAGTGAAAATAAATCCCTATCTCTCACCATGCATAAAACTCTACTCAAAGTGGATCAAGGACCTAGGAATTAGTCCTGAGACATAGTGCCTAATAGAGGAAAAAGTAGGCCCAAATATTCATCATGTCAGATTAGACCCTGACTTCCTTAAAGAGACTCCTAAAGCACAAGAAATAAAATCAAGAATTAATAAATGGAATGAACTCAAACTTCTGAAAAGCCTTCTTCTCAGCAAAAGAAACAATCAATGATGTGAAGAAAGACTCTACATTTTGGAAGCAAATTTTTGCCACACACATGTCAAATAGAACAGTCATTTCCAGATTATTTAAAGAACTCAAAAAACTCAATACCACAAAAACAAACAACCCAATCTATAAATGGGCTAAGGAGCTGCACAGATAGTTCTCAGAAGAAGATATATGTTTCATCAACAAATATATGGAAAAGTGTTCATCATCTCTAGCAAATTTGAGAAACACAAATTAAAGCTACTCCAAGATTTCATCTCATGCCAGTCAGAATGGCAGTTATTAAGAATACAAAAAACGATAAATGTTATCGAGGATGTGAGGTAAAAGGTGCATCCACATCGCTGGTGGGACTGTAAATTGGTGCAGCCAATATGGAAAGCAGTATGGAGATTCCTTAGAAAACTTGGAATATATTATATTTTTAAAATGCAGTTTTGATAGGATAATAATAATGATCTTCTGAAAATTGCTACAAAGTGATTCCTATTTTTCTATTTTCTATAAATACATTTATAAATTAGGGATTTTTTTTTCCATAGAGAAATTTCATGAATATAACATGGAAATTTAAACTTTCCTTTCTTTTTTCTGGCTTATCCCTGACACAAGTTACCATCTGGGTTTTGGCTTTCTGACCCACCCACCAAATACAATGTTTCATTAGCATAAACTCTGTAACTGGTTCCATTTTAAAAGTTCTCTCAAGAAATCTGTGTGAAACTAGAACTATATATTTCCTGATCATTTGGACATTGCTTTTAAAATAGTACTTCATCTTTACTCTGTGTAAACTACCTTCACAATTAATTTAATTATTAATTAATTTACTGATGAGTTCTCCAGGTTTTCAATCGTGTGTGTATGTGTGAGTGTGTGTGTGTGTGTGTGTGTGTGTGTGTGTGTGTGTGTGTGTGTCTGTTGTGGGGCAGGTCCCTCAGAGAACACACTCAGTCCCAGTTTAGTCCAAATTGAAGAGTCTTTATTCAGCCAGCCAGCCAGTGAGTACTCTCGGCAGGACCCACAATTGTCTCTAGAAAGAACAGCCTTGAGTCTGAACATTTTAGGATACTTAATGCCAAACACCACATCTGGGTAGCTGCAAGTGAGAAGGTACAGAAGATGAATTGTGAATTTATCGAGATGATGCAATGGGTACATTGGTATTTCCCACAGGACTTTCCAGGTTGATATAGCAGCAAGCAAGCAGTAAGAAAGGGGGTCAAAATTACCTAGTTCAGTACAAGTTGGAGAATGATTATTAACATCTAGACAATCAATCTCTGGCAAGTTACATTGCACAAGACAAATAGAAACCAAAGATAACAATTTTGCATTATATAAGAATTGCTTTTTGTGTTGCCAAGTATGCCATGCTAGGGAGGTTTACTGAAGAGGCTAGTGAGAGAGAGAGAGAGAGAGAGAGAGAATGCCAGGGAGTGGGCTTTTATTGGGGAACAAAAAATTCCAGGGAAAATCCCATCCAATGAAGGTTAAGGGGGGCAGAATCCCAAGATCAGGGGTGACAATTGGGTCTTTGGGGCAGTGGCCAGACATGCCTCTACAGGGACAAGCCTTCGGACCTGGGAAAGGGTGGAGAAAGCTCTAACACAGCTGTGTCTAAGCTCCTGTCACCCAGCCAGGGAAGTAACTCAAATCATGTGTGAGGATGGCCTCCCACAGTTACCTAGCATGGCATATTTGTTTGTTTCAACTTAAAAACACCATTTCTCATTACTAGAACACAAAGAATTTTCTCTCCTGTTTTTTGGGGAAACTTACAATTGTATAATAAGTATGTACTGAAGTGTTTATTGTATGATATAGACAGAAATTTTTATTCAGATAAATTTTAGAATCAGTTAATCAGGTGATAGAAATATGTCTCATGGGTTTGTGCTGCTGTTGTAAAGAAAAACAAAGGGAATTAGAGTGGTGGTACATATCTGCAATCTCAGCAACTTGGGAGGCTGAGACAAGAGATTTTCCAGTTCACGGCTGACCACGGCTATTTAGCAAGATCCTGTCTCAAAATAAAAATGAATAAATTAAAAAAGGTCAGATATCTAGCTCAGTGGTATAGTACCCCCTGGGCTCAACTTGCAATAACACATGCATGTGACATGCGCGCGCACACACACACACACACACACACACACACACACACACCTCTGGGAACCTACTTCCTCTCAGTCTTTCTCAGTTTCTAGTCATAAACTTGTAGATTACTTATAACACCTTAAAAAAAAGAAAAGGCAAATGTCATGTATGTCATTGTCATATTGCATTACTTAGGGAAAAGTAACAGGAAAGAAAACTGCACATGTTCATTATGAATAAAAATATTTTCTAGGATATTTCCTTCCTTCCTTCCTTCCTTCCTTCCTTCCTTCCTTTCTTCCTTCCTTCCTTCCTTCCTTCCCTTCTTTATTTTCTTTCTTTTGGTACTAGAGATTGAACCAGGAGCACTTTACCAGTTACTTATATTTCCAGACCCCTTTATTACGTTTTTATTCTGAAACAAGTTCTTGCTAAGTTTCCCAGGCGTCCCTGAACTTGCAAGGTTTCTGCCTCAGCCTCCCGAGTCATTGGTGTTATAGATGTACAATTATTTTTAATTCACAGTTGAGTCCATGGACATAGAACTGATGTTATTTGGAGGTCTTACATTATTTTAATGGGCCTAATAGTTATATTTTGTTTCCTCATATTGCAGTACAAAATGAGGCAAGATATTTCAGGATCACATCTTTTTTTCCTTTTCTGAGATCTCTTCTTTTGTAATGCATTCATACTTTTTGGACATGTTTAACTCATTTAAATAAATAAACCTTATACCATTTGGTTTATTTATTTCCCAGGATTGTTGACTTTATTAACACAGATAAACTTCCTCCTCTAAAGCAATGATCTTTCATGATAATAAAAGAATTCTTGAATTCTGGGCTTTTTGCAGTTACTAGCAATGGGGAGAAGCACACATGTACAGAGTTTCACATAGCTATGGTGACATTTGCCTGAATACTTGGGTTCTCAATATAATGTACATTTATTATAGAACTCATTCATTACACAGGAAGTATACATGGAGATACTCCCTAAATATAGCCATGACACCAATGGATTTAATGAATTTAAGAGTTTTAATCATATCTAAACTGAGAATTCTGGCCACAAGTATATAAGTGACCCTTCTTTTACTCAATTTCTTCATGCCCTTACTTTTGAGTGGAAACCTTATTTAATCACATGATATTTGAAAAGATAATTTTTTGTTCAAATAACACCTATATGAAGAATTGTCAAATTTTGTATTTGTCAGAAAGGCTTTATCATTTTAAAATAATGACGAGTTGACAAAGCATTAAAAGCATTCTCTTGATTCTGTCCATATAACTTCCAAGCTTTGTGAAATTATAAAACTTATTGTTTTTCATGGCAAACTCCAGCTACTACATTTTAGGTATTTTATAACTATTTTACATCCATTTGCTGTAAAAATTATAAATTATTTTTCTTCCCTACTGCTGGGGAGTTTAGCAAAGTAGGTCTACTGATCAGTTTTCATCACTATTTCCTATACCATGGTGAGGTTTCTAGTACTTCGAGTCATAAACTTTGTCATATAGGCAAATTTCGTCCATTATCCAGTGTTTATATATACATTATGTGCCTATAACAAATATAATAGCCAAAAAGCATATATATATATATAAAATGTGTGTGTGTGTGTGTGTTGGATCTTTGTAATTTATATCATGAATCATAATAATTTCTTTATAATTTTTCTATAATTGAAAACTATTCTCCAATTATAAGCTTTCCTGTAGTACTTCATGTTTTTCTGTATCTCTGCTACAGTATTTCACATATAAATTCATTTTGATTTTCTTATTTTTTATCTTACTATTTAGAGCAATTATCCATTATTTCAACTTTGCTTTTTTTATGTGTTCTTTTTAGTTATACATGCAATAGAGTATATATAGATATATTTATTTTAACTTTTCTAATATTAGCATTAAGTATAGTTTATTTCAGAAAAAAGGGTCAACAGCATTAGATATCTAGCATCCACATGTTGCTACAGACAGGACCAACTTTCATGAAATTATGTTGGTCTATTTAAAAATCTAGAGGGGATCTTGAGTTTCTTCCCTCCAGTTTAATGTTGGTGACAAAGTTGATATGTTCTGGAACACGGTACAAAATAATTTGATTACATTAAAGTCCATTCAAAGTTGGTCAAATCATAAAAGAGTTTTCTGGACTGGCCATAGTTGAGGTATACATATGGGCTGTAGGGAAAATGATTTTGACAGTATTTAAAGAAAGAAAAAAATACTTTTATGGCTCATAACACACAAAAATAATATAAATTTTCAACTAGAGAAATAATAATCATCTTACATTTTTCCTCTCAGCAACTTTGCTTGTGACTATTATCATAATATCAAAACTTAGCTGCACACAGCGGTGTATGAATTCATGACAGTACCAGGTGATTGGAGGATATAGAGAGTATGTTGTTCTCAGTGTTCAAAAATAAATACTAATGGTATTTATATTAGAGATCAGTAGACATTGTATTACTGGTAACTGGTAAAACTGTCTAACACCTTCTTTTGTCCTCTATAGACAAGAAGTATAATATGGAGGCAGGAAAAAAAAATATATATATATATATAAATATATGAAGAAACAACCCTGCCAAGTTGTAATGTACTAGAATGTCTTGCTCTGTTTCTCATTTTTATGCCCTTATTGGCCAGGCTACAACAGTACACTCAACTGCATTTAATGACTTTCATTACTACCTCTTATTTTCTAGGTTAATGACATATTGAAAGTGCTAATGGCATAAAATTTTCAAATAGCTCACACACTGTTCATGAAAGAAGCAGTATATTTTACTTTATATGCATATAATTTTTTTTTCCTAGTGGATTAACTGCAACGTTTTACTGCTTTGTAATTTCTCAATTTAATTGAAAGGAAAAAAGTAAAATAAAAAAGCACAGAGTGTCAATGTGAGGTAGTGGTTATAAAAGGGCATTTTCATACTCTCCCCCAATGACTGCAAGAGGTGTTAGACAAGCTGGGAAAAGGAGTGTAGAAAATCATGAGTTTCAGTTGGCTTCTGGTTTGTTCTTTTGAAATCTGTGATACATATCCTACATTATGAGAATCCACTTGTTATTATAAACAAAGAGCCAGAAAACATGTAAATTTTAATTCTTAATCAGCATCAAGTTTTCTACCTTGAGTTTCACAGTTCACCTAAGTACAAATTACTGAAAAAAATTTCAATTATATTATATTCTAAAAATCTTCCAAATGACAACTTTACTGTTTTAATTTACTGCATTCAAATTAACAATAAATGACATTATTTCTTTTTATGTCCTTTTGAATCATGTATTCTTCTCCTTATTCTCTATCATGGTGCAAAAAACATTGATATATTTTGAGTATTTGAGACAAGTTTTTTGGATTTTTTTTTTGGTGTGTGTGTGTGTGTGTGTGTGTGTGTGTGTGCAAGTAAGTAAAGGAAAGAACAATAATAACTATACGATTGAGTCATAGCAAGAACAAGGCTTTCCCCTTAACTTCGCCTTCTGAGAAAATTAAGCATTTTCTGTCAGTAGATTTATAGTTCAAGATAGAGTTCAGTTTTAGAAGCTCATTAACTTCTTGTTTCCTTAGCAGCAGTTGAGTGTTAAACTGATGTTGTACATGAGTTTCCTTTGAAGTGCTTGGGCTGGTTCTTTCTATGTGCCTTCAATTAAAGAAGTGTTCTCAGAGAATGGGGACAGGGAGACACAGAACAGGACAGGAAGAAAGGTTTGCCAGGTTGTAGTTTGTGCTGGAAACTAGTTTCAGCCTGGTTTCTCTGGAGCATGATTTGTACCATAAAGATAGTGCAGTGTTAAAGATGGGAAATAGATCCTTGTATCCCATCACCCTGCCAGTTATTAGACTTGAACCTCTGAATCTTTCTGTCATTCCCCACTAAGGAGGGCAGGAAAGGAATTTTTTCAAAGACAGGAACAAGAGTGAGAGCTTGACAGCCAAAATGTACGGCAGCTGGGGGATGAATGCACTGTCCTGGGAAAAGCAATGTAGTTGGTGTCAATAGTCTCCACTCCAGACTTGCTAGCTTGAGAAATGTTTCTATGTAGACTTTATCATTCACCATGGCCAATCTCCTTTGGGTCAAAGTTTTACCTTTGATGTCATAGACATATAAACCATCCTATAAAGACAATTTTTATTTCAATCTTCCCAAATTGCCTGTTTTTCCTAGTTTTTGTTATCTTTGAAAATTACCTATTCTGATGTAGAGAACAAACACCTAAAATCATACTCTTCTCTCTAGAATCCCCTTATTCTATCAGTTAAACATATCTACATTTTTGTTGTTTTTACTGTCTCTTCCCCACCCCTGCCCTACTATATTTAACATCTTTGAATGTGATGATTTTGTTGATGTGTATATTTCACAATAATTAGAGTCAAATGTTTGGAACTCAATTAACCTTGGTCTAATTAACAAACACATCTATAGAGATCTCACAAAAATAGTAACTGTATTTCATTCTTTTTTATATATAACAATGTAACTATATGATCAATCTTAAGGAAATAACTGCAGAATTTTACTGTTGCTGTACATTCTCTTTACCTTCCTTTTATCAGATTACGTATTGTCACAAAATAATACAATTATTCCTTTGATGTTTAACTCTTGATCTGTGCATCTTAACTCAGCATCCTTCACTAATCAGGTCATAACTTTCAATTTAAGACATTTTAAAGGATTGGAAAAACTAAACAGAAGAATTTATTAATGGTCTATTATATTATGCTATGAAAACAGAGAGCATAATTTTATATCCCTATGGAAAGTACATTGACAATACGTTTTTTTTTTGTATTTTGTCTCTAAATAAGAAACAATTCACAGGAGGATGTTTTCTTCTTAAAAATGCATTCTAATATTTATGCCAGGAAGTTATCCTTCATCTTAATGGTAGCATGTTTGATGCATTAACACATAGAACTTGGAGTTTTGATTTCCTGCTGATCTGCTGTTATGTCACTTAGTCTTCTCAGGAGATAGCTGTCTTGAAAATATAAGGAAAAAAAGACAAATGAGAACTCCAGAGACAGATGCATGTTTGCTGTATTTTCAACCATAGACATGCACTGGATATATTGACCCTAAGCAAAGAGCATCAGGTGTACTTCCTTCAAGGAGAAGCTCAAATAAAAACAGCATAAAAGGAACTTTAAACATGTATGCTGTAATTACAAATTACAAACATCAAATTTCCTCTTGAAATATTTAGTTTTCAAATCTAAATATTTCATAATGTTAAAATAAAAAAAATAAGGAAACTAAGTATCATGAACTGCAGGAAATTGAATTTTAAACAGAAACTGTCAGGCAGCCCTCATCTGTCTTTCCAATGAGGATATCAATCAAAGTTTCTTATTTCCTTCAGTACTGTTTTCCTTACTTCCAGGTATTGCAGTGGAAGAGAGCTGAATTGAGTTTTGTCTGATTTACTAGTGTTTTATTATTTAACCCTTCAAAAGTTTCTGTAGGAACAGAAAGAAATCACAATGTGTTTCCCATAATAAACAGGTTTTTTTTAATAGTTAAACTAAAAATACTGTAACACAAAAACTAAATCTCACTTATTAAATGAAAGATAATTTAAAACAGGCAGTATATTTAGAGAGATATATCTATATACCTATATCTATTCATCTATCTATAGCTATCTCTCTCTCTCTCTCTCTCTCTCTCTCTATATATATATATATATATATATATATATACACACACATCTTGCTTTTGCTGAGGTTGGCTTTGAACTCCAGGTCTTCCTGCCTTAGCCTCCCAAGCCACTGGTATTACAAGCATTTGCCACCATGCCTGGCCCATTAATAATTTTAATTATTACACTTTCAGTCATTTATTTTTTGCTGGGAGCCATCAGCCAAGTAGGTATGACAAATTCCTTGCCAGCTTACTCCCATGCTGTCTAGTGGAAGGACTTCTGAAAGGTGACCTTGCTCAAGGACCAGGGCAGGATCCGTGTTTAGGGTGTTCCCCCTTTAGAATAGGGCAGTTTAGCATAATAGGAGATTAGGGTGTTCCCCCTTTAGAATAGGGCGTATCCTGCTGCTGAGTTCCTCTTGAGTGCTTAGGGTCAGACAGTATATTTTGGGAGACAGAAGCCCATGCGGAGTGGATTTGGGCAGAGAACGTGGATTCCCCCAGAGCGTGTTTGTAGACGGCCGGTGTGAGTTCGGGAATAAAGAATTGCTGTTTGAATCTACAAGCTGTGTGGAGACTCGTGATTTGTGCCCAGCCAGAGACTGCGGCAATTTTTTGGTATTCTAAATAAAATAACTTTGTCCATGTAACCATACAACTCAAATGCCAAAACATAGTATTTTTAATAAAATTTTCATTATAATTTGTTTAATTTTGCTAAGTCTATGAGCACTGTAGTTATTATTGCAACTCTCTCTCTCCTCTCTCTCTCTCTTTAAAAAAAAATCCAACATAATTTTACTATTCCTATATACTAGAAAATTTTCATAATATAAATATCACATAAATCCATTTAAAATTATTGTAAACAAAGAAATAAGTAAACAAATAATTACATTTATTCACAAGTCTACACTAGAATATGAAAGATAAATGAGTTTAATATTGCACCTATCAATAGACTTAGATACTATCATATGATTTGTTTGCCATTTATTTGATTTGTGTGTGTGTGTGTGTGTGTGTGTGTGTGTGTCTGTGTGTCTGTGTATTTAAGTACATGTGCTCATGTGCCTCAGAGTTTGGTCTGTACATTTGTATTCTAAATATCTGATCAATATTATCTTTGAACTTTTTCATAAAGATGAAAACATTTTGATTTGAAAGTACCAGCAAGCACATATCTTAACATTTCAATGTTCAATCATTGCACTTATACTCCCATTTATGGTACTCCTGATTTGCTAATTTTCTCATTTTCTCTTAACCAAGAGAGCCTTGTTTCTATATTTTCATACTGTTTCCTTATTCTTCAACTTTTCATTCAGAGAGACAGCTCAATTTTCACCTTGATGAGTTACCTGTGAACACTTATTTGTTTTACTTTAACAGAACTCTAACAGACAAGAGTGCTCTCCCTCTGTGTCCTCACATAAATTATCCAGATGATTGTGTGGATGACAGTACAGTGCTCTGTACCATAAGAAAAAAATAAATTACTTAAATAGAAAGGAGAACATTGAAAATGAATACACACAAAAAAAATCTACAAAACTTTTTTTACTTATTACTAAATTCAAGGAAAAAATCTTTACTTTTGATTATTGAATGTCTGACTTCCTGCAGATCAAAAAAAAGTATGATTCTCAATATATCTATTATTATTGTGGAAAAGAAAAAGCAATTTAAATTTGGTGCCTCTGTTCTATTTTTAATGCTAAAATAATTATAATCATATCAGGTAGCAAAGAAAATAATAAACAAGTATATTTATATTCACTGTATAAACTTGTACATATATAATACAATGCATTGATGATATTGATTTATTAATTGTATATTTATTCTCTTCTTTTGGTGATTTTCTTTTTAAGTTTACTCAAGGTTTAACAAAGTAGAGGGTTAAATTTTGTTGATATGTGTCTTTTCTTTAATTAGAGACTATGTTAACTAGATTGTGGCATGAAGACAAAAGATGGATTTGAGCAAAATAACTGAAGAAATGATGAAGTTTTCTATATTCATTTTCATTCAATATATATTATTTAATGCCTACGTTACACAAGTATTGTTTCAGTTGTGAGGGGATAAATCAGTGAATAAAGCATACCTCTGTCCTTAGGAGGTTTAAGCCTCTTGTAGAAGAGTTGGTTGTCCATTTGAATCTATGTAATGTACCATTCCTTGAAGAGTGATGGACCAATAAGAATCCACTGCAAATGATATGTGAAGGATAACAAGGCTCCAAGAGTCAAATGAAGATAAAGATACAAGTGGATTTGTAAATACCAGGAGGTAAATCAGGAATTCAATGTTTTCTTATATGAGTAGAGAACATGATAGACAATTGCACTGAATTGATTAGAAATGCAAAGGATAATATTATGTCAGATAACTGAAAATGACATCTCAGAAATGTTTAAATGTTAAAAATATATGGGAAAAAGTTTTATAGATAAACTGCAATTTAAATTAAAAAAAAATGCAGATGATCCTTGACTTACAATGACGTTATATCCTTTTAAGCACAGTTAACACTGAAAATACCACAGGTCAAAATACATTTAATAAACCTTATCTACAAAAGCATCATAGCATTAAAATTGTCACCTGTTCTAATTGTAATCAATGGCACTGCTACCATCCAGCATCCTAAGAGAGTATTGAATGTCATATATCTAGTCCCAGAAAAGTTTAAAATTCAAAATTCATAGTATGGTTTCTTCAGAATGTTTATCACTGTGGCACCATCATAAAATTGAAAGGTTGTAAATAAATGCAACCTTAATTGGGAACTTTGTGTACCAAATTGAAGTTGAGTGACTTTTTCAAATGTCAACAAATGAAACATTTTGAGGGTGGTTAGCAATTTTTTGTCTTACTTTTGTAATTAATTTAAAGATTATTCATGTTTTCTCTGTGCCCCCCAGATGAATGTGGAGCTACAGAACTTGTTTACCCAACTGGATTTTGATGTTGCTTTGATCCCATCCCTTCTAACTATCCCCCTGTTTCCTCCCTTGTGGAATAGAAATGTTTACTTTGTATGGTTATATATTTGATATATATGACTTGCTTTTGATTTTTACAGGAGCTCATGCTGAGAATTTACCTTGAGTCTCAGGGGACTTTGGACATTAACTTTTGGGCAGTCTTGCAATTGTTAAGCCTATGGGGACTCTTGAAAATGGACTTTTCCTTTTAAGATGGGCATGAACTTTTGGAGGCCAGGGGTACAATGTTATGATTCAGATATCAATTGTCCAGCAAAAGCTCCTGTGTGAGAAAATACAAGAAAGTTTCCATTGGAAATGGTTGGGTTATGAGAGTCCTAACCTTATCCCTGAGTTTATCACTCTATAGGGATTAACCTGATGGTAACTATAGGCAGGTAGAGTATGGCCAGAGGAGGTGAGTCCCTGGGGGCATGCTTTTGTGGTAGCTCTCTCTGCATACTGATAACCACATCTTGAGTTGCTTTTCTCCACCATACTCCTTTGCTATGATGTTTTTTCCTCACCTCAGGCACTGAGAAATAGAGCCAGCTTGCTATGAACTGAGACCTTTGAAACTGTGAAACCCAAATAAACTTGTCTTTCTTAAAAAAAATGAGTGATATGATGGAAGTCCTTTTCTAAAAATATAAAATTTTATATTAAGTTGGTAAATATTATTACTAATGGCTATATTCTTTTGTGAAAAGCAGCAGAATTTTATGAGTAGCCTACATAATTTTCTGTTTATAAACAGTGTTAAATTGCAAAAGTAGCCAAAATACACACATACACAGACACACACACACACACACACACATACACACACACAGAAATTGTGAAAGATAAAGATAAAAAAATTGTTACCTATAACACCATTATCCAAAGGGAGGTCCTTTTAGTTACTGACGTTCTTTTGAAATGAATTTATACTCACTTAATTACTTATATATGTCATAATTGTTCATTTTAAAATGTATTTTATATTTATTTTATATTTTATTATAAAATCTGGGAGTACTCTGTAATGGTTATGAGAATTGGTTCAAAAAGAAAAGATAAGCTGCGTTTAACTTAGATCATCCATAAATATCCAATATTTATTTAGTGTGCTTCTGAATAATTTCTTGTTACATCAGCATGAATGTTCTTTTTTAAAGCTTAAACTGATTTTTTTTCAGTTTACTTAGTCATATAATTTTTTAGTCTTTCTCAGGAAATAAAATATATGTTTAATATGACTGACACTGAGAAGTGCTTAATAAAATTGCTTCTCAATATATTTTCAAAGTAAGAAACCTGCATAAGATATAAAATTTGAGATTGATGTTAATTGTCCATATTTCAGTAATTTTCAAATCATGATCCTATTGTCAGTATTTTAGAAGAATATAAAAATTCTATTCAACATCAAGGCAGATAGGGCTTTCTTTTGTACCCAAACTATGAAAATACTTGTAAGAAAGATTATAAATATCTGCACATATGTTGATACCAAAAATATATTTTAATGTGATTTGATTCTAACAAGTGTTATGCTGGAAAGAAACTATGTTTTTAAAGAATTAATATAAGGTAAAAATAACATTAATTATTATATCTTATGTGTATTTATATTTCATTTGTATTCAATTAATACTTAATATCTCTGATGAACTTTAATTTTAGTCATCTTTTATTTTTCTTTTTAGGGGAAAAGCTCCTTGCAATTGGTTTTAGTGTTTTTTTTTTTTAATTTTTATTGTTGGTTGTTCAAAACATTACATAGTTCTTGATATATCATATTTCACACTTTGATTCAAGTGGGTTATGAACTCCCATTTTTACCCCGTATACAGATTGCAGAATCACATCGGTTACACATCCATTGATTTACCTATTTCCATACTAGTGTCTGTTGTATTCTGCTGCCTTTCTTATCCTCTACTATCCCCCTCCCCTCCCCTCCCTTCCCCTCATCTCTCTCTACCCCATCTACTGTAATTCATTTCTCCCCCTTGTTTTTTTCCCTTTCCCCTCACTTCCCCTTGTATGTAATTTTGTAAAACCCTGAGGGTTTCCTTCCATTGGTTTTAGTGACTTTTTAAAAAAGTTTTCTTCCAGCTTATTTTTATATAGTTGACAAAAGAAAATTAGATATACTGAAAATGTAGTCTGATGAATTGATTAAGTTATATACTCAAAACACTTCAAGTATAAATTACAGTATTATTAATAATACTATGTTTAACATGCTAATATTTGGTTCTTAAAACTTAATTTTTGTAATTATATTTATTTATTAATAATTCCTGTTTTATTTATATACATGTATCAACTGCAATTTAATAATTAGATACATGTATACATTGTGTAATGACAAAATCAGTATAGCTAACATTTCTGTTGCAAATGTTTTTGAATTTTTGATTGACATTTAATAATATGCACATTTATGAATTATATTATGATACTTCAATACATGTATTCAGTAGGTAACAATCATGTCCTGATGATTAATGCTTCTAACTCCCTATCAGTACTTTTTGTTTGGAGCCTTCAATCTTTTCTCTTCTAGTTATTCATAAAATTTGTAATAGGCTATTTTGAATTATAGTCCCAGAAGTTATTCAGCTTTTGATTAAAGTTGGTACATTTTTACCAGCATCTTCTCACTTCCCCACTTCCTTGCCTTAGCCTGTGGGAACCACCTTTCTACTCTCTGCTTCTAAGAGTTCAGCATTTTTGGATTCACAAGTGAGGTCCTACAGCATTTGTCTTTCTGTATATGCCTTATTTATCATAACATCCTCCAGATTTATTCAGTTACTAATAAATTCCAGGATTTCTTTCTCTTTAAAGCTGAATAATTATTAATAGAAATATATACATAACATTATATATGGGTGAAAAATATATGTATTAGGCCTGAAATTGTAAAACTCCTAGAATAATACACAGGGAAAAGCTTCTTGGCATTGATTTAGCGATCATATGAAACAAAGTTAAAATAAATGAGAGAAACAAACAAACAAAAACTGAAAAGCTTCTGCATAGCAAAAGAAACAATCAACAAGATAAAATCACAATGCAGAGAATGGGAGAAACTCCTTTTGGAAGCTGTATTTCTGATAAGGAGTTAATATCAAAAGTGTACAAAGACCCCACAACTCTACAACAAGGAATAACACAATTATAAAATGGGTAAGGACTTGAACAAACACTTTTTTAAAAAAGATTTTCTTTTTAAATACCATGTGCTAATTTCTTCATGCACTTTCACATATCTACATTTTATTTCCCTCTGTCTTTATCTCCAACAAGATATAATAAGTAAATAGCTGGTACAGAATGCATACACAACCTTCTGTTGCTTTTCATGAAGAAGGGAAATTACCACTGTGTCCTTCCCAAATCATGTTTTGTTCAAAGACTTGTGTATCTGACTTTTTTACTGGCTCTTTCAAAAGAGAACCTTTGGGAGAATAAGTCATCAGGTCAGCGGGGTAGAGCACTTGCCTAGCACGTGTGAGATCTTGTGTTCAGTTCCTGGCAATATATGCACACACAGAAAAATGGCATCTTTGTACTATTCTTAATAATGCCACAAAAGTTTAGCCTATAACTACCCAAGCCATATGGTTATTTCTTTCACTTATACACAATTGTTTGTCCTTATTCCTACCTGTTTTTTTAAAACAAAAAAGTCTAAAAAATTTTTTTTTGATGAATGAAGTGCTTTCTGATGTTTTGTTGTTGTTGCTGTTATTGTTTGTTGTTTGCTTCTTTTTCTTAACTTAAGAAATGGTGGATGTCTGGCTGGGATTATGGCTCAGTGGTAGAGCACTCACCTAGCCTGGGTTTGATCCTCAGCACCATGTAAAAATAAATAAATAAAATAAATGTATTGTGTCCAACTTAAAAAAAATTATTTATTTATTTTTAATCATTTTAATTGATTTTTTAAAAAAATAAACAACATGGAATACATTACAATTTTTATTATACATATACAGCACAATTTTTCATATCTCTGGTTTCATATAAAGTATATTGACACTAATTTGTGTCTTCATACATGTACTTTGGATAATGATGTCTATCACATTCTATCATTCGTGCTAATCCCCTGCCCCCTCCCATCTTCTCCAACCCCTCTGCCCTATTTAGATGTCATCTATTCCTCCCATGCTCCCCATGCTCCTCTTCTTACCTCACTATGAAACAGCCTCCTTATATTGGAGAAAACATTCAGTATTTTTTTTTTTTTTTTTATTGGGGAGGATTGGCTAACTTCACTTAGCAGTATCTTCAATAACTCCATCCATTTACCTGAAAATGCCATGATTTTATTTTCTTTTATTGCTGAGTAATATTTGATTGTGTATACATGCCACATTTTTAATCCATTCATCTATTGATGGGCACCTAGATTGGTTCCACAGTTTACCTATTGTGGATTGTGCTGCTACAAACATTGATGTGGCTGTGTCCTTGTCGTATATAGACCGAGGAGAGAGATAGTTGGGTCAAATGCTGGTTCCATTCCCAGTTTTCCAAGAAATCTCCATACTGCTTACTATATTGGCCGCACCATTTTGCAGATCCACCAGCAGCAGTGTATGAGTATACCTTTTTCCCCACATCCTTGCCAACACTTATTGTTGCTTTCTTCATAATAGCTGCCATTCTGACTCTAGTGAGATGATATCTTAGAATAGTTTTGATTTGCATTTCTCTAATTGTTACAGATGATGAACATTTTTCATATATTTGTTAATTGATTGTATATTCTCTTCTGAGAAGTGTCTGTTCAGTACTTGGGCCATTAATTGATTGGGTTATTTAGTTTTTTTTTGTTGTTGTTGTTGTTGTTGTTTTGTTTTTTTTTTTATTTTGTTCCTTAGCTTATTGAGTTCTTTATATATCCTAGAAATTAGTGCTCTATCTGATGTGTGAGGGGTAAAAATTTTCTCCCAAGGTGTAGGCTCTCTATTCACCTCACAGATTCTTTCTTTTGCTGAGAAGAAACTTTTTAGTTTGAATCCATCCTATTTATTGATTCTTGGTTTTAATTCTTGTGCGATAGGTGGCTTATTAGAGAAGTTGGGGCACACCCACATGATGAAGATTAGGGCCTACTTTTCCTTCTATTAGACACAGAGTCTCTGGTTTAATTCCTAGGTCCTTGATTCACTTTGAGTTGAGTTTTGAGCATGGTGAGAGACAGAGGTTTAATTTCATTTTGTTGCATATGGATTTCCACGTTTCCCAGCACTATTTGTTGAAAAGGCTATATTTTCTCCAATGCATGTTTTGGGCACCTTTGTCTAATATAAGATAATTGCAATTCTGTGGGTTAGTCTTTGTGTCCTCTATTCTGTACCATTGGTCTACAAGCCTGTTTTGGTGCCAATACCATGCTGTTTTTGTTACTATTGCTCTATAGTATAGTTTAAGGTCTGGTATAATGATGTAACCTGCTTCACTCTTCCTGCTAAGAATTGCTTTAGCTATTTGGGTCTCTTATTTATTCAGATAAATTTCATGATTGCTTTTTCTATTTCTATAAGGAATGCCATTGAGATTTTGATTGGAATTGCTTAAAATATGTATAGTGCTTTTGGCAGTATGGTCATTTTGATAATATTAATTCTGCCTATCCAAGAGCAAGGTAGATCTTTCCATCTTCTAAGGTCTTCTTTGATTTCTTTCTTAATGGTTCTGCAGTTTTCACTTCTTTCATTAAGTTGATTCCCAAGGTTATTTTTTTTTAAGGCTATTTTAAATGGAGTAGTTTTTCTCATTTCCCTCTCAGAGGATTTGTCACTGATATACCAAAATGCCTTTGATTTATGGATGCTGATTTTTGTATCCTGCTACTTTGCTGAATTAATTTACTAGTTCTAGAAGTAGTGGTGGAGCTTTTTGAGTCTTCAAGGTGTAAAATCATATCTTCAGCAAATAGTGCTAATTTAAGTTTTTCTTTTCCTCTGTGTATACCTTTAATTTCTTTTGTCTAATTGCTCTCGCTAGTGTTTCAAGAACTATGTTAAATAGAAGTGGTGAAAGAGGGCATCCCTGTCTTGTTCTAGTTTTTAGAGGGAATGAATTCAATTTTTCTCCATTTAGAATGATGTTGGCCTGGGGCTTTGTATTGATAGCCTTTGTGATGCTGAGATAGATTCCTGTTATCCCTAATTTTTTCTAGTGTTTTAAATATGAAGGGCCCAGTGGTAGAGTACTCGCCTAGCCCTGGGTTCGATCTTCAGCACCACATAAAAAAATAAATAAATAAAATAAAGGTATTGTGTCCAACTACAACTAAAAAGTAAATATTTTATAAAAAAAGAAATGGTGGATGTATTGTGAACAGGAATATCACTGAATGTGTTTTCCATTGGTAGAGAGATGTTGCCACGTTAGTAATTGCCAACTATGTCCTTTAAAGTTGAATGAGGTGACTGTTTTCAATTCTCTTTTGGTCTTTCATCACATTCATGTACTACAAAAACAATCATTGCTCTTTGAAATGTCAGTGTTTTTTAAATTGAAAAGACTATTTGAAACATTTAATTATTCCATAAAGAAATGAAAGTACATTTAAAGTAAATACAGCTGTGATTGGAAGAACATTAAAGAAACTTAAGTTTGCTTCCTACATAAATATTTATATAAAAAATTTATAATATAGCTAAGATATAATTCCACTTTCTGATTTGCTTTGTTCACATTCATTCATAGACTTATTTAAATAAAATATATCTAGTCACTGTTCTTCAAAACCAAAACTATGTCCAGTTTCATCTTAGGTCACTTTTAGTAATGATACTGGCTTCTACCAGACCCAGTTCCTTCAAACTACCTTATAGAGACAATGAAGAAATGCTAATAATTAAAAAGATGTGACAATCTAAGGGAGAGGACAAGAGGCACACTGAAGGAGACAGACTGTGAAGAAAGGAGATACCACAGTGTTAGAAAGTGAGACTAGGTCCACGGGTGTCATAGAGATGAGGGATTCTTTTTGTTGCTTCTGGTTTTAAGCTAGGAGCTATGGATTAAGAATCTGGAAACCTAGTTTCTGGACTTAGTAGTTTAATTTAGTAACATTTTTATATTTTATAATTTATCAAGATATTTTTACTCTATTTTTTTCATGTGGATACAGAAGAAATCAATCAGTGTTAACCTAATCTAATCTTCAAATGGATAAAACTTGATCACACATGTGAAAAAAATCAAATAATAAGAAATTTTAACCTATAATTATATGAATATATAATTTTTCTTTCTACCTTCACTATTCAGAGAAGACATTTGTATAATTGTTTATAACATGACAGAGACATTTACATTGATTAATCAAGAAGATGTTTATTATGTGGCCCCATTCATGTCTTTGATCTTGATTAGTTCTTATTTGCCAAATATCACTCCTTAAAATCATGGAGTTTTCCTTCTCCACCTTCTGAGAATTCATTGAAAAAGAGATGATTTGTTGTTCAGTTTTGCACTTTACTGATTATTAAATTTCCTAGCACTGAATAGATTCTGGCTGCTTGTTTTTTTCTCTGTGTGAAGTGTGAACAGCTTTTCTCTCAATAAGAGATAAGCAGATTCCGTACGTGTCCAGAAGATGAACAGGATGAAACGCTATAAGCTAGAAATCAGATTATTCAGTGGTCAAACCTATGCTAAGCAAAATCGTCTCAACAAAGGAATCTACTATTACCTAAATCCCAGCATTGCCCAAAAGAAAGACCAATTTCCAACAAAAGTGTTCTTAAATCAATCATGTAACAATATTTGTGGAATTTTATGTGGCAAAATACATTTTATGTTAGATGAAAGTGAAGAGAATTTATGAATGTAATGCTTTTAAACTTTTATCAGTAACAACAAGAACAAAATTAATGCTCACTGGATCAAAATATAGCAGAAGTGGAATTATCAGATTCAGAGATATGAAATTCATGTATATGAAAGTTATTATAAAATTTTTACACAGAAGAATTAAGTTTAGGTAGAAATAAGGATCCTCAAGCATAATCTGGGAAACAAAAATTCAAATCATAAGACACTTTTAGGTGGTGAGCAATTCTTAATGGAAATCAACAGTAAAGACAGGTAAAAATGAGTATTTATTTGCAGGATGAAAGATAGTAGAGTATTAAGAATTATTTGAGGCTAACAGTGTAGCTCAGTGTTAAATTGCTTCACTGGAATGTATTAAGTCCCGGGTTTTATCGGTAGCACTGCAAAAATAAGTCAACAAATAGATACATAAATAAAATTATTTGGACTGGTAGAAAAGGCAAGATAGCATTGCCAAAAATATTGCAAATATTTCTAAAGTCAATTTAAACCTTATTCTATTAACTAAAAGGTATAGAGGTTGCGGTGAGCATCCCTATGCAAAACAGACAGGCAATTATAAACTTCTATCTATTTAGCAATGTATCAGTCCCTGATTTCATTTGTTATTAGATTAGTGGTAAGGGTGTCCATAGAATAATGTTCATGTAAGAAAATAGAGAGTAAAGTAGAACAGATTGGATATCACATGTAGGAATCAGACCAAAATAAAAAACAAATGGGCTGAGTATGTGGCTCTAGTGGTAGCGCTCTTGCCTGGCATGCACAGAGCCCTGGGTTCGATCCTCAGCACCACATAAAAATAAAATAAAGATGTTGTGTCCACCGAAAGCTAAAAAATAAATATTAAAAAAAATTCTCTCTCTCTCTTCTCTCTCTCTCTCTCTCTCTCTTAAAAATAAATAAATAAATAAATCCATAGAAAAAGTACTAGCAAATTTATAGCAGTAAAAGACAAAGTATCCCAGAAATTTCCTGATTGATCCAGAAGTGAATTTTATTGAACTTCAACATGAAAAAGCACAGAATGTTGTTTATGTCAATAAACAAGAAAAATAGCAGTGGTTTATATGATGACATGCAGGATGAGGAAATAAGGTGTTAGATGCAAACTTTTTTTTTTTTTTGTAAACTTAGGGGTTTGAAGTCATTTGAGTTTAAAACACAGTAGAAGAAAAAAAGAGTTTCAACACAAAACTGACTAAACACAATTGTATTCAAGGGAAATAAGTGAATGCAAAATGAATAATTGAAGAAATAACAGAGAGGTATGATCTAGAAATTGTATGATGAAATATTAACTGGTAATTACTAAACATACTAATCTGAATGGTATTGGAAAGAAGAGTAGGTCACAAATGAACTAGACCAGCAACAAATATTCCCAGAGTTATGCTTTAGTGCAAATTGTATTTGATTTGTGACCTTAGGCAAATTACTTAATGCCTTGGGATCTATTTCCTCATCTGCAAAATGTGGGTAATATACATACATGACTAATCTATATACTGTGAAAATATAAAAGAGAATAAAAGTGCTTCATTGGTTGAAAAATGTTATGAAGATGGTTGATATTATTTCTCTGAAACAAAGACTTTTGGAAACAAAAAATTAAGGGAGTAGCAAAATGTTCTATAAATTTTACTTTGGAATGATTTACTGCTCCTGGGTTAGATAATAGGTAAAATTTGCATAGACTACTCACTTGCTTTTGCATTATTACTTGCTCAACTTACTGATGGTTAGCAAAGTACATAATATCCTATTAAAATAATTCTCAGTTGAGATATTTAATTTAAACTACATTTATAGATACACTCTTGCCAACTCTAAAACAAATTTCCCATGAATGTACCCAAAGTTATGAAATAAAGATGGTCTTAATTGGCCTTATACATTCATATATTCTGAACAGCATGCAAGTAGCAATAAAAGTTGCAATAGCCCTTAGGACACACACATGATAAGCAGCCTTTGGTGAGCAATAAAGATGCAAGGGTAACAATATGAGTCAGTTTTCTAAGTATACTGCTCACAGTGAGAAAACAATAGCATAAAACATATTTTTAATTGTATATGCAAAAATAGTTTCTGATAATAAAAATGTCACCATATGATATTGCAAGGAATACTTCTACCTACTGTTCCTAGAGGAATTTATAACAGTCTAAGCAGCAGGTTTTTTTCTCTGTGAAATTCAAAATGCAAATTGATTTGTTAATTTTCCTGTTGCAGAGAAACATAATATGTCCCACCTACCTCATAAAATGTCCCCAGTGTCAGAATTAAAGCACAAAATTTTACTAGGATCCATTGAATAATTTTTAGAATTATCTAGAATTTCAGAAATTTACCTTTAAATCTCTTAAAATATATTTATTTTTAAATCAACCAAAGTACTACTATGTTTTAATTTCTACTTTTGTATGGTTAAAAAAAAATAAAGTTGCTTCATAAACTATTTAAGTGTTAACAATTTAATTACAGCCATGGTTGAAGGTAATATTTAGAACATAGTATTTAAGATTCAGGTAGATCCATTTTTAGTTTCTTGAAGAGTTTCCATACTGATTTCCATAATTTATATGCACCCAAGAGTGTAAAAGTGTTCCTTTTCCCAAGCATCCTCCCCAATATATATTTCTGGTATTCTTGATGATTTCCATGTTGTCTGGAGTGAGATGTAATCTTTGCAGTTTCTATTTGCCTTCCATTAATAGATAAATATGTAAAATGTTTAATGTAATTGTTGTTCATTTGTATTTCTTCTGTTTAGTTCAATAATACATTTATTGAATGGGCTATTTGTTTTGTAGTGTTTAGTTCTTTGCATTCTTTATATATTCTAGACACTAATTCTTTGTTGAAAGTAGCTGGCAAATATTTTCCCCAGTTATGTAGACTCTCATCACTCCTGTTTCCTTTGCTGTGCAGAAGCTTTTTATTTGATGCCATCACATTTATGGATGTTTGGTATTATTTCTTGAGCTATAGGAATATTATTGAGGAAGTCATTGCCTGTGATTATATGTCAGATTGTTGATATGTGTTTTTTCTCTTGTTTTTTGGTTTTGTTTTCGAGTAACTGCAGTTTCTAGTCCTGTTTCTAGGTATTTGATTAATTTATAATGACTTTTGTGCAGGATAAGTTATGGGAATAATGAAAAATTAGATGACTATGCCTTTGTGAGTTGGTCTCTATCATATATTCAATTCCATTTGTCTACATGTTTGTGTTTAGACCAGAAACATGTTTTTATTACTACATCTTAGTAATAAAATTATAAATCTCACATTCTGATTCTTTTCATTAAAATAATTGCTTCTTTTCTTTAAAATCCATTTTGGTTCTTCTGGATGTTTTGTTCATGCTTATGAATTTCAGAATTATTTTCTCTAGAGGCAACAGAATATAGGCATGAGCTAAGAGCATTGTGATAAAATTACAGGTAGTAAATTATGACTTGCCAAAAACTGGACTAATAGGAATGACAAGTAAATTCAAAGTAAAATCCTTCCATAAATTGCTAAAATGTAAGAAGATTCTTTTTTATTTTATATTTTATCAGAAGATATTTTAATAGTTAATGTAATTTTAATACAATGTCTTAAATCATTTTGACATTAATACTGCTACAACAGAAACAAGAAGGCCAATGTTGGGAGAAGATGAAGGCAAGAAACATCTAAATGAGTGGATTCTGACAGTAGTGTCTACAGTGGAAAAGTGATTTCTATGTGCATTTTACTGAAAAATAGGTGAAGAAAATTATTTGTGTTTTCTAATTTCAAACTTGGGTGACTGAGTGACTATTCTGAAAAATCACAAATACAGGAGTAAAGCAGTTACATATCCTCCTGAGAAGAGATGGACTATGTAATCAGTGACTTATGTAACATCCAGTCCCTAAATAGTTGTAAGTTCCAAGCAAATTAAGGATTTTCAGCATTATACAAACTTAGGAATTTAGGATGATTGTTATAGGGTAAAACTGGTCATCAGTGATTTTTACAATAATGTTGGTTGAATCTTAACACTTAATCCTGCCAATTCTGACAATACAGAAGCTGAGCATTTCTATGGGATCATCAGAGCTGTGCTATTACAAAATTGAATGTGGTACCTTTCCCCGGGGAGTCAGAAAAGAAGTCTGTGACAACAGAGTCAGCTAGCTGTCTATCCACAACATTTAGGTATAACAATAGATATTTTAGTTGTATATACTATGCTCTAGTCCAAAAGTATTTCTCAGGCTCCCATATCCATAGGTGGGCCTGCTCAATGGGATATGATCAAAAGAATATATGCATTTACCAGATCATGCTAATAAAATGTGAAATTAAAAATAGAAAAAAGGGAGTAATTTTAATCACAAGATGTAATCAAAATTTGATGATTGAAAAACAACCACATAAACAGAGGCTATGTCTTCAATGTCAATCACAAACTATGGACACTCATATTGGAATATATGTAAACACACAACTAATTTAAGTTTTGCCTTATTATCTCAACAAATGCATAAAAAATGTTCTGAGGAAAGTTGAAATACATATAGTATACCTACTGCCTAATTATTGTTATCCACTTACATGTTGAAGAAGACTGTGGTGAATACATTTGACATTGGAATATAATTTTTAGCCAAGTAACACTTAATTTCCATAAACTAATTAAGATATTCAACAAAGCAGATTTTGTATGTGCATAAGCCATGTAAAATTTGTTACAAGAACTAAGACTAGAAAAACACACATTAGGACAGTACCATCACACTCATAATCCAGAATATTTAATCCTATGTAATCCTGTATTTTATGCTTGCGCTGATAGTTTCTTGATGAGAATTTGAACTAAGCCAAAGCTTTCCTCTAAAGATAAGAAAAAGCACTATAAATACTAAATATGAAACTGATAATGTATCAGTTTTGATTTTAAATACAAGGTTATTTTTACTTGTAAAAATAAAAATATGATTTTGCCATAATAAGTAAATATTTATAATTTAATTGTGTAACTATATTTATAACATATAAAATGCCTATTCTAGTATAACAAATAAAATAGTTATATAAATATGAAAACTAAAATAGATGTACGCTACTTAAACCTTGAAAAGCCAAGGAGGTAAGAATATATCATTTTAAATAGGAGCACAATTAACTTAAAAAAGGTTAAATTACTCAGTTATACACAGTAAATGATGCCTGGTTTGTTTAACTCTAATATGTCATCCTATCATTACTGAGATATTTTCTCATTTACCGTATCTAATATGTATTAATTATTTACTCTAGCAGCAACTAGAGTAAATATTTACATATTTTAATTTATCTAATATTCTTTTTTTATAGCTAAAAAATTGAGGTTCATGAAGTCTATCATATATTATAACATCTTTACTGAAACTTATTTCTGTCCAAAATGGAACTTTGTGTTTTAACTGCAATTCTGTATCATTTACATATATATTTGTGAATGAATTATACCAAATGAAAATAATGCACTTAAATGTGATCTGTTAGCAAGCATGTTTTATATTGTCCTATGTAGTTATTAGCTATTAAGTATTAATTAGCAAAATGATCAGGGGAGGTCTCATTCATTAAAGAAAATCGATACTGGATAATTAGAGAGTGCTCTGGGATATTCAATATTCAAGATGGCTGTCTGAGTGCCTGCAAAAAGCTTAGGTATTTATAGAGGTTGGGAAGGTCAAATTTATTCCCTTAACTTGCAAATAATCTCCCTCTATAGTCTTAGCTGGCTAAATCAAAGATCCAATTTAATCTGTTGACATGAGGTAATGTTAATTCCTGTTACTGAAATATTCTCTGAAGAATATGGTACAATATTATTATTTTAGATATTAAAACTTTTTTCAAATTAATTTACTTAAATATAATTTTTCTTTTTCTTTTTATTTATTGCCTAAGAGAATTCTGAGTAAGTGGAGAGTTATGTCTAATGATATAGAGTAGGTTCTACACTAGTCTAACGATATTTTTTAAAATTTTTTTGATAGTTGTAGATGGACAGAATGCCTTTATTTGTATTGATTTTTATGTGGTGCTAAAGATGGAACCCAGTGCCTCACACATGCTAGGCAAGCATTCTGCCACTGAGCTACAGCCCCAGCCCTAATAATATATTTTAAAAAAGTGCATTGCTTCTGTTTCTGATGTGTATGCTATGCCAAAGTAGTTCATAATGCAGATATGAGGCAGCAGAAATGATTTATTTTTATTTATCATATTCAACTCAGAGTAATTATAGTTTCAGTGCTATTTCTATAGGTTATATGTACTGATATATGTGTGTATGAATGTAAGCATTCATATTGATTTTTTCAATGAAAACAAATGTTTATTTAATCCTGCCATGTTTTGTGTGCACTTTCTGCTTTGTGGACATAGAAATTCATGTCTATATTCAGAAACAGTCCCTTCTTAATGCTTCTTCTTTTGTGGTGAGAGGGAGATTTCTTCAAACCTTCTTTCCCCCCCCCCATCAGTTGTTTATGTTGCTCCGAATATTACCTGTGCACAATAGATGCAATGACAAATGCATAGCCCACACCTTCATGGTATATTTTTCAATTTGAAATATCCCAAAAGTGCAAACATCTGAGTAAATTCCAAGGTAAATATTCTCATAAAGTGGCCAGAGTTTGACCTTTATACTGTGCACTGTTAAGAAGCTGTGTCATACCTTTAGTTAGAAAAAAAACTAAGATTACTGAAATACCTTTACCACCCATTGAGCCAGGGTTTTGAAAAGCCTAGATTTTACTTATGCTTATTCCCAAAGCCAGTCCTGTGGCTTGTATTTTTTTTAAGATTAATTTATTTTTAAATTCCTGTTTTGCTTTTCTTGTAAACAATGATAATTAGCCATGTAATATTATCATCTGAAGATTGTGGCCAGCTTTGAATAGATCAGACAACAAAACCGTATATTCTATAAGTTTAATGTAGTGGTTTTAATGTTAACTATAGGGACAAGTACAATATTAGGAGTCAAAGGGTGAAAAACTAACCAACACTCATCTTCTTGGATCATTAATTTTGCAATGTAGTTGTATTCAAATTGTTCATAAAGATGCCTAAGAGCAGCAGACACTCTTTCAAAACCACATGGGAGGGGTGGATCATCTTTCATCTTTTCTCTCTAGGAAAAGGGTGATTTGAATATAGGATTTTCCACCTCAAAAGAGCTATGGAATACAACAAAAAATAAGATCTCTGTTATACATATTGATCCTGTGTATTCTATCCAGAGAAATCCCATATTAAAATCCATCAGTCAATAAGAATTTCAATATTATAATTTTCTAAATGCTGTAGGAAAATATATGACAAAAACTGGCAAAATATATATATATATATGTATGCAATAAAATCTATTACAATAAAATAAATAGTTTTGATTTTGAAAATATTAAGATGTTAGACTATCTTTAATAACAAGAATGTACATTTAACTAATAATGTTTATCACATTCATGCATTGGGACAATTATTCCAGTAAATTCACGTAGGAAAATATTTGATTAATTTCTTCAGAATTTTGATACAAAATTGCATGAAGGTACAGCATACCTGCTAAAATAGAAAAAAAGAAGAGTGTTTGGTAGAAACCAAAGAAAAGGAAAGTTTTACAAAAATAGTCTTTACTTTCAATTTATCCCAGTCTGAATTTTCAGCTTGCTACTTATGGATTGTATGCTGACCAAATCTCCATAGGAATGTCACATAACGCTGTTTGAATTCTCTGTTGTATAAATTTAGTTGAATCACATTTTTTTTTCTGAATTTTTTTTTTTTTACTAATCAAAACTATGGTAACTGATGTGCTTGGTTAAGCCAACTTAGGGAAATTTGTGGATGTGCTTAAAAGTGATACTCCATGTTGCCACCAAATTGATTAAACAATTATTAAGATTCCAGTTGATGTTTGGCCCCAGGAATATTGGACCAATTAAAAACAGACTAAACTATGTAAAATAAATATCAGACATTGCAGAGGACAGAGCTGTATTTTAGGCCAAATTCTTGATGTCATTCATCCTAGCCTGCCAAGTCATAGATAATGGAGGATTGTGTAAAATTAGTGTGATTTTGAGAAGCTCATATCATGGTTTAACCATAAAATCAGATAACAGAAATTTAAGTGAAGGAATCAGAACCAAGTTCATTAAGCTACATTCTCATATGGTATATGAGTACATTCTGGTCATGGACCAAGGGAGAGGACCACTAAAGTTAAGCAAGTGGTTAACATACCTGGGGAAGACTCAAGCTTTTGCTATATGGAGTTTTCCTAAAAGCCAGACCTTTCAATTATTTGCAACTTTTTCTTGTTTTGTCTCCTGAAAAATCTTACGTAGTGTTCTCCACAATTTATTTATAACAATTAAAGTGTTTCAGCCTTAATGTAAGACACTAGAACAATAATTTTAAAATAATTTCTATATTCAATTACCAGGTTGGACTATAGTATAAGTTTATGACTGTTACTTATTTAACATGATGCTCTATATAATTGACAATGATCTGACAAAGCATGGTGTAGTTGTCCCTCAGTATCAATGTTACATTAATCCTAGGCATCCATGTGGATATCAAAATGAGCAGACACATATCCCTTAAATAAAAAAGAAGTATAGTGTTTACAGATAACCTATGCACAGTCTATCTTTTACTTCAACTCATTTATAATATAATGTAAATGCTATATTAATAGTTGTTATACTATATTGTTGAGGGAATATTGATGAGAAAATCTGTACCTGTTTAGTATAGACTTGACCATAATTGGTTGAGCCATGTAATATATAGATGAGACACAGAATAAAATACTCAAATAAGTATTGACAAGAAGAGAAGTACTTGTAAAAAGACAGAACTATGTCATGCATTCCCACAAGTACTCTCCTACATATAGATTCAGCATAGTGTTTTAACTCAAGTGGGTTTTGCTTTTGGGAAATTTCTGAAATTTTGTTTTTCAAATATTTTCTGTCTTTACTAGGTTGAATCTGCAGATGTAGAACCAGTGAATAGGGAGAACTAATAGGGAGAACTAAATGTGTATTTTCAAACAAACAAAAAACCTTTCAAACTTTTGGTTGTTAATCCAGAAATTTTGTTGTCTAATTGTCCTCTCTCAAATTGTCATTAATTCTTTAATTCACAGAACTATCAATATACATGTTCACAATGCTTTCTCTTGACTCCAACTTACATTTTTTTAATGCCTCATTTTCCAGTCCAAATGTCAAGTAATCTCTGTTCCACTTTTCATTTAATACTGACTTGTCCTTCCCAACCAGAGTGCATAGTCCTTTGAGGGTGAAGGAGGTGGGCTTGCCTTCATTATATACTGTAATGAGCTTTTCACAGTGTCCAGCACAAGTAGACAGGCCACAGAAAAATTTTGACTGACATGAATGTTGACTTCAGTTTATCAGAATCTCTCTGCAGGCATATAGGAGCTATGGCCTATTTGATCTTCCCATAAATGGCACTTCTCACATAGGGTTACACTCTGTTAGATTTCTATAGCTTCAGCTTTTGAACTTCATGTAGGTATCACTGTTTGAAAGTTATTGGTTATAATATACAAGCATGGTTTATTTTAAAGAATTATCTTTGTCTATTTAAATTATTATTTAATATTCCAATATCTAATACTTTAACACATAATAATCTGTATATAATGTAAATATTTAATATGCACAATGATTTAATTCTAGAATTCTTCACTTATTCATTTTATGTGAAAATATGTAAAACTATGTTCTTTTTCTACAAGACTGCCTTGTAATATTAACCATATGACCTGACCAGAAATTTAAATACACACTAAAATAAACTGGCAATATTAATTCCAAATGCATGTGGCTTTTCTAATTAGTGGAAAACTTTACTTGAATAAGTTAGTGAAACATATTGCAGAAGAAAGGAAATAGTTCTTGGCAGGAAAGAGAGTTTATTACTTCTATTTATTCAAAAAACTCTAGTATAATATGTAAATCATGAGAGTAATATACAAAGAAAAAAATATATGATATTCTATGAGCCCTTGGCTGATGCTTGTCAGTACAAAAGTTAAAACTGAGAAGAATATAAAGTTTTACAGATTATTTATTTCAGTCCAAATATAATTGTTTATCTATAAATGGACTTCTAAAAATGTTTTTGGAAATATCTTCAGAAATAATAACTTAGTTGTGCTTTCCTTAATATAATAATGCATGAATTGGAAGACACTTTAATTGAATTTATTATAAAATATTAAATAAATATTCATCAATTTTTAGTGAACAAAGGCTGAAAAGCACAAAGTCTAAAGTAGTCTCTTATGATAACTCTAAATTCAAAAAAAAAATTTTAATGTTCCACAGGGAATGAAATTCTCCAATAAGCACACAACCACAACACTGATACATGGTAAAGATTATATGGGATGAGGATTATTTCTGAGGCTCTTTCAACAGGCCTTTGCTGGTGTGCATATATTATATTCTTTTGAAAATAAATGAAGGAATGGATTCCTTGATGTTTTGGAATGCACCCTCAAGTTGCAGCCTGAGATGTCACTTGTAGTTAAATGTTTATTAATTTCCCTGACATGCAATCAAAACCTTTGGTTAAGACTCAATGAGTAAACACTCAAAGATCAGCCACCTCTGATCTCTCATTCTGCTTTCCCAATGATACTGTTTTTCCTTTCTCTCATCACTTGATGGAAGAAGTATAGTCGGACTGATTTTGGTCAATGAGATTTGAGCATAAGCAGTATGCTAAAATTCATATCCAGACCAGAGCACTGACTTTTTGTGTGCCTCAGACTTCATTACGCTATCTCCAGTGTCCCAGTGATTTAGAAGGTCACACCACCTAAATAGTGACCCAAGTTATCAGTGTAATCAGAATCTCAGTCAACATATACTTCTGAAGTCTCTGAACCCAAGAATTTCCATCAAAGCACATTTAGCATGTACCATAAAGAGAAAAAAATATTTTGACTTACTCCCAGGTATTTTAACGTGAATTTGCTGTTCTAATATTCCACCATAATCTATCATGACTTAATAGCCTTCCTTAAATCTATACAGAAATCACATGACTCTGTGGGTCTTTACAGCAGTGATCCTATTTTATAATTCAGACATGTTAGTCTGATTTCCCTCCGTGTTTTTACATTTTCAACACACATTTCACTCACTCATGGAAAGCATCCCAAGTATTGGCTGTTTGCTTAGAAAATGAAGAGTGTTCATGGATTTTTCTCCATGCAAACTAGTTACTTACCAGTACTATTGTCATTTTCCCAGTTCTCAGCTTTTTATTTTAACCTCACTTTTTTAGTATATTATTCAAATACCCAGTGATAAATCCTTGATGAGGCTTGTTGCCTATCAATAACCCATCAGCTGCCATATTATTTAATATCTATTTTGTTACGTTTTATTTTAACAATGTCGATAGCTCATGCTGTTTCCTCATATTTTGATTCCACTGTGTGGTTCATGCAATTACACAATTATTAAGATACCAAAAGCACATACTTTCTCATTGTTTTCATCAAGTAAATCATGTGATTTGATTTAAATTTTTATTTATTTGACTTTTTTCTGTTTCTTTAATTTTTACATTAGTATATATATTAAAGCATTGACTTAACTGAGCTGCCACTTAAAAGTCACAATTTTGAAAGCCAGTTGTGGTAAAATCTGGCCTTTCAAAGGTAATTCTGGCTCACCTGAAAGAAATCAGTTTAGAATGTTCTGCTATGATACTTGCATTGTAAGTGTGGCTTTATTCCAAATCATACAATAATTTAGAAAACCAGCAAACTAAATGTGAGTTTTGAGTTTGCTTATGTGCAATTTTGTCTGCAAGAAACATCAGATGAATACAGAAAATTGCCCTCACCTGAGCACAGCCACCAAAGAATACAGAAAACCCAAATTCGCACATACCTCAAATACCTACCAGTGACTCAGTTCGTTGCATGTGTTATGAGCTAAACCATTCACATCTGCTATTATACTTCCCAGTCATAATCAGATAACCTTCTTTCCAATACTTTAAGATAACTAACAAATTGCAATGCTTCTGATCCTTATTTCTCAAGCCAACTTCAGTTCTTTTCAAGGTCAGTCCACTCATTGTTATATATATGTTTTAGTCATTTAATATGTAAAAAGGTGCTATTATGTTTCAATCTGTTTTTCATGTATCATCAAGGAGATTTTGAATGCCATGTCCCAAAGCCCTGTTTTCCCCATTATCTTTATGGTTTTATAGTGTAATTTAAAAAAAAATCTCCTACATTTTGCTATAGTGAAAAAGACAATGAGAAGTGAGATTACCCATGAAACAGGCAGGATCTGAGTGGGAATTGACACTGGAAGCCCCTACATGAACTTATTCTAAGGGGAATGTGTAGTGGTGTAACTGTATAGAAGAAGGAAATCCTCAAAGAAATCAACATCGAGTGATGTGAGTGCAATGCGTAGGACTGCAGGCAATAGTCCCAGTGTGCAGCAATCAGAAAGCAATTGATTCAATTCAGAATCTCAAGGAAAAAGGTATTGAACAAGCTGCCACACAGACTAACAGAGTCCTCAGACTTTCCTTATAACCATCAATTGGAAAATAGCATTCACATTTATAAACCTAATGCTTTCAGGGGTGTGATGTTCCTTTCAGTGCAATGCAAACCCTGAGAAAATATGAAATAATTACATATGTATTCTGATTCAAACCAAAGAGAAAACCTGCCACTGTGCATTTTGAAAACTGTATGTTAAAACCATGAGAGAAGGTCATTTGCAAGCAAGGAATGTCATGTAGGTATATGTAAATACATATTTAGTCATGGGTAGCATAGTGGTAGATATTAGCATGTACACATTTTAAAATTACTGATTATTTAATACATATTAAATGAAAAGAGAACTGTAGCTTAGCAGCATATTGCTATGGCATGAACATTGCATTATTTTTTTTTATTCTCCAAGTTTTTGCTCTTCCTGGCCCTTATTTTAGTTTACCAATGTTAAATTCAATCCTGAGTATATTGCACAATCATATTTTCTACAAAGCATTAACTTTTAATTTTAACAACTAACAATTTTGTTTGCTTTCATTAAGAAAAAAAAAATGTTTTAGTGATATATCTCTCTTTCTGTGTACAGTTTACTACAGAAGGAAGCTTAAGAATTTCTGTAATAAATAAATCTACCAGTAGATATTAATATAGAAGTAGAACACAGATTATATATAACTATTTTTGAAATTGAGTTTTATCCAATACATTCAATCCAGATAGCATGAACTATTATGTTGCTTGTAAAGACCTGAATTCAAAGATTAAGAGGCAATGTATCAAGATAACATGTACTAAAATTAATATACATAATATTTTGACGTGTTTTATTAAAAATAAAAATGTTAATTAGTATGAAATAATAATTTTAAGTAATTTTCATGTTTGACTATCATGCTTTGTTTTGCATTACTGATTATAAAACCACTTTTTGTATAATTACCTATCAATATCGATTTATTTATCCATCATTCAACAGCAAATATTTATTAAATGCCTGAAATAAATCAGTAACTTTTCTGTGGAATAAAACAAACACAATACCATGACAGTGTATGTTTAAATGTATGTATGTATATGTATATTAAAAAATATATTCTATTTATATTTTATATGTTTTTCTTTGATTTCTGCCCAGAGTAGTAATATATATATTACTACTAGTAATATATATATATATATATACTGGGCAAAGCCAGATGCAACCCTGCACACCTGTAATCCCAGTGACTTGGGGAAGCTTGGGCAGGTAGATCACAAGTTAAGCAACTTAGGGAAGCCCTGTCTCAAAATAAAAATTACAAGGGGCTGAGGAAATTGCTGAGTGATTAACCACCCCTGGGTTCAATCCCTGGTTAAAAAAAATGAAAGAAAATAAATACATACATACATACATACATACATACATACATACATACCTTCATAAAAATACTGCACAAAATAATGGGATTGGTGTTAAAGATTAAGAAAATTCACTTGAGGGTTACCTTTGAGCTAAGATCTAAAAGGGATGGCATGGGAGTGATGAAGAACCTGGGACTCAAGTTCCCAGGCAAAGAAAGTAACAAAGTCAAAGGACCTCAGACTTCCCAGTGTCTGGAGACTTTGCAGAAAGAAAGGACACCAGAGCAAACAAGACAGGTCTGCAGCTGACAGCTGACAACAAAGTGTGAATGTGTTGCTGCAGAGTGTCTTAAAGTATCCTGACAACTGAATCTGTATTGCTTTATCACTGTATTTGTGAGAGTAAGATGGAAAACCATGGGGAAAATTTGAACATAACATTCAGAAAATCTGATTTAAAAATTAAAACAAAATTAGTCTATAAGCAGAGAATAACTCATGGGGCAAGATAATGAATTATATTTCTATTAAAATAATTCAGAAAATGATGGTGGCTTAGATTACGATTGCAGTGGTATAGGTATTAAGGTACCAGAATTTGGATTATTTTTAAAGTAAATGTTAGGTCAGATAGAGAAAAAAATACATGACTTTGTAAATAACCCCAGAGGTTTAGGACTTGAGACACTGTGATAATGGAATTACCAGTTAATGAGAGGGTGAATACTGAAGATTTAGCAATTTGGGGAAAGAAATGCCAGATCTTCCATTTAAGTCATTATGCCAGAGCAGCTATTATATGTTAAAATGACAAGGAGTGACTGAGTTTTCTGAGTCTCCAATAATAAAATACTATAGACTTGGTGACTTATAATCAACAGAAATAGAGTTTTCACAGTGGCAGGTGTTGGGGATTCCAAGCTAAAGGCACCAGCATGTTTAGTTGGTGCTCTTATAAAAGAGACAATCATCTCCCAAAGGCCAAATCCCCTAATATCATCACATGATGGGTTTGGGGTTTCATCACATAACTACTGACAGATACATATCCCTGAAAATATATACAGTTCATAGCACATCAGAGTGAGTTCCAGGATGAATGTGTCTTGTACTTCATTATCACCATTATCATTTAAAGGGCATTTAGAGAATTACATGACAAAAATATAAAGGGTAGGAGTGAGGTTCAAGCCCCATAAGTTACAGGGAATTTAAACTTGATACTCTTGACAGATAATCACAAAAATCTGGACTTGGAAGAGGCATTAATATAAACAAAAATAAAATTAGGAGATTGAATTATATAAAAACAATGCATGGGTCAGGGTTGTGGCTCAGTGTTAGAGCACTTGCCTAGCATGTGTGAGGCCCTGAGTTCAATCCCCAGCACCACATAAAAATAAAAACAAATAAAATAAAGCTATTGTGTCCATCTACAACTAAAAAGCAATATTAAAAGAATCCAAAGAGTAAGTGTTGCATGAAAAGAGTGATATCTACTCTTTCAAATATTGCTGATGATGAACTATGAAAAAAGAAAACAGCTGCTGTCTTTACCCAAGGACAATCTGCAAGCAAGGAATAACTGAAGAAAGCTAAGACTGAAAGACATAATAACTGGTAAAGCAGGCAGTCAAAGCACTGGGGATTTGCAAAGGCATTTCATGTTAAGCTCTGGTAAAGATTCCCAAGATATGAACAGTGCTGGCAGGGTTCTGATTGAAGTTGATATTTTTACCTGTGCCTATGTCTTCTTGATCCATGAGCATTACCAAACATTCTTTGGTGGTAGAGACCACTTCAAGGAGAACACCTAGGAGAGTGTTTCCATGATGTCTCATAAGGGATTGGAAGTGTTTGGTGCATGAACTTTCAGGACTGAGTAGGATAACTCTAATGTCCTCACACTTTAGTGAAGTGTAGGATCATCAATTTATGTGTCATTGGGGATAATGGTAGTCTCCATGGGCCTGTGAAGTCCACCTACCTCAACACTCTAGGTTTAGTCAGCTTAATGGACAATGATTTTTATTTTATTTTTTGCCACTGATATGACTGTATTGACTCTACCTTCAACAGATCATAGAAGATGTAAATACCATCACTAACACTGCTTACAGCTATAATAAGACATCTGCTATTGTGCATACTTAGACCTTATAACCTATCTCTTCTATGAAGCTGGCTGGATTTTTATTCCAGAACATCTTCCAAATGATGACTGGTGAAACACCTTTGTCACCAGCTAAGTGAGAAAAGGATCTGCAGTTCTCATATCATTATCATCATTTTAGCTGAAGTTAAAATTGACAAGAACTACAAAATCAATCTCTTCAGAAAAGAACCAAAACCTGGTGGTAGAACATCAGGTATATTACAACTGAGTCACCATGTGGGGGAGCATGCAGTGGACTGGGACACTGTCAGCCTTTGACCAAATCCTGGGTAGCATAAGGGTGTGGTGTTTTTGGAGGGAATCCCAGACTTCTCTTACATGTGAGGGAAGCCTCTCTGGAAACCTGTCCATGTGCCAGCCCCTCAGTAGAGTATATCCAGATGATGAAAGGTTTAACTAAGGCAATAAATAAAAGCAGATTTAATTAAGCTATGTCACCAAGAAGATGTAGCTTCATGAACAAATGGGATGTAGAAAAGCTTCTAGCTCATGTTATACCCCAATCACTAAGATTGGTTTACATACAGTTGCCATGAAGAATATGAGAGCCCTGCTAAAGGTCTGTGTTGCTGTTACCACACATCCAAGAGAATTGGCCTCATCCAGGAAAAACCTGTTGGTTTTGCATGATGGCTTTGAAGGACTGGCCAAGGTCAAATTGAGGAAGTCAGAGTTATGTTGAGGGATAGGTTAATTGAAGTGATCAAAGTCTACAAACTTGAGATGAAAAGTATTCTACCCAAAATAACTATACTTAGCATTCAAATTATTCTAATTGGGGACTTTTAGACTTGCTAGAGATGTCTGTAATAGATAAAGGGAATTAATGTGATGAGTGGATCTTTGCAATATTCCAGACGTGGGATGTGACATGTGATGGGTAAGTGTACCCTGGTATTTCAATCTGTGTCTAAGCTGAAGTTCCAGATCTAGATATAATCACACACAGCTGCTTATTCTATACAGCAAGTTATTTTTCTGTGTCATTCTCTATAGATTCCAAAAATTTTCAACTTACGTCATTTGATAACTAGCAAAAGCATATTTTAAAGGCAACATTAAGAATCATACAACTGACAGGTGCAGTGATGCACACCTGTAATTCCAGTGGTTCAGGAGGCTAAGACAAGAGAATTGAGAGTTCAAAGCCAGCCTCAGCAATGGTGAGGCACTGAGCAACTCAGTGAGACCCTGTCTCTAAATAAAACACAAAATAGAGCTGGGGATGTGGCTCAGTGGTTGAATGCCCTGAATTCAGTCTCCAGTTACCTCCCCTCAAAAAAAAAAAAAAAGATTCACACAACACATAATGAAATGTTCTATAATCTGAGGGGTATATTTTGTGACATTGGAATGGATAGTGATTCCTATTTTACTTTCCTAGCATTCAAATATCAATGAGACAAGGAGAACATTCTCACTCAGATAACCATGGTTTTAATGGAAATAAAATGGTGATAGATTATATGTGAAATTTATCCTAGAAACAGACTCTAAAATGTGATGGGCATGGTGTGGTAAAATTTTTAAATAATGGACTATTTTATGAGGAGATATTCTCTACTTTGCTTAAGTGATATACTTAGTTCTTACATATACTTACTTCTTAATTTGTGATGTAGCAGTAATTTGTGATGTAGCACTGTGACAGGTCAGGAAGCTGATGGATCTGAGAGAATTTCATTTCACTTTGAAGAGATACAAGATGCCTTCTTTGGGTTTCCATATTTTGAGAGGAGTCCCTGCCCTCCTCAAAAGCTGTTAAGAAAAAGTTCAACCTCTGTTTCTGATTGTTACTGAAGGAAGTCACCTCGGAAATTCTTTCTTTGCCCATGAAGTGCCCTATCACAACATAAAACTCTTTTAAGGACAGGATGAGGTAAGGGAAGAGTGAGTTTTCACCTAAGGAAACATTTGATTGATATCTGTGGATAACTTGAGATTAAGGTAGAGGGAGGATTTTCACCCTTTTGCAGTTTGAAATCAGAAGCAATGTGGTCAAAAAAAGAAGGAACCAAAAACTTTTCTTTATTAAAATAAAACATGACACCATATAAAAATAATATCTGTGAATAAAAATGACCCAAAAGTTTTCAACAAAGTAAGTATCTAAATCTTTAATTGCAAGTATGACATTATATTGTTTTATTTAGATAATATAAAAAGTTTATTTCCGTAATATGAGCATTTTTTTAATCAGACCTAAATTACATTGGTATTTAATGTTGGTGATAACTAGAAAGAATGCTGAAATAGTAGATAAAATGTGAAAAAGTACACACTCTTAGATGCAACCTTTGCCCAGCTTCCAATTGAAAGAGCCAAAATTACTTTTTTTCCCAATAGTAGACATGTTTCTCCTTCTAGGCCTAAAATCAATTACTCTCAGCGTGGAGTAATTAAATGAACTAATTAGATGTTGATGCAAATTGAAACTACACTTCTTTGAAAACTTCTTGGACTCTACCTTGACTACCAACTCTCAATTATTGGTAAATTTTATGCCTGTCTCTGGTTGTTTTTAGGAAAATAACACTTGCTGGTATAGGAAAGTAAAATCATTCATACATTTTAATTGACTTTACTTCCCAATGTTGAGGGGTTTTCTGTATTTGAATTCACAAAGAGACATACCTGGCTCTGCTGTCAACTCTAGTACATAGGGTAATTTCATTTCAATCATTTAGAACATATCATGCTGTGAAATAATTTAAATTTGTTCCTGATGTAACTCTGAATTACTGTGTTCATCTCTGTCTTATTGTATTAAGATGCATTTTCACCTAACATTTTTGCATTAGTTTATGATTTTCTTTAATCCTTATCTGAATTGATAATGCAGTTGTGCTCCTTAAAGGTTTTGAAAAGTCTAATGCTGTTAGGTAGGAAGTCAAATCAAATCAAACCACAATAAAGAAAAAGGCTGAGGCCATTTCCCTAGAGTAAATATGTATTGTTGTATATGACTAAGGAGATTACAGAGGTTTATTATGTTTTGAAATTTTATTATATTTAAATGCATGTGGATATATTTGTCTCTTACAGTAAATATATCCTTTTTCTTACAAATATAAATTGTTTTCATATGAAAGAAAACACAAAATAGATCAGTTCATACAGAATGGCACTTATCTCTCAGAAACATCTAATTAAATTATGATTTAAAACTAATTTAAAACTCTATGTTGACCTAAGAAAATACTGTCCTGTGCCTTGCCTTGATATGTGTGTGTGTGTGTGTGTGTGTGTGTGTGTGTGTTTTACTTAGTTTTTTGTCACTGTCACAATCTTACAAGAAAAATTAGAGATTAAAAAGTTTATTTGGGGGCTCACAATTTCAGAGGTCTAAGTCCATACATGGCAGATTCCATTCCTAGTGAGTGAAAAGTGAGGCAGCACATTAGGGTGCAAGAATGTGGCAGAGAAATTCAGCTCAGAATATCATAAGAGGAAGCAGAGAGAGAGAGTTGTGCTCTCAATGAATACAAAATACAAACCCCAAAGGCAAGTCCCAAGTGTCCCACCTTCTCCAGCCACAACCTACCTGCCTAGAGTTACCATCAAGTTAAATACTATCTGAGGTTAATCATCTGCATTGATTAGGTTAAGGCTCTCATAATCCGATCACTTCACCTCCACATTTTCTTGCATTGTCTCATACATGAGCTTTAGGGCAACACTTCATATCTAAACCCTAACAATATGTGTGTATTTGCATGTATTTCAGATATAGGATTTCATGATTACAATATTCAGAAAATATAAGGTGAGGGCACAATTACCCCACTGATCAGTTCTATACTCATTTAGTGCAAACTTAAAGTCCCTACCCATTCATTGTCAATCAAATGGTCTTGCAACAGATTCTGCATGTTGAATCAAATGAGAAATATGTTTACTCTTGTTCGCTTAAATTATAAAATATTACCTCTCACATCAATATTATACCCCTGTACAAATTTTCTCTGTAATTCTTTGTTTCCCTTCTTCAACTACAATTATTTCATCTTGACCGTGAAGCTCAGTGGTTCCTTGGTATCTGTGAGGGATGGACTCTATGACCTCCTTGGATACCAACACCCATAGATGCTCAAGCCCTGTGTTGTTTGCCCCATAATCTATACACACCTTCCATACAGTTTTAATCATGTTTGGATTCCTGCTCATATCTGTTACAAAGTAAAAGTAACAGCTTTTATAAAAAATTGTTGAAATAATAAAGACAAGAAAATAAGTGTATAGATATCCAGTACAGATAGTTCTTTCTCTAAATATTTTTCAACTGTAGTTTGGTTGAATTTCCTGGTTTTGGTCAGTGTTTTCACTGTGACTTGACATGAACAATTTTTAGGAGGAAAAGTTTATTTGCATGCTCAAAGTTTCTGAGATCTTAGTCCACAGATAGCTGATTCCATTCCTTGAGACTCCAAAGGAGGCAAAACATCATGTCAGAAAAGTGTGGCAGAGGAAAGGGGGACATGGCCACCAAGTAGCAGAGAAGGAGAGGCTCTCCACACCATGGATAAAGTATAAACCACAATGGCACAACCCCATGGGCCCAGATCTTTCAGCCATACCCCACTTCCTTACAGGTATCACCCAGTGAATCCCTAGCAGGGGATTAATGCACTGATTAGATCAGGCTCTCATAAACCAATCACTTCACCTCTAAGTCTTCTTGCGTTGTTTCATGCATGAACTTTTGGAGGACACTGCACATCTAAACCATAATACTCTAATCCTTTTCCCCATCACACAATGAAAAACATGTTTAGCCCATTTCCCAGGGTTCTCATAGTCTCAACAGTTCCAGGATTGAACAAAAGTCCAGGTCCAACATTGCCTGAGAATCAAGGCAAACTCCCAGCATTAGCCCCTATAAAAATCAAAAGCAAGTTACATCTATCCAATATATAAAGGCACAGAGTAAACATTTGATTCCAAAAGTAAGAAATAGGGGCATTAAAAGAAAGGATAAGACCAAAGCAAGATTAAAATCCAGCTGAGCAAACAAGTCTTATATTTCTATGACCAGCATCTGGGGAACTTGGCTCAGTGATGTTTTCTCTAAAGGTCTTGTGTAGCTTTAACTCTATGACTTCGCTTGTTGCAGCCCACCTGGTTTCTCTGTTGTCTTGTCTTTGATTCATTCCTGCAGATTTCCTCTGCAGACATTCCATTGAACAGGCAATTCTTAACGTGGGGGTCACCACTGCAGCTTCTACTTCCTCCTCCTCACATCTCCACACTCCACCTTGGGAGACACTCACATTTAAACCATAACACTCCAGGTGTGGAATCCACAGAGTCAGAGGACAGAGTTTTTGTAGAAACACAATCAATATTCACTATCAAACTGCATTCATGTTCTTAAATAAATCAGAGAAATCGAAGCTTAGAAAAATGGAAGTCAATGAAAAGGTTGGAATACCAAGAATCAAGAAGGGCCCAGATGATACAGTAAATATTTATAATTTATATTGATCAAATAAAGGTCATTAAGATTTCCATCACATCATTACTTTGAAATACGTTACACTATGCTGCAAGAATGTACATAATTATTATGTGTTAATCAAAGAGTTTTGTAAAACATAAAGGGAGATTAAAATACTAACTACTGGGACGAGGTTGTGGCTCATTAGTAGAGTGCTTGCCTAGCATGAGTGAGGCACTGGGTTTGATTCTCAACACCACATATAAATCAATAAAATTAAGATTTATTGACAACTAAAAATAGTCTAAAAATATTAACTACCTTGATTTGATTAATACACACTGTATACATGTATTGAATTATCACACAATACTCCATAAGTATAAAAATTAAGATAATAATTAATAAAAATGCATTTTTTTTTTCTAAAAATGCCTGCAATGAAGTAGTGTCAGAGTTTTCAGCAGTAGGGATTTTGTAATCCTTTTTCAGGGCACGAAAGTTAGCAGTATTCAGCTTCAGGATATCTCCATCCTAGGATGTCACTGCTATAAATTTCATACACTGAGACAAAAGAAACTTCTCAGTGTCAATCACAGGTTTACACCTGGACAAATCAGGGCAGGCCAGGAGTACTTGTGTTGTCCACAATATCAGCACATATGTGACCACAATTCTGCTGCAAGAGACTCTGAGACTCATGTGATTCAGACTACCAATGAGGTGTTTTCCTCTAATAACAGAGCAAAATCATAATAGGTTGAAAACAGCTTTTTTTTTAGGAGACTGGTAATATTCTAACAGCACACCTAAAGTAAACACTTTGAGGCTAGCTAAGATGACTATACAGAGAAAAATAAATGGCCTATTGTAACTTGAAATAAGGACTTCTAAAGTTTATTTCTCCAAATCATTCTTTTCTAAAGTTGTTCTTTTTAGTTATACATGACAGTAGAGTATATTTTGATATATTTATACAAAATGAGCTATATTTTACTCTAATTAGGATCCCTGTCTTGTGTCTTGTGGTTGTACATGATGTGGAGATTTACTGTGTTGTATGTATTTAAGAAATAAAAGCAATTAAAAAAAAGTTAAGTCAGCTTTATTCTGCTTGCTTTCCTATTCTTGTATCTCCTCCCTTCTCTTCATTCCCCTTTGTCTAATCTACTGAACTTCTACTCTTCCCTTTACCCCCATACCCTTGTTGTATGTTAGCATCTGCATATCAGAGAGAACATTTGTCCTTTGGATTGGGGGGATTGGCTTATTTCTTTTAGCACAATAGTCTCCAGATCCATCCAATCATATAATTATTTGGGAATAATTGTAATGGTATCAGAACTTTAGATTTGTCTTGTATGCTTTCCCATCCTATTCTGACATAATACTAAGATGAAGTCTCAACTTAGTTGACATTCATTTGTTGTGACATTTACCATAATCTCTAATAAACTAACATTCATTAGCTGGTCAGAATCATATCTCCAATGCAGACAAGGACTACAAGCAACAAGTATAATTTGCGAATATTGAGGAGACTGGTATTTGAGGAAATAGGAAAATTGAAGTTTTCCAGGAAAGGCAGAAATTACTTTGTGGAATATGTCTAGTATTACTGGGTAAAATTAAACTCAGAAGAATTGAAGTATTTTTAATAACTGGAGCAGGAAATTCAAAGGTAGAGCAGAATGTATAATATAAGAGAAGCCCACCAAAGAAAAGGGAAGGAGAGCCTGGCAATCTCTTTCCACAATGACCACCAGCAAGACCAAGCTATACAGTGAGCCTATATCCATGAACAATTGTGGATTTGGAATAGCATCCTCATTCTTAACAAAAGACCTGGGAATGCAATTCCTTGTAAAGGAAAAATATACCACCACTATGGAGAAAGTTCATTTTTAACCATGTAGAATTTATTGCTAGTAGCCAATTAGATATGTAGCTGGCTGTCACATGCCTCGGATTCTTCATTGACTTCAAAATTTTTTTTCTAGTAGCCTGTCCTACTCTGCAGTGAGGCTCATCAAATGGCCAAAGAATAGGTATTATTGTAATTAAAATATTCAGATACTTAAATGCTCACATTGTGGCATAATTTGAATGCAAGTGATACACTAATTTTATTTTATATGTCTGCCATACATTGGCATCTATCATTTAGTTTCTGTAATATATCATCCTTTTATGGTTAACTGTTGGATTTCAAATATATCTCATCACTATGCAGAAAAGCAAATCTTAATTATATTTTAATAGATCGACTAATTTCTACTGGAATTAAGATTCTTATGATGCCATATTGTGTCTATATAAGTTATTATAAAAAACTTGAAATATTTAATTAGTATACTCAGACAATCTAGATAATTCAAGTAAGAATGATTTTTCTCAATAGATTAACTTTAAACATTACAAAGTTTATTAGCAAAGCTTCTTCATTTAACTATCTGCTGTACCCGTCAATGATCCCCATTGCCTGTGTAAAGTATATGAATTTGATGCCTAGGGCACATCAAATGCCAGTGGAAGCTCATCTCTCCTATAGATGGACAATAACTTCTTCTAGCACATGATATTAACATTTGCAAAATATGGATGACTTTTCCTCAAAGCCAATTATGTAACTAATGCTTAAAATTAAAGCAATGACACATAAATATTATGAAGAAAAATTTGAATATATTTGAAACACCAGAATTTCTTATTTTGACAATCTATTTTATATCAAATTGTAAGGTAACCAATGGAACATAAGGGAATATAGATATGAGTTAGAGATCTGAAGAACTGAGAATGTAAAAATAAGAAAGGTCTTCACTCTTAGACTGCCATGCTCTGACCCATTCTCTCTTCCCAGTGAACAAATTAAACTAATAATAATAAGTAAAATATCATATGTTTTATGCAATGGTGATGATGTCAAATGTCATTCAGCCAACATGCACCTGTAAACATGCATTTTCACTTCATGTAAAATATGGTTTATAATAAATTATATAAAAACTTGCTTGTAGATGTATGTATGCATACATGCACACCATTAACACATATGTCTGGACACCACTGCCACTCACCTCACACACATGCACACCAATTTATTGTAATTTTCTATTATTCACTTTAGAACTCATAAAGCCCAATAAAGAAGTAAAGGTTTTACTATGACCCAACTATTATTTCTATTTGATTTTATCCTAGCAGACAAAGAAAGAAAACCAAAACAAAAATCCTTGACTTTACTCACCACTTACTTTTATAGGATGACAGGTTTGGAGTTCTCAAACTGATACCTCAGGTGAAAGATTTACTGTTGTTTGTAATGATAGAAAAGTGAATTGGGTTATCTCTATATGTGCTCAATAATATTGTATTGAAAACTGAACTGTAAAACTGTACCTTAAAGAATAATTGCTCTTGTTGTTCTTAAGGCAATATACCATGAGATCTCTTACATTTTGAGACAAATGCTTCCATTTTTTCTGCACTGAGCACAAGTGCTCTATCACAAAGAACAGAAAAGCATATCTGAAGAGGGAATGACATTTTTTTCTTGTTAGTTCAGAATTGTCTGTGTTTTAACCTTAGCCAATTTTTATCAGAATATTCTCTTTAATTCAGTCTTAGTATAGATTACTGCTATGTACTATAATTTTCTACTTTGATGACATCAAAGAAAATTTTTCATGAGAATATTGTTTAATTCTTAAGGAAAACATTTTTCAAGAGTCCAAAATGCAGTCTGAACATAACTCCACTGATTAAAAGGGCAGAAGGACTTTGAAGGCTGTGGTAGAGGGAGCTAGTTGACTGTGTGTGCTACTTGGCCTTTCCCACACACAAGTAACTTCCCCTTATTCCCAAGAGTGAGCTGCCCAATGCAGTTAGGTTTCTGCCTTACCACAAACTGAGAGATGAGAGTACTTACCCTTCTTTATATTTAGGTTCTAAAAGAGGGCTCTAAGGTCCTTATGAAAGACATTCACAGATTGTAAACATGGGGAGAGGTTTTTAAATACACTTACCTATATCTAAAAGGGGCAGAGACAGTATTTACAATTGTAAGTTTTCTAAAAAATGCTGCAATAAAAGCAAAATCAGAGGCTACATGAAGGGAAAAGCCATCGATAAAGTTGAGTCAATTTTGAGAGGAACATTAAGGCTGCTCTGAGTGTTAAAGACATTGTCACTACTGTGGGCAAAATAGTAGCCACTAGACACAAGAGGCTACAAAGTTCTAGAAGTGTGGCTATCAGGACTTAATTATTGAAAATTTAATTAATTTAAATTTAGCTAAGATAAATTTAATTTAATCAACTGCTAGTAGACAGTGGTTACAATATATGATTGCATAGATAAGATTAACGCATAACAAATAGTTATTAATTTGAACAAAGGTAAATCTTAGTTAAAAAAGGAAAAAAAGATAGTTGATATATAAACCTTTTGTATTTATGTAGGGTACTTTATGCACTCATTTTTGCTGCTATTCTTTATTTTCTGTTTGTTTATATGTTGTCTTGTTCTTTTACTTATGACCAATAATCAAAATGTCACTAGTAAACACACAATAACATTGTTTCAAATATGTGTGTGCTCTGTTATTACTCATTTTCCAAATAAAACATGGATACCACAGTACCATAGACTTTTTTGAGAGAAAAAAGTAAACTCCCCCAAATTGCAAATTGCTTTGGATACAACTTCGTTGTATAGTGCTTGAGATGCATAGCATAATATTTCAGAACAGAGAAAATTTTAACCTTTCCCTAAAAACTTCTCTGCCTCTGGTTTATATCAACATTTTTTTTTTCTGAATAAACAACTTGGGTAATTACCCAGGTTTATATTTATTTTCATTGTGCTTATTGCAATTTTGTTGCAGGAGACATATTTTCAATAGAAACTCGTCTCCATGTTCATTGTGTAGTTTAGCTTTTCTTGATTGTTTGTTTTCTGAAAGATATACACGACCATTTCAAGGCCAAGCTGTGTCCTGTTGACATCTTTTCCATAGAGCTCTCTCTAGTACCATAAGGTGTCATCAAGTCTCCTCCTCCCTGTAATGTCAACCTCTGCCCTGATTGTTTCCGCTATCTCAGTCTAAAATCAAATGTAAACCATCCCTAGCTAGAATCAAAGAGAAACACAGCAACAACAGTAATGACTATAATCACACACATGTGTGGTTAAGTTATGATCTTTATCTTTTTTCTCATCACTTGGTACTGCTCTTTTCTTTGAAGTACCTCTTCGTGGTGGTAGGTTTTTAATGGTCAACTTTCATTAATATTCTATAAATACAATTTTTATTCTAATTTATTCCATAAACAACTCAGAGCATTATCTAAAGTTACTTTCCTCCTGCCTAAACTACAGGCTTACTGAATAATAATTTTTGATGTGGTGGGAGTTGTGGCTTAACTAGATTTCCTCCCCTTAATATAAATTTAAGGCTACACTTGTCTTTTGTAATATCTTTAGGCTTATTCTATTAAGCTTCAAAAATATTACTTTAATTGTTTTGTTAAAGAGGAAAAAAAATGTTTCAAAACATACTGTTTTGCTTTCCAGAAACCAAAATTTTGTTAGTTTAACTATTCTTACTAACTATGGTTCTAAAAAAGTGGACAAAGTTTGTGAAACAAGTTTTGGAAAGATTTTAGAATGATTCTCACTTGTTCCTTTCAGACCACTTTGAATTAAGTGGGAAAATCCAAAGTGTATGCTGAAGATTAGGTAATTATGGTGAGATGGATATCTTGATTTATGAACAAAACTGATTTTTAATGAAAATTAAAATGAAATGTCTGAGTTGCTCCTTTTACCTCACAGTCAGAATAAATGGCCTGGAAGAAATTCTCCTGGGTTAATTAATTACCACGTATTCTGAGGGAGTAAATGAGGCTGCAGCTCATGGTCTTTTCTCCAGTAAAAGCATCAGTCCTATAGATTACCATTATACTTGGAATGACACACACCTGCTGATGGTTGCAAATGAATGCGTACTTTTATTTTAACTGAAAGGAATATGATCCAATGAGCAGGTACACACACAGTTTAAATACTTAAACTGATTTACATTGGCTTTTGCTTTTTTACATTTAGTCATTTGCATTTAGAATGTAAATTAACGAGATTTACATTTTTTTCTGAGGGATTTACTAAAAGTAATATAATAAATTCTAAGATTTGAGGGCAAGGGTTAGTGTATAAATTAGTTTGGTACTGCTCTTTTTTTCTCTTGAAATAAAACTTATCTTTTTTTTTCAAATTTCTCTGGTTTTTATTCTCTCTGTGTGTGTTTGTGTTAGTGTGTGCCTGTATGCACATGTGAGAGTCTATGTGTGTCTGTGTGTGTGTACATGCTGGAGATGGAACCACATACATGCACTATCCTACTCAGCTAAAGGCCCAGTCCTCTGGTTTATATACTCAGAATAAATTCAGAGACTTTTCTTCTATTGTTAACCAAAAAGTTTTTATTTTATTTTATTTTATTTTTTATGGAATATCACTTTTTCACCTTCAAAAGAACACTATGTCCAATCTAAAATAACTATGACTTTTCCCCTTTATCCACTTATAACAATCATCGCCTCTTACCCATGCCTTTTCCACACCTACTACAAGGACATGGATCTTCCCATGGATCTTCCCAAAAGTTTCAAAAACACTTGCCTTTTCTCCCTCACTTGGTTGTTGTCCATTTTAAATAGGTGAAAGGGATAAAGGATCACCATAGATAATGTCTGAGCATGGCAGGGAGTCATTCCATGTTACTGACTGAGGCAGTGCAGCAACCTCACCTGTGAGATGAGCATTTACTCTTGAGAGCTCTTGTCTCTTTCACCTTCCTTTCATTCACTTGGCCTCCCATGGTGTGATCCAGGCTCTTTGCCAGGCTAAATAATTTGTCCCCACCTGTGCACCTTCCTAGTTAATCTTCCATTGCTTTCAAGTTTTCAGTGTGCTTTTCTTACTGAAGCTCACACTACATAAAATTGAGTATATTTTCAAGGCTCTCAGAATCATTCCCTACTATCTTTCCACTCTTCTCTCTCTTCACTTTGCAGTTCTCCTTTTAGTTTCAGGTCACTCCTAAACTGACAGCTTTTGCAAACAACTTGTGATTTTCCTTATGTACTTGATTTTATGTATATTGGCCTCCCTTTCTTAAATCTATTTCACAGATGGAAAAATGCCAATTTTACCTTCCTTAACATTTGACTATACCAGTATATTCTCTGTGAAAATCTTCTCTCTGCTTTCAAATAATTGTTGCACTAAAATTAATTTCCCCCTGTAACTCAAAAAGCTTAATCATAGTGCATTATCAAACTATAGTATAAACATGGTGTTTTTTATACTACAGTGTGAACTTTTTGCAAAAAAGTTGCAATTTTTAAATATTTATTCATTCACATACTTTCCTCCACTGACCTTTACATACATGATTAATATTTTAAATGTGCAGATCATTCAGGATAACATAGTAGTGAAAATTGTTATTTATTTCTGAAAATAACATGTGATCTTTAATTAAAATATTTTTAAAACTTCTCATCTCTCACTGTGAAATATAAGCAAGATTGAAATACCTAAATGTTAATATAGTGATCTACTTACCTATCTATAAAACATAATTCAAAGTATTATAAGAGATTAAATAAGTTGAAATTGATTATTTCAATATTTTTAGAAACATTCTTATTAAATTTTCACATTTATTTTAAGTTCGCTTTCTAGTAAGCTCTTTATTTTAGAGGATGGACTGCCATCTGGTGGAAATTTTAAGTCTTAACAAAATAATCTAAAATAATTGTATGCAGTTTGCCCATTTCTGTTGTTGTTATGAGCCCGTTAAGCATTTTTGTTACACAGCAGAAAATGTATTAAATTAAATTAATGAGCTGAAGTTTATTATAAAATAAAAGCCAATGGTTTTATTTTTAAATTAAACAAGTATGCATTTCTTTTTGCCTTAACCATCCATTTGTATAAAAATGAATTTAACATTATGAACATTACAACCATAAAAAACTGACAGAATAGACAAATAACCAATCGATGATTGTTTGGTATCATTTAGCATTTTTTTTAGCATAAGTGAGATTTGTATTTATTTATATCTGGCAATGAAAAAAAGCTATGTTCTAGTTAGTTTTCAGTAAAGCTATTTACAAATATCATTAATCCTAATCTCCAAAGAGATGTAAATCATCAAAACTAACTCTGCTGATAGGCAGAGTTTACTTAAGATTTGTGAGTGCTGATCATGTCCTCAACATAAACGTTGACATCAACTCATTGAGAAATCATTTTCACTTAATGAGAGTTTTATTCTTGTTTGATATTATTTATTTCTAAAAAAAATTAAAATTTAATCTCACCATAATGGAGTGTTTGCCTAGGCATGTAAGACTTGATGGAAATAATTTATAATTTTGAAAATATAACTAATTTACACTGATTCCTAGAGGAACCTGAAAGCAGAATATGTTAAGGGAATGAAGGGTTTTATTGACAAACAGGAAAGCTCAAGAGTAATCAATTCAGTTATTAATTAACTATGTGATCTTTGTAACAATAATAGCCACATAATAATATTAATAAGCCACAGTGTGAAGCAATTTTCATATCACATATCAGTTCCTCACAACAATCAAATGATATAAGTTCCCTTATTATTTATGTTGCTGGAATTAAAAACAAGCTCAGCAGTGCAAATTATTTTTACCAATTTCAAACAGCTAATACATACTGCAGCTAGAAAATTCTTCTAGAATACCAGAATGTTCATTGAAATATTGTATTCTTACTTTTCCCCCAAGATTTTAGTTTCGCATGCAGTTGAATTATTGGATTATTTAATTGCATGACCAAAGAATGTGCTTTATATTATATTTTCTATACTTATTAGGATTGTAACTTACCCAAAGAAGCATTCATGATGATATATATGCTGGTTCAACTAGTTAAAATAAAAAGACCTAGTTATTACTATACTTAGGACTAAGGAAACGCTTAGCTACATTCCATCTGTATGAAAATGTACAACTGACCTTTATGTCACCCTACCTGTGCCAATGCATGTGATAATTATCACCTTAATTTTCTTTAAAATTCTCTCACCTAATTAACCATCCCTACTCTTATCAAAGTGTTGTTTTATTTTGTATATATTGTGTGTTTTATTTTGTATATTTTTATATATAACATAGTGTGTGTTTTATTTTGTATATATTTTTCTTTGGTTACTTGTTTCAATCAACTGATTTGTGAATGTTATTTGTTATTGTATAAAGATTTCTACTTCAATATCATTTTTCTTCAGATGCTTCTTTCTTCGTTTAATAAAAGTTGCTCTTCAGATTTGACTGTTAAATCTTTGTTATATTCCTGATGTCTGTGAAGTTTCAGTTTCATTCATATTCCCCGCTACCTATTCCATTGAGAGAAAGATTGTTGATAAAAGACATTAAATGCAGACATTGACCCCCAAATCATTTAGTCACAAGTTTTCTACATGTGAGAGGAGGAAAAAAAGAGACTTATGAAAACAAAACAAAATACAAAACAGGGGGCCTGATTCTTCCAATTTTAATTTGTGTGTGTGAAAAGGATTTTTTTCCTTTCCATTTATAGGTCTTTGGGTCTAAGGTGGTATTCCATCTCTAGATGTTATATTTGGAGAGCATTTCACCTGAATGAAGGAAGAGTGATCTAAGTACCTAGTGAGCAGACAGGTTGATTAAGATATGCATCAGTTGTTGTTAGTACAATCTTTCCAGATTTTTTTCTTTGTGGATTTTTTTTTAACATGGAAATATACCGAAGATACTTTCTGAAAAATTGTTTAAGTTTTCTATGGTCATCTGGACAATGGCATAAGACCAGAAGAAATGTGATTCACTTTGGGAAATAATCCCCAAGTAAAAGTGAACTTACCATGTTTACTTTCCACAACTTGGGAGATCACATGTACCTGCTCACATCAATCAAATCCATTTGCCTGTGTCCCTAGGGAACTCCATGAGCAGTTCCATTCCTTGATTTATGTTGCTCACATAGTATCTATCGAAAGTAAACTTTTTGTTTGTCAAGCAAGTAAAATTATAGAATTGCTTTTTACCATAGAATCACTGACCTCATTATGTTTTTTTTATTATATTATGTGATTTTTCAGTTGTGTCACCCTATCTAATAACCTCTAAATAAAGGACCTCTAAACTCCTGAGATTCTTTATCTTTTTTCTCATCACTTGGTACTGCTCTTTTCTTTGAAGTACCTCTTCGTGGTGGTAGGTTTTTAATGGTCAACTTTCATTAATATTCTATAAATACAATTTTTATTCTAATTTATTCCATAAACAACTCAGAGCATTATCTAAAGTTACTTTCCTCCTGCCTAAACTACAGGCTTACTGAATAATAATTTTTGATGTTTTGGGAGTTGTGGCTTAACTAGATTTCCTCCCCTTAATATAAATTTAAGGCTACACTTGTCTTTTGTAATATCTTTAGGCTTATTCTATTAAGCTTCAAAAATATTACTTTAATTGTTTTGTTAAAGAGGAAAGAAAATGTTTCAAAACATACTGTTTTGCTTTCCAGAAACCAAAATTTTGTTAGTTTAACTATTCTTACTAACTATGGTTCTAAAAAAAGTGGACAAAGTTTGTGAAACAAGTTTTGGAAAGATTTTAGAATGATTCTCACTTGTTCCTTTCAGACCACTTTGAATTAAGTGGGAAAATCCAAAGTGTATGCTGAAGATTAGGTAATTATGGTGAGATGGATATCTTGATTTATGAACAAAACTGATTTTTAATGAAAATTAAAATGAAATGTCTGAGTTGCTCCTTTTACCTCACAGTCAGAATAAATGGCCTGGAAGAAATTCTCCTGGGTTAATTAATTACCACGTATTCTGAGGGAGTAAATGAGGCTGCAGCTCATGGTCTTTTCTCCAGTAAAAGCATCAGTCCTATAGATTACCATTATACTTGGAATGACACACACCTGCTGATGGTTGCAAATGAATGCGTACTTTTATTTTAACTGAAAGGAATATGATCCAATGAGCAGGTACACACACAGTTTAAATACTTAAACTGATTTACATTGGCTTTTGCTTTTTTACATTTAGTCATTTGCATTTAGAATGTAAATTAACGAGAATTACATTTTTTTCTGAGGGATTTACTAAAAGTAATATAATAAATTCTAAGATTTGAGGGCAAGGGTTAGTGTATAAATTAGTTTGGTACTGCTCTTTTTTTCTCTTGAAATAAAACTTATCTTTTTTTTTCAAATTTCTCTGGTTTTTATTCTCTCTGTGTGTGTTTGTGTTAGTGTGTGCCTGTATGCACATGTGAGAGTCTATGTGTGTCTGTGTGTGTGCACATGCTGGAGATGGAACCACATACATGCACTATCCTACTCAGCTAAAGGCCCAGTCCTCTGGTTTATATACTCAGAATAAATTCAGAGACTTTTCTTCTATTGTTAACCAAAAAGTTTTTATTTTATTTTATTTTATTTTTTATGGAATATCACTTTTTCACCACATTTTAAAAAATTTTCTTGCTTTCCTAACTGATTCAAATGTAAGGTGGTATAACAAGTAGGAAACATTGGACTGTAATCCTAATGGAACCCTTAATATAGAGAAATACTATAACAATTTTTTATTTTAAACTGCCAGTGGTTGATTCTTTTTTTTTTTAATGGAGAAATTATTGTCTATTTATGGGAATGATTTTTGCTTTCTTTTTTCATGTATTTTACTAGTATTATAAAAAGTGGTGGGGTTCATTGTGACATATTTGTGCATACATGAAAAACATACTTTTTTCACCTTTGTACAATTTCGCCTTTTTTAAAATAAGGAGTGAGACCTATTAAGCCAAAAATTTATCAAGTGGGTCCTGTGGTTATATGAATCCAATATTTAAATCATAAACTGAAATGTCAATGGAGAACTTCAGCACCTGAAAGACAAAGCTGCTCAGCATAATAATGTGGGAGTTTGTGAGGTTAGTTATATTTTCACATATGACCTTATGCTTGATAAATCTTGATCCTTCAAGTGGAGATCAAAAACTAGAACTCTTGCTTTATATTTTTCTCTTTGGTTCAATGTCTGTAATTGGAAAGGCTGAATTACATATTACAGAAAACAATCAATAAAATTATCAGTGGTACAAGAGGTTGGCTGTTGCAGCAGGTTGCAGGTGAAGAAGTAAAACACAGGTGGCCAACTAAAGAACACCAATAACTGGAAGGCAATTAAGGGATATCATCTAATATCCATTATAAAGGTTTTAGTTTCTGAATTGCAGTATGCCTCTGTTGACAGGAAATCCTCATTAAAATTTGGAATAACACTAAAACTTTAACTTATGAGTATTTAAAGATACTTATATCCATACTTGGTTCAAAATGGCATCATTTATCATAGAAGAGGGAAAGATTAATTAACAGAAGGCCCAGTCACATTAACAGAAGCTAAAAGATTATTTGAGGATTGTCAGAAATACTGGAAGTGTCAAAATACATATTATTGCATCTCAGATCATTGTCTGACTTTCAGAGTCAAATCTATATATACACAGTCATCACAAAAACAAATCCACATAGGTACAGTCATCTGATCCTCGAAAAAATTGCCAAAAATGTATACTGGAGAAAAGGTAACTTTTTTAAAAAAAATGGTGCTGGGAAAACTGGAAATCTATATGTAGAAGAATGAAACTTGACTTCTATCTCTAACCCTGCACAAAACTCAACTCCAAGTGGATCAAAGACCTACAAATTAGAAACACTGCAACTGCTAGAATAAATCATACTGCCATATTGCTAAATTTCTCAATAAGACTTTTAAAGCTCAAAAAATCTAAGAATCAATAAGTAGATTACTTCCAATTAAGAACCTTCTACACAGCAAATAAAACAATAAGACTGTGAGTAAAGAACTTAGAAAAATGGGAGAAAATCTTTGCCAGCTACTCTCCCAATAGGGGATTAATATTCAGAATATATTAAAACTTTAAACACTTAACATACACATTCACAAAAAGCAAATGACTTAGTCAATAAATAAGGAAACAAACTAAATAGATATTTATTAAAAGAAGAAGTGCAAATGCTCAAAAAGTATTCAAAAAATGTTAAACATCCTTGGTAATCAAGAGAATACAAATCAAAACTACACTGAGATTTTATCTTACTCTAGTCAGAATGGTAATGATCAAGAATAGAAATAAATGTTGGTGAGGATGAGGTGAACAACTTACATCCATGCATTGTTGGTGTGACTGCAACAACTACTAGTAGAACCACCATATGATTCAGCTATCCCACCCTTTGGTATTTATCCAAAAGAACTAAAATTAGCATACTAACATGGCACAAGCATACCAACGTTGATAGCAATAATCACAATAACCAACTTATGGAATCAGCCTAGGGGTTCCTCAATAGAAGAATGAATAAAGAAAACATGGTATATATACACAATGGAGTTTGACTCATCCAAAAAGAAGAATGAAATTTGATCATTTGCTGGCAAATGGATGAAATTGGAGAACATCATGCTGATTGAAATGCACCGGACTTAGAAAGTCAAGAGTAAAATGCTTTCTATCACATGTGGAAACTAGAAAATTGAAAGTCATTAAGAAGGATCTGATGAATATATAAGGGCAAACAATTGAGTAAAGAGTGGGTTAAAGGGGGAGAGGTATGCAAAAGAGGAGGAACTGTGAAATGAATTGATCAAACTATGCTATGTGTATGCATAAATATATCACAATGAATCCCACCTTTATGTATAACTGTAGTACACTAATTTAAAAAGTAAACTAATAGGAGGAAGAACAAGAAAGGTAGATCAAGGGGAGGGAGGATAGAAGGGAAAGGGATCATGGTGGGATTGAAATAGAGGAAATTATGTTGTATGTATTCGTGAATATTCACTTACTTAAAAAGTAAACTACATAGTTATGTATATGATTCCCCAATACAAGAGGAAAAAAATTTGAGATTGCAGAAATATTGAGAAGGTCAGTAAGATAGAATTGAAAGTAGTATGGCAGTATGTTTAAACGTGGATGTGTAACCAATGTGATTCTGCAGTCTGTACACGTGGTAAAAATGGGAGTTCATAGCCTACTTGAATCAAATGTATGAAATATGATATGTCGAGAGCATTGTAATGTTTTGAATAATAATAATAATAATAATAATAATAATAATAATAATAATAATAATAAGTTGAAACCCAACACTAGGAGATCAATAAATCATCATACTTTATTTTTTCATGCAAAAAAAAAAAGGAAAGAAAGAAAGAAAAAGAAAGTGATACTACTGTCATGTAACATGGCAGAGTGCCTTCTGCTGGTTAGGAAATTCGGAAACACTTTATTGTACAATTAACATAGTCCCAAACACTAATACCCTGATCAAATGGAAACATCTAAGCCAAAATCTTCTTTTGTGTGCCATTCCTATTGATTTATCTATCTTCATTCTTCAAATGCAAACTTCTAAAGGTAATTATTTTATGTTAACATCCTCATTGCTCAATTAATCATGGCCCACTTCAATCTGATATGTATTAATTCACAGCACCTCTTTAAAATTTCTCCTAAACCTATTAACAAATTACATAAGCATAATTTATTGGATACCTTTTGGCTAACCCTACTTGAATACTCTTAATTTTAACTGAGCTGATGCTCCTCTCTTCACCATATTTTTTTCCATGTCCTTACCTAATTTCAATTCTATTTGTTTTTTACCAATTCACTGTAAGTCTTAGTTCACTATGGAAATATTTCCAATACCTCATTTAAAAAAATGAGTACCATACAACATTTTTTATTCCTTTATCCCATTTTATACTGTCTCCTTATTTAATTTGATCTATTCTAATGACTTTGCATACAGTCTCTCCATAACTCACAATCGAATTAATTTCTAGTATTTCAAATACATTTTAACAAGATATTGACCAAATTTGAATTTATACCTTACATTGTACAAATTAATGGTCCTTTAGTTTTCCTCAACTCAGAACTCAGTAAATGGTAACATCATCCCCCAAATTTATTATGCCTCTGTAAGTGCAGTAGCTCCTGGAGACTGTCCAAACAGTTATTCCTACTCCTAAACAATTGAATTTGTATAAAGATCTGAAGTTTTCATCTTAAGGACCTCACAAATCATGTCACTTCCAGGCTTAAAACCTTACAACAATTTTCTGTGCTCAGCCTCATGTCTAAAACCATCACCCTGCTGTGTAAGGCTCATGTCTTTATTGTCTCCTGTCTCCTTCTTAATTTGCTTTACTCCATTCTTGGGATTCTGAAAAAAACTGCTCTTTCTCTGGCATGTCTCTACCCCCACAGTGTACTAGGTATCTTTCTCTTTTGTGCAGGTCCTTCGTGTATGTTTTTCCTTTTGCAAAGTATACATTTAATTGAGTCCAGTTTTAATGCTATTTTCTCTATTTCTCATACAATATGTTCTTAGTCTATTTCCATACTCCACTTAACACTAAGAGAAACTGTCAGATTTGTATCCTAATTTATCTAAGTAGTTTTATTTTGTCAGTTTCTCTGATTATTTTCTAGATTCTTGAAAGCAGGAACCATCTGTGGTTTGTTTACTGTACTACCCAGTAGAGTACTTCGTAGGTAGTGAACTTAAATGTCATACTTCACTGAGTGAATGAATCCATGAATATTTAAACAAATTCACAACTGCAACACAGATGGGGAAGTAAGTGTTTAATTCTTCTAACAGAAAATTTTCATGATAAATAATATCAATAATTTAATAACAATAATAACTGGTGATTTTTGTTTTGTAGTCATAGTCAAGTAATTTTCTGATCATATGATTTTTAAATCATTCAATGTATTGCCAACTTCCTAAAATGATTCTCTATATTTCAGCATACTTTTCCTCTTTTTATTTTCTCTAGCTAGATCTTCATTGTCATCTTAAAGCCTGCATAATGCAACTTAGTTTTTTTTTCTTAGGAGGCATTAACCAATACCAATCCACAAATGCATTTTGTTGAGGTGCTGTTTTCTCTGGGCACACAAGTTGGTCTCTGTAAGAGCTTGTTATAGTACTCTGAGTTCATTGATGCTTAAGAAACAGTAGGTCAATAAAAATAATCACAAGATATAACTTATTAAAATGACTGGAATTCAATCAGCATTGAATTACATCAGTACAAAATGAAATGGAAATTTATTTTAGTCATAGACACCATTTGTAAAATTTTTAAAGATTTGTTTATTTAGTTAGTTAGAATAAGATATACTCCATGCTTTCATCAATTTGTCAATAGTTTTGATATCAGAAATAAAAAAGAAGGCTGTTGAACATAAGAAGTGGCTCTATCAAAAGCTCTACCAAGGTCTTTCACTAAGAGAGCTCTGTTTTGAAGCTAAGGACAAAGCTTTCACCAATACTGAAAGTAAGATTAAAGCCTTTACAAAAGGTTTAAGAAGAGATTGGAAACTCCATATTCTAAGAAGTTTCAATGATGGAATAAATGAAAGCTAGAAAGAGGACTTGGAAACATTTCTCAGTTCCAGGTCTCATATCAATCAGTGAAAAACTCAAATACCAAAGTCTGATTATGCAGCAAGTGGGCAGTTGGTATGATTGAATAATGGCTTCTAAAAAGCAGCACTAACACTGGACTAGTGTGTAAAGTGTGGTGAGCCTCAGTACTTCAGCTGTCTTTGGTGTAATAAAATGTATAACACACTTTAAAAATGCATTGTTCCCAGAATTAATTATATAATAATACTAAGAGGAAAAAAAAAACATGTTGCCTTCTTGGAAATATGAACTAGGTTATTATTCAGTAAATAATTTGTATGATTGTGCTCTGCATTGCATGAATGCAGTGATAAAATTTCAACTTTAAATGTAGTTATGATAAACATCATTTTGTTAATGTACTCTAGTTGATGACCTAATGAATTACATTCATTTTTAGACCAAGAAACATGCTAAGCATAATAATGACTCTAGCTGATGAATGGCTTTTTTTTTCTTTACAAATGTAACCCAGAAATGAGCAGCTGAAAGGCTTCATTTTCAATATATAAATACTGTATGATTTACAGTACATCATTCATTACATGTATATTTTGGAGCTTTTAGGAGAATTTTCAAAATTGATTATTTTTTTATGTTTCCTTAATTAATCTATACCAGATTATCCTAACATATTTCAAGTATTCTTAAAAATATTTCCATTTTAAATGAAAGTTAACAGACAGACATTTGCCCATTTTAAGCCATGTCAATAACTAATCTTACCAGCATGCATGTCTAACAATATGGGAAAGCTTTAAAATACATGTGATGTTTTATTTTTTAATATAATCTATTTTATTGTTGATCTTTATTATGCTTATTATATATGTTTATTGCATATAGTGATCAATAAACTGACTTGTATGTACAAGTTATCTTAAAAAGTTGATCAAAATTTAAGACCTTTTTTTAACATTGAAGTACCTGAATTATGTAAAAATAAAATCTAAACAATCCTCAGTTGTGCCATTTAATGTAGCTACAAACAGACCAAATTATTTAAATTGCATTCCGAAAGTCTTCAATCTTTATTTCATTCTGCATATTTAAGCTGGGAAATTTAAATTATCTGTGATTCAAATGAAATGTATTCATTTTCTATTGCTTAATAGCAAATTCCCAGAAATTCAGTGGCTTTAATAAGTTTTGTAGGTTGGATGCCCAGATGTGTGTTTAATTGTTCTCACCAGGCCAAATCAAGGTTAGCTCTTAGCAGAAGACTCTGATGAAGAATCTACTTTCAGCCTCTTTGGGAATGTTTGGTGTAGTGTATTTCTTGAGGCTAAAAAATTGAGCTCACTTTTTAACTGTTACTGCCTTCATTCATTCCTATCAGCTCCTAGATGTCATTGTCTAGTTCTTGTATTGTATAAAAGAAAAGTTGCATCAGATCAGTTAAACATTAAAGGAAGAATTCATTCAAGACTATTGGGATAGGGGAAAGCCATTATTGCCATACAGGTGAGAAACTAAATTTAATTCTCCTGAAAAAAAAATTAGGAAGATTTTCAATGGTGGCTTGAGCTAATGGAATAGTGGTAGATGTCAGGAGAAGGGTTGGCCAGTAGAATCTGGCCATCAAGTGTGCTGATTGTTGTTCCTTGAAGTTGGGCTTCTATCCTGCCTTCCAAGACTTGGGGGAAAAGATGCTTTCTCATCTCTTTGGATAATTACATCTCAATGTGATGATTTTGATGATTACATCTCAACGTTTGTAGTTTCACAAAGGATTCACATCTAAATGAGGCAAAGGCAGATTTTATAATTAAAAATTCTAAAATATGTGCTCAAATAAAGGGTAAATCAGAGGCCCACAGTCAAGAAGAAATCTTCTAAAGGTTAGTTAAGTTGGTGGAAATGTTAAGGTCAATGTAATGCCCCATGCATTTTCAAAGTCAGCAGTGGCACTGTGAATCATTCTTAGCCTTTAAATCTCCTTGACTCCTCCTCTATCATCATCTAGAGGTCACTGTCTGCAAAGGGCTCATGCGATCACATTGAACCCACCCCCAAAAGCTCTTTGTCACACAATGTGCCACAGTCACAAGAATGACATCTGTCATATTCAGAGGTTCTACTCAATTTCAAAGGGGTTTAAGACGTGATCAAAAGTGGCAGTCATTCTCAGAATGAGATATACAAATTTTTCTTACATTATAATTTCTAAAGTTCAATTGCTATGCAGAGCCACATATTTTGAAGAATGTAAAATAAAGGCTTCATTGTTTCACACATTATTTTCTTTATAAGGAAAGGTAAAGATGCCCCAACTAATTTTCTTTTCATTTTTCTATTCCATTTCCCTGTTTTCTGGACCCTATATTCTTTATGCAAGTACTCAAAGGAATGCTTTATTTTTCAATCTTGGGCTTTTATTTCTGCTAAACCAAGAGTAGCTTCTCCAGGAAGCACAAGTAATGTAAGACTTCTCTTCCACACCAAAGGTTATCAAAGTTATCCCATCTGCACAAATTCATAAAGATCCTTCTCCTGGCTGGGTTGGGTGGTGCATGCCTGTAATCATAGTGGCCCAGGACTCTGGGGCAGGAGGATTAAATGCTCAAAGCTAGCAACTTTGTGAGGTCCTAAACAACTTAGTGAGACCCTGTCTCAAAATATATGGGCTAGGGATGGTGCTCAGTGGTTAGTACAACTGGGTTTAATCCCTGGTACAAAAAAAAAATCCTTTTGCTGGTAATTACAACATTAAAATTATGATTATAAAAGAAGAATAATGAATATTATAACAGGATGTACATATGTGAATAGGTTTGTCGATTATAAAATAGAACATTAAAAAATACATGTGCAGAATACATTATTTATTTAAACAATTTATTAATATTTTCAGAATTTGCTGCTTTGAAAGTATCATTTGTTTTAAAGTCAAAGTTTCTAATATGCACTATGCACATTTATGAGTAATATTAAGAGGGGCTTTTTTATTATTGGTTGTTCAATACATTACAAAGCTCTTGACATCAAATTTCATAAATTTGATTCAAGTGGGTTATGAACGATTCTGCAATCTGTATACGGGGTAAAAATGGGAGTTTATAAGAGGGGCATTTTTATCAGTGTTTTTAGGAATAAGTGAAAGCAGAGACCATTTGGGCAGGATTGGTACTGCAATGAGACTCTTTGGGCAGAAGGCTGCAGCATTGGATCACGTTGAGCATCCCCAGAGACTGCACTTATCTTCAGTGAATTCCCAAACAACAAAACATTTTGCTATTTGTACCCAGTTGAACATCTCTGTTGTTACTGTTTTTTAATCAGGAATTGTTTTGAGACTGATGTGATCCAAAATGGAAAACTGTGAAATCAATAGTTTAGGCAGTTAATAGCGCAGAAAAATAAATATGAACAAGTTTATTCTAATCGTAAGGTATGTCCATATTAATAATTTTTTACATCTTCAATGCTTAATGGACAATTAAAATGACTTTTCACATGTATTGTTGTGAAATATATTTTATAAAAGGATCAATTTCCTGGAAATTTATATTCCTATAGGAAGAGATAATGAATAAGACCATAAATATTTCACATAATGGGATTTAGAATATAATATTTTAAAGGAAGTAGATCACAATAATCATTTGTTTAGGAATTTCAGAGACTGGTCTTGAAATAATTATATTATGTTACATGAAAGTTTTCAAAAAGATGTATAAAATGTTATTATCAGTTTTATACAGCATTTTCTGAACTTTAAAAAAGAAAACTTTGCTTTTTAACCCCGCAATCAATATACAACTTTAGAGAAGTTGTGAACTTCAAAGAAAACTCAGGCTTTCTCTCTCTCTCTCTCTCTCTCTCTCTCTCTCTCTCTCTCTCTCTTATTATTTCTCATTAAAATGTAAACTGACAATTTTCTTTTTAACTCCAAAAAAAATATTTAATATACATGCAATATTTTTGTTATCTTTTTTTTTTTGGTAATAAGTGTAGCTGAAATAATGGTTTATAAACTGGTGAAAATAGATGGTAAACACTGGACAGAAGGTGTCAGTATATAAATTCTAAAAACATAGTTACAGAAATCTAGGGTCACTTATCTTCTTATATCAGATACCAGTAGAGGTACCCTTGATTAAAGAAATTAAAAGAAGGAAGAAATAACAGCAAGTGCATATGCGGGTATGAAGGTGAATCCAGATGGTAAATTAAATATATTTTGTAGTACTTAGGAGTGTTGTGGCCAAAGAAGGACAAAGTTGCACCAAACCCAGATTGCCTGCATCCCACCACTCTAAGCATCACCTCTGATTCTTGATTCCAAAACAATTCTGTTTTCACATTCAATTTTCTGCTTATATTGGGTAAGGTTGATGACATAGTTCCTGATAGTGCTTCTGTATGGACCAGAGCTTAACCACACTGCTGTACTCTCCTTCTTTAGTCAAAAGACAAAACAAAACTACAATAGACAATCAAGTGATGTTTCAGATTTTCATAGAAAATCAGACTACAATATTAACCTCAAACTGACTTAAACTAAAGACACAAATGCATTGATTCTAAAACACACACAGACACACACACACACACACACACACACACACACACACACAAGCACACACCCACCAATGAATCAACAGAAAACTAAAACTTTACTAGAACTGGGTTCAGATGTTTGAGTACCATCATTAGAAATATTATTTTTTCTAGCTCTATATCATTTCCACCCGAATTTGCTTCATTTCAAGGCATTCTCAAAGTGAAAACTAAGTTGTTCACCAATATGTCTAGATTTGTGTCTTATGATTGCCAGTTGACTTATATGCCTCTTTCTATTTTTTTTTTATCTTTACACAAGATAAAAAAAGACTACGTCTTACGGATCATCCGGGGACTTGGACTTACATTGAATGAATGATTTTGGGAACAAGGGGGTAATCCTGTGAGACGCTCAATCTGGACTATGATATCCAATAAAAAGAATGTTTATTTCAAACATGTGGACCTAGGGTTGATTTAAATACTCTTCTACCCAAGAAAATGGTTCTATTCTTATTGAGGGCAAGAAATTCAGCTGATGGAAAGAAAATTAGGCAGTGAGTATAATACACCATAGTTTTGGCAATGAAAATCTGTTTCCAAAAATTGAGGTGGCCCATCCCCACTGAGAGAGTGGCTGCCTATCCTAGCATGCTTTCCTTGTGTGAGCTGTAACATCTGTGCTTAAGGAGCAGCTCTTCCTCAAAACTAAACATACCAATTTCCTGTGTGCAGTCTTCAAGGGTGTATCACCCCATTTGTCATAACATATTGGTTATAGTCGCTTCTAAAATTTGTTTGTTTTCTTTTGTTTTTGAAAACTAGAATGTAGTGGGTTAAAGGGTCAGTCTCTCTTAAGAAAGAAACTCAGGACATGTCAATGAACATGTCAAAATATAAAATAGTTTCTGAACATTAATTCACATATAAAAAATTAGATTTAGCAAGGAATCCTAATGTATTTGAGCCATTGTTCTATAGAAATTCAATTACACACCTCCTTCTATTTGCTTCTTAATACCTTTGTGATGCACTACATAAATTGAAACTAAACATGTAATATAAAATATCAGATTCTTCACAGATCTTGTTAGAAGTTCCACCTCTCACATGGCTTATGGCATCTGAAATAAGGAATTGTTTCTCAGGTTTCTCTAAATTAGTTTACAAAAATTGTGAATCTAATACTTATTGTTTCAAGTTGTTTCCTCTTAGTAAATCATGGTTTGCTTATAGAGCAAATTTAACATTCTTGAGGACAGCAGTTGCCACAAAGCACAAAGAAGCATTATCATAAGTCATAGGGAGTCACCAAACTTGTGGGTAGACAGTAGCTATAAAAATATCCATATGAAAAATGCATTGGATTTAATTTCTGATGTTGTAGAGTGGCATGGGACAGCGCCCCCACCCCCACTGAATTGGAGAATATAAATTATTACATAGTCAACACTTTCTGAGGTGCTTCCAAATCAGCTATTTCTCCTCTTATACTTCCCAGTTTCTTCTTCTGGCAATTTGTCATTATATTAGGCATGCTGAAACAAATAGTGCAAATATGTTGTTAAGGTATAATAATGACTAATTTTCCACAACCAGAGTTCATTTCAAGCTGTTAGAATTATACTTTTCTGCTTATATGGCTTTCCCATGATTGAAGTTACTTTTTTTGGTGGTGCCTTCAAATTTGTGATGTAATAGGAAGAAGAGGATAATATATTGGAACACTCAAGAGTCAAACCTAGAAAATGAAGTATATTCCTTTTTTCTATACTTCAATAGCTAGACTTCAGTTACTTGGCCCCAAATAAACTTTTCAAGACTTTTGTATAGCTATGTCTCTTTAATAAATATATAAATAAATGGTGGTCCTTTGCTGTACTAGAATACTTGTGAGTGACTTAAGTATAAAGAGAAGATACTTATTAAGCTCACTTTTCTAGAATTTCAGGGGCATGGCACTCACATCTTAGTGTATAGTGGATAATCTTAGCATCACCACCATGGCCCAAAATTGTGTGAGAGGGACAGGTTATAGAAAGACAGAGAAAGACAGAGAGAAAGAGAGAGGGGGGGGGCAGGCTTATTTTTCTACAATAATCATCTCATAAGAATTAACCAGGATCCAAGAAGTACAGCATCTATATCTTGTAAATGAAGCACTTTCAATGGCCTAGTGACTTTGAACTAAATCCCACCTCTTAAAGAAACCACCAACTCTATGTCTTCAGACTGAGTGCAAGGTCTAGTAAACAAGCCTTTGGGTGACATATAAAAACCATATATAAACCATAGTAGGAGGTTTCTAAAATTATCCTACTCATATTCAAGCTTACAATGAATTTATTTTTATCTTCACACTGTATATTCATCATATAATCATTTTATGGTACAGACAATATTATCCATAAATAGCAAAATAATGCATGAATTTTAATAGCTTCACATAGGTATGCTATAATAGCATTCAAATTCAGAGAGGATGCAAAATTTTTTTAGAAAATCTTCTTTACAGACTATTAATGTTCACACTCCTATTGCAATATTATAACAAATAAAGAGAAATATGAAAAAAATAAATGATTTTAAGCCTCAAAATATGTAGCACAATAAAAGAACACATGCCAAAATTTCAAGTAAGAAAAGAAGAAATTTCATACCTCAGTTTATATCCAAAGAACTTAAAATCAGCATATTACAGTAATGCAGCCAAGTCAATGGTTATAGCAACTCAATTCACAATAGCTAAACTATGGGACCAACCTAGTTGTCCTTCATAGATGAATGGATAAAGAACATGTGGTATATATACTCAATGGAATATTACTCCACTTCAAAGAACAATGAAATTATGGCATTTGCCAGTAAATGTATGGAGTTGCAAAATATTATGCTAAGCAAAATAAGCCAATCCCAGAAAACCAAAGGCCAAATATTTTCTCTAATATGCAGATGCTAATTCACAATAAGGTGGGAAGCACTAGAGAATAATAGTGTTACCTTAGATTAGGTAGAGAGAAGTTATGGGAGAAGAAAGAAGGGGATGTGGGGATTGGAAGGATAATTGAATGAAACAGACATTATTACTTTATGTATATATGGGACTACAAGACCAATATGATTCTGCAACATGTACAGTCAGAAAAATGAGATATTATATCCCATCTATGTATGATATATCAAAGCGCATAAATGCATTCTACAGTCATGTATAACTAATTAAAATAAAAATCAATAAAACAATTGTCAAAAAAAAAGAAAAGGAAAAATTATAACTGGAAATATCTGCCAAGTGTGTTTTTCTAAGAGCAATGGTATTCATTTTAGTGGCTGCAAACAGTGTTTTTCTCCCAAAGATTTCAAGCTCTCTGGTGATACTGTGATGCTACAAATAGAAATAAAATAAATGCAGAGATATTTCCCCTGTGCAAAAAATAAGTGCTTAAATAAAACCTGATTGATAGAAATATAGGTTCTGTCAAAATTTTAATTGGTATAGAATCCATGCTTCTTTTAACAGTCTCCAAGGAAGAGGCAAAAAGCCCTGCATTGTCTGCATCTGATGAACTGGCTGATCCTGGGCTGAAATGCCAGTGGAGGTTTAATATGCTTGTGTGATTATAAGAATAGTTAGAAGCTTAGCTGAAGCCCAGATTACAAAGCTGCCAAAGTTTTAATTACTCTGTCATATCTTTTATCCTCCATAAATTCTGTTATTTTTAGTGCATGAATTTGCAGAATTAATGACTTTAAAATCAATACATGGATGTATCAGATCTCAGCAAAAATGCTAAATAGTACTTTAGAACTTTCAAGAAGATAATGCATCCGGTTAAAGAAGATGTATTGGCAGTGGAATTGAGCATAATATCTATACCAACAGGGTCAGTAAAAGACAAAATGATGTTTGAAGATGAGTTGTTCAAAGATATAAATTTTTAAAAAATAAAATTAAAAATTAAACCTAACAGACAGTTTCAAAATAAGTATTTTTTTCTGGTTAAAATGTGTTATCAAGTTTTTGAAATAAAAAATAATAATTATTATTTCAAAGACACAATTTATTCAGAAACAAAGCAAGACAAACTATCATACTAAAAAGTCAAGCCCGTTCAAACAAAGTGTCATAAAGAAAACAATAGTACAGGAAATTTATTTCAACAGAAATAAGGCTAAAGAGACAAATTTTAATAGTTGAGGAATATCAGTAAACGATAGAAAGTTATTGTAATGTTTTCTAGGGTTTTGTAGACTTTTATTTTGGGGGAATTATTTTAATGAAATAATTTGTTAAAAAGATCATATTAGAAGTGGTTGAGAAGTGAAGAAGTAGAAAATGCTACTACACTCAACTTTTCCATAGATAATAATCAATGTGCCCACTAAATGCATGAGGTATTTCAGTAACATCAAGGGAAGAAGTGAGAAACTTTCATGTAATGGGCACTATTTAGAAATATATATCTACAAACAAAAATATGTCAATCTGCTTAACATTCTTGTTCCACCCTCAGTCAGATAAAAAATTAAAAGATTTTTCATGTAAAAAAAATACATGCACACTAAATAAACTTAATTAGGAACTTCTTTGAGGAAACTGAAGCTGGGGAAACTATGTATAATGTTTGGCATTTTATCATTTGCCTGGAAACCAGCTTTCTGTAAATGTTATTCATATAGGGTTTTCTGGAAGAATTCTTACCCAGAGAATTTCTGAAACTAATACTCTTGTGTGAAAGTCTTTAAAACCATAAAAACAATCCTTACTTCACAGATAACCAAATCTATACATGAATTAAGCAAATAAGCATTGTGATATGCTATTAAACAAATGTCTAGAAAGTTCTGAGTCCTAGAAACAGACCAACAGTGCAACACTGAGTCAAATTCCCTTGCAGAACTGCAAATTGGTACAACCAATCTGGAAAATTGTATGGAGATTCCTTGGAAAACTTGGAATGGAACCACCAATTGCCCCAGCTATCCAACTCCTTGGGTTATACCCAAAGGACTTAACACCAGCATACTACAGTGACAAAGCCACATTAATATTTATAGCAGTACAATTCACAATAGCTAAATTGTGGAACCAACCTAGATGCACTTCAATAGATGAATTAATAAAGAAACTGTGGAATATATATACACAATGGAATGTTACTCAGCATTAGAAGAGAATAAAATCCTAACATTTGCAGGTAAATGAATGAAGTTGGAGAATAAGTGAAGTAAGCCAATACCAAAAAAATACTAAAGGCTAAATATTTTCTCTGATATAAAGATACTAATTCATAATGGGGATGGGAGGTGGACCATGAGAAAATTAGACAAACTCTAGATAGAGCAAAGGGGAGGGGAGGAGAGGGAATATGGGGGTAGAAAAGATGGTGGAATGAGATGGAAGTCATTACCCTAAGTACATGGAAGACACAAAATGTGTGGCTCTACTTTGTGAAGAACAGGATACATAAAAATTGTGCTCTATATGTATCCTATGAATTGAAATATATTCTGCTGTCATGTTTAACAAATTTGAATAAATAAATTAATCAAAAAAGAATATAGTAAGAAATATTAAGCATTTAAGAAATTCAGACTCAAGTGTTTTCACCTGGGGAAGGGGACTACTAGAAAACAAAGCACAATAACCAAAATTATAAATCAGAATAAGAAAACATTTGAATCAATGAAATTATTTGATATGCTTCTATAATGGTGGGTATATACATGTCATTATATACTTGTTAAAACTCATCACAGATACAAGACTGAGTAAAAAACTCACATAGACTTTCATTAATAACAATGTTTCAATATAAAGAAGGCACCTCAATAATGCAAGATGTCAATATTAGGAGAAACCAAGATGGTTTGGTGGTTGCATGTCTCAGAACATATGGTAACTCTACTTTCCATTCAACTTCTGAGTAAACCTTAAATTTCTAAAAAAAACATAGTAACTTACATAAATAAACAGCATAAAGCACTGCTATACACTATAAAAAGTACATAAAATATTTTTCTTACCAAGTACTGATGAGAATGCTTGAAGACAGAGACTTTCATGCATTGCTGTAGGAATGAAAACTGGTACAGCTGCTTTAAAATATAAAAGATTCTTGGCAGGGTTTTCTGGTTTGTTTTTATTTATGTTTTTTGTTTAGTTTTGTTTATTGATGGTACTAGGGGTATCTAAATCCTCAGCCATTTTTATTTTGAGAGAAGGTCCAGAAAAATTGCCAAGGCTGGTCTCAAAATTGTGATCCTCCAGAGTAGGTGGGATCCCAGGTGTGCTTGGCCACACCCAGCTTCCACTTTGGTCATTTATGACACAGTTAAATACTGAATCATATGATGCTGTAATTGTAAAACTAGGCATGCCTCATTAAAATTGAAAACTTTTTCCCACATAAAATTTGTTGAAATAATTTTAGTCATGTAATAATCTACATGAAAAATTTTAGAGAGATCATAAAAAGAAGATTGGAAAAATTGTGTAAATTTGGTTGCTTTGGCATTTGAGCCTAAACCAATTTGAACACGACTACCTTAGTTTTTAATTCATTCACTCATTTATTTATATTAGAGATCTGATTGTTCAACATTGTTTCATTATCTTTAAATTCATTGTTTTCTTAATAGATAAAACATAGATACACAGTAAAACATGATGCTTTGAAATATGTATACAGTGTATAATGGCTAAACTGAAATATTTGACATACATATTATCTCACCTACTTACCTCTTTTTGTTGGTGAGAGCACTTAAAAATCTACTATTTAGAAGCTGGTTGTGTAACTCAATGGTAAGTCTGTGTGCTTTGCCTGTCTGAGACGCTGGTTATAGTGTCTCACACCACACACACATTCTAGTCTTTAGAGATTTTCAAGAATAATATGTTGATATTAATTACAGTTGTCATGTTATATAATATATCTCTGTAAATTATTTCTCTGTATATAAAAAAGTTTTGTAGTATTTAACCACAATCTTCCCCAATTCTGTCAGACCCTTGCGGCTACAATCCTACTCTGTACTTCTATGATGTTTAATTTTTTGAGATTGTACATGTAAATAAGATTCTGTGGTGCTTCTCTTTCTGTGCCTGGCTATTTCATGTAACATGATGATCTTTAGGTTCATCCATGTTATTGTAAATGCCAGGATTTATTTGTTTTTTAAAGACTGAGTACTATTTCATTGTGTATCCCTGTGTATTCTCTGTTTCTGGATTCATTCATCTGTTCATAGATATTTTGAATCTATCACTTGGATATTGTGAATAATGGTGAAACATTCATGGCAGAGGTGATACTTATTTTATCTATTTATTTCAATTTTTGTATATGAACTTTAGTGATATTGCTGGATCCACATTGCTATTTTAAAATTCTTTATAAATCATATGAAGAATATACAGAGAAATTTTTTCTTAACTTCATTGACTTCTTAAAAATAAGAATTTTTTCCTATGTATTCATTAGGGAAGTACAATCTGGTGAAACTCTGAAATGCTTTGTTAGCCACATTATTGTGCACCAGTGTACTTGTGTTTCTTTTGTAGTTTTTCACTTTTATATCTTTTCTCTCAGAAAGCAGCAGGGTAACTGTGATATGATGTACCATAGATAAAGTCACATCTGGTTTAAAATACAACCTTTTCACTTACAAGATGGTGTGAGCTATTTAAATCAATGATTCTTGGTGCCCCCTATTTATTAAATAGGTGAAAGAGCACATACACTGACATATGGCTTTGAGGATTAAATGAGATGTCAATTGTTTAATAAATATCTCCATGACTTGACATTTGAATAAAGCCAGGACTTTGTGCCTATGGCTATGGTTTTGTGTACTGTATTTATGTGTGTGTGCAAAACACCTACATTTCCCTGTAAAAGTTTTATTTACTACTCCTCAGTTATTCAGGTACCTATTGTCTAAAAGCTTATAAGAAAGTTATATTATTCTGTAGTGTATGCCATGAGGTATATCTATTGGGACCTACATTTATATATGCTAATTTTCTTTCCTCTTTTACCCTTGCTTTTGGTAATTTACTGAGGTAAAATTACACTCAAATAGAAATATTGAAAAATTTACTAATTATTTTATATTTTTGTAATAATGAAATAATCATGGATTTGTTTCACCATGATAATTTAGTTGAGAATAAAACACTTTTTATCTCATCTCTCTCTTAAGTGCTAACTATTTGATGCCAATAATTGCTTTAATGGCATAAAATTAATTGTTTTATTCACATTGATTTATAATGTTTTTAATTAATTAATGGATCTTTATTGATGACTAAGAATGTTAAAGAATCCCAACTCTAAATATCCATTCTAAATTGTGAAGAATCATTTCACCTTGACTTTTTCTAACCTAGTATTTAGTAGTACAAAGTAAATATTTGAGAAGTCAGTGAAGCAGGTCTGTTTCCCAAGAGATGGTGCATCACACAGCAGTGGAGCAGACAGAGTCCAAAAGTGGCAGGCTATTTATATCTGCCTCAGGGGACCCGGTACTTCTGAGTTTTGTGACAAAGAATAATACTTGAGGAAAATTTGATCTTTCTGACAGTCCTGCTAAGTTTCATCCAAAAACCAGGATGATTTTGTCCCCTTTAGAAAGTCAACAAAACTTATTATGAGAAGGTGAGGAAAAATGATGACATTTTGTATGAAGTTCAACACAATGCCTCTCTGGCTCTACCATTTTAAAGACATTCCATTTTGGCTCTATCTTCCATTTTACATAGTCAAAATTTTCCAGTTGTGCCATTTTGTTTTTAATACCTGTCTTTCTTTCATTTTGCAATGAAGGGCAGAAAAAGTAAGAGAGAGAGATCATTCATGAATTAAAATGCAAGATTTTTTTTAACTTGCCATCTAAAAATTTACAGCAGCATATTTTATTTCCTTATTAAATTGTAAAATTTATCCTGAAATAATTCATGTTTTCATGTAATTTGGATAGCCTTTCATCAAATACCAAAACAATAAGTCATTTCTGAAATGTAGTATTTCTAATACACACATACACCACACAGACACATACATGAAGAATTTATTATATACCAATAACTTTCATTGGAAGTTCTCTGTTTATGTATATTCAACAAATTATAAGCTTTGGTGGGTGGATCTTTCATAGAATAAAAGTATTTTAATGACAGGACACAGAATCCCTAAATCCTAGATATGTGGAGGTGGAAACAGTGACTAAAGCCATGTTTCAGGCAATTAAGAAAGGAATAGAAAGTTCTGTGGTGCTTGAAGGTCTAACAAGACAAGATAAAATGGATAGCCCCAAATAAAACTAAAATTGAATTCTAGAATCATGTATATAAAGTGTCAAAATAAGACAATCTGTCTGTGGCCCCAGACTGGAATGAATCTTCTGATCTGTTACTTAATAGAACAGAGTTTCAATAATGGAAAGGATTACTTTCCTGTTAGTGCCTTGAAGAATTATATCTTTCTCGGACATACCATAATGGTTATAATTTCATGTCCTGGCATTTGACAAAGAATGAAATATAAAATAATGCAAATATTTTACCCTTAGAAATAACTGAATAGATTGGTTATGTTTGCATCACTATAATGAAATAATTGAAATACTTAACTTCATAAAGAGAAAACACTTATTCAACCCACAATTCAGAGGCTCAAAGTACTAACCTACCAATAGTCAGTGATTAATGAAATTACCTCATGATGCTGATGCTAAAGGTCATTAGTAAAGATCAGAGAAAAACACACATTTTTTTAAAGAGCGAGAGAGAGGGAGAGAGAGAGAGAGAGAGAGAGAGAGAGAGAGAGAGAGAGAGAGAATTTTTTAATATTTATTTTTCAGTTTTCGGCAGACACATCTTTATTTTATTTGTATGTGGTGCTGAGGATTGAACCCAGCGCCGTGCACATGCCAGGTGACCGCATTACCGCTTGAGCCACATCCCCAGCCCCCAAAACTCACATTTTTAACCAAAGCAGGATGAGAAAGAGGATCAGCAGGGTCCCATAATTATTTTAAATGTGTACTTAAAATGTACTTAGAACCCACCCAAAGGTCTCACTTCATAAAGGTCCACAGTACCTACCAATACTACCACCTGAGGACCAAGGCTTCTTATATGAATCTTTGAGGTGCAACTTATACCCAAACTATAGCAATGGCCTTAATTAGGTGGCTTGCCTCCTTATTTATTTTAATTTACGTCTTACTAAAGTATCATTTTAATGTAAACAGTTTCTAACTTATAATTTGATGATATCTTAAAAGTTTGCAATTATTTAATTACAGCCACAGTGATTATACAGGACATTTCCATCACCAGCAAAGTCCTTTGTGCACTACTATAAGCAGGCTTCTCCTCATATTCTCTGTACACCAGCAATGAATAAACTAATTCCTGACACCATATTAAATAAAGTTATATAAGGTGTAGTGTTCAGGTTTTGGCTTTTTAAATATATCTTTTAAATTTACAAAAACTATTTCATGAATCAGAAATGAGTTTAAATTGTTGGTTTGTATTATATAGATATACAAAAATTTATTTGCCCAGTTTTTATATAATATTTAAAAAAAAACTACTATTGTAAGTATCTGGGTCTTGTCTTTGGGTACATATATGCCGCAGTCCCACTGCAGCAAAAAACCCGGGGGGTGACGGGCAACTTGTATAGATTGATACAGCAGGAGTGGGAGCCGTTTATTGTAGGACAGGAGGGGTATATATACATTCCACACAGTTTATCTTAATTAACATAAACTAGATACAGTAGTCAACCAATAAGGAATCTCCACACTTAATGGCTCACTGGTGCTACCTCACAAACCACTCCCTCTGGCAAAATGCGAGGCGCCATCCCGACTTGTTTACAGACCCTAACACATAGACTTTAATTTACTTTCATAATTACTTCAGAGTGAAACTGCTGATGCCATAAGAAAGGTAGTTTGAATTTTATAGAAAACTGTCAAAATGTTTTATAAGTGGCTATCCCATTTTGTATGGCAATGCAAGGGAATGCTCCATCAAAATTTATTAATTATTTAGTCTTTTTAAATTTGTTTATTCAAGTAGAGGTGTAGAGATATCTCATTGTGATTTTAGTTTGCATTTTCTAATAAAAAATAACACTGAGCTACTAATGGTCAATCAAATATCTATTATTGTTGAACTGTAGCAATACTGTTGGCAAATTTTATGAAATTAAAGAGAGAAAAGTAGACGTGAAAATATGCTCATCATATGTTATATAATTAGGAAATTATATATTAAAACAACAAATTTCCTCCATTCCCAGTTTTTTTTTTGTATTTATTCTTTACTGTTACATAACATGAACATTATATATTTTCTTGTTGTTCTTTGTGATATATGGATATATATAGTGTAATTTTTAATCAAGTTAAACATATCTAGCTTCTCAAACATTTATCATTTCTTTATGGTTTAAGAACATTCAAACTCCTTTCTCCTACCTCCATGAAATATACAGTACATTTTTATTATGTGTAATCAATCAGTCTTCTATGCAATAGAACACCAGGACCTCCTACTCATGAGTATCCACTGATCAACCTCTACTCAAGGTCCCTCCTTCTATTTTACCCTTGACTTTAGCATTATTATTTTTTGATAACCATCATTTTCTTCAAAAATTATACAAAATCCACTTTTTCATATTCCACATGAGTAATACTGTGAGGTAATTGTTTTACTATGCTGGCTTACTTCACTTAGCATAATGACCTATAGTTCCACCCATGTTGCCATGAATAACAGGCTTCCATTTTATTTACAGCACAATAGTACTGCATTGTGTATATGGGCCATATTTACCTTATCCATCAATAATTGCTGAACGCTTAAGTTGTTCTCATTTCTTATCTATTGTGAATAGTGCTGCAAAGAACATAGCAGTGTAAATGTCTCTCTAACATGATTGATTTCATTTCCTTTTGATGTTTACCTAGTAGTGGCATTGCTGTATCTTATAGTATCTCTGTTTTCATTTTTTTTAAAAAACTTCTGTATTCTTTTCCATGATAGAGAAATTTACTTTCCCACCATTTATAAGGGTTCCTTTTTTTCCACATCTTCTCCAGCACTTTTTATCTTTAGACTTTTTGATAATAGCCATTCTGCTGGGTTGAAACAATAAACCAGTGTGGCTTTGATTTGCATTTCTCTGTCAGTGAAGTCAAGTCTTTTTTATACACTTTAGCTATTTGTATGTCTTTTATTTTAGAAATGTCTTTTTAGGTCCATCGTTTGTTTCTTCATTGGTGTGCTTATTTCTGTTTTGCTTTGGTCTGAGGTGTTTTCAAGTTTCTTGTATATTTTTGGAATCCACCCGTGTGAGGTGTAGAGTTTGGAATGCTTTCTCCCATAGTGTGCATTGTCTCTTTGTTCTGTTGATCATTTCATTTGCTGAGCAAAATGGTGTTATTTTGATGTAGTCTGATTTCTCTATGTTTTTTGCTTTTGTTTTCTTTGATTTGGGTGTTTTATTCAAAAATTCTTGCCAGTTTTAGTCTCCTGAAAGATTTCCCCTACATTTTCATCTATAAGTTTCACAGATTTACATCTCACGTGTAAATACTTAGTCCATTTTTAATTGATTTTGTCACCGGTAGGAGACAGGTATTTAGTTTATTTCTCTGAATGTGGATATCTAATCTTGGTTCTATGTCTGTCTGCCTTCATTCCCAGGTTTCAAGGCTGCACTTTGGTTACCCCAATGATCTCATGGAACTAAGGATTTTGGATTTTTGGATTGCTCATCTTTATTCTTATTGTGAGGATAGTAGTAATTTTTGATGCCACATATAAAAAGATCCAAGATTTTTATATGTGGCATCAAAAAATGGAAATATGAAAAATATGAATAGTACACAAAATCTAAGACTTATCAAGTTAATGAAGAAGGAAATATAGATGACCTTGAATTTGGCTGTTAGTTTATACATGCATCAAATCAGGACTAATGAAAAAAAAAATGATGGCAGACACGATTGAAATAAAAATAAATAAATAAATAAATAGCTCTGTGAAAAATCCTATTAAGAGAAAAAGAAAATACAATCCATGAACTGGACGTGTGTCCAAAAGCCATGTTTGAAAATGGACTTGTGACTAAAATGTTCAAGTAACTCTTTAAAATCATCTATAAGGAAAGGGAGTGCCAGATGCGGGGAAAAAAAAAAAAAGAAAGAAAGAAAACTGAATAGATGCCTTACTCAAGAAGACATGAAGAGAGAAATGTAGACATGTGAAAATATGCTCATCATATGTTATATAATTAGGAAATTATCTATACAAACAACAAAATCTCATGACAATTCAATTAGAATGGACCAAATCCCAAACCATGACAATATAAATAGAGAGACTGGAGGAAAAGTACTTTAAATCACTGTAGATCAGAATTAAAAATGATATAATCACTTTGAAAGAAAGACGTGGAACTTTTAAACAGATTTAAACATACTTTAACCATATGATCTAACAGTTGCACTCTGGATATTTTTCCAAAGAGATGAAAACTGAAAATTTATATCTATAAAAAAACCATGCACTATTTTTTAAAGTAGGTTTTTTATGATTACCAAAGCCAAAAACCATTGAGATATTATTTAATCTATCTATCTTATATTTACCTATCTATCTACATACCAACATATGTTTACATTTAAAATATCTATGTAATGTATATTATATATAATATATAAATACTATACATATATAAATACTATACACACAAGTATACAGGCACATGCCTGCTCATGATTCTATTGATCAAAGAAAAGATGCCAAAAATAAGTTTCAGAATATTGACATCTATGTGAAAACTTTATCCTTGGCATTTAAAATTTCTGTGAGATTCTCACTATACACCTTGACTTTAAAGGTTTCATACCTAAAGTGTGATTATTATTGTTAATGTTGAAGTCAATTCTTACTTTCTTAAATGTTCACAGCCATTTTTTTGTCACTTCACTCACATGTAAACAATTTATTCATCTATAATTCAAATTTGAATTAGTGATACTATAATTAAGTTAGGGACATTTTCTCTTAAAGCATTCAGCAATTAACATAGCATGCTCTTCAAACTCTCTTCTATTCATACATATAGCATTGTTTAATTTTCTAGCACAATTGTCAGGTAATATGGTATTTTGGCATTTCCAACATACGGGTTTCTGTTGTTTTAATCTAAGAAAGACTGACCTATTCCATGTGAGTTTTATGTGGAAATAAAACTTAGTGTTCATGCCTTGAAGATCCCTGGCAGCTACATCACTTTGATTAAACTAATAACTCAGGTTTCATGCCAGTTGGATACACAAAACTCTTGACTTCACTTTCATTGTGACTGCACTGCAATGAAGACAGATTGTTCAAACTATTTTGATTAAAAGTTCCGATCAGGATTGCATAATGGTTTGGCCCCTGTGAATGTGAAATAGGCTAAATGAATTACGGCACATGAACTCAATCAGCTTCATCTTGTTTATATCCAGGCTCTTCTCCAACTCATCAAGGTCATTTTGAATTTTAATCCAGATTTTAAATGTGCTAATTGTCCTACTAAATTGGTGTCATCAGCAAATTTAATAAAGATACACTCCAGTTCATCACCCCATCATTAATTTTAAAAATGTTTAATAGTAGCAGACTAAGTAATGACCCCTGAAAAAATACACTTAGCACTTAAAGTTTCAAAAGATGATACTGTATCATCAATTTCCTGACAACTTGATGTTTTCCTTTGGTTAAACAAATGATACTTTTTTTATTTTAAATTGTAGATCATGGTTATCTATGTGTAAATGGTAGTGTCCGATATTTTAATGTTAGAACTTAAAAGTAGAAAATGTACCCATAGTATTTCTTGCTGAAATTTGGTCTAATACAACTCTTATTTGAAGGTTCTAAAATTAAAGCATACCACCTACAATAGCTCCTTATTTCTGTCTCACCTGACCTCACTTTTACAGCAACCTATACTCACTGAAATGTTTTATATCCTGAATTTCTCCATGGTTCCTAATTCAATTGCTCATATTCTCTGTCCTGAACTTCCAAAGCCCTATGGCTTTTTATTCCATCCTTAACCTAACACTCACATGATCATATTTTAGAATTTTTCACTAGAACAACATTACACTATTTCCAAAATATGAATTTGGATCATCCTGCCACAATTGTCATTGGTGTTTTTTGTACCTTTCTAATTTTAAATCTTTCTTCAATAATCACTTTATCTACTTTCTGCATAAAATCCAGAGATCCTGTTCACCTCTTAATATCAACATTCCCCTTAAATATGCTTCTTTCTTTTTCTTAACTTAGAACCCATGGAATGACATAACCACTTTCTAACAAACCCAACTAAACACACTTTAGCCTCTTGTCTTTTTCTTTGACTGATTATGTTAATTCTAAATGGCTATTGTGTCAGTTCCTATTTTAACAGAATACAACAACCTGTGTGGCCTAGAGCAATTAAAAAATTGTTAAAACTGTTAGCTTATATTTCTGGAGACTTCAGTTCCCAAATAAAAATGCTGGCAGGGCCATCCTCCTTCTGAAGTCTTTAGGCAAGAATCCTTCATGCTTTGACCTATCTTCTGGTTGGTGATGACAATCTTTAGAATTCTTGAGTCAAAACTAATTTTATTTAATTCCTGCAACCACCTTTATATGGCCATATTACTTCTGTGTATTTCTATCATCATGTCCCCTTCTATAAAAATGCCAGTCATTTAATAAGGGTCCACCCTTATCCAGCACAACTTCATCTAAAAATCCTATTTCCAAATAAAGTCACATTATGAGGTTATTAGTGGAGATAAATTTTGGGGCATAGTACTTAAAACATAATACATTGGCAGGGCCCTATTTCTCATTAAGTGAAAATGATTTTCATTGCACTTTTTAACTGAACTCCAGAATATCTCTGAAGAAAATAATATAATTAATTAAATAACTTAAAAGTTACGACAACAAATTATGACATCTCATTGTTGTCCAAATCTTTTATTACTGTTCCTGGGAATTTTGAGATCTTATTCTTACAGGGCTATTTTACTGTTTTCAGTTACCTGAGACTTTTATTTTCAGAAAGGAGATGAGAGCTTCTCAAGTTTCCAATGACATTTTATCCTCATCAATCTGATAATCACAGTGTCACCCCATAAAGAAGGGAAATATATCACATATTGATATGTCCTCTCTCTTAGAGCCAGCTCTTTTGCCGATTAACTTGACTCCATTGACTGTGATATGTTGAAAAAGTGGAGAGACCAAAAATTGTCCTCCATTCTTTCATTAAAATATTATGTTTTTAATAACAAGTTTTTACTTCTACCAAAGACTTCTATCATCAGTACATGGTGTGAGGTGCAGTACCTCCTTTAGACTGTGGAGGGAGGCCAGCATCAACACAATATTTTCTTTTGTTCTCATTGTTTTAATTAGCAAGGAAATATATTGTAGGCACCGTCAGTAGTCCTACAACTCCTGACCTTGTTTTGTGTCTTTAAAAAAATGAATGCCTCTGGGTTTAATCCCCAGTACAAATATTCAACTGATTCTATCCCTATTCCCCTTTTATCCTACTAAAACTGGGATATCCTATCCCATAAAAATCTAAAATCAATTAATTTCAACCCAAGAACTCAAAATAGTCAAATCCTTAAGTCACATAATGGTCTTCATCTGATGGGATTTCTTAAGGGTATAAGCCAATTTTGTTTTGTTTTGTTTTGTTTTGTTTTTGGAATAGGAATACTCTGAAATCTACTGCATTACAGGCTGGACCTTTCGTTAACCATTTTTCCATTATACTTCTGATTTTAAATAAATAGCTAGTTTAAATTATGAACTTTTGTAGTTCTCAGATATATATATCTAGCTTTAGTTCCTATCCTGAGATCTACCATGAAGATGCTCAGAACAGAAACCTAGGTGTTAACCTCTATTATGGTCTTTCATTATCTTCTACCTCATATCAGATTCACTTACTGCAGAATTTAACACCCACACAAAAAAATATTTTATATACAGTGGTTTTAGTCAACTTTTTCACTGCTGTAACAGACCCTACCAGAACAACTGTAGAGGAACAAAGGTTTATTTAGTTCTCACAGTTTCAGAGGTCTTAGTCCAAAGAATGATGGCCCCATTCCTTGGGGCTCGAGGTGAGGCTCTTCAACATCATGGTAAAAGAAAGGCAAAGAAAGTGGCTCATGTGATGATCAGGAAGCAAAGAGAGAGACTCCACCCACCAGATACAAATATATACCCCAAAGCTACACGCGAAATCCCACCTCCTGAAACCACACCCTATCACTTGAGTTACCTTTTAGTTAATCCCTATGAGGGATTTGATTAACTGATTTGGTTAAAACTCTTAAATGCTGAACCTTTTGCATTGTCTCATATATGAGCTTTTGGAGAAACCATAAAAAACAGTAAATTGGAGAAGGTAGGGCAACAAAAAAAAAGATGCATTTTAGGGAAATGGAAAGTTTCACATACTAAGATCAAAGAAAGAACAGAATATGGACAAGGAGAGTATGAATGGGTCTACATCTGGTAAGACACTCTAATGGCTAATAAACATAAGATGCCCTTTAAGAAAGATATGATGACATCTTATTATTAAATTGAATTTCAATTAATTTGCACTGTAAATATCATAGGGAAAACAAGCTCACATAAACAATAAGTCACTCCTGTGTTTTGCTATACTTAAAGTTATACTAATGGCTTAATTACAGTATTAGAAAAATTCTTTTGGTAATTAATAATCACAGATTAAGTTTACAACCAATTAAATGCAAAAGTTGTGAAAACTAATGGAGGGTGTTCAGGATTTGGATGTAAAACAAAAAATATAAAAATGTTTGAAATGCAAATCAGAAAAAATATTGCAAAATAAAATAACATAGAAAAAAAGAAATTTTAATTCTTAAATTCTTTAACACCTGAAAATTACTATTTCTTATTTAATATATAAGTACTATGAGAAATAAGTACATTTTAACAGTATATTTTTGGCAAGCAAAAGGCATTCTTAAATTTCTTAAACATCACATTTTGGCAAAGCTATGAATAATCATCTGACATCATAATAGTTAGAATGGCTATTATAAATAATACAAAAAATAACAAATGCTGAAGAGGATGTAGAGGAAAAAAATACTCATGTATATGGTTGGTTGGAATGGAAATTAGTACAGCAACTATGGCAAACAGTTCTTCAAAAACTAAAAATAGAACTATCATATGATCCAGCTATACCACTCCAGGAAATGAAGTCAGGATATAGAAAAGATGCCTGTTTCTTTTGACATTATTCACAATAGTCAAAATATGGAAAAGCTTAAGTGTCCATCAAGAGATAAATGGAGGAAGAAAGCATCTATATAAACAATTCAACCATGAAGAATGAAATCATATCATTTCTGGGAAACTGAATGGAACTTGAGGACACCATGTTACACAAAATAAGCCAGACTTAGAAAAAAAAAGAATTGTGTTTTGTCTCTCATATGTTTAAAAAAAGAAGTTAACCTAAAATAGGACAGTTATACAATAATTATTAGGGGACAGGAAAGGTGGCAGGAGTGGGGAACCAAGAGGGAAGTAAGGGTGGAAGGATATGAACAAGGTATGCTGAAGGCATATATGGAAGTATCATGGTGAATCCCATTAATATGTAAAATTAATGCTTTATTAAAATAAATATTAAAAACAACATATTTGGTACATAAATGAGATACAATCTCTTTTGAGAGCATATAAACTCTATGCAATAAATCTGGCTTTAGTCCCAACATGAATTTATATTTAAAAATATCCATTGTGGGTAATATGTGGAAACCACATTTCTGTGGAAGAACTAAACTAGAAGCAGAAGTACAGGAGATGATGATTATAACAACCTTCTAGAAAAGGTATGCTGATATCTTGGACCAGAGTATTTGGAGAATACATGGTGAACAGTACACAGATGTGGTTGTTGGTGATAAGGAGTTAGGGATTTCAAAAGCATACACATGGATGCTTTGTATGTGATGTTATTAAATATTTATATGAAAATGGAATTGGGAAGTAGTAAACACATGCCTGGATTTCCAGCCAGAGACTATCAATCATCAGAGTTTATGTGCTAATGAATGAGGCCAGGGAGAGAAGATTGGAAGGGGATGAAAGAGGGGTAAGGACTGTGTCCAGGAAAACAAAATATTTAAATTGTGAAAATTAAGAGGATGTAGAAAAATTTCAGGAAGTATTAACTAGTGAAGTAAGTTAGTAATCTGAATAGTGTTTGATAAACTAAGAGAAAAGGCAGTTTTCCTAAGAATAATATGATCACATATTTCAAGAAGTGGAAACAGGTCAAGGAAATTGAGAACTTACAATTGACTTTTGGATTTTGCACTATGACCATTAAGGGAGATTTTATTAGAAGAGTGTTTGTTGTTGTTGTTGCTTGTTTTGAGAAAAAGGCAAAAAAAAAAAAGTTGATCTACAACATATTTTTTTGAGGTGCCACAGAAAAGAGAAAGTTGAAAACGCATATACTATTAAGTGAAGCAGAGAAAATTTGCCAGATAAAACTTGATAAAGGAGGTATTCAATAAATTAAGTGGTAAGTAAAAAAACTTTAACTGGAATCTAAGTATGTCATCAAAACTGACAGTTATGGTTTTACTACAATCTGAGAAATATTTTATAAGCATACACACATATATGTGTAATTGATTTGAAATTTTTATATTTTTATGAGCTCATAAGAAAATATTTTTACTAACCTAAAAGATGCTACATATATTCTGAGTACATATGTCTTATTGTATGTATAGCTACACTTAAATGGGAATTTTTTGGCTCTATAAAGTTCACTTTTCCTAGTATAAAGTAGAATTAGGACACATTTCAGTTACAGAACATCTTACAAGACCTAGCTAACAATTTTTCCCAGTCTGCAGGGCTGTCTGCTAGTTATCACATGTGGTCTCTAATCAATATTGTTTGAGCAGATATCAGAAGATAAATGAAATTCTCCTCAATCTGATCATTCAGAAGTTCAATCTGCTCTTTGTAATGTAACCTACTAAAAGTGATGCAATGATTTCTTAGCTATGTTCCTTATGTACAGCAGTCACATCCAATAGCCCTTGGGACAAAACATCTGAAACTATATGCTATTGAATTTAACTAATCTTTCTCCTGAGTAGCAGTTTACAGTTGCCCATTATTCCAAGAAATTGAGAGGATCACGTGTGTGCACACACACACATGCACATACGCACACACACACAAAAGGATTGAATAAGGCACACCTTATATAGTAATCTATCCTACCCGCTGTCTATATATGTGTACACACATATATGTACAATTATATATATGAAATAAACATATTTATTGTATATCAATGTACATTAGTTGTTTGGCAAAATAATTGCAGAGATCTAAAATTTAAAGGATGGCATCTATTCTCTTACATGTTTTGTAGTACTTTCTGTTAGGAAATCATTCTTATAAAAAAGGAGGAAAATACATATCACAGTAATCCAAGATATGATCTATAATAGCAAGTGTTGGGATGACTGGAAAAAATATCAATAAACCTCATTATTTGTTCACAAAATAATAAGATTTTTGTGTTGAATTTTTTTAGATGGTATTTGTTTTTGCAATGAGATTGGGTTCAGATGAGAGTTTAATTTTTCTTTAATATTACAAGGTTTCATCAGCCAATCAGAAATATCAGCCCTATATACCCTTAAATAGATATTATTAGGTATTTCTAGATTTCTTTAATAGCATGTTTCTTTTATCTACCTGAGCATAAAAATGTCTACATTGTCCTAGGGCTTTTTTTTTCTACATCCCCAGCCAGCAATATGTGTTGGTGTCATGTAAAGATTCAGGAATTTGTTTAGTGAATAGTGGTTAAATGTGTTGGAAAATGATCATTGAGACTGAAGGAAAATTTTTTAATACAATACTCTAATAAGAGAGTGATTTTGTTGTCTGAAAAAAAATTCATAAGCATAATGAATACATTTGAAACCTAAAACTTCAGGAACAAAATTTGGAAAACTAAACTTTTTTAGGTTACCTTAATTACTATTGGCTTCATTTGATAAAATACTAAATGCAAGAGATGAGTGTAGGAACTGGGAAGGGTAAACTTGTAAGGAATTAGAAATAAGACAAGTTAACGCTTTAGCAACTTGCCAGATGAAACTAGGTCATAGCTTTGAAATTTCAAAAGGTAAGAGATGGGGTTTGAGGTTTTAAGAAAGCTTTGAATAAAGTCTCCAAATGAAAGGCTAATTCTAAGATCTGATGGCATTCCAAGTTTTAGATGAATAAAAATAATTATGGCAAAGTTTAGCTCAACTGTTTAGTTTCCCAGGGTTTCAATAAAAAAATACCACAAGAGGAGTGCCCCACCACAACAAGAATTTGTTTTCTTATAGTTCTCAAGAATTCCTGTCAAGATGTCAACATTGGCTTCTTTTGCAGGCTCTAAAGGAGTGTTTATTCATGCCTCCCTCTGGTGCTGGGGCTCCATGGCAATCCTTGGCTTCCTTGGCAAAGAGACATGGTTCCAACTTTCTGCCCTCATTCTCCCCTGGCTTTATCCTTGTTTATGAGACATGGTTCCAACTTTCTGCCCTCATTCTCCCCTGGCTTTATCCTTGTTTATGTTTATCTTTTCTTATAAAGATATCAGAAATTGAATTTAGTGTTAGCCCTAAACTTTAAGAATTCTTCTAAATTTAGATCTTATTAATATTTAAAATGACCCTGTCTCCAAGTAAGATCATGCACTGGATTTAGGAATTGCAGTTATGTGTGGGGGTAATTCAATATACAATAGGCATGGTCCACTCATGGAAGCTCAACCAGTTCCAAGTAATTGCCACAAAGCTGAGGGGGAAAAAAAGCATTATTAACAATAAGTAAATGAAGCTTAAATGATATCTAATAGAGAATTTAGAGTGCACTAATTCACATGGAATGAGAAAAAGCAAACAGATTAAAAGCCTTCCTGGCTTTGTTGATTCAATTCATATTGTTCTGAGACAAATTTTGTGGTTAATTAATTACAAATTTTTTTTAACCATCAGTACTGGACTTTGAAATTGCAAGGTATATAATCTTAGTCATATTATTTTAGTGTTCTTGGTTTTTGATGTTTGTTTATTTTGATTTCTTTTTTTCTTGGATTGAACCCTCAACCACTGAGCCCTTTATATTTTTTATATTGAAACAGAATGTTGCTAAGTTGCTTAGGGCCTGGATAAGTTCCTGATGCTGACTTTGAACTTGTGGTCCTCCTACCTCAGTCTTCTGAGCTGCTGGGATTACAGAGTGATTTTTGTTGTTGTTGTTGTTTGTTTGTTTGTTTGTTTTAAGTGAGAGTTAAGAAATATAAATGATACCAATTCTGAAATCATTAAAAACATTTAAACAAATGAAGGTACCCTTAGGACTGTGTTTGGAAAGAGTAAGATTCCAGTAAATATTGAAAACACTTGTCATAGTATACCTAAGACGAATTATGTCTACACCTTTAAAGGTAAGAATAGGATAAAGTGTGTTGTAACAAACATATCTGACATCTCAGAGACTTATGCTAAATGTCAATTCTCTCAAAGTTATTCTTTATGTTGAGTGGCACTTTAGGTTCACATATGTGGTAGGTGTTGGACATACACTGTCTTCAGAAGCTGCACCCTTCAATATATGTATATTATTTAGTTATTGCTGTTTAAAGAATTTATGGATTATTAATGGGTTAAGCAATAACTATTTTACTCAGAATTCTGGGGGTTGGTAGTTTATTCTGGGATTAGTTGGAGCCATTGCTCTGGTTTTGGATGATCTTAGCTAAGGTGCTCATAACCTCTATAATTCTTTCATTACACTGACTAAAGGCTAACTGGTCTAGACTAATATATGCTACAATTCCTCATCATTCTTCCATACTGCTACTAAAATTATGGGAGCTTTTTTTGTTTGTTTGCTTTGTTTTGTTGATGATGACAGAGACAGGATTCTATCACATTTATATCATACTAAGCAGTATTTACTTAGTGGGAAAGTAGACACCATATCTTTAGGAAAAACTGAAAAAACACACTATAAATATTTCCCAAAGAATCTGTGGTACAGATACTTCTAAATATCTAAACACACTGTGTTTATGGGACAAGGCACTTATGCTGTCTTTTCCCTGTTGTCTTTCCAAATAAAAAGAAATTATAAGACACTGTGCTGGGGTATATTTTTTAAGATGATAAAATCCATCATTTGCATTGGCTTAACACATGCCTAGTTATTTTCTGTGAATGCCAATTTTAATCATGTTAATATTCAAAATAAAGTAATGGATGTTATAAATTTTAAAGACATAATATAAAAATTAGGATTAGCTTTTTGTAATTTATTCTGAGGCATTATCTTAATTACATTTTAAAAGAATATTTCATTAGCAGAAAAAAATGTGACTTAATCCTCCCAAAATGCCATTATCATTTAAAGAGAACTCTAAAGAAAATGTATTTTAAATTTGTCTTCACTATTCTAATCTTGAATATAAAAAAAAATCAGCTCATGGACTCAATAAACTCTGAAGTGAGAAGAAATATTTATATAGCTTTTGATAACTTTTCCATCACATAAATCCTCAGAGGCAAGTAAGAATTAAATATAAAATTTCAATAAGTCTCTGTCACAAGCATTATGCATCTTCTACCACCTGACTCGAGATCACTACAGGATTTTGTCAGCTCTTGTTTTATTTGTTTTTTTTCCTAGTTTTTGTCATACTAGGAGTTATTAACACTACAATTTGATTAATCTAAAAACTGAACTAAATTGTCTATGATATGTTAATAAAAGTTATGCCAAAACATGAAGTCAAAAAGCCTAAGTTTTATTCATCTGGATGTAAGGAATTGTAAAGAAAATAAAATATTTTTTAACCTTTGTAACTCAAAACCATGTTTTACAAAAAGCAACACCTGAAGCTACAAAGATAAATAAGTAGGTATATTTTATAAATGTAAGAATAGTTTTATAATTTTTAGTCAGATTTTTTTTATTGCTGTGATCAAAAGACATGACAAGAACTATTTTAGAGAAGGAAAAGTTTACTTTGGGGTTCAAGTTTTCAGAGGTGTCAGTCCATAGATAGCTGCTTCCATTGCTCTGATACTGAGGTGAGCAGGACTCTGTGCCAGTAGGGTGTGGTAGAAGAAAACAGCTAGGACTTTGTATCAGGAAACAGAGAGAGACTAAGCTCAGCTTGAAAAATATACATCCCAAAGGCATTCTCCCAAAGATCCATCCTCCTCTAGCCACATAATACTTGCCTATACCTACCACCCCAGTTAATCTCTTTCAGAGGACTAATGCACTGATTAAGTTAAAGCTCACTCACCTCACCTCTAAACTTTCTTATATTGTCTCACACATGAGCTTTTATATCTAAACCATAGCAAATGTCACCTTAATTTTTATGTAGCAAGAACTCCTTACAATGAAAGAAAGAAAGATTTCAACTGATGAATGGTTTCAGCATACTCATACTGCTATTTAACGTGAGCTGAGGCCATTGACTCTACCTTACGTGTATAGGGCAAATTATTTATCAACTTATAAAATAAACATATATGTAACATACATCATTCATGTTTACTTTAATGAAACTTTCTTTAAAAGTTAAGAATATGGAGACCTTAACAGATTACATTAAATATGCTACTACTAAACATATATGCTTGATAGTCTACCCAGTATTTCATTGAATGTTTTACTTCCCAAAATTTAAATGTAAATACTTTGTTAAGATGAATAAATGTCTTGAATTTTGCCAACTAGTAGAATAGACAAATATGTTAAAATGGGGGATTGGTCAATTAGATTCACTGTTCTTATCATCAGGAAAACATTTTACATGCACTTAACATTTGGAAAGCATCTAGTAAAATGTATGTGATGCATAGCATATAAATATTCTATTCGTCATGGAAAAGAGGGAGAGTATGTAAAATATTCCGGATTCAAAGTCTAGGAAACCATAAAGCAGATTGAAGTAGTGTGCTAGGTATACTAGCAATATGGATGAAGTGTGTGTGTGTGTGTGTGTGTGTGTATATATATATATATATATATATATATATATATAAATGTGTGTGTATATATATATATACATATATTGGGGCATTTTATATATATATGTATTACATAAGAAAAAGAAAAAAACACAAAATAAAAATATAGCATAATATATATGTATAAAACCAACTTTTATACATATAAAACAATACATTTATATTTAAAAAGCAAAATAAATGGATACTTAGAAAACACTTAGGAATAATGGTAATTTGGTAGTGCAGAATTGGGAGAGAGGAATAAAAATAGAAAATGCATGTTTTAAGAATAAAAGGAAATAAAGAGAAAAATAAATCAAATGAAGTTATCTTGCGTAGACCAATAAATACAAAATACATTTTCTCCTTGCGAGTATAACCATGGTTCTGTTAGTCATCTATTGTCGTAATAATGGTATGTGATTTTTTTTTAAAGAAGACATAAAATCTCTGTAATATAATAATAAACTTTTATTTTCTCCATGTTTCTGAAGGTAAGATGAAACAGCTTACTTTCATATTATTGTTGAAGTTAAATGCTACTTCATATGTTTTCCTATGTTCCTTGGAAAGCAATATCCCAAGATGAACCTTAGAAGCACAAATATCCAAGTCCAATCTTCAAATACATTCAAAGTCTTTGTTCTAATTGGTCCACTATTTAATCATTAAAATCATGTAACATGGCCCAGTTCAATGCCAGTCTGTTAGAGGTGCATGTTTTACGTCCTCTTCTGGGGCAGTATTATGTTAAAGTTGTGTCTTTTTTCATTACTATGGTAAAGGTAATCACAATACTATTTCATTGAATTACTTCTCTCCCTCTTTAAGCAAATACTATACTTTCTTTCTTGAGTTATTTTTTAAACATTTTTTTTTTAGTTGTTGACAGACCTTTATTTCGTTTGCTCATTTATATGTAGTTCTGGGAATCAAACTCAGTGCCTCACATGTACAAGGGAAGTGCTCTGCCATTGAGGTACAACACCAGCCCCTCAAGTTATTTTTTTTTAAATTGCACTTACACCAAAATGACTTTCCAAATCACAGACCTCTTTTCATATACATTGTACCCTTCCATGACTCTATGTGTTATTTAAAAAGAACAAAAATAAAATCTTTAAAAAGGAATTAATTAATTATTTAGAGTAAATTTTAGGAAAAAGTATATGTGCCATAAACAATGTTATTTTTATATCTCTAGTTAATTTTTAATTTTTATTTGTTCTTTTATGTGTTTTAAAATTAACTCTAAACAATATATTGATAATACTTTTCTGTCCAGTGATGTTGTTGATGTTTTAAACTGTTGGAAAATTAATTCCTAAAATTGATGATTTGACTTAAATTTAAGTGAATTTTTAAAAATCTAGCTCCTTTGACTTTCTTCTCTCAACATTTCAATCTACTTATGGAAATTACATTTTGTATATTTGCTATATTTTACACAATTTCCTTTAAAAATCTTTAAGATTATTCCATCATAATTATCCCTTTGTTTTATATTCTAAATTTTTAAGGTGTCTTTTCTTTTTGTGTATGGGGAATTAAACACAGGGGCGATTTTTCTCATTCAGTTAATTCTCTTTTTATTTTTATTTTGAGACAGGGTGTCACTACCTCGTTAGGACCTGGCTAATTTGCTAAAGGTCTCTCTAAGTTACTGAAACTGGCCTTGAACTTGTGATACTCCTGTTTTAACCTCCAGAGTTGCTGGGATTACAGGTGTGTGCTATTATGCCCAGCTAAAGTTACTTTTTTAAATTCATATAGTTGGCACAATATTATTTGACCCCTGTAAACTAAATCTCTTATTGCACACCTTTGGATAAATAGGCACAATTTCTCACACACAGATGAGTAATTAAAAATAGTGAGATTCACCATTATGTATAGACAGATTTGTTTGCTGCAATTCCAGCCATGATTGAAGAGTAGGATACATTTCAACTGCAATTTAAGTATTTCTATCAGAGTGAATATTAGAAAATCACCAAAATATTACATAGAAAAGAGTGACAAATAGCATCAGAAAGAACATAAAAATTCTTAAACTATAAAATTGTATGGTATGTGTTATGGTTTAGATATCCCCTAGAAGCTAACATGTGAGAAAATACAAGAAGGTTCAGAGAAAAAATGATTGGGTTATAACAGTCTTAATCCATTTAGTGAATTAATCCCCTCATAGGAATCAACTGAATGGTAATTGAACTGGTAGGGGGTGGCTGGAGGAGGTGGGAACTGGGGCGTGGCTTTGGGGTACATATTTGTATCTGTCAACTGGAGTCTCTCTCTGCTTCCTGATCATGAAGGAAGCTGCTTATTTCTGTTTCTTTCCTCCACTATGATGTTCTGCCTCACCTTGAGCACCAAGGAATGGAACCTTCTGTCTCTGCATTGAGACCTCTGATACCGTGAGTCTACAGATACATTTTTTCTCTCCTAAAATTGTTCTGGTAAGATTCTTTAGTCACCACAGCAGCAACAACAACAACAACAACAAAAGCTGACTAAACCAATATGTAATGCACCCACATTTGAATTTTTCTGCATATACAATTCAATTTGTAGCTAATTATAAATTATATCCCCAATTCTGTTTGTACAAATACACATATCTCTCTAATATCAGTTCGATTACATAAGAATTATAAAAATTAAAACTTTTGAAAACACTTCTCAAATGAAAATGTTTTCACATGAATTAAAAGTCAAAGTTTATTATTCCACATTTCTAAGAGCAATTAAAACACATAGTTTATTTATTACCATACATTTCTAAAAGGCTGTCTTACATTCTCCTAGAAATCAACCCAATTTCATGAAAAATTTTTGACTTATTATTACATAGATTTTCAGTTTTCTTAAAGATTTCAATGTCATTTAAATAATTTGGCATCATAAAAATTCTCAAACCATTAACCTGAGCTTATCCGCAAAAAAAAAAATATCAGCTTCAACATTTTCTCCACACTTTTTAAGTTCAGAATCATCATTCCCATTCTGAACAAAAAAACTATCTCGTTTTAACCCAAATAGATACTCTTAAAACCCCTGATTCACAATGTTTTATATTGCTATGACCTGTACTTCTAAAAGGGAAACATAATAGGCCAGTTTTTTTTCCCTACTACTTCTTTCATGATAAATAATAGAGATTGGATCACAATTAGTGTTTTTTTTCATTTTAAAATGGAGTCCCATTTTAAATTACTTTCAGATCAGCAAAAGTTAGTGCATGAAAATGTTAATTTTTTGCACTTTTAGGCTTTTAATCTACATTATTCATTGTTAAACTGAATTATCATTTTCATGCGAGGCATAATGATGAGAACTAAAACAACTATTAAACCAATGTAATGGATCATCTGTAGCAAGTTAAGTAATCACCTGTTCTTAGGAAATCAGGTTAACACAGTTTGAACTGCTCATAGAATTATTTGTTTCACTTCTTAATGTATAGGGCCTGAATCATAATGTGCTCATAATATATCTATAATATGTTTAACATTAATTGCTATTGTAATTTAACTTTAAACCCATCAGTGAAATTAAACAATAATAAATTTCAACATATTCCATAAGAATAATTTCTGTGATATTCAACCATTAAATGTTGTATATTTTATAAGAAATACTGCACAGGCATACATAGATTGTGCTTTCCATTGAGAAGTCCTTGGAGACTAAGACTTAAAATTATTTCTTCATGCAAAGGAAAATTTAAGGGGACATAATAGGATCAATGATCAACACAGTCATGATGGTGTGAAACACACACACAATTATTTTAACTTTTATTCATGTTGTAATTTCAATGTTCATTTCTGCTTCTCATTTGTAAACCATAAAAATAATATGCTCTTATTTTTAATAACTCTTCAAGTTATTAGAAATTGATTAATGATTAGGCTGAAGTTTTTGTGACCACTTTCTCCCTGTGTAAAGAACAAAATTGTAACTCTAAAATACTATCAAAGCCTCATCCCCACATGTGACTGTACTAGAGAAGGGACTAATTAAAGGGAGTGGTCAAGGTTAAATGAGGTTATAATGAGATACTAAGTTCCTTTAGAACTGGCATCCTTATGGGAAAAGGGAAGGACATCAGAGATCATTCTTCCTCTCTTCCATGTGAAGACATGGAAGATGATCCACTAAAAGGAAGAAAAAGTGTCCTTATCAGAAATCAAATCCTTGCCAGAACCTTCACCTTAGACTTTCCATCCTATCAAATTGAGGAAATAAATTTATATTGTTTAAAGCCATTGTGTGCATGGCATTTTCTTAGGACAGCCTTAGCTGATTAAGACCAATGTAATGTCAAATAACTTTGTAAGGACAAATGAAACAGATATCTTTCATCATTTGGCTACCACTAAAATTTTCATTGCTATTGTAATTTAACTTTAAAAATTCAGAGAAAAATAGCAAAAATACATAAGTATAATATTAATAAATTATAACTGTAAAACTGACAGACTTTATATAACCTATGAATTTTTTAGGGCTTTTTATTAAAGAATAATGAATGAATGTATTATTAATATTTAAAATATTCATAGCAGGCCATTTAAAAAAAACAGTTGTGTCTCAATGCTACGCCAGAAGCTAATTGAGGATTTTTGATTTATTTGCTTGTTTTTCAAATGCCATTTACTCTGGAGTCTTAAGTATAAAATTATGGATTTTCCATTTCTTTAAACATACACTACACACCCCTAAAAGTAGAGATATGCATATTAATTCAGTGTAAACCCTGCCACATTGTAGCATCCTCCAGATGCTACAATAAAGAGGAAGAAATGTATTAAATTGTCTACAGTGATGATTTTCAAAATTTTGTTTTATATGCAGTTAATTTTATAGTATATTGAGAATATTTGGAATGTTGTGAGAAAGGTACAGATATGTATTACTTGCCCCCATACACAATAAAATTCCCAATATAAAAGTTTCTTCATTTAAAATTATTATATCATTTTCATGAACAACACTGTAATGGGGATTGGACTACAAGATGTCCAAACATTATTCCAGACATGTCTGGGAGTGTGTTTCTGGATGAAATTGACATTTTCCTTGGTAGGGTGAGTAAGGCTGTTTATAGTTTGGGTCTCACCCAATCAATTGAAGGCTTGAATAGGACAAAAAGGCTGACTACTTTTAGCTGGGGCTTTTGACTTTTCCAATATTTGAATTGAAATTAAAACATTGGCTCTTGTGTCTCTGACATACTAGTTTTAGACTGAAACTACTCATTAGTTCCTGGGATTTTACATCATTGATTTGAAATCGTGGTATTTATTATTATTTGTGAAAAAAAAATCAAGAAGTGCTGGGATATAATCTAAAAATTGTAGGTAATACAGTGAAGTGAGTGCTGCCAAAACATTATATGCAAGATTATATTAAAACATTAAGAGAATATCTTAGTTAACATCTTCAAGAGCAAGGGACGACTTGAGAGCTTACAATGGTATATAAACCTTAATCCACATGAAAGTAAGTACAGAAAGAAAAAAAAAAGATTCTGGAAGATGAATAAATAGAACTTTTCAAAGTTCAAATTGATCAATCTATTTATGTGAATGTTGAAATCAGGTGCTTGAAAGTGATAAATGATGAAGCATGAAGAACAATAGTTAAAATGCATGAAGTATATTATAAGCAATATCAATATATTTTGGTATGATATAAACACTTGAAAGGTCACTGGGGTTTAGTTAGTAAGTAAATTGTAGGAAAAAAATGTATGTTTTAATTTTTTTTTCTGGGTTTGTTTTAGGGAAAATTATCTGGCCAAGATACAATTTCGGAGTATGCATTTTCTATGATTACTTTCTTTTTTTCTAGTACCAGGGATTGAACTCAGGGCATTCAACCACTGAACCACATCCCCAGCCGTATTTTGTATTTTATTTAGAGACACAGTCTCATTGAATTGCTTAGTGCCTCACTGTTGCTGAGGCTAACTTTGAAATTGTGATCCTCCTGTCTCAGCCTCCTGAGCCACTGGGATTACAGGCATGCACTACCTTGCCAGGCTTTTATGTTTACTTTCTATCAAAAATAGTAGGAGCAAGTTTGACAGTATTATATGTGTGTTGGCATGAACATAAATTTATGCATAAATATACTAATATAGTGGATTCATGATTGTGTTTTACTATTGATATGCATGATTATAAAAATATGGAGGCTATTGTTATAAGCCAAAATGTGTGTAGTCAGTATATTTTAGATCTGCCAGAAATCTTGGGCCTTATCAACCAAGGAGCAGAATAATTGAGCATTCACATAGAGTGAAGGATGATTCCTCAGTATCAAGTCACTAAGTAACTGCAGTTCTAGGCATAATTTATTCCACCAGTTCCAGAGATCAATAAAAACTAGTACAGAAAATTTAAAATTAGATGATATTTTTATTAACTATAGTGTGAAATCGAGTACCTATAAATAAGTATATAATTATAAAAAATTTATAATGAAAATGTAGAAATTTTCAGAAACTAATTTTGAAAAAATATGTACATCTGCAATTTTTCCCTTTTCCAATATAATATGGTTAAAATGTTAACTATATAAATTAATTTATATGATCAATGTACTTAAATAGCACTATCAATAGAGATTTGATGATGTGATAAAAATGATACAAAAATTCATTTGAAAATAAGTAAACATTCAAATATGGCCAGTTAATTGTGGTAAAGAAACTGGTAATGAGACAATAGTATGTCCTTTTAAAAATATAAGTACAATCTTTTTTCTAAAGTAGAATACTCTAGATAGGTCAAAACTAATATTTAACAATAAAAGTCAGGTAAAATCACTTTTTTCCTAGGTCTCTTAGAAATCAGGTCCAATGAGACTGTGACCCAGATGCAAGAAAGCCTGTCACCTGACAGAAAAAAAAAACATCTCCATTCCTTTGCTCTGTCCAGGAACACAAAATCCTGCAAACTGAGAATAATCAAGAAGTAAGTTCCAACTTGATAATAAGTTCCTCCACTTTTTCTTTATAAAATACAGATTTGGGGCAGCTGTGTCAAACCTACTATCTTAACATTTTTAGGGGCAAGATTAATAGACTCACAAACTTAACAAGCAGTTGCAGTCATAATTAATCACATAGGCACTTAATTTTATAACTTTATAATACAGTTATTTGAAAATTAACAAATATATCATTGAAAACAAAATTTCATAATTTGATTTTTTTATGAATAAATTAGAACTGGGATTATCAGTGAGACAGCAGGGAAATCAGAGACATTTCCATTCACAATACTTTTTTTTATTTCTTCATCTACCAAGGGAGATTAAGAATACAATCATGCATAAGGTTGCTGTGAGAATTAAACTACAAAGATTGAATGAGTATCTGGAAAATTCTAAATGCCCAGTTTTGTATTTTTTGTTTGTTTGTTTGTTTTTTGAGGGGCATTTTCAATCCAGTGTATCTAACCCAGGTCTTGTACATACTAGGCAGGTTATCTAACACTAAGCAATATCTACAGATGATTTTTACCTTTTTTTTATTTTTTACATTTTGGAACAGAGTCTACTTTTTCCAAGCTGTCCTTAAACTTGTGATCATCTTGCCTCAGCCTTTTGAGCATTTGGTATTACAGACATGTGCTACCATGCCTGGCTCAATTAGTTTTATTCTGAACATTATATAGAATGAGGTACATGCACATACACACACATTATTTATTATGTTGGGAAAATGGACTGCTCCAAACCATTATGATTCAACTAAGCTTCAAGTAACTGTGAGCCAGAAAAGAAATATAGCCTGCACTACCAACAACCCTAAGAATTTTAAATGCACATTAGCAACAGAAATATAATTATATCAGCTTACCTAGATTATCTCTTACACAGATTATGTTAGTGTTATTACATATCAGTATTGACACAAAACATAAAGTATGTATTTATTTTCTTTGTAATAATTTATTTCTTTAAGTTATAACAATGTAATATTTATAAAAGTTTTTTGTATTATACAAATTTAGTGAATTTCATTTGTGGAATGAAAATATTACATACATGTCATACCATGTAGATCTAAATTCTAAGGAGATAAACACACACACACACACACACACACACACACATCATAGTAAACAGTTATTGACATTGATATTTCAAGGTCTACTTGTTTATAAAAATGATATTTTCCTATAAAAAGCCATATCAACTATAGTATGAACAGTAATAGCTTTAAGACAGAAATTAAAAAAAAATTCAGAAGGACATATGAGTCTTTCAACATTTTAAAAATGGTTCCAGCAATAATAATTTACAAATGTGAAATTTGTTATAGGTGGTTCCAAAAGTATATTTAAATTTCACATAGTTTTGTCAAGGATAAATTGTAGTACTTCAATTTGATTTATTGGAACCAGGAAAATGAATATGAAAATTGGCTTCCAAGAGTGCTGAAATGAGAGGCTTATAAAAAATTGGATTGTACTGTATTCCTTCCATATTAATTTAGGGAGGCATCTTGATTATGTGATGTAACAGGAAAAACCATTACCATTAGCTCAACTAATACTAGAATCTAATCCATGGATAATAACTTCCTGCCACTTACTCATTCGCTTTTTTCAAAACTTCTACTATCATGCCCATTTTTTTCAAAATGAATGTGGAGACAATAGGCATTCATTACTACTAGAGAATAAGGAGGTGATATAATTTGTGGATCTCCAGAACACTTTTACAATTTGAATTTCATTAAAACTTTTCAGTTGAGATACTCAACACATACATAAATCTATTCATTTATGAGACATTTTCAGGTGATTCAGTGCCTAAATTCTGCCTGGTGTTTATAATACAATATTTGAAAATTCACTTAAACAGTCTCCTTCTAAGTAGGTAATGTTGTATTGCTTGTTAAATGGTTAGGCAATTTATGTGTTCTTTTTCCCATATATGCTTGAGGAACATGAATTCAATTTATCCTGAAGTGGGATATGGGCTAAAAGATTGTGTTTTCCCTAAATTTGTTTTTCTCAAAACCTCATAAAATGGCAATCAGTGAACTGAATGTTCATTGAACATGCCATGGACTGAAGGGTTTGCATACTCCCCAAATCCAAATTCCAACTTGTTGGTCTTGGGAATTAAGACCTTGGGAAAGTAATTAAATCATGAGTTTTGAGCCCCCGAGGAAAGAAATTCATGCCCTGAGACAGATGATCTCTCACTCTACCTGTAGAGATGCATCAAGCACAGGAAAATTATTGGTCAATATCTTGATTTTGAAGTTTCTAGACTTCAGAACTCTGAGGAATATGTATTTTGCTGTTTAAGCTACCTACTCTATGGTATTTTTAATACCATTCTGACTGCCATGGTTATGTGTGTGTGTGTGTGTGTGTGTGTGTGTGTGTGTGTGTGTGTGAGAGAGAAGTGCTCTGAGAAATCTCATAAGGGCAAATATGTCTTCACAAAGTTCAGCTGTTAAGATAATTGTGTAGGAAATAATTGATTCTAAGAAAGTATTCTGTAAAGATACAAAAGGAATATTTTTCAAATACCTCAATAAGTTATTAGCATCTGTAACTTAGAAAAAATTACAAACACACACACACACACACACACACACACAAAGACTATATTAAGCTTATATGTGTGTTAGTGGGAATTTGAAGCATTTCTTGTACCATATTCTCTGTGTGGTAAAAAGTAATTTATTTGCACATGCTAAAGTGGTAGTAGAATAAAGGAAAGTAGAGACTACCTGGAAAAGTAATTGAACAACCCAATGGAAATAATAAGAAACAAATGAAAACACTGTATGGCACTATAGAAGTCTATATTGAATTTACATGACTCCTTGATTGCTCCCTCAGTCTGGCTTTTCTTCTACCTTTTTCCTCATCACCTTTTTTTAAAAAAAATAAATCTCAAAAGCTATACTCTTTGAATCTCTGAATCATTGCCTTTTCCTTTTTGAATCTTTGCCTCATCTTTTCCTGCCTATTTTCTTTTATGGATGCCCCCTGAGAAACACATGTGTTGAAAGCATGATCTCTGAAGCTACAGAGAAGGCGTTTAGGCAATGAATAGGGCTGTGACCTCATCAGCAGATTAACACATTTAATTAATCTAAATTAGTGGGCTACAGAGTGATAACTGTAGGAGGTGGAATGTGGCAGGGGTTTCTCTTGATCTTGTCTCTGCTTCCCAGCTATCACGAGCTGAGCAACTTTCATCTGCTGGCCCTTCTGCCTTGATGTTTTGCCTCATCTCAGACTCAGTGCAATGAACCAGCTAGCCATGGACAAATGCCTTTGAAACAATGAGCTCAAAATAAACTTTTCCTCCTTAAATTGTTCTTAGTTATTTTGGTCACTAATAAAAAGCTGACTCACATTTTCCTTAACAACAATCCCCATGGTCACGTACTCAGGATTCTTAATTTCTCTTCTGCTACACACATGGCAATTTTCAAATTTCAGGCTATCATTCTCATGGAAACCCACAACAAAAAATAATCCTTGCCTGGTATAACACAAAGATTTAAGAGGATCAACAGAAATGATAATGTGAACATTTAAAGCTTTTCATAGACTCTATGAATATGGATAGCAGTTGTAATCAAAGAAATGATATTTAGACTTGGTAAGATTATAACTGGTTTTATGGTTTTTTAGAGGTGAAAGAAATTGAAATAGATTAATCCAAATTTTATTTGGATAAAAATAACTGTTAATAATTAGAATAAAAATTAGTAACATAGGCACATGCAGTCACAAATTGTCCTCCCCTGTTTTCAGAGAATTTGTTGTTATAATCACCAGAGATTTGAGATTTTATTTTCCCAGTAGAAAAATCATTTATTCTGTCAGTCAGAATTATTTGCCTTAGCATCCTGTAAATACATAAGCATTTAATTAATATAACTGCTGATAACTTTTTCAGAGTAAAACTTAATATCTTCCTGAAATTTTCACTTTCAAGGACAGCAGGAAAACATTTAATGATTACATTTTAAAACAATATTAATTTTGACAATAAATTAAATTAAATACATAGAGAGACAAACTACTTTTCAGTAAGATAGTTCACATGATTCTTTTTAAATGTACTAAAGGGGAAATAAAGAGACCATATAATAAGGAGTATACTAATTTTTTAAAAGATTATGTATTAAAAATTAATTATTCTTATGTGTAATGATTGTATTACTCATAGAACATAAATTTTGTTACCATTTCAACACATAAATCTCAATAGCTGTAAAAAAATCAGTCATTCAGAGTAATATAACCCTATTAAAATGTTTTAATTTAATTACCATCATAGATCTGAAATCAGTTTATTTTTGGTAGCATAATTATAGATGCTTCTGGTGACAAATTTTGAGAACAGTATTTGTTAAAAAAAATGAAGGCCATTTTTGAAAGTGGATATAGAGAAAAAAAATTTAATAATCCTAATGACTTTAAAATATAATAGGGCCAACTTACATAAAATTAGATTTTATTGCTATTAAGATCTATTATCACCATATTCCCTAAAATAAAGCAGAAAGTGACCATGGGAAAAATGTGATTCTTTCAGTTTAGCTCATTCTCTACTACTTCTATAACTTCCTAATTTTTAAAAATTTGTGAGATAGAGATGGAAACAGAAATAGAGTGAGAATGGCAGACAGACAGGATAAAATACACAGAGAAATTCGGCCCTGTTTTTCTACCCTCTTCTAAGGAGAACTATATTGATGTAATGCTTTCCCCCTTGTGTTGGTTTAGCAAGCCTGCCATAACAAGTACCATATACTATGGGACTAAAAATAGCATATATATTTTCTCAAAACTGTGGGGGCTAGAAATAGGAGATTAAAGTTTAGTATCTATAGGGCTGGTTCCTTATGATGCTTGGAGGGAAGGATCTGACCTTAGTTCCTCCTTAGCTTGAAAAGGGCCTTCTTCTCTTTGTATATGCCTTCTCTATCTGTGTCAAAAATTTACCTTTTTATAGTGGAAGTTACATCAGATTAGTCTCCATTCTAATGACTTCACTTTAATTAAATAGCTTTGTAAAGAGCCTATATCTAAAAGTGATCTCATTCCAAGTTTCTTGAGGATACAATAAAAACATGAATTTTGAAAAGTCACAATTCAGTCCATCGATAACCCCCTCTATAATATTTAACATTGTCAATTTAATATAACATCGTTACTGCTTTTATTTGTTGACCATAAACATATTTTCATGACTTATTAGAAGATAACAAATTTAGCTTTCTGTTCTAGTCAGCATTTTTCTTTCTTTTCTATATTTTATACATCATTTTACCTCACTGTTTATATGTATGAAATATATAGTTAAAATTCTATTTCAAATATTTTATTTTAACCATTACATGTGGCAAACATTTATATAAGTTTAATAATGTACTTGATATTTTTATTTTATATATCATATTATATTACAGACACAATTTGTTCTGGTTTATAATGATTGTATTCTATTGTGTAGATTCTACTCTGCATTAGCAAAAATTGAATCATTGCTTCTAGGAGAAATACAGAGTTAAGGTACTGGGAACATGTGATTAGCACATTTTAGTCAACCAATCAATACATGGCCTTGTTTTATGTTTGTTTCTTTGTAAAGTCACTTTACTTTATATTGCTGATCCATAAATATTAAATGCATGGAGAACAGCATTATAACTTGAGTTTATATAAAACTTGTCCTATACAAGTACAATATTTTCTCCATAAGACATCACTTCTGTTTTGTGCTAGAGAATATTAATAAGCACTTCAGCTCCACACTTGGAGTACTTTTAAATAGTAAAATCATAAAGAAAACAGCAAAGATACAAAAAAAGTAGATCTAAATAGATATAAATGGATCCACATAGATCTAAATAGAGTACCAAAGACTATGAGAAGATAGAAGAAATTTGCCCCATTATCAGGTGGTGGTGGTGGTGGTGGCACTCTCCTATAATCCTAGACACTCAGGAGCCTGAGGCAGGGGGATCTTGAGTTCAAAGCCAGCCTCAACAATTCAGTGAGGCCCTGCCTTTAATTAAAATGCAAAAAAGGACTGGGGATGTGACTCAGTGGTTAAATGCTCCTGAGTTCAATCTTTGGTTCTACTACTAATAATAATAATAAATAAAAATAAACAAAAGAAAATGATTTCCTCATGCAGTCTCAGCAGCAAATGTATATCCTATTGGTCCAAATTTTTCAGCACTGCATATGTCTCCACAAAACCATATACATTCCCAATTATTGATTTTAATTTAGAAATAAATTTAACTAGTAAGCATATTATCAAATTCAAAATTCACAATATTTTCCAGGTACTGCTATAAACATATAAATTCTTTAACAATAAAACTGGGATATACATAACTTTTTTTTCCTTTTTTTAATTTTTTTTTTAGTTTTAGATGGACACATTACCTTTATTTTATTTATTTTTATGTGGTGCTGAGGATAGAACCCAGCGCCTCTCACATGCTAGGCAAGTGCTCCACCAACTGAGCCACATTTTTTTTCTTTTTAAATGCAAGAAATCTCCTGAGATAATTAACTAGATTATCCATAATATCAAAGTTAGTAAATGTCTGTGTTAGGATGTGAATAAAATTGAGTGCATAATCTCATCTTACTTATTCTGTGCCTTTTAAAATCAACCAGAGAGCTATTTCTTTACTATGAACAGTGTATTTGATTTCACATAATTCAGAGAGACCTCTGGATTAGAATATCTTGTCGTAATATATATAATATATATATTATATATATATATATGTATAATATATACATATATATATATATATATATATATTCACATATTTATTAGAAAATTAAAGGATTGGGGTTTGTTCATATTATGAGATTAAATGCAAAATGATGTTTGAAAATAGGAACCTTAGATAATAATTTATAATTACTTTTGTAATCAACTCTTCAAACTAACTTATTATAATTTATGTAAAATAAGCATAGTATTTAAATTAACTGAAATGTATGGTAAATATGATTATGAAGAGATTTTGCAAAGTTTCTTGTAAATAGATGAATAATTAAGTACACCTTAAGAGTTATTTGTTGAATTGTCTATTTTTGCTGTAGGTTGATTTCTAACATGAGTTGTTTGTTAGATGCTATTTATTAAGGTATTTCTATGAGACAGGTAAACAAATGAGCAGGATTTATGTTCCCAGTCAGCATCCTCTGGCTTTGGGCTGCTGCTTTCACTGCCTCTCCATCTCTACGGGTGAGTTCTTCCAGCTCCTTAAGAAGTGGTGATGTGAATCAACTTCAATCTAAGGAATGTGGCTTTTACTATAACAGTGAAAATAAACCATCTGCATTTAAGTACTTCACATTTTTGGTAAAACACCACAGTTTTACCTGAAACTCCAACTGTCTGACTTGAATTAATTTGATCTTTTTATTTTCTATCTACTTTTGTAGGGCAAAGTTAAAAAAAAAGAGAAAAACAACAACAACAACAACAAAAAAAACGTTACTGTTTCATGAAAACAGCAGGCAACACACTGTAGAAACTGCTCAGAGAACTGCTCTCCAATTCCCGATTGAGAGACCTGAATTTTAAAAACTCAATTCCTCCTTGGAAATCATCCTACTTTTTATTCAAATTGTAAACATTCAGTTTACCAACTGTTTGAAGAATTGAAAAAGATTTTCAATTTGAAATCAGCATAAGAATCCTTTTTGTTTTAATTGGGGAAAATATTCAGCTAAGACTTTACAAACCCTATAGGTAATATAATAATTTGTAAATAACATGAAGCGAATTTCATAATAGTCTTTCCTTCCTTCTTTTTCCCTTCTTCCTCTCTTCCTGTCTTCTCTCCTACCCTAACTCTCTGGTTCCACTCACTTTTCTCTACCCTTTCCTTTCTATTTTTCTTTGAAACAGTATCCAATCATTTCATGGCATCATTGATTCCATCATATATCATCCACATTGACATTTACAACACATTTGCATTTAGTGAGAGCCTGAAATGTATCCATTTCTTATCTATCTATCTATCTATCATCTATCTATCTATTTCTTGGTGCTGAGAATAGAAAACACTGGCACTAAATCACTGAGTCACATCTCAAACCCTTTTTATGTTTTATTTTGAGACAGGGTCTTGCTAAGTTGCTTAGGTCCTTGCTAAATTGCTGAGGCTGGCTTTGAACTGGTTATCCTCCTACCTTAATGTATCAAATTGTTGGGATTAGAGTGGTGCTCCACTGCACATGGCTCTGTTCCCATTCTTAGTGGTGGGGATTATACCCCAGAGTTATAGTGTTCATGCAGTTTATATTCAAGTAAAAAATTATTGCCTTAAATCAAGAACTAAGTGCTTGTGAACAAATTAATTAAAACACATTTCTAAATAATTCATATGGTGGATTGTTTGATATGTCATATTTTTCCTCACCATCACTGCCTAGATCTGAATTTAAGTGAAAAATATATATTCTGAATTATGAATACAATGCAAAGTTAAATATATTTCAGTACCGTTGTTTAATTACTGCTACCACACTTGATGTTGGAGGTGCATTTTAAGAGATATAAGCACTCTGACTTCAGCAGGAATTTATCTTATAAAGCAACAATATTAACCTGACTGAAATTCATTACTTCTCTGACCAAACACCAGACCTGGGCCTAGAAGCTGAGATGATGTTGTCACTGGGTGTTACCTTCACAATTAGCTGTATGCACAGTTTATTTTCCTTTCCCTGTTCCACTGTCTCATTCCCTGAAAACATTTGCTCTTAATTTATCATAAATAGACTTTTGTCTTTAACAAAATGCTTGAAATAATATTTTTATTTCATGTAAATTAAATTTAAAATTGTTGACCTAGAATTGTGGCGTATACAGTATAATGTAGTTATTTACTTCATACCTGCAATTCTTAGTCCCTTTTTATTTATACACTGACTCATTTACTCAATAAATATAAAAAAGGGTAAAATAAGATTTATATATTTTAGTCATCATAAAAGTACAGTAAGAATAACTGTAATAGTATAATAAAAAACAAATATGAATTTTTAAGAATGAAACTAGCACACACAGCAGAAACCTGATATGGACAATTCAATACAAAGGGAATTTTGTTAAATGGCTTTATAAAACTACAATTTCTCATTAAAAAGACAATTATAAAAATTGGAAGCACAGGATATTAAAATAAATTTTAAGTGATAATATCCAATGAATTCCTAATAATATTATAAATATTTAAAAGTGGTAAAATATAAAAAAACATCCTGTCAAAGCTGAGAAATGCACAAATACAAAATAAGGGGGAAAAATCTTAACTTGCAATTTTCAAACTACAATTTATTACATTAAACAAGAAGGCTTTTCCTTTAATAAAATTAAACAAGTGATCAGCAATAGTGATGTAGCAAATATAAATATTTGATTACTGAATTATGCATCATTGATATAAAAAAACAAACTCATAAGTAATTGTAGAAATTGGGAAAAAGTAAAACTGAAAAGAATATGGGAGAAATTGAAGTACAGGAATCCAATAATTTGCAACCACAGTGGCAAATACAAATTAAATGATATAATAAGTAAAGTTTAATTGCTTCTATGGAAAAATATTGAGACTGTATTTTCAATTTCTATGCTTATGGGATATTTATATTCTATATGTTTTATGCTTCAAAAAGAACCCATTTGCTTTGTCAAGATACATTTACATAGTAGAAATCTATGTAGAAATGCAAATTAGCATGTGCTAAAATCTCCTTCTTGTTACTGAATCATAAAATTAATGCATAGTATAATCGATGTGAATGACAAAAATATATAGCTAAGCAGACATTCATAGAGAAAGTAAAAAGTAGGTGAATTTGAGCCTTTCATAAGGAAGAGAGAATAAAAAATAGAATGAGAGAAAGAGAGAGGGAAATGGAGACAGTGATCTACAGATATGTGGTAAATTTTAATTCCACCTAGATGGTTCCACTCAATCTTGATCTTAGGTTTATTCTGAAAAACAGAAAATGAGTGAGTGAAGCTATTCAGATTAGCTCCTCTCATACTGTAGATGGAAACCCATTGGAAGTTTCCTGATACAATGCTTAAAATGTCTGACAAGCCAGTCGCTGAATAACTACTCATTCACAAGAGCTTGCCAGTCAGCATTTTCTTTCCAGGTCTTTGCTGTGGAATTACAATCCTTCCAGTGATTTTAACAATGAAGAGCTGATTTAGCTCTTGGAAACTGTTTCTAGTTTCTAACATTATTCATTATGGCGATATGTAGCTAGCACTAAAAATAGTGCACAAAATGTAGTAAATTTTTAGTACATGCCAAATCCTATTAGTACCTTTTATTATTATTATTATTATTATTATTATTATTATTATTATTATTATTAATTTTAAAGCTATTTGTTTTTTAGATCTTATTGATGGATAATTTAAATTCAGCTTTATTTAATATTTGTTGCACACCTATCACATGTGATTTATCATGCTACATTGCATACACTGTAATTTGATAGTTTAATAAACATAACTTCTCAGTAAGTTTTGTTATTGTTTCAGTTTACATATGAATAAAATGAATCTCTGAAAGAAAATAAATTGTTCACAAATTTGTAAAGAAGTAATAATATTCAAAGGAGAATTGGAAAGTGTAATATCTCAAAATAATAGTAATTTTAATTTTAGGTAAATTTCTTAATTTTAATGTAATAAGATATTTATAAGACATATATAAAGACTATAGGAAATGATTCAAATAACTATCCAGATCTGCCAATTTCTAATTATGTACTTCAGTATTTATATGATCTAAGACTTTCTCTGATTTCATCTCTTAATATATAACCTGGACAACTGTACTTCAAAGTCATGCATTTTCAACAGAATTAAAATCCCTTCATAGGGATGTAATTGATCATAAGGAGTACATAAATCACTGTGGTTTTGGTTAGTATACACAAAAACTATATGCATAGTATATGTACACTTGGTGTTAAATTTATGAGGGGGAGATTAATGGATATGTATTTTTAAAATTCTCCTTGCTGAAGGTGAAATAATTTTTGAAATATTGAAACATTATCCTGAACTAAGATTTACAAATAAATCCTATATCCTATAACCATATATACATACACAAATACATAGAGCATCCAACAGTTATTTCTGCATTTTTCAGATACACATCCCAAAGCTGCTTGAAGGATATTTTAGTCTTCCTTTTTTTGTTAGAGACTGTTATTTCCTGCACATATGCATGAAGACTGTGACCCAAGGATGACACATTCTAAATTTCACCTTCTCAGCACTAAGTTCATCTGGGCCACCTGTCCAAATTCCTCTAAAGTGCTTCTCATTCTTGAGAAACATGGCAGAGATATTTCTGAGTCTTTCCTTCCTCTGGACTATACAATAAAGTAGGGGAAAGGGAAAAAAACCTCAATTAATGTTCATTTACAAAAAAAAAAAAAAACGTGATGATCTATGATGTTCAGGTTTTATTTTATATGCTGGAGATACAAAATAATGAATAAATATGAAAATAATGCCATAATGTTGGTAGTGTTGTTGGAGAAATTGTTTTGAAATAAATATAACAATTTATAATTTCTATTGAGGTGCATAGAAGAGTTAACATAGGAAGCAAAATTTGCTCATTTAAATTTAGTTGAAAATGTTTCTACAGAAAATTAACTTACAAATACTGTTTCAAGAATAAGTAGAAATATAGCAAGAAAAGAAGTACTATTTGTAGAAATAAGCGCATCTAGTAAGCTAAACATGAAGGCTAAGTTCTCATTACATTTTGGGGCCTGAATTAAGAGGTGTTTTATTATAGAGGAAACATTCTATATAGTATAAAAGAAAATTTCTTTAATTAAATAAAAAAAATATTTGCTGTTTTTCTCTGATTCTGTTAGAAAATGAAGATTTGAAATCCTTAACTCTATTCTGAAACTTGAGAAATTGGCACCTTAACACAGCATCTTAAACTCAAAAACTAAAAATTCCCAGATAGGTTAAAAATCTTCTCTATACCTAACTCATATAAAAAAATTGATCTACTAGTAGTGATTTGGGCTTCTAGAATCAAAGTCTACCTTTTTTTAAGCTGAGAAAGCACATATCCAAAGATTACCTACTGACCTCAATTAAAAAAATAGACAATCGCTCTAAAATTCTCTCTGCTTTAGATAGCTCATATGTTATATGTTGTATACACACATTAGGCCTGAGTAAAGTACGTAAGTTTTCATGATTTCTTAAATACTGCATTTAAAAAATGGTTAACCATATTTTTAAAAATGAAACTCTGAAAACCATATTATAGTACCTTTGAATCAATGAAATTTTACATATTCATGTATTTAAAAACATACATATATTTATCATATGTGATGACATGCACTTTTACTAATATGGACTTTAAATAATATGTACAGCAAGAGATATTAATACTGTGAATTGCATGTGAATATTTAAGATTCCATAGGCATGCATTGCAATTCAGATAAAATCATATATGAAAATATGTGGTTTTAATTCTAAATTAGTTGCAATGCCTATACAATCTCAACAATGTTCCCTATTATGTTAACTACATTAAGGCTGTTTTAAATAATAGTATTAGGTAGAAATAGAAATCAGTACAAACTGAATTTTAAAAATTTTGATTCTCCTCCTACATGCTCCTTAAATGCAGTCTTAATAATCAAAGTACTGATTGACAATAAGTTCATTATTTTTTTGAGAACTCAGATCTTAAGTTGAGACCAAAAATTATCATTTAGTGATAATATATAATGAATGGAATATCTGTGTAAAATCAAAAGAGATTTTTGTGAACTTTCATCAGGAATCCATCACAATTCATGTGAATAACCTGACAGGAAGAATAGTACTGCAATTTACATTTTTTATACGTGAGAATAAAACCTAGCTACCAAAATTTATTGAAGAAATAGGGGAAATTCACTTTGATATAAATCTAGACAAGACAAGACAAAGAAATCTTTGATCCTTGATCTAAACACAATGTGATATGAATTATTTGTAAACTACAAAACTATAGAATTGTGATTAGCCATGACAACAATATCATCTTCAGCAGCTAGTAACATGCTTAACAGTTTAGTAAAAGGTGAGCTTGATATATGAAAAAATCTAATTACTAAGCAATAAAACTTAGGGGTATCTGTATCTTTATGTGTATGTGTGTCCTCTGAGATCTCCAGGATTTGTTGTTTCTTTTCATCGTGAAAAGATAAAAGATATATTGCTTAATTTAAATTTAATTTACTGCATATTTTGATAGTCTAACAATCTTAGCTCTAATGAAGTACAACACATAAGACAAAAAAGCTAAGACACTTGAGTTTATTCGGGTATAGGTAACGTATCTGAATTTTTTGACCCATCTGGAACTCATTTTTTCAATCAAAACATAGGAAATGTGGATCAAGTAAAATAAATGGAATGATGATCACGACTGTTACTTCTAGGACATAGCATCAACACAGCCTTTCCCCCCACCCTACGCCACTTTCCAATATAATGAATACAAAATTAAGATATGTGTGTGTGTGTATTTATACATATGTTTATTTATAAGAATACTGAAATTCATACTCAAATTCCTACCTGCAAAAGAGTCTAAATTCTTCTGGATTTAATTCAATAGTAATTAATTTTCATCAGGTGAGAAAAACAAATAGTAGAAGGAAAAATTTTTTGACACCCACTGAAAGACATTTTATTTTCTTCTGTTTCATAATATTGGTACTTTAAAAAATATTTTAGATAATTTCTATTGTCAGTGAGAATAATATCACCCACAGATGATCATGACTACAGAAACTTAAACTTCTTCTATCCTCTAGGTTATCGTTTCTTAGATAATGTTCTTCATCTTATACTGACCACTTCTTCCTCTTTTCCTCAAGACTTCATTTCCCTTCCATTTGCATAACTAAGCAAACTTAGTATGTAGTTATTATGACAGTGAAGTTGCACAAGGTGATGATCAGATGGAGATAGAGGTATAGATACTTTTCACATTTTGCAGGGTCTGAACATCTTACCAAACATTATAGCTTGTTCATCTTGCCACTCTTAGGACAGAGCCATAAGACTCCTGTCTATGTAGCATATAGTTGATATGGAAACTAAAAACAAAGAGCCTGAAATCACCAGGACTTGTTGTTTCTTTTCATTGTGAAAATATAGAACATATAATCACCTTGCTTATTTTAAAGAATAGAAGGGAATTTGCACAGTGTTACTATGATTAGCAGATTCTAGAATAAAACACAGAAGAAAATCAGTATCATTCTAATATTTTGAAAACTAAATTATTTTGCTTCTTGCATAAGTCCTGGGACTCTGAATATCTAGATGCAAATATCCATATAAATGTGTGTTTATATATAGTTGTGCATGTGTGTATTTATTTGCATGTCTCTGTATATGTGTATCAGACTTGTTAAAAGAGTAATAAAATCATTATTTTTTACACTGAAATAGGATACATTGGCTATTTTTATCACAAATAAGGCAGAGGAAGGCTTAAGAACAAACTTTTTCAAAAGGTGACTATATAGCCGATAGATATACTTAATTTGGGAAAGGTACCAAGGAATATAATTATATAATTTTTCAAAACTTTTGACTACTGATATAACCTTCATTTTATTTTTTCCTATTTAATATAGATTACTTAGAAAGCCTTTTTATATAACCTCTACATTCACCTTCCATAATTTTTTAAATAAGTTATTAAAAGAACTAGAAATAGAAACCGTAGCTAATGGGGGTCATTTAAGGAAGAACAAATGTCTGCTTTAAAAGGGTTCAGGGTGTGTATGTGTGTGTGTGTGTGTGTGTGTGTGTGTGTGTGTATTGATTTTGGGATATTTTTCAAATTTATCTATAAAGTTTTCTCATTTAATTTTTATTACCAAAATAGCTTTTCTCTTAATTTTTCTCCTTTTTTTGCATTGGTATGAGGAGTCTGTTTTTATGTAATGATGACTATTTTTGCATACTTAATATGATTTTCCTTTTTTGCAAATTATTTCAGGAATGATATTATGTGATAATGACCTATAATGTATAAGACATGATGCCCAGATATGTATCTTACAGCATAGAATCATGAGTTCTGTTTATTGTAACAGAATTTTCACTGATGAAAGGATTTATATTGCTACTCGGACTGGTATGAAAAATGTTACAATTTTTATGCATAAAGCACAAATATGTATAAAATATATAAACAGATATGTAGAATTATATTTCATGTTAAAATTGTTGTGAACAATAGAAAAAATAGGGGAAATTCTAAAAAGGATCCTTAGAAGATAAATAAATTGAAGAAATTAAAGGGTTTTTTTTTATTAAATCATAGAAAAAATGCTTAAAGATTGAATTATTTTGTAAGCATTTTTTTTGCTATATTATGCTAAAATTAACCCATACTCTTTGAGGTTACTATTGAGGTTTACATAAGAAGACTCACTTACCACTTCAATGAGTAAGATCCACTCTCCTTTGGTTCTAGCACAAAAGATTAGATTCTAAGTATATAAAATACTGCCATCATCTGGCCAATCAGCCAGATATTTAAGAGCCATCCTTGTTAATTTGATTTTGTTCTAAATCCCATAAAGCAGTGATTAATTGTGTCATTCTTACGCATTTCATACTTCACTAATCTAATTACTTCCAGCAATTGTAGTTGCTAATGCTCGGTACCAAGATATGATAATTTAGACTACTTGCATAAACACCTACCTGATTTTCTAATGTCCAGATCTGCCCTTTTCAATTTTATTAAAACCAACATGTATGTCATGTTTTCCCTTCCCACCGCTTATGTTTTTAAACACAGAGACTAGGAAACTATCATACTAGAAACCCAATAAACAATGCTTTGATGACTTACTTGGTCTGCATTCGGCTTTTCAGGGGCACTGAGTTTCCACAGCTATAGAATTCCAACTCCTCATCTATTCTGCCACATTCCTATCAGTGACGCGCCTCCTCGTGTGCTTAGTCAATTCCAATAACCCTTCTCAGCCAACTTCGCTGACCTTCTCAGTCTGACCCCGATATTGTATATTCTTAATGCACTGCACATTCTCATGATTCTATACCATCAAAATTTCACTTCATTTATTTTGATTATAATTTATGAACCCATTCCTTTGGAGACTTGAATGAAAAAAAGTCCACTTTCTATCCTTTATTTTATATTCTCTGTATCTGTAACACTGTCTGGCCTAATTCCACATAGAATGAAGAGATATGTGAGACAAAGTGACTAGCAAAATATCTTAATATATTGGAAACTAAGAAATGATCTAAAATACTATTGGCATAGAAGATTATGTCGGTTTGAGGACCTTACCTGAACTTAAGAGAAAATAAAGGGCAGGGGATGTGGCTCAAGGGGTAGCGCGCTCGCCTGGCATGCGTGCTGCCGGTTCGATTCTCAGCACCACATACAAACAAAGATGTTGTGTCCACCGAAAACTAAGAAAAAGAAAGATTAAAAAAAATCTCTCTCTCTCTCTCTCTCTCTCTCTCTCTCTCTCTCTTAAAACGAGAGAGAAAATAAAAAGGGAAAGTTCTTGAATCAAAACGACTCAGCTTACTGAGCCTGATAAAAGAAGGAATTTGTTGTTTAAAAATGATTTTATTTGAAAATTGGTTCTTCAAAAAGGTAATCAAGTTAAGATGAAGTCACCAGGGTGAGCCTAATTCCACCATCTTGTATCCTTATATAAGATGAGGAAATTTAGGCACACACAGATACAGAGGAAAGACCAAGTGAAGAAACTAGGAGGAAAACCTCAGGAAGAGTAGCATCAGAAGAAACCCACTATGGTGATACCCGATTCTAACCTCTAGGCTCCAATACTGTGAGAAAGTGAGTTTCTCTTGCTTTGGCCATGCAATCTGTGGTACTATTTTGCAGCAGCCCTAACCAACTAACACATGCGGTGAGTAAAAATAGCAGACAGAAGAAAGTGTAGTCTAGTGGAAAGATAAGGGGTCCAAGGTGTTATCAGCTCTGAGATAAACAAAATGTGAAACAGCAAACTCTGGAATAGAGCAGGACTAAGGTAAAGTGCTGCATTCCTAATTTTAGAGGATTCAGAAACAAATGTCTGTTTGGTTTTCTTTGTTTGTTTGTTTGTTTTTAATTTAAAAATGAGTATCCTCAGCCTTAAACTACATTAACAGTAACAATCAGTGGGATAATGTGTCATTTTAAAAAATTCAAAATAGATCAATTCCTAATTCTAGAAATTCCTTAAGTGCACAATTTTTTTTTAAATTTGTGGTATGGACTTGAACCCAGGGATGATCTGTCATTTTATTTTTTTTATTTTAAGACAGAGTCTTGCTAAATTGTAGAAGCTGACCTTTGATCTGGCCATTCCCCTGCCTCAGCCTACCTATTATCTGGGATTACAGGCATATTCTAGTGCTCAGCAGGTATTTAGTAGTAGTAACACTATAAAATTAAGAGAGCTTTTAACACTGAATGTTATTCAAGTGTTACTCACTGAACTCCTAGATAAGCCCATAGGTTATCTAATATGATTGTCACCTTCATTTATAGATTGAGAGAAAGATAGCTAAATGAATTTTGCAAGGACATGGTAAATTACAACAAATAACAAGCAAGCAAACCCAGAGATTTTAAATTAGAGAATTTGAATCTAACATGTAAGTATCAAACATTACTTCATAGTCTGTTTTTCCAACTGAAATCAGATAAACAATTCTGGATTACAGATTTATGTCGATTGATTCGTTAGGATTTCTACTTGTTTTTTTTTTTCTTTTTTCATGATTATATTTTTATTGTTATCGAATTATGTGATGCACAATAAATGTAATCCACCAAAATATATAATAATTATCCGCCAATATGTTATAACTAAGAAGACTTTAAAAATAATTTCTCATATCTCATGATTTTCTGATAAACTAATATCAGATGGTTTTCATGTTAGAGTAAGAAACATAACCAATCTGAAGATGAATATGAAGGAAAAATATCTGTTACACTTTAAATGTTAGCTGTCAAGGTTATTGGTAGACATACTTTGAAAGATTACATAAACAAAAAGAGTTTCCTCAATTGAAAATTTAAAGACACTAATTCTACTAATAATGAAAACAATATAGACTGTGGCATGTTGATAATTTGTTGAATGTATATTTACTGTAATAATAATTAACACCCTCCAAAATCAGTACTTCTCTATGTATTTCACACTATATAAAGAACCACAAAATACTTATTTTCAAATTGCTAATTTTATTAAATGTGTATATTCATATACATAGGGATATAGTTATAGAAAGATAGATAAAGGAAAGAAAAATGAACAGTTGCAAAATTAAAATATCAACCTGGGAGATAAATCAGTAGAAGAGTACTTGTTTAGAATGTGTGAGGTCCTGAGTTTATTCCCTAGTACTACCTCCCATAAAAATATATATACACAGATATATATTATATATATTACATATTGATTTTAAAGATTTGTAGTATTGCATTAAAATTCTTTAATTAATATGTTTTTCAGTTAGAATATTTATGTAGTCTTCAAATTTAAGAATTAAAAGCTTACTGAGTTTCAACTTAGTATTTTTGGACTTTTTTACTGTTATTCATATTTTGTGTTATTGAATAGGCTATCTCAATTGTTCCAAATATTCTAATAATCTGTGTCTTATTTTATAATTTCTGACACTTTTTACCATAAAAGAGAAATATAATTGCATAACATAGTTTTAAAAGTTTTTTGTATCTGAGATTAATCATAATAATGCTTCATATTTTATTAAAAACAATTATTTATTGGTAATATAATCTTCATATAAGGGAGCTGCAAATTGTTTTTAATTTTATTCAAATAATAAATCAGATTAACATTTCATTTTTTTATACTTATTTTTAATCTAACATTTTCATAAAGCTGTATGTATACAAGTTTTATTGAGGCTTATTGTTTTATCTTTCAATTAAAGAATTTCATCAATAAAGAACAACAGAATATCTGTAGATCAATGTTAACATATCTAGGTGAGGATCAATACTAAGATTGTTATATTGTTGTTTTCCCTTGGTATTTTCAGTTTCCCAGGGCCTAAATTTTTCAAAGAATATCTACATTATTTTCTCTGCATCTTTATTTTCTATTCATTTAAAATTATTTTACTAATTTTATCAATGTGATAAAGACATATATTAAAATATTTACTGCTTCTAAAATGCACTCTTAATTTTAAATCTGTAGAAATAAATTTTATTTAAACATGTTGGCAAATGCCTTCATTTTGTTAAATGTCGCTTATATTTGTACTTTTTGATTTCTTAGTTTGAGACATTATCTACTGGAGAGGATTTTCTCTCTTTCAGACCATTTCTATTTCACTCAAGCCCAGTTCCCCTTTCCCCATAAGCAAGCATAGCCATCTTGTAATCTAGGTCAGATTATAAATTAATATTCAGTATTTATATGACTATCATGAAGTAAACTTTACTTACTGGAAGAATATTCAATTCTACAATTTTCATTTGTATAAAAACTTATGATTTCTGCAGATACAATAATTATCTCAATATTTTCCCTGTAGTTGATTAGTGTTTTCTTAAATGATGTTCTATATATCTGTTTCTTTCCTTATAAAGATTTTTTAAAATCTTAATAAGTTTAGTGTGTTGTCTAAGCACTGTTAAACCTTTATTTTTATGTAAAATATGAAACATTCACTCATAATCACTACAAGAACTAGAAAGCAGTAATATTTTAAAAATGTTGTAATTCTATTATTTTTAATTTGATTCCCAGATTTAGGCAAAAAGTTATTGGCAACATGTGATGCGATTATGCACCGCAGCACCTGTGTATATGTGCCTGTGGGTATTTGTGTCAGCATCCTAATTTCGTATTATCATCCACTTATGTATCATTGCATATGACTGACATCTTGTGACAAGAAATTTTTCATAGCCTTCTTGGAATTGTCATAGCATATTCTATATATTCTGTAATCTCAGATCCATGTGTTTTGTAAAGTTAAAGTGAACTTAATGGAATTGAATTGAAAACATATATGTCCATCTTTGTCTTAAGATGTTGAAATTCTTTTTTTTTCAGTAACTTTAGAACCATTGTAGTTTATCAAAAAAATGGAATTTATTATATTTCTCTCTGGAATAATTACATTTATTCTAAGTATTATTGTTTATTTTATTATTATTTATACTAAGTATTCTTAGTACTTCTTTTAGAACTGGTAATGATTTTAGGTGTCCAAACATTCTTTTATTTTTTTCTGAAAAATTTCTCTAGCTACAAAAATCTAAGACATCTGTTACGTTGTTTTCTTTCAAAAGTTTACTTCTTTGCTTCCCTGGTTTGTTGAAACATCAGCTATTTCTTTTCCTACTTTACCTCAGAAATTAATGATTTTCATCCCTGTCTACTTTTTTTTTTTTTTTTTTTTTGGTAAGAAGGATTGAACTCATGGGCACTCAACCACTTGAGCCACATCCCCAGCCCATTTTCTAATTTTATTTAGAGAGAGGGTCTCACTAAGTTGCTTAGCACTTCACTGTTGCTGAGGTTGTTGAACTTGCAATCCTGCTTCTGCCTCTCAAGGTGCTAAGATTACAGGCCTGTGCCATCATATCTAGCAATCTCTCTCTACTTTTGAAGATGTTCTCTATCTTTGGAGTTCAAATGTCTGGAAAGGATGTACCTTGCTCTTTGTGTTTGTATATGAGTGTGTGTACACTTGTGTTTTGTTTTCCTGTATGGAGAGAGCTGAGACTTCTGACTATGATTTTTGTGCCCTTTCTTACTTTGGAAAAATACTTTCTTAATAAAAATCAGGATTTTGCCAAATTCTATGTCTACTATTCCCTTTGAACTTACTTTTTATGAAACAAATTATACACGAGTTAGTTCTATTGACTATTTCCTACAAGTACCTTATGTTTATTTCCCCATTTTTGTCTTCTACTTCAATTTAGATATGTTCATTCAGTCTGTCATTGAGTTTTTGTGTATTATACTATAAAACACAACCGCAGATGGTTTATATTCAGCTATAGGATGATCATAATAGATAGGGGACAGATAGATGAGAATGGTGGGAACAAGAGGTTAAGAGAATAATTCTGTAACACAGGCCACTCTGCTGACCACATATGCTTTCTTTGCCAAAAAGCAATTGACCTGCAGCCCCACGTGGCCTAAGTGGATAGGATATGTCACATTCATCAACAAATTGAGGCGGGTCAAAGATGGGGAGTCAGTGTAGTTAATGATGATATGACTAGTTGTCAAAGAAAGAACAATGGGTTTTCAGCCTCCGTGATTATGCTCCTGAGCACTCTGGGTGCTAACAATGAACCTCTGTGTCCCTGCTCTCTGCATGTATATGGGGAAGAAAGAGAAGAAAATGGTTAAGTAGAAAGGTTCTGGAGTCTATAAAAAGGCAAGTCACGCATCTTCCCATGGATTTTTGTCTCTGAAGGCACCGTCTCTTTGGAGAAATCTGTTTCTATATCTTTTTTTAAATAAAACTTGCTCTCTATCCTTGCCTTGGCATTTTTCTCAATGTTTGAATCTTCAACACTGGGGAACAAGGGCCTGTTCCTGATCTTCAATGGGCTGGAACCAATATGAGTCTCTCTAATAGATTACAATTCTTTGTTAGAATTGTTGATATGCTCTTAAAAAATATGAACCATCATCTGTGAGTCTGATATTACATTTTTGTTTCTCTCAATTGCTGTGCATGCCTTTCTACCTCTTTGGGTAATGTTTCACTTAGAATTTTGTGTAAAAGTTTCATTGAAGATCGGGATGACACACTTCAAAAGCATGTCTCCTCTCTTCTTTGTTAAAAAGGAAAACCTAAACAGGTTCTGGAACAGATGGCTTACTCTGTATTGTTCAGTCCTGGGCATTCTCTGGCCTCCTCAGCAGCACTTCTCCAGGATGCTGGACATCATCGGTAGAGCTGGGTCTCCACACACAGGACGAACTACAGGGGGCTTAGTTCTGTACCAAAAACATTCTGATCTTTGTTCACAGATTGCTGAAATCTGGTGAATTTCTTGAGGGTTACCACACATTTGATGCAGACTTCCTCCACTACAAGTTTGTGTGCTATTAACTTTAAGACTGCAGTCATTTTCCCATTGCCATTTAAAGACTTATATCATAGTACCTATAGACTCCATTGTGCAAAGCAAATGTCCTATAAGAAAAGCTACTGGTGCATTTATAAACCCATTACATTTCCAAAAATGTTCATTTTTTTTTAAATCTGGAAATTGAAGTCACATTTCCACATCCAATTTGAATTCCCAGTCCCTTTTGTTTTCTTCATTTCCTCTGGTGTGACCAGATACATTTCGAACTTTTATGACATTCCATAACTAAGTATACAAGGGTAATTATTACTCACATATGCTTTTTAGTGTTTTTTTCCCCCTTTGTCTTATAGGCAAGATTCCATGACAGGTTGAACAGCCATGGGGACACTAAAATCTTGTGAGACCATGGGAAGGCTCTATTCTGAATTTTAGTGTGTCTTTATATCATTCATTGCCCATAATTATCCCCATAACTTTTTTGTTTATGCTTATTAATATTATGAGAGATTTTCTCCTCCTCTTTCTTCTGTCCCTTCTTCACACTTATTTATTTATCTTTTCAGGCAGAAAAAGGAATGAGAAAGTAACATTTTTTTTCTCCTTAAAAAAGGTTGATATATTTATCTTACCTTTGGAATCATCCTCTAAAGATATTTAGATATAAGTGACCATTTAACGCTTCAGAGCTTATCTCTCATTTTGATGCTAGTAAAAACCTTTGGTTTCAGAAAAATATTTTTCCTCTGAAATTTAGAATTTTATTCTCCCAGGGTTGAGTAATTCATTTCACTTTGGTGGTAGCATAAATATTCCTTTCTGCTTCATTTTGTAAACTTATAGTATACTGATAAATCTTTCATACTTTTTTGCATCTCTTTTCTTTTAAATAGACTTATGTAGTATTTGATAATAATAACTTTGCTTTATATTGAATGTATATTTCTTTCTGTATGCACTGTCTGATAGATCTAAAACCTTCCTTTTTTTCTATTTCTTTATATTTTGAATAAAAGTAGTGGTTTCTGTGAAATACCCATCCAGTATTTTTTATTATGAATACCTTTGAATAATATGAAATTATTGAGCTGTGGCCTATCTAAAAATTAATTTACTTTTCAAGTAAATCTCTCCAATATATGTCTGTTGATTAAGGGAATTTGACTGAAAACTTATCAAAGCAAACATTCGCTCAACTCTGCCATAAATTAATTTTATTTGTTGTGTTTTAGTATAATATTTTATTTGTATGCTTTGCCCCACAACTTTAGTACCATAATATTCACAGAATCCTTCTCTCATAAAAATGTCCATATTTGTATCCTTATCTATAAGTTGTGTGCATTATGGAAAATTTAAAGATTTACTATCAAAAATAGTCTAAATAGCTAGTCTAACATTCCCTTCTTTGTTATAAGTGATATAAATTTATTTGATTTTTATTCTTCTTAATTTTTTTATTATTACTGATAATTGAACCCAGGAGTGGTCTACTACTGAGCTATATCTCCAGTTGTTTTTATTTTGAGAAAGGATTTCACTAAGATGCCAAGGCTGGCCTCAAACTTGAAATTTTCATGACTTAGGCCCCAGAGTCACTGGGATACAGGTGTGTACTACCACATCCAATTCCAAAATTTCTATAATCACCTATTGTGAATAATAATAAAATAAGAACTATTTGTTTTCATTTGAAGTCACATGATATTGAATTTACTGTCTTGTTACTTCTAACCACATTGCTAAGAAACAGGAGCAATTACAATTTTTATTTTTAAAAGAGAATACTGAAACACCGCAAGATTAAATGAATACCTAAGTTTCACAACTAATCCAAAGAAAACTAAATGTGTCCATGAGCACTTTCACACCTAAACCTTTGTTATTATACTATACTAAAAGCAATTTCTATTATGTCTCATTTGACATTCTTGATCACCCTGTGGAGAAAAGACAGATGGGTCTGAGGTAATGGTAATATGCTTGCTTAAGCTTAATGAAGTTAAGAGTCCATTTGCAGCTGTGATCACCTTAATGGTGAAATCAATATGTCCCTGGCTTTCTTTGGGCAGCTATTGACATAATGAATCTATTTTATACATTCTGCTAAATAGAAAACATATAAGTAGTACCCCTTAACCTAGAACATCATTACCGCTCTGTGTAGAAAAAAAACATGAATTTTTCCTATGACACAGAGAAAAATAAACTCTTTTTGTATCCTATCTCCTTTATCAATTATCTTCCTGGGGGGGAGGGGAAACTAATTTTCCTTTACTGTGGGCCCTGGTTCACTGTTATGGAAAGAAAACGTATGTGTTTGTGTGTGTGCATGTGTTCATGTGTACATATAACAATAGGTCAATAGAATAATCACCAAAAACACAAAAGGAAGGCTATTGTTTAAAAAATAATTTATTAGGTAATTTGTAATACTAGGTTTACTCCAAATTTCTTAATATATATCAGAATGACAATTTTAATAATGGGATCAAAAAGATTGTTTTTAAAACTACAATGACTCATATACTTTCACATGTAATGGGAAACATTTTAATTTCAACCTCTAGGCTGAAAATTTTCTCAACAGGAGACCATTGTCAATTTGGTGTCCTGAGAGGCAAAGCTAAACAAATATTGAGTCTGAAAAAAGGTCAAATATTCAAAATGTGGAGGGTACAGAATGTCCAAATCCCAAAACATATTTTGAAAAAATATATCAATAAAATGACAGTTCTGTGGAACTAGTCATTATTCATCTATATAATCAGGGAAAGAATAAGTGCTTTAAAAGATAATGGGACATCAGAAAAAAAATGTAAAGTAGATGTAAAAACATTCTCTGGGAAAATTTGCATTTCTTAACAAAGAATCCAGGAAGAACCGCCAAGATGACCACATAGAAGAGTCCAATACCTGGCTCCTTAACAAAGTCCAATCTAACTAATCATGAATAGTGCATCTTAACATGAGGGACTGAGAGGCAGCAGTGAGACTCAGCAAAAAAGCAAGAGGAAACTTAAAGACATGGAGACTCAGAATAACAACAGAGAGAGAGGAAAAAACTTTCCTGGCAACTGCAACCCTGATAATCCAGCCGTGGAGATACTCCATGGCAGGGAGAAAGGTAAACAGATGAGTGCCAGCAAACCTCATTGCTATTGCAGATTCTAGCTCAAGGAGAGCTCCAAGGGAAACACAATGTAAGCTGTTGCAACACAGCACCATCTTGAAAACAAAAATCATTGTGAGAGTGCATACTGCCATGGGTACAGAAATCACTACATATCATCACTAGGGGAGGGGAACAAACAACATACCACACGAAAGCAAAAGACTGCAAACTTGTGAACACAGGAAGACCCAGACCTCAAGTCCATACAGTGTCTTGCATTTTGGGGGGCACATAATATTTCACAGTGAAGGGTATTGCCCTCAAGGTATGCAGATCCACAGTGTTTGTCCCATATGATCTGGTGTTTGTTTCTCGGCACTACCTCATCACCATGCAGTGTTGTGAATGGTGCTTTACACTGTAGAGTTTGAGATGTAACTCCTGTAATCCATGCCACCCAATACACCCTCTTCCACTGCTTTAGACATAAGACATAGGGCTTGCTGAAGAACCTCCCACTAGGACCTGCTTTGATCAGAGATAGCCCAACCAAAGACTAAGGACATACTGCCACAATCTGTGTCCAAGAACTGTCCCTGCAGCCACCAGAGGCCCCCCAACATCAGAAGGATTTACTCACAAACAAGGGCTGGGGACAAATCCACTATTATCCACAGTCCCAGTATTACCAGTGCTTTTGCTGGAAATCCCTACCACTAGTTGTGCTTACCCTTTTGGAACCTAAGAATACATACTCCATTTTCTTTTCCCAGCTCTACTCTTATCTTTGCCCAAAATTCTGGTGACAGCGGAGCTTGCCACTAAGAGAGTTTGAAGATATAACTAATGTGTTTAATGCCTCTGACTTTACTGTCACCACTATCAGAGACCCATGTCTCCACCAGAGCTGATGCTAGAAGACCTAAGGGAAAATCAACATTACTATACCCTACCACCATAATCCATTGCCAGAAATATCCTACCACCAGTGCTCACTCACTCCCGGATAGGTCTGAGGACAAGTTCCCCACACATCCTAATACTGCCCCTGCTGCTTTCATTTTTTTATTATTTTTTTTATTGGTTGTTCAAAACATTACAAAGCTCTTGACATATCATATTTCATACATTAGATTCAAGTGGGTTATGAACTCCCATTTTTACCCCAAATACAGATTGCAGAATCACATCGGTTACACATCCACATTTTTACATAATGCCATACTAGTGACTGTTGTATTCTGCTACCTTTCCTATCCTCTACTATTCCCCCTCCCCTCCACTCCCATCTTCTCACTCTACCCCAACTACTGTAATTCATTCCTTTCCTTGTTTTTTTCCCATTTCCCTCACAACCTTTTATATGTAATTTTGTATAACAATGAGGGTCTCCTTCCATTTCCATGCAATTTCCCTTTTCTCTCCCTTTCCCTCCCACCTCATGTCTCTGTTTAATGTTAATCTTTTCCTCCTGCTCTTCCTCCCTGCTCTGTTCTTAGTTGCTCAGGAAACCTATTACCACTAGATAAGCTCTATAAGAGATTATTAATGAAGTTTTACATCTGAAAGTGCAATAGCTACTACCATGAAAACAGGTAAATGACCGAACTCCATTCATCAAGCAGATACAGAAATGAAGAGAAAAAAATTACTCTCCAGTACCTCCAAACCAAAGAAATCAAGTAAGAAATATAAAAGAAAAAGATTATACAAAATAATCCAAAACAATTAAGGAAATGGTAGGAGCAATTTTTTACTCATCAATAATATTTCTGAATGAAAGTAAATTAAATTTTCTCAAACAAAAGACATAGAGCCAAAAATAGATAATCAAATCTTAATGATAATGCTGTCTAAAAGAAACTCACTTTACCACTAAAGAAAGAAATATACTAAAATTAAAAGATTAGAAATAGTAATTTTCTTTGAAAATAAAAAAGCAAGCAGGATTTACAATGTTTATATTAAAGGCATCTGTGATTGAATAATATAAAATAGAATTTAAGTCAAAAAATGTATATCTTAGATTTGGAATCAAAATTACAAAGTGACCAAAGAAACAATATATTAATAGCATTTTATCAAAATAATTTAAGAAAACTTTTGTTGTTCAGAATATAGTATTAACAATATGAAAGAACAACTCAAAATTTGACAAAAATAATATTTGTAAGTAATATATTTGATAAGTAAATTTTATCTAGAGTATCTAAATTCCTCTTCAATTCAATAATAAATATACATGTGCAAATAGTTTAATAATCTAACTTTAAAATGGGTAAAAGATTTGAATAGACATGTGGAAATGCCTGAGAAGATGCTCAAAAACCTAAAGCATTAGAAAATGCAAATCAAAACCATAGAGATACCATATATATAATAGAAAATATCATATATATAATAGAAAATACCATATATATATATAATAGAAAAAAAGAAACCATTAATAAGAAGTGTTGATTCTGATGTGGAGAAATAGCAAGGCTCATATGTTACATATAAAATGTCAAATAGCAAAACTTATTTTGAAAATACCATGGCAGATCTTCAGAAATTTAAAATTATTATTTTGCCATATAACCCAGAAATTTTACTCCCATGAATATGTCAAGAGAAATGTAAACTTGTTGTTTTAGTTAACTTTGTGAGGCTATCAGCAAAATAATGTCCACAATTAGAAAATCTACATAGAACATAATAGTGGATTAATGGTTGCTTAAAGCTGTGTAGACTGGAAGGAAATGGAAATAGCTACTAATGAGTACATAGAAACTTCAATGTAATGAGAATGTCCTAGAATTGATTGTAGCGATGGCTCCACATCTTTTTAAACATACTAAAAATCATTGAATTGTATACTTTAAATTAGCAAATTTCATGGTAATTAGATTATAACTCAACAAAACTGTGTAATGAAACCACTTAATTGGAAATATGATTATATTTTATTTACTTTCAGCATACTACAAACAGCATTATTTGAATCATCATTTTTTTCAAAATATTTTTCTGTATCACAGTTTCTGTTTCTAAAGATAACAATAAATAATACCTCATTTACTCATTATTATATAATAATCATGAGATAACACACAATTTATACTGGACTACTCCACCACTAGCTTCATTTAACTTCACTTAGTGATATTAATATTTCATTTGAATTTATATTTTCTATCAATATCTTCACAATATTTTCAGTGAGATGTTACATATTCTATGATTTGAGAACCAAAATATGTTCAACACTTCCCTAAAATGCTTATTCTTAGCAGCAATAATTGCAGGAGCTAAACCTTACATAGTCAAATTGTTGAATAGTGAATGTGCATAGGAAAACCAAGAAGAAATTATGGGTAAGAAAATGTACCAAATTCATCATTTTCTTCCTCTGAAGAAAAAAGATATAAGTAGAACTTACATGTGGAAATCCTATTATCACATGATACTTTTCCATATCTTATGATGACTTCTGTTTTTATATTACTTAGCTCAGTAGAGGATATATATTTACATAAGTTTGCAGAAAGTAGTAATCATGAAAAATTACCTGTACTCATCTTCTGACATCTCTTTTCAAATCAAATCAATCAACAATGCTGCCAACATTCTTTATGTTAAACAGATTTATATATATTATATTTTTACGTCTTTGTTTTTTCATTGTCATATTCATATTTTAGCTTTCATCACTGAGAATCTAATACTATCACCTTTTATAAAAGATAATTTGAACTATTTTGAGTGACATTATTTTTCAAAGCAAACAATAATAAAAATATCATAAATATAAAATTTAGTTCAAATTAATAAATAATAACCAACAACCAGAGCCTCACAGAGGACAGGGACAATTGGAGGGTATGGAGATTATATCTCTAATTGAGAATTCAGGTGATGCAACTCTGAACACTTAAAATATTTTCATTCCTCTCCTCATCAAAGAACTGCCTTGTGGGCCATCTTGTAATTTATGCAGACCTGTAACCAGCAGTAGGTACAATTATGACTGAGTGACACGAATTGTGTACCCTAAAGTTCTCCAAAGGAATTGATTTGGGGATGTGTATTTGAGTCCCCAAAGCTACCATCAGTTCTGACAGAACATACAAAGTGTATTAACTCATGTTTACAGTTTAATACAATTGAAAGATTGCAGATTTTAGAAAGCCAAATCCTGGAAAAATAAGGTAAAAGTTCTTAGTTGTTCTTTTCCAGTGGGGTCAAAATGACAATTTTAAATTCTCCTAGAATCAGTCTGTGATAAGACAACCTGCTACCAGCCAAGGAAATTTTCCTGAGTCTTGATGTTTAGGCTGTTTATTGGGGGCCAGTCATATAGGAATGGAGTGCCTATTTAAAATTCCCTCACCTACTAAATCTCCAATCATTTTAGAAAACAAGTTAATAAAGTATGGACCAGGGCTCCAGAAAATTAAAAAAACATATATTCTTCATTAATCATATAATTTTTATTAACTCTCTGGTATTACCTAACAATCCAGGTATGTAAAGACATTCTTATGGAGGCCCTTCCAGTGATTAATAGCTTATATTCTAGAAGATGGTCCAAGGTCTTTCCTAAAAAGTTGTTGAATGTGTAGAGCTGTAATTTTGCAATTACAGCAACAATGACAACATAGCTAAGATATAATATGCTGTACTCTCACTACCTACCCAAAGTTGTTTTGAGTATAATATGAATTATGTATTCTGATTCATATGATAATTCTATAGGACATATTAATCAGGGTTCTCTAAGCAGAGTGCTCTAATCAATAGTATAAAGATGAATGGATGGATTGATGGATGGATAGATAAATGAGATAAGATAGATTGATTTAGGGATATAGAGAAAAAAGAGATTTATTGTGATGGATTGGCTTATGTAGTTATGAAGGCTAAGTCCTACAATTTTGCCCTCTGCAAGCTATATAACCAGGAAAGTAGGTGGTATAGTTTCAGTCCATAACCAAGATACTGAAAACAAGAAGAGCCAATGTTAAAAGTCCCCGTCCATATTTTAAGAGCTGAGAACCATGAACACTCATGTCTAAGGACAAGACAAGATGTATGTCTCTGCTCAAGAAGCAATAATTCACTCATCCTCTGATTTTGTGTTCTATTTAATCCAGGGATGGGGGTTTAGCTAGTGTTAAAGCACTTACTGAGAATGCACAGGACCCTGGGTTTAATCCCCACAGTATATAAAAAAAAAAACAAATGTTTGATGTCTCAATGGATTGGATAATGCCCACACACATGGGTGAGGGTGATATTCTCTACTCAGTCTGCCAATTCAAATGGTAATATATTTGAGAAATATCCTCACTCAGAAATATTGTTTACACAGGTATCTGTGCATCTTAGTCAAATCATTTAGATACTCAAAAATCCCATAGTGTTTATATATTAGTTTTTCCATCTACACATGCAAATAATAAGATATATGGATTGAGTGACTTCCTAAGTATCACTTGGAAAACAATTGTTAAAACCACATTTTAAATTCAGAGCTGAACTTTGATAGTTGGGGAATAGTATTGATATGGGGATGCCTCATTTTATTGTACTTCATTAGGCTTCACAGACATTGCATTTTTATGAATTTAAGGAATGTAGAATCTTTGAGTCAAAGTCAATCGTTGCCATTTTTCCAATAGCATACTCTCAGTCAGAGTCTCTTTTTACATTGTGATTATAATATATCATAATATTTTAGACTTACTCATTATTATCTTTATATTTGTTATGGGTTATCTTAAAAAAAAATGATCTTTAATTTTTCTTTAGCAAATGTTTTGGGATGCCACAAAACATGACTATATAATATGTCAAGCTTAAGAAATATTACGTGTGTTCTGGCTACACCACTGGCCAGTCTTTTCTTGTCTATAACTTTCCTCTCAGGCCTCCCTAGTTACTCAGACAAAGCAACATTGAAATTAGTCTAATTAATAACCTCATACTCACCAAGTTTTCAAGTAAAAGGATGAGCCACACATCTCTTGTTTTAAATTTAAAGCTAGAAATTATCAGACTAATTGAGGAAGATGTTTCTAAAGACATCCTCTGCAGCAAGTCAGATCTCTTATGCCAGTTTCTCAGGTTGTAAGGAGAAAGGAATAATTCCTGAAGGAAATTAAAAGTACTACTTCAGTAAATACATGAATGACAACAAAGCAAAACAGACTTATTGTTAAAAGGGAAAAATTTTAAGTCTGTAAAGATAATCAAATTAGTCACAACATTCCCTTCAGCCAGAATCTAATGTGGAGCAAGGCTCTAAATCTATGAAATTTTATGAAGACTGAGTGAAGTAAAAAAGCTACAGAGTAAAGTTAGTAGAAGTCAGTTACTTGCTTTAGGGAATGAAGCCATCTCCCTAATATGAAAGTATAAGCTGAACTAGCAAGTGCTGATATATAGGTTGTAGCAAGTTTTCCAGATGATAGAGCTAAGGTAACTGATGGAAAAGAACACAGTACATATTTTTTTAATGTGGAGAAAATAGACTTATATTTCACATTAGTATCTAGAACTTTCATTGATATAGAAGGGTAGTCAAGATCTGGTGTGTAAGTCAGTTTTTCATTGATGTTACAGATTACCTGAGAAAAAGGAGAAAAGGTTTATCTAGGTTCATGATTCCTCAGTTACAGTTCATGGTTGGCTGGCTCCATTGCCTTTAGGCCTATAGCAAGGCAGAACATCATGGCTGAAAGCACATGGAGAAACCTCCCCTTTTCCCCTCAAAAATCTTGACATCATCCCAAATGTGCAACTGTAAAAGAGGAGAGAGAGAGAGAGAGAGGAAGAGGGAGGGTGGGGAGGACAAAAGGGACTGGGGACAAAATATAAGATATCTTCCTTTATTTATTTCTCCAAATAGGCCCCACATCCTAAAGTTTCCACTACTTCCCAATAATCCATTGATCTGTGAACCCATAGACAGATTAAGCCATTCACATGGTAGGAACCCTCATGATCCAATCAAGTCTCAAAGGCCCCACCTCCGAAAATTGGTTCCCTGGGGATTGTCAACACATGAGATTAAATTGGATTAAATTAAATGAAATTGAATTCTGATCATAACATAGTGGCTCCAAAGCTCCAAAGGGTAACTTAATTCTATTATTAGGGAATAATGTAATTAATGGCTTTAAGTTGAAGCTAATGCTTATTTAGCTTTCTGAAAATGCTACCACTCATAAGAATTATACGAATTCTTCCCTGCTTATGTTCTATAAATGGAAGAATGAAGCCTAGGTAACAGCACGTTTGTTTACAACATGGTTTGCTAAATATTTTAAGCCCCTCCTTGAGATTTTATGCTAAGAATTGTTTTTTTTTTCTTTCAGAACACTACTTTGTTTGACAATGCACCTTGCCACCCAGGAGTTCTGATGAAGATATACAATGACATTAACATTGTTTTCATGCCAGTACACCACCCTCCCCACAAAAACTTGTTCTACATTCCATGATTCAATAAGTATTTTTGACTTGTAAGTTTTATTATTAAGAAATACATTTAAGTGGCTTAGGAGGCTGAGGAAGGAAGATCAGTTGTTCAAAGCTAGCCTAGGCAATTTAGTAAGGTCCTAAGCAACTTAGTGAAACTGTGCTTGTAAATAAAAATATATTTTAAAAGAGAGGGCTTGGGATGTGGCTCATTGGTTAAGTGCCCCTGGTTCCATACCCAGTACCAAAAGAAAAAAAAAAGTGAAGCAGGAGGCATCACAGTACCAGACTTTAATTTACACTTCACAGCTATAGTAACAAAAACAGCACATACTGGCATCAAAATAGACATGGAAACCAATGTAACAGAATAGAAGACATAGAGGAAAAACCTACATAAATACAGTTATCTCATACTAGACAAAACACCAGAAACATACATAGCTTCTTCAACAAATGGTGCTGAGAAAATGGAAAATCCATATGTAGCAGCGTTAAGTTGAATCCCTATCCCTGCACAAATGTCAATATAAAGTGGATCAAAACCACAGGTATTAGTACAGAATCCTGCACTTACTAGAAGAAAATGTAGGCCCAATGTACCATCATGTAGGCTTAAGAACCAAATTCTTCAATAAGACTCCTAAAGTGAAAGAAGTGAAATCAAGAATCAATAAATTGTATGTTATCAAATATTTTTGATATATTAGTTCATATTAAGACAAAGAATTAAAAATAGTTATTTAATTTTAAAACTATTCTTTTTGTCTTAATTCATTTATAGTATTTTTAGGCTATTTGCTCCTTCCAAACATTTTAGGAAGCAAATAAATATAATTGTTATTAAATACTTAACAACTTATTTTATTCAAAGTTAAAACAACTCCAAAATACATAGAGAAGTCATATAGTTGATTACAAATATTTCAAACTACAGGATAAATCCTCCAATATGCATGACTAGCATTTACATTATTTCATTTTATGGTGGTTTTTTTTTGGTGTTTTTTTTTTTTTGGTATTATTGCCAACTAAAATTGAGATTTGGTCCAATAGATCAAGTTATGTTTTGGTTTACATCCTCTTAAGATTTTTTTCCTATTTATTAAGTATATATATTTTAAATAAATTACCATTAATATAATTTAGATTTCTGATTTTCTTAAATGCATAACTATTCATATGATTTTCAAATGCATTCAAATATTGTATAGTTTCTTAGAATGTTTTAAAACAGTTTTAATGGAATTAGAATAAAATATATTGATTATATTGGTGCTCCAGGTAAGTGCTGAACCAACAATGGTTATTCGTACAATTATAGCTAGTGGAATAGAGTGAACCAAGCACAGAGAAAGTTAGCCATCATTGGTAATGTTACAGTAATAGAACTTTACTGCTCTGACAACATTTAATTATCGTGTATGTCATTCTAAATATGAATGAAATTGATCCTTTTTCATATTCCTGGATATGACTTTCATATTCAGAGAGAACAGTTTTGAGAGCTTTACTCCATGTTTTTATAAAGAAATAGGTGCTTTAATTATGTTTTCTCCTGCAACAATTATCTTAAGAATTTAATTTTTATTGAACTTATTTTTAATCAGAATGGAAAAAACTATTTAATAGTCTTTTTATTATTATATGGGAATTATTCCTAAAAATAATTTTATGTAGCATTTCAGTATTGTTTAGGTATTATAAGCATTCAAAAATTTTAATTGTTTACTGAAGTGTCTATATATACAATGTGTTATTTTACCAGGATGTTACTATATATTAAAAAATAAATATGCTATATGAGCATCCATGCACAGGAATTTGTTTTTAAGTTATTTAGCATGTATTTATTTTCTAAGTCATTCTATTTCCTATGTGGTCACTTTTATAATAATTTAAGATTCTCATCACCATTTGAAGTGGAGAAAGTATCCTTAAAGACACTGTACAAACAAGATCAGTATCTCCCAACATGAACAATGGAGAACATCTCATCGTAAGTTACACTACCTTTAAAAATGTATTTCAAGTTCCTTTAAACTTTAACACATTTTTTTAAAAGAGAGGGTGAAAGAATTATTTAATATTTATTTTTTAGTTTTCGGTGGACACAACATCTTTGTTTGTATATGGTGCTGAGGATTGATGGGCCGCACGCATGCCAGGTGAGCGTGCTACCGCTTGAGACACATCCCAGCCCAAACTTTAACACATTTTTAAGCTATGTGTAAGACTTTTTTTTTTTTTATTTAAAAAGACTTTAGCTTATTTAGGGGGCAGTTTTAAATACACACAGAAGTTTATAGAAAATGGTATAAACTCTGTCCCAATACATGCGCAGTCTTCCCGACTATCAAGATGGCAGCATGGTACATTTATTATAAATGATGAGCATACATTGATAAATTACAATCGCCAAGAGTTCATAATTTACATTATGGTTCACTCTTGTATATCGTCAGGATTTGGACAAAATGATAAAGATGGGTATCCTCCATTATAGTATCAGAAAGAGGATTGTAACTGCTGTAACCAATCTGTTTTGCCTGTTTTTCTTTTCAACCCACCGCCCCCTACTGGCAGCTACTGATATCTCTACTGTCTTTATAATTTCACTATTTCTAAAATGTCATATAGCTGGAATCATATAGTATATATCCCTTTAGATTAATTTATTTTACTGAAAAGTATGTACTTATGTTCCAATCAAGAATTTTCAAGGTTTTTATAACATATCTTTTTATCACTAAATATTATTTCATTGTTTATATATACTTAAGTGTATTTATTTATTCACCTTTAAGAGACACTTTGACTACTATCAAGTATTCACTCTCATAAATAAATTTAATAAACATTTGTATGCAGGTTTTTGTGTGAAAATGGTCTTCAATAGTATGGGTAAGTATCACTGAGTGCAAATGTTGAAGCATATGATTAAAAACATAAACTTTTGTAAGGAATTGTCAAATTGTTGTCCAATGTGACTCTACTGATTTTTGTTCCTATCAGCAATAAATGGAATTTTCTGGTGATCTGCACTTTCCATGGCATTTATTCTCAGCATTATAGATTTGATCCTTTCTAATTTGCATGTAGTGGTATCTAATTGTTATACCCAAAGGTAATATCTGGAATCCTTTAGCATTCTAACCTACTTGTTGCATAAAAGAATATACTCATTATATGTTACATAAATTATGGCCTTTAATATTTTATTGTAAAATATATGATAAAAATCAGTGGACATTCAATTGTACTTTAAGATGTGCAATTAATTCTGACTTTAGAAGGTAAATTTAAAAATTATTTATGTAAGAGCTTAATGAAGATAGCTTATTTTCAATCATCTATAGTGTACAAAATAATGATAATTATGCTCTTTCTATACACTGAATGAATTCATTCATTTCCTGGGACTTTCCTGTTCTGAGATGTGAAGAATGAGATGATTTTACCAGAAGGTAAATACGGTGAAGGGCATTACTCCCATCTGAACAAGGCTCCCATAATTTGTTGTAGGCCTTCAAGTTATATTCCTAATTATGTACTTTCACAAATCCATATGTTCATTTTTAGAAAAACAATAATTATTGAAAGTACATTTTAATCAATATACTTTGAAACATTATAGATTGCATTTCCAGTAATCATTCTTTTCCCGTATTTCAAAGACCTTATGATTTTCTTACTTGTCTGACAGATTCATGAACATTGCAGTAAATATGGAAATCAATGACTTGGTTGTCAAAGATACTATATCCAGTCTAACAAAATGAATTATTGTTATTATAATAAGCCTGTGTTTCTTCCTTATTAAATTAATATCCTCAAAGATGAAATATACATTTTGTACAATATTATATAAAAGTTAAATTTATACTTCAGTATTCCTCTAAAAAATGAATAAAATAAAAAACAGAAATATGAAAATATTAAATTATCTTTGATTTTTTAAAATTTTTTTGTGAACAGGAATTAATAATTTATTTTAAAAAATTAGTAATAATAGCCAATATTCTCCATTATCTGTTAAAACAATCCAAAGTGATCTTAACATGAAGAAATGGTACTTTTTAATATGTTTAAAACATTAAATATCTAAAGCAAATTTTATTTTTAAGAATATATAACATAAAATACAGATTAAAATTAAATAGCTTTTTAATTACAAGTGGAACAGGAAATAAATTCTTATATAGTATAAGCCTCAGAGTAACCTAAAATAAGCAGATACTATTACTGCTATCTTTATTTCATCTACCAAATATTAACATAATCCCTCCTTAAAATTTTGATGTCTAATTTTCATGAATAACCAATGTTCTTAAGGAAAAATATTACTTCTTATGTATCTATTTATTGACGGAGAAATTCTATATTTATTATGCTTTTAAGAATTGGTTAAGATAAAATAATAGCTCTATTTGTATTTAAATATTTCAAGACTGAAATAAGACATTTTAAAACTCATACTATTTATATATGTTCACAAATGTTAAGTCCAACACTTTTAAATCATTTTACTTAATTCCTTCTATTATAATGAAATATTGCTCCTGGCTCTGGACTTGGTTTAACATTTCTCTCTGTGTCTTTGCTGATACTTTTTTAAACTAATATTCAGAGAATTAAATTAAATTAAATCTATGATTTCTTGCTGTGAAAAACTGCCTCAGTTCACTTCTCTTTCCCTGTAATTAATGGCTTAGCTCTTGGCTGTTATCCCTAGAAACCTGTTACACTAGTTAAATTTCACCTGTAAAGATTTTTATTGTAAAAGTTTGTTAATCCAATATCAGGCTTTGTTGAAAAAGCACAGTCAGGCAATAATATATTTTAAAAATAAGATTGCTTGTAAATAACTTTAATTAGAAAATATAAATAACATTCAGTAACAAATAAAAATTTGTTAAGTAAAAAGAGAAGGTATTTGATGTATTTTTTGATCTGTAGCTCAGATCAAAACAGTAATATCTATCTTCCTGAAAGCTTGCATAATCTCAAAAGGTTATATTATCAAATGAATCACACAGTGTGCTACCTGGTCTAAATGCGTGAGCCTCTCTTCAAAACTTAAATAAACTTCAGATATTTTAGAAAATCTACTTCCAATGAGTATGTAAAATAAAAGTTTAATTTGTCATTTGTTTAATAAATTTAAAATTGCAGAAACAGAAAAGCCAGAACAGAATTTCATACTAGACTTTTATTATGTATATTGAAATATTATTTTTTCCTTCTGATAATTGAAATGGAAAAACATTTAACCTCAAAATAATTTTATAGTGTGGAATTAATAGCTATCAATTTTTTATGATTGTAGCAATGACTATAGTGATATCATATCTGCTATCTAATTCACCTTCACTTCTTCCAAGAATTTTAGCACATTATTTTAGATTAATAGCCTCAGACAAATATCATAGACATGTAATTCCAAAAGCAATAAGTTCATCATGAAGAAATTTAGACCAGGAGAAGAGTCATGACCAGTGGTTATTTTAGACAGGTTTTTAAGTGTAGATCTCTTTATGGGAATGACATATAGTTAGAGATAAGAAGGAAAAGAGGATGGATATATAGATGTTGACTGTGATAGAACATGAAAAATTGGAAAATGTAAATTCAAAGTACTTTCTGTCCTTTACCTCAGAAAGAAAAAAAATTAAATAAATGTCTTCTAGATATATTAGTGTCAATATTTACCATGTGACCATTTTTATGAGTTGTAAAATCTTATCTGTATGTTCTACTGAAATCCTACAGGTGGTAAATTTTATGTGTATAATAAGGATGTGTTGTTGTCTGTTTTACTTACCCATTTCTCCCAGTATCTTTGTTTCCCCCAAATCTTTTACAGTTTAATGGCATTAGGATCCCCTATTTGGCACAAATATTTTTAATTCATAGTTATTGACTCTTATTCTCCATCATGTTCAGTGGGGATTTTTCTTTTCCTCTGATGGAGCCCCCTCTCCTAGTCTTGTAGCATAAGATAACTGACATATTTACTATAGAAAATCACATTAAAAAGCCTATTCCTTAAACCTTACCTAAGCAAATTATTTCATCTTGTAATGTATGAAGTCTATACATTTCTGTTTCAGTACTGTAACATAGCCTGGTTCTTGGGTGACATTGTATCCCTTGAATCAACATATTACTTTTATTGACATTCTTTTCTTTCTGAGCTACTGTGAAGCAATTGAGTCTAGATTCATCCTGATAAGGAGCTACATTTTATTAAAGAATTACTTAGATTGATGATATTTCATTGTGTAGAAAGACTTTTAATGTCTAAGCCACAGAATTCATCCCTCTTTTTCCACATGAATGCAATAATTACTCTGTACCAATATTAGAAATATAAATTAGAAACATAAATATTCCCTTTATCCTTGCTTAAGACCATGGGTCTCACTTATTTTAATTACATGCTATACTAAAAATATTTACTAATACATATTATTTGTCTCTAATTTTTCAATTTCCACTGACCTCTTCCCTTAGTAATTCTATAATATTGTCAATTACTTGTGTCAAAAGCTGGATTCATTACTGCCATTTTTCCATCATGTTCCCTATTAACTGCTTCTTTTAATGCATTTCTCTTTAGGCCAATATCATTGTCATAGACTTACCTAGTTCTAGCATGAAGCCATTTCATTCATACTTCTAGACTCCTCCTTCCACAGAAATATCATCATTTCTCTCTTTGCCTCTATACTCTTCTAATAGAGCAAATTCTTCTGAACTGTGGGTTCTGTTGATAAGGGGTCATATTTGTTCACTAAATTATATCTAGTTCCTACTCAATACTGATTCATGCATGAGTAGGTGATTTAAAATTTAGTTCTTGTTATTCTTTTAATTTTCATTTCTGTCATCTACTCTGGACACTATGATACATCTAAAATAAGTTAATTTTATCACAGCTTTAGTACTTTGGCAGGGTTAATCTCTACCTAGAAAACTCCTTCCCAGGCAGATATTCAAAGTGCTTAGTTCTTATTTCATTCTTCTCCTTGTGTGTTCTCTCCACAATCCAATATTATAAAATACATTTGAGTTTGGGATATAAAGTATTGCTGGGTATGTATTCCCAGTAATAGATAAGTTCTAAATACTGGGGAATTTATGTTTTTCAACACTGTAACTTCAATGATTAGAAATTTCTTTCCAACATTGAAACATTAATTTGTGAAATGAATAAATAAATGATGTATTGAGCTATTTGCTTAACTGAGAATTTTCTGGATTCAAACATTACTCCAAACTCTCAATCATCCTTTCCCTCTTGACTTCATATTTCTGAATCTTCAAAAAATATTGCAAACATTAGAAAAGCTCCCCAATTTCTGTGAATCATCATATATCACTCCTTATTGCACTATGGGGCTTGTACTTTGATTTCTTAGAATGTTAAATTGAAGAAAAAATTTATATTATGGTATTCAAAATTTCCCAACATCTACTGGATAATTGTGGTAACTTTCTTTTTGAATAATTAGATTTTCAGAACATATTCTCATCAGCTATGTTAATCATGGGGATATTCTACTGTATATTCTACTCTATAGTGACACTGATTTCCTGAACTATAGGTTTGTTTAGCTAGGAGCTTTCTCACCAGATGCTAGCTGGACCTGGAAACTCCATCAGGTCCTCAATATAGATATTCTTAGTTCTACAGTCTTATTTTCCTGATTCTATTATTACAACTTTATATTATATAAATATTTATATTGTAAAACAGTTATATCATATCTTCAAAATGAAAATCAAGTCTTCAATTCATAATGGGACATTTAAGGCCATAATAGTCAGATTAGAAATTATCAGGAAAACATAAAGAAATTTAAATAATGAAACCTCAAATCTCATGTGAACTAATATTAAAAATGTTTTTAAGTCAATTTTCCTTTTGTTTTTATCAGATGTTTGCTTTATTAGTTTTGATTACCTGCATTGATAAATAACAATTTTATCCAGAAGTGAAACCAAAAATTATTTTATTTACCTTGGTATTTACTGAATAAACCTTAAGGCTGGGGTTTGAAGAGACATCTTTACATAGATATTTGAATTACATAAAATAACTCTATATATTTAAGAAAAATATGTTTATTGTATCTTAAAGCAAATGTGAAAATAAATATATAACTGAAAAAATAGTTTGCCATAGACTGAAATTCAAGTCATTTACATCTAAGTTATAGATAACTTGCATTATTTTATTAAAAATTGTAAAAAGTTAATATACATTTGAAAGAAATAGAACTTCAGCAAGAATTATCAGTTTAGTTGCCTTAATACGCCATCTTGTGGTATAATTGCTTCATCTCACTTTTTAAACAAAATCACTAAGTATTTTTCTTAGGTTTGTAGAATACATATAGACTTGATTTACTTGTATATTTGATTTTTTGTAGGTAATATTTAAAAATACTGATACAGGTTTATTTGTCTCAATAATGATGTGATTTAAAATGTTATTGGTCTAATTAAACTTTGACATGAGTATTAAGAAATTAAATTTTGAAAAAAATATAAATAAACTTTTAATTGATTAGCTCCCATTAAAAGCAAATCGGGAATTAAGGATTAATATTATATGGCTATTAGGTAGCACAATTTTTGTATGTTTTTTGAAACTGTAAATGAACATTTTTATCCCTAAGACATACTAATTTTTGTCTCAATACACCATGGAAAAGAAAAGAAAAACACTTTTACATTTATATGTCATATATAAATGTATATATATATATATATATATATATATATATATATATATATATTCTAATCATCTACTTATCACTTGAAATATAGCATTCTGAAATAAGCAATATAATACAGGGGTGAGAAAATAGAACTTTAAGGAATCATTGCCCAGAAATAAACTTACTTATTTTTCCCTAATTTGTTAATCTATGATCATAAACATTAGTTAAAAATGTGGCTATAGGGCTGGGGATGTGACTCAAGCAGTAGCACACTTGCTTGGCATGCGCGGGGTGCTGGGTTGGATCCTCAGCACCACATAAAAATAAAATAAAGATGTTGTGTTCACCGAAATATAAAAAATAAATATTAAAAAATTTCTCTCTCTCTCTCTCCCTCCCCCCCTTTAAAAAATGTGGCTATAATATAAATATAACTTTTTAAAAATTTGACACTACATTGTAATATAGCACTGATATAGTCATATGAACAAATAAGAATGCATTCATCATTTGCAGAAAGAAGGACTGACTTAACACATTAGAAGTGCCTCTTTTCAGGAGTGTCAACAACACAATAGTTGAGTAAGAAGTGGCCAAATTCCAGTCTTTTCCAAAAGCCTAAAATATAAATAACCAGAATCTTCAGAACCAATTCCCTCAGAATTGTGGAAAAACAACAAGGTTTTGCAATAATAAACTGAAAATGAATCAAAAATAAACATTAATTAACAATTACCCTCAAAATAAAGAAATCACAACACAAACATGTTTGAACACAATGTAAACTTGCTGCAATCAAGACAGCAAATTCTGAGGAAGCAATGTATTGGAGTTTTCTCATTATATACCATACAAATTTCAAATTTCCAACCAAAATTTATAAAATCATACAAAGAAATAAAAAGTAGCATATTCAGAGGCAAAACAAGAAGAAAAAGCAGGAAGAGATGGGGGAGGTGGAAGAAAAGAAATAAAATGAAAACGATTTAAGAAAAAAGAAAAATGGTCACCAAGGAAGTTGGACCATAACAATGGATTTACTGGATAAAGACTTTACATCATAACACTTTTTTTAAATGATAGAGAATCTTAGTTATTTAATTTTTTCACGTTAACTCTTTAATTAATGATTGATTTACTTATTTTAATTAGGTATACATGACAGCAAAATGCATTTTGATTCATCGTACACAATTTCAACATGAATTTTCATTTCTTTGAGTGTACATGATGTAGCATTGTACCATATGTGCAGTCATACATCTACCTAGGGTAATAATACCCATCACATTCCACAATCATTCCTGCCCTCACACCCCCTCTTTTATCTCTCCTTTGCCTAATCAATGTTTCTTCATTTTTCCCGTACCCTCCCCTATTATGGATCAGCATTCACTTATCAGAGAGCACATTCAGTCTTTGGTTTTCTGGGATTGCCTTACTTCAATTAGCATGATATTCTCCAACTCCATCCATTTAACTGCAAAGGCCATGCTTTTATTCTCTTTTAATGCTGAGTAATATTCCATTGTGTATATATACAACAGTTTCTTTATACATTCATCTATTGAAGGGCATCTAGGTTGGTTCCACAGATAGCTATAGTGAATTGAGCTGCTATAAATATTGATGTGACTGGATTATTATAGTCTGATGATTTTAAGTCCTTTGTGTATAGACTGAGGAGTGAGATAGCTGGTTCAAATGGTGGTTCCAAAAATACAAGTTTTTAAAGGAATGTCCATATTGTTTTCCAGATTGCTTGCACCAATTTGTAGTTCCACCAGTAATATATGAGTGTGCCTTCTCCATCACATTCTTGCCAACACTTATTGTTGTTTGTAGTTTTGATAACTGCCATTCTGACTGGAGTGAGATAAAATCTTAGAGTACTTTTGATTTGCCTTTCTCTAATTACTAAAGATGTTGAACATTTTTTCATATATTTGTTGATCATTAATATATATTCTTTTGAGAAGCATGTGTTCAGCTCCTTAACCCATTTAGAAATTGGATTGTTTGTTTTTTTGTGTTATTTTGTGTGTGTGTATGTTCTTTATATATCCTGCAGCTTAGTGCTCTATCTGAAGTGCCTGTAACAAAAACTTGCTCCCAAAATGTTGGCTCTCTGTTAACATTATTGATCATTTCTTTTGCTGATAAGTTTTTTTTTTAGTTTGAATCCATTCTATTTATTAATTCTTGATTTTATTTATTATTATTATTATTATTATTATTATTATTATTATTATTTTTACTTTAGAAGTCTTGTTAAGAAAGTAGGGGCCTAATGGGTGTGTTGAAGATATGGACCTGGTTTTTTTCTCTAAATGGCATAGGGTCTCTAGTCTAATCCCTATATCCTTGATCCACTTTGAGTTAAGTTTTGTGCAGGTGAGAGATAGGGGTTTAGTTTCATTTTGGTGGATATAGATTTCCAGTTTTCCCAGCACTGTTTGTTGAAAAGTCTATCTTTTCTCCAATAAATGTTTTCTGCTTCTTTGTCTAGTATGAGATAAATGCATTTATGTGGGCTTGTCTCTGTGTCTTCTATTCTGTACATTGGTCTGCATGTCTACTTTGGTGCCATTATCATGCTGTTTTGTTACTTTAGCTTTGTAGAATAGTTTAAGGTCTTTGTAGAATAGTTTAAGGTCTGGTATTATGATGCTCTCTCTTCACTCTTCTTGCTAAGGATTGCTTTGGGTATTCTGGGTCTCTTAATTTTCCTATTGAATTTCATAATTGCTTTTTCTATTTCTACAAGGAATGATTTTAGGATTTTAATTGGAATACATTAAATCTGTATAGAACTTTGGGTAGTATGGCCATTTTGATAATATTAATTTTGCCTATCCAAGAGCATGTGAGATCTTTCCATCTCTAAGGTCTTCTTCAATTTCTTTCCTTTGTGTTCTGTATTTTTTATCGGATATGTCTTTCCTGTCTTTTGTTAAGTTGATTCCCAAGTATTTTATTTTTATTTTGAGGGTATTATAAATGCAGCAGTTTTCCTAATTTCTCTTTCAGAGTGTTCATCACTGATGTATAGAAATGCATTTGATTTATGGGTATTGATTTTGTGTCCTGCTACTTTCTGAATTTTTTTAGTATTTCTAAACATTTTCTGGTAGAGTTTTTTGGATCCTCTAAGTATAGAACCATGTTGTAAGCAAATAATGATAGTTGAGTATTTATTTTCCTATTCATATCCCTTTAATTTATTTCATCTGTCTAATTGCTCTAGCTAGATTTTCAAGGACAATTTTGAATAGAAGTAGTGAAAGAGGGAATTCCTCTCTTGTTCCAGTTTTTAGAAGGAATGCTTCCAATTTTTCTTCATTTAGAATGATGTTGGCCTTGGGTTTAGCATAGGTAGCTTTAACAATGTGGAAGTATGTTTCTACAATCCCCAGTTTTTCTAGTGTTTTGAACATGAAAAGGTATTGTATTTTGTCAAATGCATTCTCTGCATCAACTTATATAATCATATGATTCTTATCTTTAAGTCTATTGATGTAATGAATTACATTTATTGATTTCTGTATGTTGAACTAACCTTGCATCCCTGGGCTGAACCACACTTGATCATGGTACACTATATTTTAAATATAAACATGGCTGCAGTGTTCTTAAGATGGGGGTAGGCTTGGCCTGGGCTCTCTCATGGGTCTACAGATTGGCGTGAGCAATCTTGGACCTAACCTTGTTGTAGAGCAGAAATACAGAAAAATAGGAATGAACAGAATGCTGCAATAGCAGGATTGAGCACACTGAAAAAATCAGAGAACTTAAAAATAGACAGTAGCAGTTTGCATTGTGAGAATAGAAAAATGAAGAGAAGTAGTCAGATTATAAGGGACCTGGGGAATGTGATCAAGCAGGCAGATATGTTCATTACTAGAGTTCCAGAAAGAACATTAGAAAGACTATTTGAAGAAGTGATGACTGACTCCTAAAAATTTGATGAAAAATAAAAATCTATATATCCAAGGTGCTTGATACTTCAAGCAGGATAAATTCAAAAAACCCACATTGCAATTTAGTATAACCAAAATTTAAAGAGAGAGAGAGAGAGAGAGAGAGAGAGAGAGAGAGAGAAGAGAAGAGAAGAGAAGAGAAGAGAAGAGAAGAGAAGAGAGAGAGATTGATTTAAAACAACAAGAAAGAAATAATTTATTAGGTATGGAATTTGCTCTATATAGTTAAAAGTTGATTTCTTGTCAGAAACCATACAAGCTAGGAGAAAATGAGATAATATAAAATATCAAAACTGAAGGAAATTTTTTACAATCAGTTGAGGATTTTATATACTGCAAAACTGTCCTTCAAGAATAGATGAGAAATTAAGGTATTTTCAGAGGAAACAAGTGTTAGGGAAACTTGTTACTGGTAGACCTGTCTTACAAAAATGAAAAAACAAACAAACAAAACACTAAACAGAACCCTTCAGATTTAAACAAGAGAACTAATTAAATTGTAACTGAATTTATACAAAGAAATAAAAAATTCTGACAGAAGAAATTGGGAGCATAAAAGCCAGTATGTTGAGTTTTGTTTTGTTTTGTAACTTTGTAATGTTTGCCCAAATAATTTAAAAATCAAAAAATATAAATATGTATAATGGACATGCAATGAAAAAAATGCAACATAAAGGGAGGAAGATGAATAAAAGCTGAGCATTTGAACACTACTGGAGGTAAGTTGATCTACAAATCAAATTGTAGAATATTTAAGATGCCAATTGCAATCCCTAGGTAACCATTAATAACATCACAAAAACAGAGTTAAAGAAAAGAGGAATAAAAATGTTACACTACACAAAATCAAGTACAAAGATGGCACTAATGGAGACATTGAGCAAAGTGAGTATGGAAGAAAAACAGAAAATGAATGACTAAGTGGCAAAGCCAGTCTTTCATAAGTAATTACTTTTAAAATGAATAAATTAAACTGTTCAGTTAAAATGCAATAATTGGCAAATTGGATTTTGAAAGGAAAGATTATTCATCTATATAATAGGTACCAGAGAATTGCTTTAGATATAAAGACACAAAAAGTTGAAAATAAAATGATGGATAAAGATATCTCATGTAAATAGTAATTACAAGTTGCCTGGTGTGGTTTCTATTATTATAATATAAAATACATTTTACGGTAAAAATGTTTAGAAGAAGAAATAGGTACACAATATGTTGATAACAGTTTCAATCCATTAGGAAGACATGACAATTATAAATATATACATGCTAAGAATGAAAAGCTCAATTATATGCACCCAGATTGACTGAATTGAAAAGAAAAATAAGTAATTTCATAATGATAGTTCGAGAATTCAATACATGACTATCGTTTAGTGGGGAAAGCAAAATATCTTCAACAAATTGTATTGGAAAAACAATATTATTGCACAAAAAATGACTCAAAAAAGATCAAACATCTTGGTTTAGAGTTAAACTTATAAGCATTGTAAGAGCAAACACATGGATAAGTCTTCATGACTTAAATAGTTAATATTTTTTAAATAAGATATTTAAAATATTTTACTACAAGAACACAGTCACATCAATGTGTATAGCAGCACAATTCAGAATAGACAACCTATTAGCCAATCTAGTTGCCCTCCAACAGATGAATGGATAAATTACATTTGATATATATATCTTACTAGCTGACTAAAACACACACACACACACACACACACACACACACACACACACACACATATATATATATATATATATATATATATATATATATATATATATATGTTTTAGTCAGCTTTTTAACAAGTCTTGAACTAAAGGACCTGTTCAGAACAACTCTAAAGGAAGAAAGGTTTATTTAGATGTCTCACAGTTTCAGAGGCCTTAATTCATCCAAAGCTGGCACTATTCCTGAGGCTCAAGCTGAAGCAGAACATCATGGAGGAAGAGTGTGGCAGAGGGAAGCAGCTTCCAGGTTGATCAGAGAGAGAGAAAGATCTCCACTTGCCAGATACAAATATATACCCCAAAGCCTTACCCCAATTCCCTCCTTCCCCAGCCACACCCTACCACTTCAATTACCACTCAGCTAATTCCCATCATAGAATTAATCCACCTAATCATTTCTCCTCCAAATTTTCTTGCATTGTCTTACACATAAGTCTTTGGGGGACATCACATCCAAACCATAACAATATACATACTGGAGTGCTACTTAGTCATAAAGAAGAATGACTATGGAAATTGTTAGTGAATACATAGAACTGAAGACTATCATGCTAAGTGAAATAAACCAGTTGCCAAAATTCAAATGTTGAATGTTTTCTCTGATATATGGAAGCTAATCCAAAATAAGGGGAAAAGATAAAAAAAAGAACATATAGAAGATCAATGGAGTAGACAAATATGAATAAATGGAAGGGAAAAGAGATGGGAATGAATCTGAAATAACTTTCCTAACCTATATGAATATACCACTATCTTGTACATCCACAATAAACCAATTATATATATATATATATATATATATATATATATATATATATATATATATATATATATATATATAAATGACAGAAATATCAATTAAGTAGAGGGAAGAGAACAGGGAGAGGATTGAGCATAAGGTAAGGTTGGTAGTAGGGATTAAAATTAGAACAAATTATGTATTTCATGCTTTTATAATTATGTTGAAAAATCCTGTATAACTAAAAATAATCAATAAAAAAGAAAAAAATGAAGTCTACTGTGTTAAAAATTTTAAAAAATATTTTGTTATTCAAAAATACTAAACAGCAAGTGAAAAACTAACCCAGAGAATACAAGAAAATGATTGCACACCATATATGTGAGACAAAGAACCCAGCTTATAAATGGAAAAATGACATGTATAGACACTCTCCAAATAATATTTTGAATAATCAAAAACATATTTTAAAAGTGCTCAATAACTTAGGGAAATGGAAGGCAAAACTATGAGACACCAATTAACACCAAGAAATTTTATTCCTATGTGCATACCTAAAATAATAAAAACCAGAAATCAAACAAATGATCATATACCAATATTCATGAGAGCATCATACACTATAATCAAAAGGCAGAAGCTGAGGAAGCATTTTAACAGATGACTGGATGAACAAAACATGAAATATACATACAAAGGGATATTATTCTACAATTGAAAAAAAATTTTCTGACATATGTGACAATAGGATGAATCTTGAAAACAATATATTGAATGAAATAAACCTGGCTAAAACTGAAGTATATTACTCCAATGATCTGAAATATCTCAAATACAAAATTTCACAAGCAAACTATACATAAGCAGATACCTGGGAGTGGAGGGAGGGAGGTTGTTAAGTTATCACTACTGGTACAGAGATTCTGTTTGGGATAATTAAAATTTTTGGAAGTAGATACTGGAGATGGTGGCCCAAGATTCTAAAGGGAATTCATGGCAGTGAACTATACACATAACATAGCTAAATGATAAATTCTATACTACATTTATATTACATCAGTTAAAATTAATAAAAATAAAATTCTGCATTTGTGACCAATTTAATAATTACTAACATGAGGAGAAATCCTCCACATAACAATTTTGTTTTTTACATACCAAAACATTGTTCTTTGATCTTTTGTTACTCTTCTTTCACACTACTTCTGTTTCTCATTTTAGTTTTATTTATCATCTCACTTTTCTAATAAACAAAAATAACTGTGATGATCCAAAATTTAGTCCTTGGCCTAATAGCTTTCTCAGTTACTCCTTTTTGCTTTCTTTATCACATGAAGGTACATTTGTTACACATAAACTAATAACCCCCAATATTTATCTACCACTTTGTTTATTTTATAGATTTTATACCTAAAGTTTTAGCCAAATGGAAGAAAAACCCATTTTTTCTGAATATTTCTAAATTATAATCTCTAAACTTTATGCCTCTGCTCATACTCTTAGTTTTAGCACGTCACTTCATACCAGATTAGAATGCAAGATTTTCTCCATTGATCAAGTAGGGTTCTCTCTTCAGTTCTCATTAAGTCCTGAATGAATCAGTATCCAACAACAACAAACATCACCACTCTTCTTGAATATTCTCATCTGCTTCTTTGATCATTGTGTTTTGGGGGACCCTAATAATTCTGCCTCTTTTATATTTATTAAAATATAATTAATGCTAAATGCTCTTTATAGATATCACTTTGACCAGATAGATTTCCCTGAAATTTGCAATGAAAGATATTTTTTTTCTTTCCCTAACTAATTATTTCATTGGTCCATTAGTTTTGTTAGTTGCAATCTTGGCATTGCTATTTAAAAAAAAAAAAAAAAAAAAACATTTTATGCATATACTTCTTCTATCTAATTAAAAGGACAAAACACTCTCACATTCATCCTGATTTTACCAAGGTTTCCTCCATTTCATAATTACTATTAAATTCTGTTAGGCATTTCTCATTTCCCAATTGTTCAAAAGTAAGAACTTTTATATTTTTTCTGATCTTTTACTTGGGCAGTAATTTTAAATATCACCAGTAGGTGCCATCTTCCAACACAAAATAAAGCATAAGTTAATATTTTATGATTTAAAAATATCAGAAGATAATAAAAAACAATTACAAGAATTGATAATTGCAATAATTGCATGTGTATTCATACATTAAAAATAAATAGTCACAAAATTAGGCAGTAAGTTGTAAAAATGAATTTAATCTCTCAGAGACTTTTTTTTTACATTTGTATATGTTACTAATAATATTAGTGTAAGTAAGTGAAGTTAAATCCAGCATTTCCACAATGATAAGAATTGAATAGAAATTTTAAAAAATGCTCTATTCCACATTGCTTTTCTGTTTTGTTTTTTGTTTTTAAAGATTTAATTTTTTTTAATTTGTTTTAGTTAGTTATACATCATAGCAGAATGCATTTTGATTTATTGTACACAAATGGAGCTGGTTTGCTCTTCCAGTGTGTAAAACTATTGTTAAAATAAAGTGAAAGACAATTTCTGGTTGTTTACTCAAACATTTGAAAAAATAAACAAATGCAGGAATGATACAGGACCAACAAAAGGAGCTTACCCAAACAATCCCCATCCCAGAGACAGAAAAATACTCATTAAACAAACATAAAAGACAATATGAAGAACAATGAGAACTACCTCTATCCTAGATACAACTGAAATATTTATTTTTCAGAATTGTCATGCTCAACTTAACAATAGGTAATGAAAACTGATTTTAAAGAGTACATCTTAATTAATTTTTTAAATCTATATATAACAGTCAAATGTACTACAATTCTCATTACACATATGGAGCACAATTTATATCTCTGGTTGTATACAAAGTATATTCACAACAATTCGTGTCTTCATACCTGTACTTTGGATAATAATGACCATCATATTCCACCATCATTTCTAACCCTTTGCCCCCTCCCTTCCCCTCCAACTGCTCTGCCCTATCTAGAGTTTATCTATTCCTTCAATGCTCCCTTTCCCCACTATGAATCAGCCTAATAAATAGTGGAGTATGAAGAGGGAGCTTTTCTGTTTCTTAAACACAATAAACACCAACCAGCTCAGGAGTTTTGTTCTTGTTTCTTCTGTTTGAAAATATTATCTTGACACATATACTTTTAGCTAAACCCTTCTTCAAATTTTTGTTTAAATAGCAGTATATCAATAATATCAAAGATATCTTTATCACTCATTTGAGAATAGAACATCTCCTAACCCCTGTTTCACTTTTCCTTTATTTTTCCTTATATTACTTATCACAATATGATAAATTAGTTTTTCAATTTATTTTGAGTCTTCTCCCAAGAGATGCAAACTGATAGCAGAGAATTTGTTTTATTCATTGTTGTACCTTCACACAAAAACAATATCTGTCACAAAGTAGGTCCTTAAGAAATAATCTAGTGTTGCTAGCGATTGGGAAATTTAATTGAAACTAAAAAATAAAGTTTGGAGAATGACCATAAGATAAGGGATTTGGTAAAAGGAAAAATATAAGAAAACAAACAAAATGCTATTTGAGAGTAAATAATCGGGTCAGATAAAAGTCCAGAATACCAGCTACCAGTAGAAATTCACTATCATGGCTGAATGCAGTTGGCAAAGTTTTTAAAAAGTTTTCCAATGAAGCAAAACAAATTATGACTTGTGCACGGATGAATATATCACAATGAATTCCATTATTATGTAAAACTGTGGTGCATCAGCTTTAAAAACAACAACAAACTTCCCTCTTTGTAGCATTCACACAAATTTCTCAGTTCCAGGCAGAGAAGTAACATCCTAAACTGATTCCTACTAGCCAAGGCAAAGTTGTCGGAGTGCATGGGGAAGAGGAAACTGTGTCTACTGCTCTGGGATGTCTCCCCCCAGGGGAAAAGGGAAGTAATGAGAATCCAGAGACAAATGGATTAAAATAACTAGCACTGCTTGGAACTCTGAAAGAATTGTTTCCAAAATTGTTTAACATATTCACACTAAGAGATTGTTCTACTGTGAAACTCTGCTGGTATCCATTTATGTTCTATCACTCAAGGTGTAACCACCCATGTTTCTATTATAATTTTATTAATTTCAATATTACTTTTTCCTTCCACATAGATTACCATTTTAAATTAAGTTGTATATTTATCAGAGGTGAAAGTTGCCAGCATTTTAACACTTAATCGAAGAATTAAATTATCAATTAGCAATTTTTTTCCAGTGTGCCTCAGGGCTTAACAGCCAATAGGAATATGCTGTTTCCTAGGGACTACATTTATCAGAAATATTATCTACACTACTCAGGCTGGGTGCCATTTTGTGTGCGTTTTATTTATTTATATTTGATGCACCTTCTATAGAACCTGATTGTCTGCATCACCCTAACACATCATATTGGGAATTACACTTTGAGTGACAGCAACAATATTTTTCATTGCTTCTGTCATCTTCAATCTCCAATCTTCTAGGTGAATGTGAATTGTTGCTCTTAGGAACATTCACAGAATTCTACAGATGTTTTTAGACAAATAAGAGGCCTAGTATTATAACATGTGTGTATTTCCCTTAGCAAGTATTTGGGCATAACATCAGGTTGTTCCTTGTTTTAATTTTCAAACTTTTAACTGATATAAAAGCTCTATTTTAAGTCCTGAGTCAGTAACTCTACACCACTTCATGTTGAAAACAATTTAAGAATTTAACAGAACTCTAATGCCCATGTTGAAAGATTTCAAACTTAAAACAACAAAAAGGCAGTCACAGAGATGTGCACCTGTAATTCTAAAATTCCAGCTTCTCCAGAGGCTGAGGCAGGTGTGCTAGAGTCCAGGAGCTGGAGGCCAGACTGGGCAACATGATGAAGCCCAGTCAATAGTTAAATAAGTAAACAAATAAAACAAAAAAATATAAGATGAAATAAACCTTAATGATAATTTCAACATTCAATTATTAAAAATTCCCCTTGATAAATGTGTTGTTTTTAAAATATTAAATGATGAAAGTTTTTATTTTATTAAATCATACTGACATTTTTCTCTTCACCTTCAGGGTTGAGCCACATTTATGTCAGAAAATTCAGAAAATGATAGAATAAAAACTGCTGAGAATTTGATTAATAAAAAAGTCTAAGGGGCCAATTTTTACGAAAGGCGGTGCAAATTCTCTGTAGCTTTTTATACTGAAAGCCAGATTAATATAGTAATTATGAGAAGTAAAAATCAAGGCAACCCTTGATTTGGAAAATTGGTGTTGAGAACATGAGCCTTGAACTATCTTATTTTTCTCAAAGCCAACCTTAATCAATCATATGTGGATTGATGAAAAGCTTTTCCATAGCTGTAGAATGTCACTATGAATTATTTATACCCAAAGTCATGTGACACTGACTTCCTTTGACTAAACTGGATAGAAGAAATAAGCCACCCTCACTTCTCTTTTTGAGACAGGTTCCCATGTCAAAGTTCAATGATTCCTTAGATGGACTTTATAATGAGAGTCTATGCCTAAGGATACATGGCTGATCACCCCATTGATAATTTAGCCAAATTTGCTTGGCTAAAATACATGTGGAAATTATTTTACTTTCATACCAGTCTTTTAGTTTTATGTAGATCACAGCAGTTAACATAATTTGTCTTTTCTATGTTTAGAGATGTCAGCATGATAATTGTAATTTAATGTAATTTTCAAATTTTACATTAATATTACATAATTGCTTCTACTGCTATTTCTATTTCAGTGTTTTAAAATACAGATCTGTGACATTGAGTTCACCCATCAATTGCATATCATCACATCTGCATATTACATTTTAAGAAAGAACTTGACACGTGACACTTTGCAGACAGTTTGTGACATTAAATCAATAAATAATTTGAAAATAACTTATATATCTTTTTGAAAACTGAGTACTTTTGCTCAGTGAAACAAAGTCTAGGCACTTTGTTTAACACTAGAGCTACAAGCTGCATTCTAGGATTTTAAAAAGATCAGATATGTTGTCATGAGTGAATGACATCACAAATTTAAATGATGCCTCAAAAAGAAATATGCAAATATGGTGAAAGCAATAAAAATGTTATTGCATTACTGGAGAGGAGAAAACTCTATGTACATAATACTACTATCTCAATCTCAGTCAATCATAAGAAGCTGGTCCCTAACTATCCAGGAAAATTGAAAATAAATTTTGGTGAACTTTTAGGTATAGCTAAGTATGGTGATTCTTACCCTCTACTAGGCCATTCGTTTTGTATGATGGCTAATTTTATGTGTCAATCTAAGGAATGTTACCCCATTTTTCAATGTAGATGTTGCTCTGAACATATTTTTTAGATGTTACTATGATTTAAATGAGTCAATATGGTAATCATATTTCCCTTACTCATGGAAATGGGGTTCATATAAACAAGGAATTTTTTTGTAGCCCAAGGAATTCTCCTTAAGAGACATAGAAATACGATAGTAACTATGCTTGAACCTCCACACAGCTTGCAATGTCACGTAGAATTTTGTCTAACTTGCAACATAAACCCTTGCCTGAATTTTCAGCCTGCTTGTTTACCTAATGGAGTTCAAACTTGTCAACTCTCAATTCCTCAAAATCTCCCTTAACTGACCCAGGTATCCCTCTCCTTGGTCTATACCCAAAGGACTTAAAAACAGCATATTACAGGGACAAAGCCATATCAATGTTTATTTCAGCACAATTCACAATAGCTAAACTATGGAACCAGCCAAGGTGCCCTACAATAGATGAATGGATAAAATACAATATGGCATATATACTTAATGAAATATTACTCAGCAATTAAGGAGAATAAAATCATGGCATTTGCAGGTAAATGGGTGGAGTTGGAGAAGATAATGCTAAGTGAAGTTAGCCAATCTTCCCGGCCCAAAAATGCTGAATATTTTCTTTGATATAAGGATGCTGATTCATAGTGGCATAGGGAGAGGGAGCATGGGAGGAAGAGACGAAATATAGATAGGGCAAAGGGTTGGAGCGGAAGGGAGGGGGCATGGGGTAATTAATGATGATGGAATATGATGATTAATATTATCCAAATATGTATGAAGACACGAATTAATGTGAATATACTGTGTATATAAGCAGAAATATAAAAAATGTGCTCTATGTATTTAATAAGAATTGTAATGCATTCTGCTGTCATATATAAATTAAAAAAATCTCTTAAATCAACAACTTCTGTTGGAACAGGAGGGTTCTCATCAATTGCCCCTTGTTCTGTATCACATTATCACAGCTGGTTTCTAAACTGAAGGGAGTGTGCTTTTAAAAAAGTCCCACAGGCTTGAATGCATCCTTTACAAAAGTCATCTTAATTCAGCAATTTTCCACGTGGTCTATAATATAGCCCTGTCATCTCAGATACATGGAAAATGGAAACATGTTTTTTGCCTCCTGTTTGTATTTGCCAACACTTTGGACACTCCCACATAGTTTCAACTTTCATTCTGCTCATTTTTCCTATTCTTATGTGGTCTTCAACCTTGTAGATATTTTATAGATATGACTTGTCCCACTTATTTTAATGATGTCAGAGACTTGGACTTCTAAAATGAATGTGTCTTTTCCTACATTTTCCCTGAATGAATTGTTTTCATCTGGCCACTTAAGGTGAATTACCTATTGAAATCATATCTGTTCCTGTGTCTTTGACAGATCATAATAAAATTATGTAAAAGATGACGAGATTTTAAAAGCCATCAGATATTAAATGTGTATGAATCAAATATTATGATATCCCAAATAACCATGCCACTGAATAAGATAACTGTGTACAAAAAACTTTTATTACTGATACAATTTTTTCCTTACTTGATTTTTATTTTGAAATATACTTACTCAAGAAATATTAACTTATGTATGAACATAAGAAAGTTGTGTCCAATTCATTCTACTGTCATTCCTATTCCCATCCCCTCTCCCTTCCCTACATTCCTCCTTGTCTAATGCAATGAGTTTCTATTCTTCCTTCCCCCTACCTTATTATGTGTTAATATCCACATATCAGAGAAAACATTTGACCTTTGATTTTTGGGGGGTTGGCTTATTTCACTTAGCATGATATTCTCCAACTCAATCCATTTATCAGCAAAAGCCATAATTTCATTCCTCTTTAAATCTGAGTAATATTCCATTATATAAAATACCACAGTTTTGTTATTCACTCATCTGTTGAAGATCACCTATGTTGGATTCATAGCTTAGCAATTGTAAATTGAGCTGCTAAAAACATTGATGTGAATGCATCTCTGTAAGATGATGATTTTAAATCATTTGGGTATAAAAAGAGGTATGGGATAACTTGGTCAAATGATTTTTCCATTCCAAGTTTTAAGAAGAATCTTCATACTGCTTTTTGTACTGGTTGCACTAATTTGCAGTTTCACCAGTAATGTATGAGTGCACCTTTCCCCCCACATCCTCACCAACATTTATTGTTACTTGCTTTCTTGATAATTACCCTTTTGGCTAGAGTGAGATGGAATCTCAATGTAGTTTTGATTTGCATTTCTCTAATTGCTAGAGATGTTGAATATTTTTTCAGATATTTTTGAACAATGAAACTCTATATCACGTAGAACTGCAAGAATGGGATCCTAATTAGAATAAGTCATATTCTATGTATGTATAAAATGTGAAAACATGCTCTACTATCATGTATCTAACAAGAACAAAAATCCCTGTAAAATGAAGGAAATATTAATTGAACATAAGTACCAAATTGTTCTGTCTTTTCAAATATCAATTATCTGATTTTCTTTCCTTTTTCCCAAGATGTTATGAATGCCATAGATTTTTTTTTGTACCAGGGATTGAACTCATGGACACTCAACCACTGAGTCACATCCTCAGCTCCCCCTATCCCCTGCCTTTTTTTTTGTATTTTATTTTGACAGGCTCTTACTGAGTTGCTTACCACTTCACTTAGTTGCTGAGGATGGCTTAGAACTTGCAATCATTTTGCCTCAGTCTCCTGAGCAAGTGGGATTACAAGTGTGCACTACCACATATTTTCAAGGCTCCTGACATTTGCTCCTCCCTGGTTACATAGACTTGAAAAACATCATCATCCAACATATTGATAAAGACAAAACATCTGAGCAATATTTACCTTCTTCCTCCTCATTTTCAGTTTCCCAATCAAATGAATTCTAAAATATTTTTACCAAGAGTACAAAGAGAAAGTAATTTATTTAGTGCTAGTATTTTATTATGGGATGTTAAATAGAGTGTGTTAATCCAAATCTCACCTTTCTCATTCTCCTTTTTACTATGCATAAAACTAAAGTTCCTCTCTTTTTTTATTGGTTGCTCAAAACATTACAATGATCTTGACATATCATTTTTCATACATTTGGTTCAAGTGGGTTATGAATTCTTATTTTTACCACGTGTACAGATTGCAGGATCACATTGGTTATGCATTCACATTTTATCAAGAAACTATAAGAACATAAAGAGTATACATAATAACATTTATTTTATTTTATTTCATAAAAATATCTAGGATATGAGTAGAAAATAACCACAATTATTATATTGAATGTTATTAGTTGAATTAAGTAAGTTAACTTTTGATCATTCCAGTGTACTAATTTTCACAAAGTGAATTTAGGACTGCCCTGAAGTTTTGTGGGCACATCTCATTCTACTTAGAAGAATAATCATCCCTCTATACTCATGAATTCCTCTATCTGTCTATCTATTTTATATCTATCTATCTATCTATCTATCTATCTATCTATCTATCTTCTATCTAATCACCATCATCATCACCTATCACCCCTAGAGAATTTTCCCAAGGACTCAGGAATTCTGTTTCTTCTTCCTGAATTCTAATCTGAAACAAGACCTCATATATAATTGGAATGCATGATAACTTAACCTGAATTTTCACATTTTTCTTCCTGCTCTAATATTTTCATCACGATTTTTCCTATTCCAACACAGATTAGATTTCCAAATTTCAAACTATTAAAGTTGTCTCCTTCAGATGATCAATATTTTTAGTCCTTTCTGAAGGAACAAATGAAGATGATTCTGGTTTTGAATGGAGAAAAAAATAGGACATTGAATGTGAAGTAGAATTGGTTATTATTCAAAAATAGAAGCTCATTAATACAGATCTTCTATTCTTATTGTTATATTTAACATTATCAAATTTAGTTTCATAAGCTATCAGAAAACAATTACAGAATATCATTCTCTCACATGGATACCAAGTTTAACATTTTTGTTTATGTCCAAAATTTTTACTCTAGTTCATTCTCAAAAATATTTTCCAATTTCTGTATTTTAATAAAATTTATTTTAACCAATATATAAAACACAAAATTATATAGATTAATAGAATCTCATGTGAGTGTGATGTGATGTTTTGATACATGTTGTTCAATTAGATTAAACTTTATTTCCTCAATCATTGATCATTTCTTCATTTTTGTTTTATATATTTATTTAGAGACAGTGTCCTGCTATGTTGTCCAGGTTGGCGTCAAACTCTCATTCCTCCTGCCTCACCCTCCCATGTAGCTGGAATAATATGTGTGCAATAATACCCAATTACAACTGTAGTCATTTCTCTGTAGAACAGCACACTAAACTTCTTACTCCTATCTAACAATAAATTAGTACCCACTCATTAACCATTGCTTTGCGCCTACTCTCCCTAGCTTCTATAACTGCCATTTTACTGTCAATTCCAATTTAATCACATTGTTACTTATTTCATCTATAAGTGCATAAAAATGAAGTATACTTATATCAGAATTGATTCTACTGTCAAAAAATCAATAAAAATAAACTTAGTTATATAGCTATTGAAAAAAATTAAAACATAATGAGAATAAAGAAGTAGATACTGAGAATTTAAAAACAATAACAAAAAAGAGTGTGATCTTTAAATGTTTGATTTTGGAATAGAGTGCACTCCCATGATGCTATTAAAGTCTTTGCTGTTACTTTTCAAATTATATAGAAATTCTCTTCTTATTTCATTCCAGTCTGTTTGTGGATGTGATTCTGACTTCAATGGGTAAAAAGAAAGAAAGAAAAAAAGAAAGAAATTACTTTATTTAAGTAATTTTATCACTTAAAAATTATCAATTTTGTAAATACATATATGTATATATACATACATAAATATATGTGTATATATACATATATATAAAGTCTTGTAGAATACAAGTATGTATTTGTATTCTTCATGTTGAAGCCTATAGTTATAATGCTAATTAGGGAATTGGTAGTCTGGAAAATGCTGGACCTGTAGAAACTACAAAATTTTACTTTCAGAAAAAGATGGAAATATTTTCAAAAAATTAAATATTTTAAATTTCTTATTCATATTTTATGAGTTTTATGCATTTACTTGATGCTTTAATATTTATAAATCAATTTTTCAAAAGTTATGAAAGATGGATTAAGGAGACATGAAAATTCTACATATAATTCTTCATTTTATAATGCTTTCAATTATTTATAAAATTGGTCATTTATTTAAAAAAATAAGTATATATCTATATAATAATGGTTTAAATTGTAATTTACCATTTTATTCTTTTATTTTACATCAATCGTGTTTTTTTACCAAGAGGAAAGCACTACAAAGTCTCACCAGAAAAATGCAGAAAACAAAACCAGACCAAACAAATTCCCTTATGGCACTGAAAAGGTATCAAATGTTATCTATGATGAACTGAGTGTATATAAAGAGAGTAAATAAGATAACTGTTGCATTTACAAGTACTTTTCTTGGATGAGTGACAATAGTAGATCCTCTAAAATTGAGGAATTATCAAATAATTATTATTTGAATCCCTACCAGCAGTGTGCACCCAATCAATAGCTCAATAAAAGTTATTTAAAGAGAAAACATTGTCACCTAATTCATGAATGACCAAAACACCACTTAGCTTTTGTACATCTATAACATCTTCTCACAAAAATTGCTTTCCTTGTAAAGGCAAAGGCTCTATGAATGCAAATAAAATGGTCATAGTCCTGAAGTAGTCTTCTCTTTAATATTCCTACTAAAGTCTCCTAGATTTCCTGTTTTTATATATCCTATTAACTATAACTACCAATTATAATATCAGTTATAATTATAATATTAGTCAGCCTTCTTAATGTTTAGGCACCAACGAAATATCTATTGACCATTGTTTTTATGGTGTATGCTCTTCCAGACTCAATGAAATAGTGAAATAATCTCAACCTTGGATCATCTCCTGCTAATTTCAGCATGAGAGACACTGATTCGACAGACATGGATTCTATTTTCACATGCATTGGATAAGTTTGTCTTTTTGATTTTTGTGTTGCTATTTTGAACCATATAAAATAAAATCACCCCAGTTTGAAAACATTAAAATATTTTCCTGTTTCTACTTACTTCTCATTAGAAATTTTATTTCATCCAAATGATTTTATTGAAACTTGATTTATTATTTCCTCTAGGGTGCTTAGCATTTCTGAGTTGGAAATATGGTAACACTATTATAATATAAAGTAATATTTAGAAGGATTGGTAATCAAACAAATTCATCTTTGTTTAATTACATAGCCTCTGTAAGACACAATGTCCCCTACTTTAAACATCTACACAGGACATATTTCTAACTCAGAGAATGAATGTGAGGATTAAATTATACAATGCAAACAAAGCATTTCACAGAGCACTTTACATATGGAAAAATTAAAAAACACCATTATTATCCTTTACTATAAATAGCAATAACTCATAAAGTTTATGCAAGAAAAATGACTCCCAAACCACTTTTGGCTTTCTACTTATTTCAGATCTAAATATATCACCTGAACAATAAAACTTAATTTCAGACGAATTTAAACTCATAGCATATAAATAACTCCTTTTCCCCCCCTTGGCAGATGGCAACATTCTATATTTATTTTGAATGTTCCTTAATGAGTTTTAATTGTGGGTGGCTTGAAAAAAATATCTTTAAAATACTTTGGTTTACCTAGCTGTAAACTCAATTTGAATGTATGCATATGATATTCTCTTCTGGCTTGAGGTTAATTCTTTTTTATTTTATTTAACTAGAATGATTCTGTATCAAGGGCAGAAGTTTGTATGAAAGTTTATAGAGAAATGTTCAGGGTTTTCTCAAATATTTTCCTTCAATATAGGCCCTAGGATGAACTGACTTTTCATGCTCCCCCATGCTGGCCATGAATTCCTTGGGTGAAGAACAAGTGCCCACTCTTATGGATTAAAAGTGAGAGTGTGAGAGGGGAACTGTCATGAATGCAACAGCACTGGGCCTGGAGACATCACCATGTGTCACTCCCTGTGTATTTCTTTTATTGACAGGGATCATGTGAGTACATTCTGTTCATACTGCCCATGTTTAAATTGGAATATATTCCAGGAAAATTATTTTAGTTGGTATAACTAACTTACCAAATCAAGATAATTCTACATTTATAGTTACCTAACTCTCTCATGTAATTATCAATACTTAAAGAGTTTAGAAGGTCTTTAGAGGGCATTTACCTTACCTAATGTTTGATTAAGAGCCTTAGAGAAATCCATTTCATACAAAATCTTAACTTTTGACAGGTTTTCTTCAGATGCTGTGGGTTTTAATGGAACACTGCTTTGAAAATAAAGTGTTCCTTCAAAACAAAAATGGGAAAAAATGTATACATTTACCAGTCACTAAGTTGCTTTAAGAAATGATTTTCTATAAATTTTCCAATTTTGTTAGCTATATCCATCCAACTCATTTAGTGAGTTCTTCATTTGTTACTAATTCCTTTATGTTATTAGTCTTTATAGTGATTCTAAAATTGGTAACTGCAATGGACACTTCTTCCTTGAGAAGATACCCCATGTGGCTATTTACTCCACATTCTCAGGGCATGTTACATGCAGCTTTTGCTTCTCAGAAATGCTCATCACCCACAGAAACACACACTGCTGAGCAATTTCAGTTTAATTTATTAATCAGTGAAATGCCAACAAAAGGCTTCAGAGAAAGAAGCAACATATTTAGAGTTAATCTTTAGAAAATTTAGTGGGTCATTGGTTACAATATGGATTGAAAGGGACAATGAGAGGAACAAGAAGTTCATCAGATAGACTTTGAACATATTATTTGATTAGGATTAAAAATCAGGTAGTAAATTTTTAGAAAATATAAAATCCATTAAGCTGTTTATCATTTTGATGATCATAGGTTTTATTTTTAGTTTTTATAATTAGTCTGCTTAGCATTATCCCATGAACATTGCCTTTTTTTACTTTACTAATAGTATAATATTCATAAAACCTAATAAGTGCCGCAGTCTCTGGCTGGGCACAAATCACGAGTCTCCACACAGCTTGTAGATTCAAACAGGAATTCTTTATTCCCGAACTCACACCGGCCGTCTACAAACACGTTCTGGGGGAATCCACGTTCTCTGCTCAAATCCACACTCTGCCCAAATCCACTCCACATGGGCTTCTGTCTCCCAAAATATACTGTCTGACCCTAAGAACTCAAGAGGAACTCAGCAGCAGGATACGCCCTATTCTAAAGGGGGCACACCCTAATCTCCTATTATGCTAAACTGCCCTATTCTAAAGGGGGAACACCCTAATCTCCTATTATGCTAAACTGCCCTGGTCCTTGAGCAAGGTCACCTTTCAGAAGTCCTTCCACTAGACAGCATGGGAGTAAGCTGGCAAGGAGATTGTCATACCTACTTGGCTGATGGCTCCCAGCAGATAAGCAAGAAGTTATAATGCCTGAAAATCTGTTAATAAGTTGTATTCATATCAGAATAATAAATAATTTCCACACATATTCTAGATGTTGAGATTTATCTGAGTTTATCCAAGAATATTTGTGATATAAATGTTTCCCACAAAATCAAGGGTAAATTCCTGCATATTGCATGTCACAACCCTAAGAAATAGAAAATAATTATCAATAACTTCATGTGACTCTGCATTTAAAATATGATGCAATGTGTCATGTAGCCTAATTTAATGGATGTGTTTTAAGTCGAGGCAAAGGCAGGAGAGGTTCCAGAAATTTTTTAAGTCTTGTGACATAAACTAAATGTTCTTACAAGTTTTTGTGGAGAAAGGCCTAATTGTAATCTGCTAGAATCCCAAGGTAAACTTACCTATAAGTAACCACAGCCCTTTGGAAATATATTTTCATTCTTTTAATTGATGGACACAGTATATTCTTAAAATTGGAAGAAAAATAACTGTGTCCCTAAATATTCTTCCTTGATATTGTTGTGAGATCCACTAAACCTTAAATTTCAACATACAAATCTACACTCTGTAATGAAGAGGTAGAAACAAGTTGAAGATGAGAACTATTCCGTCCTAAACACCAAATAAATATTATGTGTTGCTTGCTTATTTGTTCATGATGCCTCCATTGCCCACCCCCATTTCTTAAACAATGTTGGAGGTGAAGTGATAAATACCCACCATGACTTATATTAGAATATACAATATATGCTTAAATGGATTTCTCAAAGCAAACTGATACAGTGTTGCAACATGGCCCAGGTACAGTCTCATAAAACAGTGCAGGAAATAAATGTTTCCATGAAGTACAGTTTTACTAGTACATTTGATTTCCAATGTTTCCTGAATAGCAGGAAATATAGTGTTATTGATTAATAGAAGGATTTACAATTTCAGCACTACTTACCTTTTGCACATATAATTATTTGCTATGGAGTGAGTTTACATGCACAACTGAATGTTTAATAGCATCCTGAGCCTTTACCCCTATAATGCCAAGAGTATCCCCTCAACTGTGAGAACACAAAAAACATCTGCAATGTTGTCTCATCCCCACTTTTTCACTAGTTATTGTGCAGTGAGTAATGATTTAGTTATTGGCAGTTACTTGGAAGGAGTAACAAGTATAACCCTTGAGGAAGGGTAACTAAGAAGTCTGAGAAAGATCGTAAACTATACTTCACAGAAAAAGCTCAGACTATGTCGACCATGGTGGTAGATACATGCTGAAGCAGAAGGATCAAGAGTTTAAGCTTGTTTCAGAAACCTAGTGAGATCATGTCTCATATTAAAAATAAAAGTGTCTGGGGAAGTAGCTCAGTGATAGAGCACCACTAGGTTTAATTCCCAGTATCCCCATACATACATGAAAAAAAGAAAGAAAACAGAAAATACATAGACTGTAAATATATTTGTGGTTCATCCTCACCATAGCATGACAACTGATGACATGATGATGTCATTCTTTATGTAGCCACTTTTAAAATTTTTCAATGAGGCTAGTAAGCAAGCACAAACACAATGAGATGCAAGTTGTGAAGGCATTATATTTCCAAAACATTGGTGTGAAATGATACACAGCTTTTCAAGAAAAAAAAATAACAATTCTAAGTTACTAATAAATCACAAGTTCCCAAGGACACTAACCAACCAACTAATGGTGGGCATATAATGGTCCCTCCCCGTGTTGGAGGAAGCAGTCATTGTCCTGAAACAGATACATAATTGGATATAGGTTTGCTTCACCTTGCTCCTTGACTACCTTCATGGATTCAATATAAGTGTTGCCTTTGCACCTATTCTGTACAATATTGGCCATTTAATAATGCTCTGACTTAGTATTAGTAGAGAACATGGTCATTATAATAATTAAGACATAAATTTCAGGGGATTAACTCAACTGCTCATGTATCAATGATTGAGAAGTAGCTGGCCTTAAAGAATGGTGGGATAACTACTGAAATCCTTTTCATAAGATTAAATATAGTTTCAGTGATGTCTCAAAAAATAAGAATAGATGCTTTGATTTAGGAGAAATTTTATTTTTCCTGAGTCATGTCATTTTACCCATTTATCCTTAGCTTTTGATCTGTTCTGTTTTTAATTATTTAATTTGTTTTTCTCTTAGCTAGATGAACAAAGAGTATTTACATAATGCTCCCAGATAATGAAATCTAATGAAGTCACAGAAGTTTGATTTTCCTTCTTACAACTTTGGGCCATGCTGGTTTAAAAGTTTTGGTCACAAGAAATAACTACTTCTACCAGATTACACAGTAGTAGTTTAGAAGTCTGTAAGTTGTGATTGTCATCTTTTAATTGGGGGTCTTCATAGCAATGGGGAAAATGGGGTCATTTTATCAACTGTGACAAAGAAACAAGGTTGCTAGTATACAGTAAGACTGAAGAGGAATAAGCCTAGAGATTATCTGAGATTATTCTTATTAAGTGTACCCATGTCTAGTAGCAAGTGTTAAATAAAAATAGTAGTAATTAAACATATACAAGAACAATAGTAAATTTCAGAAGTGAAGAATTGGATCAACCATCTAGTAAAAATGTCATCAAGGTAGAGAAGGAGTACACCACGTACACCAATTGGTTGTATTGGGGGGAAAACTGTATACAAAATGGTAAAGGGTTACATTTATTTTTTTCTTTGTGACATTATAATTTAGTACTGTACAGTATTCTGAGATGTTTTAATTTTCCTCCATTGTTTTTCCTGAGTCATGTCAGTTTACCCATTTCTCCTGAGCTTTTGATCTGTTCTGTTTTTAATAATTTAATTTCTACTTCAACATTATATTTTATGTCTGAATCATTTTTCCATTTTTATTTTGTTATTTTGTATGTGGGCTTTGTGTGTGTGTGTGTGTGTGTGTGTGTGTGTGTGTGCATGTGCATATGCTTAACACTTTTAGTGTCATATTCAACACAACATTGAGTTCAATGACATTTAGTAACTCTTGTGTTTTCTTCCAAGAGTATTATTATTTTAGCTTTACATTTAGTCCAATGATGTGTTTTTAGTTTTTTTTAGAAAAAAATATTTTTATCAGTGATGGGAAAGCGAGGAACGAGAGGTGTGTAAGTGAGAAATGAAAAACAGAGACCAGTCAGAGATATGTACAAGAGTTCATTTGTCAGAGCTGACAAAGGCATTTCTCTATAAGAGAAAGAGGCAAAACAGGCTTGGGTTCTGGACTTTTATGGGAAAGGCTCAGGAATCAAAGCCAGGCACTTTCTAATGTGGGTGGTTAAGGGTTGGGTTGGTATGAGGGAGTGGTGAGCCTTTCTCAAAAATGCCCTTGGGTGGGAAAGTGAAACTTTTTCCTTAAATCGGTGGCTCCCTTAGGATGGCTGTCCAGATGTTAATCAAGGACCTTATAATCAGTGTATTATAGTTATACTTAACGTTGCATTCATTTTGACCTAATGGAAAATAATTGGCTCCATTTCAGTCCCCGGTACTTCCTCTTTCTGTCCCCTCTTCCCTTCCCTTGTTCTGCTTCATCTGTTGCTCTTCCTACTATTTATTTACATTTTTGATTATTGTTTCAGGGATATATGTAAAGCTAAAACTCACTGTGGTGTTTTCATATATAGACAGAACATAGTTTTGTCAATTTTATGCTATTATTTCCTTTATTTTCTGTCCCTCCCCTTTTCCCCTCAGTCCCCTTCCTCTGCTCCACTGGTCCCCATTCTATTTTCATGGGATACCCTGATTCTCCTTTTTATTTTAGCTTCTGCATATGAGAGAGAATATCTGAACCTTGACTTTCTGAGTCTGATTTATTTCACTTTTTTGAAAGTCTTCAAAAAAGCAGTCACATTTGTGTGTGATTCAGTTGTCTCAGCATTTGTTTTTTCCCTGCTGATTGCTTAGGAACTCTAGTTCAAAATCAATTGGTCACAACTATAAAAATTAGAATCTTGATTTTGAATTTTATTTAATTGGTCTATGTATATCTCCTAATGTTCTTATCATAAATTTGATTAATGAAGCATCATAAGAATAATTCCAATTCAGAAGCAAAATCTCCAACTTGTTCTTTTTCAAGACTGTTTGACTCTTCTGGGACCAATGGAGCATTTGTGAACTTCTGCAGAAAAGCCAGCTGGGATTTTATCAGTATTGCAATCAACTTGTACACTAATTGGGGAAGAATTGCAACTTTAAGGGTATTGATCTTATGATCCACGAATGAGAGGTTTTCTGGTTTTTTTTCTAGATATCCTTTAAGTTCTTTCTGAAATTATTTGTACTTTTAGAAAAAATGTTAGGAAGATATTACAGAAAGTTCGTGCTGTTATACGCAGTTTCCCTTATTAGTAGCTTCTTCATATTGTCTGGCACATCAGTTATAATTAAAGAACAAGCTCAGACGCATTATGCTTAACTCAAGACCATGGTAACTTAGAGCTCCTCAGTTTTACCTAAAATTCCTTTTACATTCCATGATGGTATCCAGGATACCACATGGCATTTAGTCCTCATGTCTCAGATTCCTCCTCATTGCTGTGACAGTTTTCTTGCTTTTTGGTGTCTTTTACAGTCTTGAGGATTACAAGTCAGGTGTCTTGTAGGAGATCCCTATTATGGGATTTTTTGACTTTTTTTTTTTGCTTGATTTAACTGAATTTTCTTTTGGAAGGAAAAAAGAAAATTAGAGGTAAAGTGCCAATTTTACCATCTCATATTGAGGGTGTCCAACACTAAATTTTTTTTGGGGGGGTGGTACCAGGGACTGAACTCAGGGGTACTTGACACTGAGCCACATCCCCAGCCCTATTTTGTATTTTATTTAAACACAGGGTCTCTTAGTTAGTTCCTCATCATTAATGTGGCTGGCTTTGAACTTGTGATCATCCTACCTCAAGAGCTGAGCCCCTGGGATTATACAGGCTTGTGCCACTGCACCTAGCTTGTAATCCTAACTTTTTGACTGTTGATGCTGACCTTGGTTACTTGCCAAAGTAGAATTTTTGCCCTGTAACCCTCTTCTATTTTCATTTCCCTTTCTGAATTTAGAAATACAGAAATACTTTTCTGTCACTGTGAAGAGTCCACATGCAAGGAATAGATAGTTAACCTTATTTCTCCTTAAGGTCAGAAGATTTTAAGTTCTTGAATTTTTTCATGATAGATTGGGCCCTTCTTGGCATTAATTAATTTATACCAGTATAGCCTTACTGACATCTATGATATACATTGGATTGTAATCCAATATTACTATTTCCTTGTTCAAATGGTTTTAGTTGTGTTCATCGTGAACTTTTCAGGCAATTCTTGTGCCACTCTGTCACACCATACAAATATAGGTGGGTTTTGATTATATACTTTCTTTGCTTCTGCTTGTGTTTTTTTTTTCCTAAGCACTTCCTTATTTTCTAGCAGTATAAGGAGCTCTAGACATGCTATCCATCTCTGCATTTTCTCTGGAAAAGTCTCTGCTCATGTCTTATCATCATTTTTGATTGTTTTATTTTCTTTAACTTTGAATATATTTTGTGTTTTCATTCTCTGCACATTTCTTAAAAAGAAATATTTAGATGCACTTTGCAGATATTTCCTCTAGTCTGAAGTTGGTCTTGTCCTATTTTCTTAACAGTGCCTTTTGTGGGGCACTTTTTTATTTAATTGTTCATAATTTCAATGCAGTAACACTGTTCTTCTGCTCTTGGTTTGTGCCATTGGTATTGTATCTAATAATTCTTCACCAATTTCAAATCCACCTATATTTTGTACTACATTATCTTTTAGAAATTTGATTGTTGCTTTATGTGCAGCTCTATAATTCATTTTGCATTAATTTTTCTGAAAAGCGTATAGTCTACATCTAAATTCATTTTTGGTTTTGTTGCAATGTGTATGCTCTTTTTCCTCCAACACTATTTATTGTAAAAAAATATAATTTTTCCAGTGGTTTGTCTTTCTCCTTTGGTTCAGATCAGTTGACAGTATTTCTGTTGAGTCTATTTCTGCTTCACAGATCTATATTTATTCTTAAAACAAATATCATTTTTTCTTTTAATGTCTATAATTTGTCAGTCTTGAAATTAGGCAGCGTTAGTCCTTTAACTTCCTTTGTAGTGTTGTATTGACTATTGATATTTTTTTTTTGTGTAAACATGTAAACATTTGAACCAATTTTTAAATAGCCACGAAGTTACCTCCTAGACTTTTCTTACTGTGGTTATTTTCAATCTAGGAATTTAATTTGGAAGAATTGACATCTTAGTAATATTCAGTCTTCCTATCCACTAACATGGAGTATCTTTCTATTTGTTTAAGATCTTTAATTTCTTCCCTCAGATTGTTGTAGTCTTCTGCATACAGTTAGTGATCATATGTTTTCTTTGTTAACCTAAGTAGTTAATTTTGTTTGGTACTGTTTTAAATATTATAATGTTAATGTCACATTCCAATTGTTTATTGATGATATAGTAGCAACTGGCCTTTGTATATTAATGTTGTAGTCTGCAACTTTGTCATTATTGCTTATTTGTGTCAATTGTTATTTTCAATTCTTTGAAATTTTCTACAAGAATATCACATTATCTGAACAGACTTTTCATTAGCTAGGACAATAGAATAGTTTCTAACCATAGTACAGAATTTTTCACCAGTATGACTAAGATTGTTCTACCTTTTTAAAATTTTTGAATATTATCTTTTAAATTGAGAATTTCTCTTCTCATAGCAGGCTAAGAGGTTTTTTTTTTCTTGAAAAATATTGGATTTGTCAAATGCCTTTTCTGTATGGATTTAAATCATCCTGATTTTTCTTCATTAGGCTATTTATGGGGTTGCTTCTAATATTTTATTTTCAACTAGTTGTGTTGTCTTGAGAAGCAAAAATGAATAATATAGCTTTGGTATAAAAGATGTGCATTTATATAGAACTATTGGGTTCAATATAATAATGTTTATCTTATAATTTTTACTTTCATATCTATGTCTGCTTGTTTGAATAAATTTAGATCATGTACATTTAAAGATATTATTGATATAATAGATAAAATAAATATAATTTATTAATAATATAATACAATCAATATAAGAAAATTAATATCTATCAGGTTTGTACCTCTTTGAAAATGGCACTTGTTTATTTGATTCTTTTATTCCCTTTTTTACATTCTCCAATTTGAATTAAAATTTTTCTGAGATTCCATTTTTTCTTCCTTCCTACCTGAGCAAAGGTAGGTAAAACACTTTGAAAAACCTTAGAAACTAATTATTTCAAATAACTCTTCTCTAAGAATTTTAAAGTAGTTGCCCATAAAATTGTTTTGTTCACTTAATTTATTTTTAAATTTTTATCATAGTTATGCAGAGAATGTCCATGGGGCTTTTCTGAAAATCCCTGAAGTGCTTTTCCAATATGTTGATTCGATTTGAATTTAGCAATTTAGAAAAAAGTGGCAACCTGATTAAATTAAATATTTGAACTCATGAACAGAGGATAATTTTATCCTTATTTAAGTATTTAATTTTCTATTTTTAAGGTTACTTAATTTTTATGTACAGATTTTTAAATTTTTTTATTTGAAAGATTTTATTTTTTAATTTTATTATAAATTTGCTTTACTTCCTTTCAGTGGGAGATTCTGTGCAAAGCAGCACTATATAATACTCTGGGGTAAACACAATGTTGTCTGCCTTGACAGGGGATAGTTGCATGAAAATACTAATTTGTAAAAACTGAACAGTATAGTTAAGATTTGTGGATTTCACTTTGCTTAACATGCTTACTCTCAGGTTGTGCTTATTTTTCCTACCCTCAAGGAATATTGAGCTATGTATAAAATCATCTTTTTACAACCAGGTGGGAGAAGCCAATGGATCTATAAGTAAAGACCCTGGATGCCATTAAACCTCCTACAACACCTAAGGCAGCTTCTCGTATAACAAAGAATTCTCCAGCCTTAATAGTCAATAGTACTGCTGTTAGAAAGCGATTATGCTAAGTTTTCCTGATTTTTAAAAATTTATGCTTGTAGAATTTTTAAAATGATATTTATTACCTCATTAGACAGTTTTAAAACTTAGAATAATTTAGGGCATTATTATAAACTTTAGCATATTTTGAAAGTCTAAAATATAGAAAGATCTGATAAAAGCTACATATCTTATGGATCTCAAAATTGGATGCTTATTATATTAAGTTAAATGTGTGAAATATTCAACAAATATCATGAATTCAGAAGGGATATAAAAGCTATATCTATAATTCTAAAACAATTAGCATGCTACTCCACAAAAACTTCTCAACTACTATATTTTACTCACATTCTTGTTGAAGGAAACTCTACCAGGCTTGGCCATAAGAGTTACCATGAACTCGGGGACGCACTTCATGACCCATCAAATAGTTGACAATCACACTTGATTCATTTGCTTATGTGCTTTTCCTTGAAATTTATTTTACTCTTCCATATTCCTTTCATTAAGAGCATGTCAAACTGGTATTTAAGCATTATGAAAATATCAGCATATGATTTTTCATGTATCCTGAAGTGGGGAATGGAGTTTTATACACACAAAGAACTGAAGGGAATCATGCAGTATCCTCACTAGGATACATGTAAACTTCTCCCTAGGATAGAACTTTATCTATTCCATCCCTGAGGCAGGCAGAATGAAAATATGAATAAGGAATCTCCAGAGAAGGTTCTTCAATTTTGATTGAGGAATTTACTTAATTCTTTAAAAAAAAAACTTTGATCAGAGGACATTAATTTTTCCTTGATTTATTTATGAATTAATTAAGACAATTAGCTATTATTTTCACTTTCTGTCATGCATACAAATTTATTATTTTAACTCAAAATACTTAGTCAAATTCATTTTTTCTGAAACTTTCCTCTATCCTGCTCTTCTTTTGCATTTACCCATTTAATGTTTGTTTTACATCTTTCATTTATCTCCATCTCATTTTTCATATTGCTATATCTGTGTTCATCTACCTGTAAATATCACTTCTGACACAGTATAACACCAATGTGACTTTTCTTCAATTACTTTAATGTTATTAAATTTATTACCTATTATAATATTTACTACACTAATGGGTGCTTTTCTTATATAAACAAAGTAATTTTCCTGAAAGAAAATGTATGAAACAAAAGGAATAAAATTATAAAAATCTTAGCTAGCCACATATGGATTATTAATTTTAAGGCATTCCTAATTATAACATATGTAAGGTCTTTTAGTTACTAAATCAACAATAATTTAAAAAAATAGTTTATATATATATATATATATATATATATATATATATATATACACACACACACACACACACACACACACACACATATACATATATACGTGTATACACACATACATATATCATAATATGGTTCTGTAGATAATTTTGTTCATAAAAGTCTTCATACTAAGTAACATCCATATAGTTTTCTTTTGACATGAAGAGCTCGCATAAGCTTTGATCAAGAAATTATGAGAGCTGGGGCTGTAGCTCAGTGGCACTTGCCTAGCATGTGTGAGGCATTGAGTTTGATCCTTAGCCCCACATAAAGATAATTAAATAAAGGCATTCTGTTCATCTACAACTACAAATTAAATTATGAATTTATTAGAGTAGACAAATTGGGGAACTGGGAATGGGAAGTGTAGTAGAAGGAATAGGATTTAACTTTCTTATGATCACTAATGAATATAGATCAGTGAAAATTCACATAATATACAAATACAAAAATGGGATCTTAATTAGAAAAGTTATACTCCATGTATGTGTAATATGTAAAAATACACTCTACTGTCATGTATATCTGAAAAGAACAAATAAAACAAAAAGAAGTAACAAAAAAATAAATTATGAATTCAATCAAATATCCTTCTCAAGAATATTTCTCAATGTGACAGTAAATGAAACCAGAGTATTATGCATTTAAAACCACTAATTTATTGTTGTCCCAGTATTGTATAAAATTACAAATTTGATTTAGTCCTGTGCTTAGATGTCTCAGATTGTTTTTATATCATATGAGTTAAGAACAAACTTCTTTCATTCATGTATTTATTCAACACTTGTGTCAAGTTTCCTACAATTCGCCATTATCTCTTCCATTACTACCACATCATGTTTAGTTAGACTCTGAAATAAAGAAACATATTTTCTCTACTTTTAAAGATCTTACAAAACTCTCCAGCAGTCAATGCAGTAGTTTCAAGTTCTCAAAGCTGTCCATGAAGTCCACAGATGAGAGACAGACACAGAGAGATGTGGTAGAAGTTGGAGAAGGCACAATTTTGAAATACATTATTATGTGAGATATACATTTTTATGTGAAGAATAGAAAAAAAGTGCTTTTCTTTCAGACAGAGACAAAAATAAATAAAAGCCTAAGTGTACAAATTAGTCTGCCTGTGTTGAATGAACAGAAAGCCACTCTTTTCTTTTATTACCTTATGAACTACTTTGAAACTGAGCAAAGGTAGGTAAAACACTTTGAAAAACCTTAGAAACTAATTATTTCAATGCATTGAGTTTGGTTTACATTCACTATCTGATTAAATACTTTTAATAAAGGGAATATACAATCTGATTATACTTAATATGGATGATTTTGACTATTTGTTTATATTATACATAAAGAAAAAAACTTGTAGACAGATAATGGTTAGGGTAATATTGAAGTAGATTAAGTGAGAGATGATGGTTGCCTTGTGTAAAAATGATAACAGATGGAGGAAATTAATTCATACCACGTGATAGTGATACATACAACTGTGCTTGATAATGGATTGCATAGAAGAACTAAACAAATGAATTAATAATAATATAACTATCTCATCTTGGTGAATTAACACTATTATGGTGCTTTTTTTTTTGAAATGGAAAGGTGGGAGTGAAAAAAATAAAGAGTATAATAATAGTCAACATGTTATCTAGAAAGGGTAGATTTTTTTGTGTGTGTGTTCTTGTTGTTTGTTTTCTATTTTTCCATACTACATATTAGATCATGTTCTGTATGTCTGGATCAAAATAAAATTCAAGGAAAGTTGATTGTATAACTATGGCACAGAAATTGATTTGTAGCTAGAAGATAAAGTCTGATGGCATACAGAGATTGTCTACTAGCTTAACATAGTAAACAATTCTATAGTTCAGGATTCCTTTGACCAGGGGAGCACATTCTGGGGAAGATATGCAACTATAAAATGTTTTTTTGGCACTTATGGGAGGTTCTTGATCCCTGCTAGTTCTCAAGATTGTCTTAGATTTGCTAGTAAGAGGAAACTATCTGTCTCCATATTCTCAGCTCTCTACACACTGAAAGTTCAAAAAATATCTTATGTTATTATCATATCTCTGACCCAAACAGTACTTACCACAGAGTCAAAAAAATGCTTAACTTTAAGGAATAAAGATCAGTGCCCCTGAATATACTGCTACCATAATAACATGAGATGCTATAATATGTTGCTTTACTACTACATAAGTTTGACAGAGTTTTATAGTATTTTCCTATTAAGCAACAGAGACACTTGAGACATGCATTATTTTTTTTCACTTTCTGCAGATAAAGCATCTCAAGGTCAGAGCAATGATGCTCAAAGTCACAAAGCATAGCAACAAACTGGCTGAGTCAGTTTCAAATAGACACTTTCAGGGTTCAAGTACATCAATCTTTTCTTTAAATCCTCCCACCTAGGAGAATAAATAGTCATGCAGGATTTTATGACTTGACCCTTTGTTAGGACTAGAAATGTCCTCTCTTTCTTGCAAATGCTGTTGTTCAGGGGTTATATTCACTATGTTTATCTAAAGGTAAGATGAGCTCACCTCAAAAATAAATCATTAATAGGAAATTTGAATAAAGATCTAACAGGGATTTGACCATTCTTGACATAGGTTAGAGACATATATTTTCAATATCTTTATTTTATTTATTTTTTTATGCAGTGCTGAAGATCAAACCCAGAGCCTCACGTGTAGTAGATAAGCATTCTGCCACCCAGCTACACCCCAGCCCTAGAGACATACATTTTTCCGAAAAAAAAAAAAAAAAAAAATATATATATATATATATATATATATATATATATATATATATATGTATATATATTACTTAAGCCAGTGTGGTGGAGCATGACTATATTCCCAGTGACTCCAAAGGCTGAGGCTGGAGGATAGTGAGTTCAAAGGTAGCCTCAAAAACTTAGCAATTCTCTGAGCAACTCAGCAAGACCCAGTGTCAAAAATAAAAAAATATAAAAAAGGCTGAGTTTGTGTCTCAGTGGTTAAGTGCACCTGGGTTCTATTCCTGGTACCAAAAGGAAACACACACACACACGCACACACACACACACACACACACACACAGATGCAGACACAGACACACAGACACCCACATGCACACACACACACACACACACACACACACACACTACTATAGACTTTAAAAAGAACGTAAATAGCATCAACAGGATTGATTCCTTTAAATTTTATCATGACTATAAAATAGTACTGCTTAATATTTTTTCCTTTAAAATCATATATACCCTTTGAAATTTGGAAAAATGAAAATAAATCAGTTCTAGTTAAAATCACAGTAACAGAATTACTTTCCATGGAGTTAGCTTGCCTTATTCCCCTTTGCAAATGTGAAGCAAATTGTTACAAAATGCCAGTGGCATTGCTCTAAGGTTAAAATTGTAATTAGGAGCTAGAAGTTAAGAAAAAAAAAACAGTCCAAATATCTCTAAGCTTAAATAATTGGATAAAAAAAGTAAAAATGAAAGACATTTCACCTTTGGCAATAATTTGAACATTTATTTTTCGACCTCCTGATTCTATATGATCTTGCGGCCACTGGTGTGTGTCACTGTGGTGGTAGCTGTTAGTGAACAAGAGGACAAATGATACTGGAAAAGAGCAGAGCGCAGCAGGTTGAAGCCAAACTGTAGCTCATTCTGTGTTCTGATGAGGAGATTGATTTTTATTCTAGGACAAAGAAAGCCTATCAGAAAGGATTAAAATTTGAAGCACAGATTGAGATGAGCTATAATTTTTGAAAGAAAATATCCATTGAAGATCTTTTCAGACTCTGGTAGGAGATACTTGTGAGTGAGCTAGAAGGTATGAAATTCACCTTGAAGTTGGTTAAACAGACAACCCAGATATTTTTTTTTAAATCAAATTCTAGAAGGTACTGACTCTGTTGCATACTGCTAAGTAATGAACTAATTTTCTTTCTATCTCTCTTTTTTCTTCCTATTTTTTGTCTCCTCTTCTTTCTGCATTGTTCATAATCCTTAACTGTATTGTAACTGGCAAGAATATTTCCATTTGGTGCTTAGGCTTATGTCCAAAGAAATTCTCAAATTCTCCATATACCCAAGTCTTATTTTGTTTCATTTGTTTAGAATGAATTAACATATATCTTAAAAATTAATTACCATAATGGCATTCTCATATTCTTGTAGATTTATATATTATCTGTCCATACTTAATAGATGCCTCTTAAAATCGAGATCATATATAAAAATACACAGAAGGAAACTCAAAAAATTCCAACTATATAAAAAATGTTTACTTAGGAAAAATGTTTGTCTTCCTTCAGAGAGCAAAATAATGATGGATTTCTAAACATGATTTATGTTTACACAGAATGCCTAAGTACTCTGATCACTGATTGCAAAGTTAATTTAAAAAGAAACAAATGGTTCTCTTATTTTTCTAAATGAATTTCATGGCTGCTTTTATATTTCAATGAAGAATGTTATTCAAATTTTAATAGGAATTAAATTAAATCTATATAATGTTTTTGATAATATGGCCATTTTGACTATGTTAATTCTGCCCATCCAAAAACATGGGAGATCTTTCCATTTTCTAAAATATTGTTCAATTTCTTTCTTTAGTCTTCTGTAGTTTTCATTATAAAGGTCTTTCACTTCTTTTGTTAGATTGAGTCCCATTTTTTAATTTTTTTAAAGAGAGAGTGAGAGAGACAGAGGGGGAGAGAGAGAGAGAACTTTCAACATTTATTTTTTTTTAGTTTTTGGCAGACACAACATCCTTGTTTGTATGTGGTGCTGAGGATCGAACCCAGGCTGCACGCATGCCAGGCAAGCGCGCTACCGCTTGAGCCACATCCCCAGCCCCTAAATTTTTTTATTTAATTTTTATTGTTTGAGGCTACCATGAGTGGGATACTTTTTCTAATTTATCTTTTGACTGATTTATCATTGTTGAATAAGAACACAAAAGATTTATGGATGTTAATTTTATATTCTGCTATTTTGCTGAATTATTTTATGACTTCTAGATGTTTTCTGGTGAAGTTTTTTGTTCTTGTCAAATATAAGATTATTTCATTGGCAAATAGGGATAGTTTGAGGTCTTCTTTTCCTATTCCTGTCCTTTAATTTCTTTCTTTTGCCTAATTTCTCTGGCTAGACTTTCAAGGACTATGTTGGATACAAGTGATGAAAGAAGGCATCCCTGTCTGGTTCCAGTTTTTAGGGGAAATTCCTTAAATTCTTCTCCATTTAGAAGGATGTTAGCCTTGGTTTTAGTGTATGCAGAATTTTAAAATGTTGAGATAGGTTTCCATCATCCCTAGTTTTTCTAGTGTTGAGAACATGAATGAATGTTGTATTGTTTTTTCAAATGTTTTTACTGCACGTATATAAATAATGATGTGATTTTGTTCATTGATGTTGTTAACTATGTTTATTAGCATCCATATGTGGAACCAACATTGAATTCCTGGGATGAAACCCAATTGCTCATGGTGCACTATCTTTTTAATATTTTTTGTAGGCAATTTGCCATAATTTTATTAAGAATTTTTGCATCTATGTTTATCAGGGTTATTGGTATGAAATTTTCTTTCCTTTTGTGTCTTTGTCTGGTTTTGGTATCTGGGTAATACCAGCTTCATAGAATGAAATTGGAAGGGTTCCTTCCTTTTCTGTTTCATAGAATACTTTGAGGACTATTGGTATTAGTTTGTCCTTGAACGTCTGGAAGAACTTGGCAAATAATTCATCTGATCCTGGGATTTACTTTCTTTATAGGCATTTTTTTGGGGGCGGGTACCAGAGATTGAACTCCGGGACACTCGACTACTGACATTTCCAACCCTATTTTGTATTTTATTTAGAGACAGGATCTCACTTAATTGTTTAGCTCCTGGCTGTTTCTGAGGCTGACTTTAAACTCAGGATCCTACCATCTCAACTTCCTGAGATGCTGGGATTACAGGCATTCACCACAGCACCCGGCTCTTGGTAGGTTTTTAATGGTGTACTTTAGCAAAAAAAAAGTGAAGTAGGAGGCATCACAATGCCATACAAAATTATACTTCAGAGCTATACTAACAAAAAAAGCATGCTTTTAACACCAAAAAAGACAGACAGGGAGGCCAATGAAATAGAATAAAAAACACAGAAATAAACCCGCATAAATACATACCAGACAAATTCACCATAAGAATACATTGGAGAAAAGATAGCCTCTTCAACAAATGGTGCTGGGAAAACTGGAAATTCATATGTAGCAGAATGAAATTGAAACCCTATCTCTCATCCTACACAACATGCACCTCAAGTTGGATCAAGGATGTAGGCTTTAGATCCAAAATTCTACACCTACTAGAAGAAAATGTAGGACCCACATTACATCATGTCAGCTTAGGAACCAAATTTTTCAACAAGACTCCTAAACTTCAAGAAATAAAATCAAGAATTAATAAATGGGATGGTAGAAAACCAAAATGGTTCTTAACAGCAAAAGAAACAATCAAGAACCTAAAGAGAAAGTCTATAGAATGGGAGAAAATTTTTGCCACCTGAGCCTTCAATAGAGCATTAATTTCCAGGACAGATAAGGAACTAAAAATTCAGCACCAGAAATAAATAAATAAATAACCCAATAAATAAACAGGCAGTGGAACTGAAGAGGCACTTCACAGAAGAAAAAAAAATCGATCAACAAATATATGTTCAACATTTCTAGCAATTAGAGAAATGCAAATAAAAACTACACTGAAATTCCAGTTTACTCCAGTCAAGATGGCAATTATCAAGAATATAAGAATACATAACAATAAATGTTAATGAGGCTGTGGGGAAAAAAGGTATATTCATACACTGTTTGTGGGACTGCAATTTGGGGCAACCACTCTGGAAAGCAGTATGGAGAGTCCTCAGTAAACTGATAATGGAATCACTATTTTACCCCCACTATCCCACTATCCCCACTATCCCACTCCTCTATTTATACTCAAAGGACTTAAAATAAGTATACTCCAGTATACTGTAGCCACAAAAATGTTCATAGCAGCATGATAGCCAAGAGTGTGGAACCAAATTAAGTGCCCTTTAACAGAAAATTGGACAAAGAATATGTGGTATATAACACAATGGAATACTACTCAGTCAAAAAGAAGAATAAAATTATTACATATGCTGGTAAATGGATGGAACTGAAAACAATCATGCCAAGTGAAATAGCCAATCCCAAATTTCCAAAGGCTGAATGTTCTAATATGCAGATACTAAAACACATCTGGAAAGGGGTGTGAGGGGAATAATAGAATTTTAGTGGAATAGACAAAGGAGAATGAAGAGAAGGGAAGAGTTTGGGAAATAGAATGAATCAAACATAACTATCCTGTGTTCATATATGAATATACCACCAGTGAAACTCCACTTCATGTACAACCAAAAGAATAGGATCCTAAATAGAATAAGTTATGCTCTTTGTATGTATAAGATGTCAAAATATACTCTACTGTCATGTATACCTAAAAAGAACAAATTTTAAGACAGGATAAAAAAATTTAAAAAACGGACAGATGATTAAATGACATAAAAATAGAGGTTAGTAATAGACTCATTGAAAAATGTTGAAAATATGATCATACACTATACAATAGATTAAAGAATGAAGGTACCTTTATAATAACAACTAATGGACTATTTGGGGATAGGGAAGAATATAATATATAATGGAGACAGTTTTGCAATGCTAAAGGAAAATACTGAATTTGTAAGTAAAATTTGCAAGATTTATAAGGAGTATTTAAAAATTAAAATATTCTTTACTATTTTTCTCATTAAAATATATTTATATATTTAAATATTTTATAGCAAATAAAAGTTACACATGTAAGCATCCTACGAAATGTATGAAACATGTATGTTTCAATGTGTGTATTCACTATGTGCAAATAATTCATATGACACATAAATCAGTCTTTATATACAACCACATATTTCACTTTATAATTTTTGTTATAATTTAGAGTAATTATTTAAACCTGGAAAAAATTTCAGTGAAGAATATTTATTGCCTATAATCTCAGCAGCTTAAAAGGCTGAGGCAGGAGGATTGCTAGTTCAAAGACAGCCTCAGTAACTTAGCAAGGCACTTAGCAACTCAGTGAGACTCTGTCTCTAAATAAAATATTTGAAAAGGGTTGGGGATTTGGCTCAGTTGTTAAACACTCCTGGGTTTGGTCCCTGGTACCAAAGAAAAGGAAGAAAGAGAGAAGAATATCCATTTAAAAACTTAATGCCAGCAAATGGAATTGATTTCAGATGCAAACAGAAATTGAAGTTAAAAGTATAAGTTACTAATGAAGTACAACAATCTCATCTAGCAAGTGTTAAATTGAGAACCTTGTATATCTTTAGCTTTGGGCATTACTTGGGAATATTCTCAATTGGTATCAATATTTTATTGCAATTATCCTCAAAGTTTGTTCATTTTTATTGTCAAACTCTTATATGTGTCATCAATATTATACAATAAATTATTTAAATTTTAAACACAAAGTTCAAATCTTACATCTGATTTTAAAATTATACTCAATAAATCTTAACTAATTAAAAAACAATAAATTTTCTTTCTCTTAAAATCAGTGATTTAATTTTTGAAATTTAAATTTTACATGAGTTTTTGTCAAACTCTTCCATTTTTATAATAAAATCTGGTGAGTATTAACAATTAAAACATACTTTAATAAATATGACTTGGAATAGCTTTTTCACTAACAATTTTAATATTCTATTATGTATACCTATCATTGGTCATACTTATTTCAATAATGTTTAATAAGTTCAGGATACATGTGATTGCATTTAGGATCCAGTTGGGTAGTACAGCAGAATTTCCCCATCTCTTCTTCAAAGAAGATCATATTGACAGGATCCAGGAATTAATACCTGATCTTTCTAAAGGCCTCTTTCAGCCTATAACAAGCAGTGTGATACAAGTAACATGATTGTAAATACTTATACACAAAGTCTGAAAGCACATCAAAAACTTAAAATATTTATCAGTGGAGAGATAAAATACAAATACTTAGATGTTAGAGTCTGTAAACAAGTCAGGATGGCGCCTGGCATTTTGCCAGAGAAATGTAAAGCGTCTATAAACAAGTCTGGATGGTGCCTGGCAAAATGCCAGAGGGAGTGGTTTGTGAAGTAATGCCAGGGAGCCATTAAGTGTGAAGATTCCTGATTGGTTGACTGCTGTATCTAGTTTATGTTAATTAGATAAGCTGTGTGGAATGTATAAATACCGATTCTGTCCTACAATAAAAGGCTCCTACTCCTGCTGTATCAATCTACACAAGTTGTTTGTCACCCCCCATCCCAGTTATTTTGCTGCAGCCGGACTGCAGCACTTAGAGACCTATACATGAGTTTTATCTATAATTAAAAAATTACATAATAATATTTATAACAACATCTACAGATGAAAATATTTCATTACATATTTTATACTTGGTGTGTATTTAATAGAGATTTCTTTTGAGTGAGGATATAAATGTGATAATTTAGATTGATTACAAATTCATATTCTTTACTAGAATAAAAATGGTAGTTCTTGTAAATTTGAATATTATTAAGAAATAAACATTTGCTACATAAATATATTTTGTCTTTACATCTGCCTAATGTAATTTTAATAGGCTTTTATTTATATGAATTTATTGAAATAACTCCAACAATTTTTAAATAAAAATATTTATGCTTCTAAAATGATGCTTACATTTTCCAAGTGGCAGTTTTTCTCTATAGTTCACAAAGAAAAAGTATTTTCACATTTAATTCTTATGATTTCTGAATAAAAACAAAATATTAAAAGTACAATACTGTGTAAAATTTGTTTACTACAATTTTTTTCCATGTGATGAAAATATTTTTTAAAAAATCTATATTATTGTGAATAAAGTTAGTTGCATTTTTATATTGATCTGATGGAAAATTTTCAACTCTTTTTTCTTTCTCATGAAGAGATGCAGAAGGAAAATTAAATGCATACTATCAAAATTTTATTTTGCTCAATTGGGGATAAGCCTATGATCTCTGGCAAACTTTGCTCTTGATGAGCTTAAATAGTTGAAGGATAGGGGAAGAGCATAACTCTAACATAATAATACAAGTGAATATCTGACAACTGCTAATTTGTGAAATAGATACTAATGAATAAGGAGCAAATTTGGAGGGAACAATTTTTCAGTATGAAACAATCTTGAAATCATAAGGACAGATGGGAATTTAGGGTCTCTGAATTTGATTCTCATTGAATGTAGGAATTTCAAGAGTTAATAACTCTGATACATAGTTTTTGTTATTATCTATCTGCTTGTTTCTTTCTCATCTGTATCTTCTCATTGTTTTAAATTTATTTTTTAAAGTGAGCATATGTTGTAGTCCAGCTGGGCTAAATAACGGAGAGGTGACAAGCAACTTGAAGGTTGGAGCAGGAACTACTTTATTGCGAGTGAACTCAGCAGGGACTGAGCAAGTACTCAAAGTAGCAAGCATTCGAGGTAGCAGGAGCTGCTTCTCTGCCCGACAGCAGAGGTATATATACCTAACTAATTACACACAGCTTGACTCAATTAACATCATCTAGATACAGCAGTCAGCCAATAAGGAATCCTCATCATCTTAATGGCTTGCTGGCATTGCTTCACAAACCGCTCCTCCTGGCAAACTGCCAGGTGCCATCTTGACTTGATTTGAGTCCCCAACAAGCATATGTAAACTTACATAACTGTAAAGAAAAACAAAAACAGATTGAAGCAAGGGGCAGGGGCAAAGTAAAAGGGGCTACTCCTCTGAGCTTCCAGTTTTATTTGTATACATAGGCTATAAAGGGTCATGGGCATCATTAGTACATATTGCTCATTGTATAAAGTTACTCTTATGTCAGCAGGTTTAGGTGCAGTGACACATTGGTGTTATCTAAAACAGTTCCTTTATTCCCAGAAGCCCAGTTTCTTAAATGAAGGTCGAGGATGATAAGACTCTAGCATAGAGCCTCTTCATGAGGGACATGACCATAGCAGTTAGGCATTAATCATGTATTAGTCATCTTACTAGTTCTTGGGTGAAAATGCAGAATATTCCAACAGCGGGAAACAAGGCTCCTGTTACCCACCCCTACCCCGGGAGTTTGCTCGTCAGAGGAATACTAAATGCAGCCAGAATCCTTACATGTGATTATTTGTAAAAAGAAGAAAAACTTGACATATTTAAATAGTTAAATTGAACTACCAAATGTACTACCAGAACAGTAGTAACTAAGATAATTATGATTTACTCTGATTTTTATTTGGTTTTATTCTACATAACCCTAAATTGAGTGAGCTAGATCATTTCAAAATACGTCACATACATCTGACATAATGTCAACAAATTTAAAATATACTGAATTTTGAGAAGAAAAAAAATTATCATTTTCTTTCTCTTAGCAGTATGCCTCTTGAAAAGAGGAGCAGCATTGGCAAAACATACTCTCATAACACAGGAAGTTTCAAGACAATTGGGAAGTAGATCTCCTGTCCTGACGCATTCCAGGCCAACAGTCTACCATGACAGAGTGACATCCAAGACAAAGTTCAGCGGTGCAATAGGTTTCATCCTCTTGAGAAGGCATGCAGGTAAACAACTTTGGAGCATGAAAAGCAGCAATGTGAAAGGCACAGGGGGACGCAGTTAAAAGTTCTACTTGGAGGCTATGGGACAATTGGTGGATTTGCAGCAAGATGCCAAAGGGAGTGTAGGTCATGTCACTGGGAGAAATATGACTGCAGAGATACACAAAGACAGAGTCCTGAAAGGCTTTTCATGTAAGAATCACAATTTGGAAATTAAATTGAAAAATTTATCAAAATTTTATGAAAGAACATAATCAAATCTACATTATTTCCAGTTGTTATATGGGAAAGGGATTAGAGCAGAAATTCTCCTTGGTCTAATGTTTCCAGGAAACATTTGAATATGTCTGGAGATATTTAGGGTGTCAGAAGAAGTGTGGAGAGAAGGTGTTACTGGTATCTTATGAGCAGAGGCCAAGAATTCTGTTAAACATCCTTAGATGCACAGCACAGACTCCCACAAAGTTGAAAAATAATCTGAACAAATGTGCCAAGGTAATATAGCTAGACAAACCCACATTAAGAGTGCGGAATCTTCAGAGTCCCCTAAAGCCTTTCAGGAAGCTGCTACAGAAATCCAGATAAAGGAAGAGATAAGCAAGATGGCTAGCAAGTTAGTGTGATAAAGTATGATTGATTACAAGTGTATCAACAAAACTTAAGGACTGATTGGAATTAAATATAGACAGCTAAAGTTGGAACAATAGTTTTCTTAAAGCCAAATATAAATAAAATTTGTGAAAAAAGTCTCTAAAGATGTCTGATGTGTACCCATGGAGTGAGAATTTTTTCTATATCATATATATACAGTTGTGTTTGTTTGTGTGCGTGTGTGTGTGTGCATGCTTGCATGTGTGCGTGTGTGTGTGTGTGTGTGTGTGTGTGTGTGTGTGTGTGTATCTGTGTAGATAGATAGAAAGATGTGGTACTTATTTTCCAATTCAAAATATATTTACTGGGACTAAGAAGGGCATATGATCATGATAGCATTCTGGTGTTTCGTTATATCTGTGCCATATATAAAATCAAAAAGAAAAGATAAATGAGTAAAGACAAAAGGAGAGAGAGAGGTTTAAACTGTTTTTATTTTTCATTTACAACATAGTGCCCTCTGTATGCAGAGCTTCTCAGAGAATAACCACTTCATGCCTTTGTAACTTCATATTACTACTTATTTCCCTATTTGGGCCTTTTTAAGTAAAAGATTAAAAAATACCCCCTGTACCATTCAAGCTGACTTTCAACATGCTCTTTTAATCATCTATACCTCACAAATACTTCCTCTCCAAGCAGCAGATATTGCATGCTCTCTCTAATCAGACTACTAGGTATAAATTCTTATTCTACTCACTTTTCTAGAGACTTCTAATCCCTCCATGCTGCCATTTCTTTACCTGAAACATGGGCAAAGCACAGTGAAAAATGGAAATGGTAAGCAAAAGTACCTTTTTGATTACCTACCTGAAATCACAGTACATGTGGTTATACATCTTTTTATCTGCTGTCTATGTATGTAGGTCTCTTAGTTATCTCTGTCAATCTATTTTTGTGTTTATAAATGTGCACATGTATAAAATATGTATATCCATTTATCTTCCCATTATATATATATATTTCTTTTATCTCTCTATTATCAGTCTATCTGAACCTCTTTGAAATCAATGGAGCTGAGTTTACTGAAATCTACCTTTTGGCACAAATGTTTCTTTAGAAGCATCTGAATACCTTGAAATACTTGAAGATCTGTTCTTTAAATAGTTTGTTAAATGATTGTAGATGGAAACATTTACTCTGGGAATTGTATTAGGAGGAATTGTGTTCTTTTCCTCTCTTATTGTATAAGACAATACCATTAAATAAAACAAACACATTGACCACCTGAAGGCAACAGGTGAAGGATTCAGGTTTGCATCTAGCAAAGTTTCTTTTTTTTTGAAAGAGAGAGAGAGAGAGAGAGAGAGAGAGAGAGAGAGAGAGAGAGAGAATTTTTTAATATTTATTTTTTAGTGTTTAGTGGACACAACATCTTTTTTTGTATGTGATGCTGAGGATCGAACCCAGGCTGCACAATTGCCAGGCAAGCGTACTTCTGCTTGAGCCACATCCCCAGCCCTAGCAAAGTTTCTAATACAGTGTTTGCAATATCTGCAGGAAGTTACAATATGGTCCAGTTTCCTTCCAAGAAGATCAATGACCATCTGTGTTTCCTCATAAGTGCCCATGATTCTTGGTTTTGGAGGGTTCAGATGTTGTTGTCTTCTTCCTCTTATCTGAGTAGCCTTTTCTCAATAAATTTACTAATCACTGACCAGTGGCAGTTATATAGTCTTTCACTGATGGTGTTTTATGTGTTGCATCAATCAATTTTTAGAGTATTTTTTCTTTCCTGTAAAGGAGAACTACTTCAAGCAACCCTTTAGGCACAATTGAGAAATACTGCTGCTATCCTCCCGGAAATATAGCCAATCTGCAAGAGCTAAATAGTGGCATTTGGGATTTCTGTGTTAGAGAAACGGCCGTGCTTGGATTTTATTGATGACATTCTTTTCCATTGGCCATTACTCACTGATGAAGCAATGACAATGCTGAAGGAGATGTGGAAAATATCTGGCAAAAGTCAGGTCTGACATCTGTGAAGTTTAACAGCTTTAGCTTAGTTTAATAGCTGCTTTATAGAATTCAGAAGTACAAAAATGACTCTTAAGGCTTTTTTTTTCATCATTAAGAGTCAGGGCATAAAGTGAGGTGCAACTATCACTTATCCAGCTCACAAATATAGTATGCTACTCGCCCTGTAAACCACTTCTTCACTTTGAATCATACCCCTCAGGTTCCTTCCACCATTGTCTTCAATAGGTGTAACATCATCTTGTTTTGTTGCCAGGTGTCATAATTCCATTGTATAGAAGTGTGTGCTAGTGTGTGTGAGGCATAGTATTAAAGGCTCCATAGGTTTCCTATGGCCTTAGCACATGTACAATTTTCTATAACATGCTTTATATGCTCAAACATCTTCTCATGAGGTTTTCTATTGTCATTGCTTATTATACATCTTGTTCAGTGATGCATAATCTAGTATGAATATAGTGTCATTCAAAAATTTGTGTTGTCTCTTGTCTCTTCTGTTTTGCATAATATTATGAAAAACAATGTGCTCCTTGTATTATAAAGATATTTTACAGAGTTTTTTTAGAATATATATACACAGAAATTGAATTATCTGTCACAGGTTATATGAATATTCAACTTTAATAAACATCATAAACCTCTTTCTTATTCCATCCTGGTATAGGATATCATAGAAGAACTCAAACACATACAAATTTAAAAATAAAATCTAATCAGAAAATTCAGAAAGGAATATGACAAGAACAGTGTATTGAAGTCAATCATTATTATATACTATAGCAATAAATAATAGAAAATTATAAATATAGATTGAAAAAATAAATATCAAATGAAATGCTTAACTACAAACCAAGAGAACATTTATAGGATAGGTATACAAAAACTGATTAAAACATAATGAAATTATCCTACATAAATATTGGGTTGTAATATGTTTACAGATAGGAAAGTCATATATGATCAAGATATCAATTTTTCTCAAGTTTGTCAACAGATTTATCACAATTTTAATCAGAATACTCACAAATTTTTTGGTGAAAATAGCCAAGAAGAAACAAGAACAAATCAATGGGACAAAATAAACTCTACAAAAAGTAACATGCAATTATGGCAATTAATTTTTTAAAGTTACAAAGATATTTAATGAAGAAAATACAGTACTTTCAAGAAATGACACTGAAAGTTTTGAATATCATTATACATTTAAATAATTGAGAACTAAATATCACACTTTATTAAGAAATAAAAGTAGATTATAGGTGTAAGTGTAAAATTTTTAGAAGAAAACAGAAAAAATCTCTCTGACTTTGGTTAGGTAAAGAAATATTTTTTTATCACTATTATGTTTAACTGATATTCATATGTGCATGTAATAAACTTTGCTCATTGCAATCCCCAGGACTTCTTAGATGTGGCTCGGAAAACATATTGATTAAGGGAAAATTGTATTTAATAAAATTTTAAAACTTTTGCTCTGGGAAAGACACTCTTATGAGAATGGAAGACCTGTACCATATTTATAGTAAAATCTATGCATACAGAATATGTAAAATATTTTTCAAGATAAATACTAAGAACACATATAAGCAAATTTTTAAAAACCAAAATTCTTTTTTTAAATTTTTTAAAAAATTTTGTAGTTGTAGATGAACAGTATTTGTTTATTTTTATGTGGTGCTAAGGATCAAACCCAATGACTCACAAATGCTAGGCAAGCGATTGGACTATAACCCCGGCCCCCAAAATTCTTGAGTATATACTTCTGTTAGTTCCAGATCATAGAGAAATACACGTTTTAGCCATAATGAAATGCCACTATACATTTATTACAGTGAATAAAAAATGTATACTGACAAAACAGCAATAACAAAAAAAAATGACAAATCCAAATCTAGACAAAGATGCAGACCAACTGGAGCTCTCACATATTACCATCAAGGATGCAAAATGTTATAGCTACTCTGAACAGTTTCATGTAGAATTAAGCATACACCTATATAACCCAGCAATTGTGTTCTAGGTTTTACACTAAATTGACAAAAACCTGTATTCACTCTAAAATGAGTACATAAATATTAATGACAGTTGGGATGAGAACAGTCAAATTCTTCAAACACAAATGTTCTTTAATGAATGTATTGACCTTAAATAAATTGATTATGTAAAATATCTGTATCAGGCAATGCTACTCAGGCATAAAATATAAGAACTTCTGCTACATGCAACAAAATGAATTAATCTCACAAGCATTGTATTGAAAGCAACCAATTTCACCAAAGCTACATGTTATGTACTTGACTCACAGGACATTCCAGGATATTAAAAAAAAAAGATGGTCAGAGAATATACCCAATGTCATAAAATTGAGCACAAAATGTCAAATTCATCCAATGTAACTTTAAAGATTAGAATTTAAAGACAAATCACATTAAATATAAAGAAGAAGATGCCATGAATAACTTTATGAATCACCTTTAGTTAGAGTGCATTAATAGTGCTTGAAAAGGTAAAGAATTAGAGTCTTAGGTGGTTAAAAATAGGAATCAGTCTACGTTTGAAAGACTTGACTAAAATAAAAACATAAATACAAAAAGTGGGAAAGGGAAGGATTAGAATGATGAGAGAAAAACCAGGAAATGTGTCAGTCAGTTTTTTGTTACTGTTACCAAAAGAACTGATAAAAGAAACTTACAGGAGGAAAAGTTTATTTTGTCACGTGATTTCAGAGGTTCACTCAGTGTAGCTGACTCTATAAGTGTAGGCCTGGGGTGAGGCAGAAAATTATGCAGAAGGGCATGGTAAAGGAAACCTTCTCCATCCATAACAGTCAGGAAGCAAAGAGAAAAGGAGAGCCAGATGGCAAGGACAATTTTATCTAAACACCAAAGACATGTCTCAGTGAAACCCTTCCTCTTGCCAGACCCTACCTATGATTAGCACCCAATTAATCCACTCAAGTGGACTAATCCACTGTTTAGGTTACAGCTTTCATAATCTAATCATTTTACCTCAGACTATTCTTCCATTTTCTCATACATGAACTTTTGGAAAGTACCATAATCCATGACAGGAAGTATATAATAAATACATATACAGACCACAATAACTGTGCAACTCATTTGTGCAAGTGTATGAAATTGTAAATTTAGGTTTCAGAAATGCATGAAAAAAGTATCACAAAATTGGGATTAAGTTTGTAATAGGAAAGAATGTTCTGAATAGGTTCTATAAATTTAATTTTTTATACAATATTTTACTTCCAATAATTTATTCTATTTGGAATTTAATTTAGAAAACTTTATATACTCAAACTTAAAGCTTTTTGGCTCTTCACTAATTTAAAATATACCTTCATATTGAAGAAATATTTTTCCTCGATAAACATCTACCTTGGTCTCCACTAACACATGCAACTTTATATACCAGAAGCAAATTCAACCCAGAGGAGTTAATAAATCAGATTTCTTGGGGCAAAGCTTTTGCTATTTGCCTAGATCAGATTAACAAATAAAGTTAAACATTTTGTACAGTAGTTTGGAAAAGACTTTAAAAAAAATGTCAAAAAGAAAAGAGTCAAAATAAAGCTCAGATTCTGAGGGTTCATAAATGCATATAATAGCTCATTTAATATATGTAAAACATACAAACACAATGTTATTCTGGTATTTAAACCTTGAAAGATAGTGTTTAAAATACTTTAGATTTTCAGTGAAGAAAATGTGATCTAAGAGCAGGAGTATCACAAATAACAAATATAAAATACACACATCTAGCATTTTGTCATGAATCATGTATTAGGATTGCAGATCTATTTAACAGTCTGCAGAGTAAATGTTTAAGTATCCTGCTTCCTATGTCTGGAGAGATCAGGACTGGAGAAGTGATGGAGACGAAATCCGTGAGTGTTATTTTAAGGTTGCTTGTACTTGGGATAAGAGGCAACCTTTTGTTCAAGTGGTTTCAACTTTTCCTTCAATCAATTTCTTCAAGCATTCCTGCAGTGGAGAGTGCTCTGTTTTATCTGATATCTAGGGACCATTGAACTTTTGTTTTGTTTTTTCAAACTATTTGGTATTATATTATCAAGGAAGCTCTGAGATGATATGCCTTGTACAGTACAGCTTTGTTAAATTCCATCCTACTGTACTTCTCCCAATAAGTGTTTATTGTGAAATTTCTTATAGAAGGCCATCTCTATTATCTTTTTTCCCCTACTTGCTCTCCAGAAAAAAAAAAGTGTGAGTAAATTCACATTTACTGCCATTTTGCACACTTTGAGTGATAGGAATAGTTATGCTGTATTTCTTGCATATTCTCCCCCTCTTATTCTTCCCACATACCATCAAATTGTGACTATGACAAGTCTGAGTTTTGTGGTGAATTAATAACAAGAATGTGGGTATGACTAAATGAGTGAATAAATCCATCAAAAGAAAACCAATTATTAATAATATGGAAAATTATTATAGGGCTTGACACTCTAAATAACTTTTCTTCTTTTAGCCAGAGCATTTACTTCTACTTTAAAATAAAGTGAATTTTCACTGAATCTTACTGATACATTATTGTATCAACTAAAATTATTTTTATTGATTAAAAATTACATCAACTAAAATTACTTTTATTGATCAAAAATTAAATTTAATAAAAGATAATATTTTAGTTTATATTTTTGTCCACTTCCTACATGTGTGTATTGAAAATACAGTGGGGTGATGTTATACACATCATACATATCTTTCAAATCTTTTATATTTTTTCTATGATAAAAGATTTTAAGAATCCTACAATGCATTTAATTGCAAAACATCCCTTCAATACAGATGTATTTCTACAGGTTCTGTGTAGAATTAAATTAAACTATACAACTTTTACATTTAAGCATGAAGCTTTTCATTTTTTTTAGTCTTTACCTCATACTTTTAATCATGTTAAAGTCTATTTAAATCATGGAGCTTATCCGATTCATCTTTTCCCCACATTTAAAACAATATCCTGGTAAATGAATAGTCAGAAACTTGTTTCTTTACAACGTCAAATCAATTATATTTAGATTCAAATTCTTATGGCTGAGATTATGAAAATAATTTTATTAGTAAGTGCTATTGTTAAATCATGTTAACATGTTACATACAGAATGAAAATATTTTCAAATATATTGATAAATTGGTACTCTTCTCTTGCCTAGCAATTGTTCTCTGCCCTTTACTCCTTTTCTTGACTTTTCCCCTTCTGCCTTCTATTTCTTTCTTTATCTGTTTGCATATATTTTACCGCCAACCATCCCTGACAGTTCACAATATAAAAACAAGAGAGACTAACCATAAAATGTAGTGAGGAATTGTAAATAACAATATCTAAACATAAACTTGTTAATATCTAGTTCCAATAAAACATGATTGCTAGAAATTAAAATATAACATTCAAGTTTTCAAATCTTTGAGTGATGAGCAGAATTAAGAAAATATAATTGATATTTCTTCTAGTAATAATTAATATGTTTATGGATAGGCCATAAACCCTCCATCTATACAATTTTAAAGTATTAATAAAATTAATATATATTATAAAATGTATATTTACTATATAAATGTATTTTTACTATATCATTATATGTATAATATATTCTTGTGTGTGAGTTGGAGAACAGCAACTGATAATACGGAGTGCCTGTTCCATAATTCAAGTTTTTGGTTTAAGGAAACAAATTCAGACTTGTTTGGGTGTTTGTTCAGACAAAAAGAAATCATTCTTAGATTCTGCATTTGAGACATGCAAAGCAGAAATTATGATTTTGGCTCCAATTCCATCAAAGCACTTAAGAAAGCAAGCTAAAAAGACTTGCACCAGACAGACATGACAATTATTATGCACTGCACACACCACCACTGGAATGAAGTTAGTGTGTTAGAGACTGGGTTTGGCCTATCAGTAATTATTTTTCTAAGAATTAGTACATATATAATTTTAACAAAGAGTTATATAATCAATGAACTTTTTCAGTATGTGTAACTAAACATCACATTTTCCATTGTTTTATATTTCCATTTGAAATTAATATGAACTAAACATTCCATGTTGTTAAAATGAATTCCCTTTCTGTTAAAAATTTAATACTTACATAATATTACCTTTTTTTTGACAAATTGCATAAACTTCACTTAGTTGTGAAGTTAATTTGTATTGTTTGGTATTTAGGTAAAGATTCACTGAAGTAAAAATTCACTGAAATATTTGCTACATGTCATTTACTAAACTAAGCATATTATGTATATTTTCTCAGTACAAATTTAGATTATCTCTTTTGATTGAAGGTGGTGAGTCTGAGATCACATAATTTACTCAAGGTCAAGTGTTGCTGAAGCAGTGCTTGAATTCAGGTTTGTATTAACCATAATATGTTTTCATTTAAATGGTGTTATAATTCTTCCACACACATTGTCATTTTCTGCTTAAAAACTCTTTTTTTATTGAGGGGCTATAACATACATAAAATAATATATTTTAATTATATTCATAAAATTTCTACATCAAATCAGAAACTGAACCAAAAAGCAAAATTGAAATATTGAAATATTCCTTTCATATTACATTCCTTAGGATATTATGGTTAACAATGATAGACAGAATTATAAATCAAATACAGAGATTAACTAAGGCTCAGCAATCACTCACTGTCTTGGAGCATTCACCTGACTTTAGATAAGAATCTTCTAAGTAACAAGAGTTACTGTGTTATTATATAGCTATATGAAGTCCCACATTACCATACAGAATAAGGCAGATGGCAGATGTTCCCAGTAATGCATGATGACATTAACATGACAAAATCCATATCAACCCACAACTCTTCTAAAATTCCATTACCTCATTATTGATTAATTGCTTCAACTTTAAATTTACTCAAAATAAACTTGACTTATATGTCTACTTTGTCTTTTTATTCCAGAATGTTCTACCTGTCAAAATGAAGGAATCTGATAATTTTCTTCCAATGAAGAGAAAATGTGTACTAGCACATTTGCCCTTGATAAAAAACAACAAACACGTAGTGTCATATCCATCCTAACAAAGACAAATTACACTTGTAAAGAATGCATTAAGTGATTTCCATGTGATTAAAATCATGAAATGCCTTCAATTCTACAAAGGTACTTGTCATCTTTCTATTTTCACTTTTATAGCTGTAATTCAAGCAAAAGACTATGGAGGAAAACTACTGTTCTTAAATACTGAAGACAAACTTTAAAAATATCTAAGCAAGGGGAGAAATAAAATACATATAAGGTGATTTTATTTTCTTTTTTGTATGATTTTATAATGTTGAAAGTAGTGTAGTTATATATAATTGACTTTTGTCACTTAAGACTATACAGTTGTACATATTTTTACAATCCCAAAATTATAATATTTAATTGATGTTTGAATATAAACATTGTAATTGCTGTGCTTTCAACTGGTTTTGCATCTATTGCTACATTTTTCAAAATAGTTGTGGTTACTTACTTACTTTATGTAATGAATGAACCAGTCTTGTAGGTGTTTATTCATAAGAATACACTATTTTTATTAAAAGATAAAGAAAGTTTCAAATATTTTAAGAAATTTTAAATGTACTTTGAAAGATATATATTAATAAAAGAATTGAAGATGAGAGAATAGAATGTTCCAGCAGGTTGAATTACTCATTTAAAACAATATGTTCATAAAATGAAAAGCATATTCAATAGAAGTGGGTTGACTCACTGAGAAGAGAATTTCACTTATGTGAGTAGGCATATCTCATGAGTTGGGAAAGTAAGCTATATTAGCGGCTATGATAAGAAAATAAAATATTCAGCTAACATTTCTGTGTCCTTACTTGGCTCTGGAACATCTAGTTCTTTTAATGTTTCAGTTAATTTAATCCCTTTATCCATCCTATAACACTATTTTATTAAAGAGTAAGTAGAGAAAGCCATTAGCACTCTTATGACCACCTCTCTATGCCTATTACACATGATACAACAGGAAGCACTCTAGTTAATCAGGAACACAATATCACTACCCTGAATAAGTCCATGAGTACACTACTCAGGATTCCTACCACCAGGTTTAGCACACCACCCTCTCCCTGTACCAGCACCAGTACCAATCTGATTTACATCAATCCACCATCACCTATTTAAATTGTGCTAAAATATTTATTCTATTGGTTCTCCAGTAACTCTTTTAAGCCTGTTTTCTACATAAAAGCCCAAAATATCCTTTAAAATATAAATATGACCACATAAGCAACTTATTAAAAATCCAGTACTTTTCTGTTCTATTTAACAATAAATAAAAATTCTTCAGTGTGCTGTATAATATCATATGAGATCTAAATTCTTCCCACCTCTCCAAAATTATATATTGCTATTTTCTTCTTTCACCATATAATTTGCCTTTTATTCTTTATCTCAAATATATATTATCTTACCTCAGAAATAGTTTTGTCAATATTGCTTCTTCCAAGAATGATTTTATCCCAACTTTTCTAAGATTAATTTTCTCATTTTATTCAGTGACTTTTAGAAATTCATTTTTAAGGAAACTGCATGCTGATTTTCATATTGGGTGTACCAATTTACACTTCCATAAAAAGTGTACCTTTCCCTTTGTTCCTGCATCATTAGCACCATGTATTATTATTTGTATTATTTTTTACTGGGGATTTAACCCAGGAATGCTTGCCTGTGGAGCCACATCACTAGCCCTTTTTATTTTTATTTTGAGATAAGGTCTTGCTAAGTTGCTTAAAGAGCCTTGCTAAATTGCTGAGACTGGTTTTGAACTTATGATCCTCCTGCTTCAGCTTCCTAAATTGCTGGGATTAAAGCTGTGTGCCACTTGCCTGGCCTTATTATTCATATTATTGACAATTGTCATTCTAATGGAAATGATGATATGTCAATGTAATTTGTGTTTGCATTTCCCTGATTGAAGAAGATACTAAATGTTTTTTTCAAATGCTTGTTGGCCATTTTTACTTGTTCATTTGATGAGTGACTGATTATTTCATTTGTCCTTGTATGAATTGGATTATTTGGTTTTTCTTTGGTTTTTGATTCAATTCAAAAAAATTCAATATAATATACATCTCAAAAAATTGAATTTTATATATATATATATATATATATATATATATATATATATATATATATATGTATGTATGTATACATATATATATTTATATAAATAAGGAGGTTCTTCAAAAATAAACATTGAACTACGATATAATCTATATATCCAAAAGAATGAAAGCCAGCATACTTTAAAGAAAGGTACACAACCATATTTATTACAGCACAATTCACAATAGACAAGTTATGGAATCAGGCTAGATATCTATCAGCAGATAATGAATAAAAACAATTGTTATATATACACAATGGAGCTTCATTCAGTCCTAAATAAGAGCAAAATCATGACATTTACAAAAAAAAGGCAGATCGGAAGAGCATCATATTACTCAAAATAAGTCAGATACAGAAAGCTGTGTCTAATATGTTATTTTATATGTAGAAGCTAGAGAAAAAAAAGAAATAAACCGGGATGTAAGGAGAGTAGAAGAGATACCACTGGAGTAGTGGAAAAGAGTTAAGTGAGAGCGAGGAAAGGAAGAGAAGGGAAGGTTCTGGGGAATAAAATTGACCAAATAGTGTTATATGCCTGTATGAATATGTCATGAGGACACTCACCAATCTTTATATTTAATATTTTTCCAAAAAAGTTTAAAAAAAAATTCTTGACAGAATTCTCCTCTAAACAAATAATGAAATGAAGCTCATATTTCCTTTCCTCTCAATTGTTCTGTTAAAATTTCTCTGTATACTTACAATATAATTATTTCAACAAATAAATTGTAAATTATTACTATGTTGCTTGTTCTGGAGACATATTAATGAATAAAAAAGAGAAGATTTTAAAAAGGAGAAAAAAACTCTACCTTCATGAAGCATATGTTCTAATTTCCAGAAAGAAAACAATAAACAAAATTGTGTAAAATTCATGATGTGTATCTTTGTTACTAGAAGATAAGCCCCAGGAAAGTAATTGCTACACAGTGTTGCCATTTGCATCAGAAACTTCAAGTTTTCTTGCATCTACTGGGTCACTGGGACAAGACCACATATCTGTTTACTCTCTTTATAGTATGAGTTTGCTTTTCTGGCTTCTCTTGTTTTGGAATTCACACATATATGGAAACTTTTGGGTTGTTCAAGATATGAAACTTATTAGCACATTCTAATGTATTTTGTCTTGTTCAGAAACTCCAGAGAGATCTATGAAATACTGGCATTTTTGTTGTGGTGGTAGTTATTACTGGTAGAGACTATAAGAAAAAATAAATTACTCTTCATCTGGATATGGAAAATATGAGAATCTAGATAGATTCCCAGGAAAAGTTTAATAAAACCATCTGTTTCTCTCTTATGCAGACTTTTCCAAAATATATAACGACCTAACCTGTTACTCTCACTTTACTATGAGTTTAATGCAATCACAATAAAAGGCCATTATGGTGTGTCATAGAATCAGATAATACAGCAGCTTTACAGACAAAGCTGTTAGTGAATTTATATTTCTGTGACTATATCATCAGAAAATGTATCAAACCTGTGTAATAGGAAAACAAATTCTTTTAATATTTTAATTATATGAGTGTAGAAAAAGCAAATGTCTAAATCAACAGCTATTTACTGTGTGCCAGGTGTATATGCTTGAAGTTATGCATACTCAAACATATTGAAACATACCCACACACATTTTAAGGAGCAGTTGAATAATGTTTGAGGAGTTCCAATAAAATTACCCATATCTCTTTTTTTGCAATGTCAGATGGAAATAAATAACAGATTGCATCGCTCTTTCATGTGTTTGAGAGTGGTGCTAGTCATTACAATTTCTGAAGAAATTAAGTAGGATTTTAAGTTTACTATTTTGGCAGAAAGAAATAGAATCCAGGACTTCCATTATACTTTCCACAACCTTGAATGATAGGCTAATGTGGGGAGTCTGTAAGTCTCAGTGCAAAATATTCTTTCTTCTACATATAGGAACTGGTAAATAAGCACAAATGATGTTCAGGATTCAAATAAATACACCTTGAACTTGACTTGATGAAAGCTCACATCAGCTACTCACCCCTAAATATTTATTCACTGGCTGAAGGACAGTGTCATACTAGGTCCTCAAATATTTGGGCTTACTAGAGACAGGCTCTAAAACCTTTTTTTTAAGGTAATTCTCAATCTCCTGTGTATGCTATCTCTGACACTTGGCTGTAGATACCTTGGGAGAAAACTAGAGCATATACATATTATTCTCATATTGTTCTCTTGGACTATATAATAATGCAAGTCTGAGAACTGGCCCGAAGACAATGGTGCTAGCACAAGTCTTGATTGTCTTTACTGTTTCACCACATGGAAACCATCCTCAGTATACTCCAGCTGCAGAGGACCCTAGATAGACTCGTCAGTTGCTTTGGGGAATCTGTAATCAATTCTTCTCAAAGTGTTTGAAATTCTTCTCACTGGATGCTTGCCATTTCAAATTTATTTAACTTTTCTTTATTGAGATTGGAGATGGTTTAGTCAACAAGGTAATCATGGTGGGTGTGATGACACATCCTTAAAACCCCACTGACTAGAGGCTTAGGGAGGAGAATCACAAATTTGAGGTCAACATGGGAAACTAAGTGCTGTTGTCTCAAAATTCAATAAAATAAAATAAAAAGGACTGAAGATGTTGCTCAGTTGTAGAGTACATTGGGGTTTTATTCCCCATTATGCAAACCAAGAAAAATGAAAGAAAATGTATTCATTTATTCTTATTTCTTTATGTATGAGCCAAAACAGGTGTCAGAAAACTATACCCTGGTGTCAAACTCAGTCTGCCACAGCCCTTTTTGTCAATACAGTTTTCATGGAACACAGGCAAATTATTATGTAGCATCTAAAGCTCTTTCTGACTACAATGGCAAACAGTAGTAGTTATAACAGGAGTCATATGGTCTCCACACTTAAAATTGTTGCTATTTGGCTTTTTTACAGAAAAAAAATTGTTTACTTCTTAGCTAATATATTGAGTTCAAATCTCTCTTATGTATATGCATATCAATTCTTATATTACCTTTTACTTTTTTGCACTTTTAAATTTGTTTTAATTATACCTCACAGTAGAATGCATTTTGACACATCATGCATGAAAGGAGTATAATTTCTCAATCTTCTGATTGTACATAATGTAGGATCACATTGGTCGTAAAATCATATATGTGCATAGAATAATAATGTCCAATTCATTCTACCTATCCCCGTTCCTCCTCCCCTCCTTTCACTCCCATTTGCTAAATCCAAAGTACTTCTATTCTTCCCTAGCTGCCCTCACCCTCTTATTGAGAATGAGCATATACTTATCAGAGAAAACATTTGGCCTTTGGTTTGGGAGAATTGGCTTATGTTGCTTAGCATGATATTCTCCAGTTCTATCCATTTACCTGCAAATTCAACACAAAAAAATAAAAAAAAAATAACTAAATGATAACCAAATGAAAAACTGGGCTAAGAAACTTAACAGACACTCAGATAAGAAGAAATACAATCAATGAACAAATATTTGAAAAAATGTTCAATATCTATAGCAATTAGAAAAATTAAAATGAAAACTAAGATTTCATCTCACTCCAGTCAGAATGGCAAATATTAAGAATACAAGCAACAATAAATGTTGGTGAAGATATGGGGAAAGTGTACACTCATACTTTGTTGGTGGGACTGCACATTGTTGCAACCATAATGGGATGCAGTATAAAGATTACTTAGAAATCTTGGAATGGAACCATCATTTGACCCAATTATCCCACACCTTGGTTTGTAACCAAAGGACTTAAAATCAGCATACTACAGTGACACAATCACATCAATGTTTATAGTATCTCAATTCACAACAATCAAATTATGGAATTGTCCTACATGCTTTTCAACAAATGAATGGATAAAGAAAATGTGGTAAACTTACATTTTATTCTTAGAGCTCTGATTTCCTCAGGAGCATTGGTAGAATTGTAAGGCACTAAGGAAATCAGTATATACAAGGAATGTAACTACCAAATGGCCTAGGCATATTACTCCTCAGTTTTTATCCAAAAGATTAAAGTCAACATATGATAGTGATATATGCATACCCAAGTTTAGAGAAGCACAATTCAAATTGATAATGTTGTAGAACCAGTCTAGGTGTTCATAAACTGGTGAATGAATAAAGAAATTGTGGAAGCTAGAGAGAAAAATAGGAAAGAATAAGGAGTTCATCACAATAGATGATAGAGCAGTAGAGTGGAGGAAAAAGATTGGGAAGAAGGAAGAGAGTGAAAGAGAAGGTATGAGGAAATTAAATACACTGATTATGTTATGTGCATGTAAGAATGTATCACAATTAATTTCATTTTCATAGAAAATTATAATGCATCAATAAGACAATAAATAGATAAAATCCTCAGCATTGATTCCCAATACATTTCCTACATATAATGTAATATCTTCTAACAAGAACTTGCAAATATTTTCTAAGGCACACCTTATTTATTTCAGGTTTGTTCTACCTCAACCACTCCCAAGCAAACAAGAGCCAACTTGAGTCCCAAACTGGAGGCCATAAAGTATGGCTAGAGTGTGGACTTTTGTAGAATTTTGTAGAAATTCCCAAACTTTTAGATAAAATTCCTGGTGGTGTTGACAATTTAAATTAAAAAAAAATTCTGTCATCCTTGATTTTGTATTTTTACTATTTTAGCCTTACAGTGAGTTAAAAATAAATTCTTTCAGCATAGCTATAAATAAATCTTATTTATCCAATTATCCAAGTGTTGAGAAATTATAGTACCCTTGTTATCTTTCTCTCATGCAACATTACATGTAGAAGCAATCAGTATATCCTGAAGAAATTGTGTGCCTTATGCCAAGGTCATATCTCCAGAAAGTGCAAGTATGACCAGGTAATTTCACTAAACAAAGTTGAACATTTAATTTGCTATTTTGGAATTGTTTTCATGGGGCAGGCATAATCTAATTCTTCAATACAATCTAGTAATATAATCCATCTGGATATACTATCTCTTGATTTCTATTTCCTTAAATTTCCTTTGCCTGTAGCCATGTTTGACTTCAATTTCTGATGAAGTAGGATTTTTATATAAAAATAAAGTAAAAAGGATGAAACTATATAATTTAATATACTAAAAGAAATTTGGATATTTGAATAGATCATGTAGTCAGATGTACAGACTACTGTAGTACCTAGGAAATGACAGTGAAGACCCTAAAACTAGTAGGGTACATTTACCACACTGTACATAGCTGATGTTGGCACAGGATGTCAGAAACTCTTTTAATTATTGGCCTTGAAGCCTATATGGTTCTATGACTGACATGGACATACAGATATGGATATGCATGATATTTTATGCCAACATTGTTCTTTTCTGGATGAGAGTTTAATATTTAGTATTTGAAAGAAGGAACCACTGTAAAATATTCTAGCTACAAAAAAAGCAAATTCTGACTTTCATCTTAGTGAGAAATAAGTCACAATAGGAGAATTTTTTCAAACATAAATAAGAGATGTTCAAAATTTGCTTTGTGACTAATGGCATGACAAATTTCTACCACACCTTCTGAAAAAAGCAGTGAAACATAATTTTGACATCTTTATGATTGTTTCAATATATTTACTCCAGAAACTATAATGTGGTGGTATTCATGGACAAACCATAAAACCTGGGCATCTACTCCTTAAGGAACTCCACAGGATCTGGTTCAGTGATTTTTACATAGCAATAGTTCTTTAGAACATCAACAAACACATTGCAATAGAAAATATATTGAATTTCTCTGTTATGGAGTCACTTTGATTTCAAATTGATTACAAATTGGTGTTGTATTTCTAAATTCCACAGCATGTAGTACCTAAACTCATATGATTAAATGATAATTAAAAAATATTTTCAATAAATCTGATACAGAGATACTTAACTCACAAACACACACACGCACACACACACACACACACACACACACACACATATATACACACAAAGATATATATACACACATGTATATATAAATATATTCATGTTCATTTACATATATTCTTCTGTCTTTAATTATGACTATCTAATATAAATGTTAATAGTAAAATTATTTAAATGTCACTTCAGTTTATTCAATTTTAATGAAAAACACAAGTGTCCTAAAAATAATTGGCATTGAAGTGACTTGGAAGTTCAGAAGAGACACAACATTTCCTTCTAAAAAATGTTCTGCTCATAATGGGCTTCTTTAAACAAAAGGGGAAAAAAAACCTATGGCATTTTGGCTAATTCTTAGATTGTTATCTTCTTCCTTTCTTAACAATTTTATGTACACTTAAGTATCCATCCTGTGGATTCTTGTAGTAGTTAATGGACTTGTAGGGCTGGTGATAGTTTGCTGGAGGAGTAAAGCAATTCACCTGAGAAAACAGAAGGTAAGTTTTCATTTACAATTTTAGATGTGCAGTTTTTAATAAATACTGTTTAAGAGCTTCGGCTTAGAAGACCAGCTCTGTTCTATAGAGCTGACCAAACAGGGATATATGGTTTTCTCTTTTAAAAATTCTTGCTGTGTAGAATATATTCCCTTTTCCCATGCCTTTGTTTATTTATTTATTTTTTAATACAAGTTATAGAATACTCTAAGGAAGGTACAATTAATTAATCTAGAATATAAATGTAAAATTATTTAGCTTTATTATACATTCATACATTTTAATGAGTCATAATAAAAAGATATTGCTGTGGAATAATTATGTTTTATATTTTTAATGAAACCACATATACAAGTAATACACATATATACATATGTATATATATACACACATATGCATTACTTGTATAATATAAACATTTTAAAAATATACAGACCTAAAATAATTACAAATCAAACAGCAAAAACTGGCACCCATCACTCACCCACATCCTTTTTTTTTGGTTAAATCTTATAAAATGACTGGGCCTTATCTTTAATATATTTTTTACCATACATAAATGGTTTCATTTAATAAATACAAAAATATAATTATTCCATAGCAATAAGATAGTTATCATTTCAAATCAAAAGTGAAGCCTTTTTGTACTTAAATTTTAGTTGCTATAATTGCATGATTTAGTGAAAATTAAAATGTATACTTCATAGAATGAGACATTTTAAGAATTTTTTTAAAAAATGGCTTCTGCTTGTCTATTGTATCTACTTATTCATTTTTATATATAAAAAAAGCATTTCTGTCATCCATCTGATCATTGCTTCTGTAAGTTGATGTAAATAAATAAAATTTACTGAGGATGTCACCTCTGCTAGAGTTTCCACCAAGTAAATAATGCCACTGGCAGACAGTACAATTTTTGAAGGAAAGCATTTGCAAGAGGAATGGAAGGAAGACAAGAGAGGGTAAAATTGAGATTAGTCTAACTTTGATAGCGTTTCGTCTCTGGCATGAAACATGATAAAATAAGTTTAGGATAAGTTTCTACAAATAGCTTGCACTTAATTCAATCTGGGGACAATTTTCTGTATGACTGCATTTCAAATATTGTATTTTCTTCCCAGTAGTTACTCTGTTTCTGTAATTGACTTAACTATGTCAAAATAATGTTTTCTAACATTTCTCACAAATTGTTGCTCTTATCTCTATTGGAAAAAATTAGATAGTATGCATCATTATTCTGGTTATAAATTTATAAAATAGTTTGAGAACAGCTCTCATGACAAGTGGTGTTCTGGATGCCACAGTGTTTTCCTCCCCTCAAATGCTGCTCACTAAAACACTCTCTTTTTTTGTTACTATCTTTTTTTGACAATGTTTTATCACTCATAGCCCTTGCTTACCTATGGCACTGCAATTTATTTCTTGGGGTTTGGCTTGTGCTCTCTGGTGGGGCAAGCCAGTTTTCATTGATTATGGAGCATCCTGATGGGAAGAGAGTTTCCCCTCATGAGTGTCCAACCTAATGTTGTAAGTCAACGTAGTAATTCCTGTTCTCCATTGCTGCCTTCCCAGTTCCTTCTGATTTGATAAGAGAGGACCTAGTGAAAATGTGATCAATTTTTCATAAGTAGCTCCTTTGAAAATGGTCTTAGGCCTGACTAACTTCATGTGGTTTCTAGGACTTTTTAAGTTTCTGCATACATAGAATGAGGCAATTGACAGAAAGTAAAATCATCTTTATAGTTCAAATATTACTAATTTCAAAGCTAATTCATAACTTAGTTTTAAGTAACAAGGAAAATACTGCAACATCATTCTGAAAGTAATCTATGTTTTGGACATTTTGCAATGTACAAGCATTTTCTTGTTATGTTAATAATCCCAGAAATGCCCAAATGCCCTGTTAAGAAATTAATACGGAAAAAAATGTATGCATGCTTCTCCAATTTTATTGTGGCTTTTTTTATCCATTGCAGTAGAATTAACTTTTTACAAGTTAATGACAATTAGAGAAAGATGATTTCATACCTATTGAGAATATTTCACATAGGAAAAAATATGAGATTTAGAATGCTAAAAAGTATTCATCATAGAACACATCACTATAAATATGTAAAAAGAAAACAAAATCCTTCCATCCAATTGATGGAATTCATGGCAGAGTAATTAGTAAACTACGTTATTTTATTTCTTACCAAAGTCTTCAAACATATACTTGAGTCCTGCAGCTGTTTCTTTAAGTAAACAAACAAAACAACAATAAAAATAACTTATAAAGAGAAACAAAAAAAATCAAAAACAACAGTCAATTTAACAACTTCAAATCAAATTTTGAGATTTAGGCCCTTATTTCACTTTGCCTCTTGGTTTAGAGACCTGTGCAAACTCTGCATACTGTGCATACTTTTTCTCTTCCCCTTGCCTATCTTCTTTCATGTCTGCACTCCTTTCATTATCTCATTGCTTCAGGGCAAATGGATTTAGAAAGCTGGAATTAGAGAAAATGATCCAACAAATTCTTAAATGATCTGACCATGTGTATCACATTTTTTTATTGTAGGCAGTAAAGTGCTACCTGTATTTTGTTCTATCACTATATCACTGTTCAGTGATATAGTTGCATTTAACTACTACTACCTTTCATTCCACTAAATAACATATCTCTAGTTTGTTTAATTCTAAAATTTTCCCATGAAAGCAAACATTCTCTGGGCAAAATCTTGTCAAGATGACTTTTCACTTAACGAATCTTAGTGGCATCCACATTAGTCTCAAAAGTGACACTGTGAATTCTTTCCAGTGCAAAGGGTAAAAATGAATCCTAACCTATCCCTGCTCTCCATCCTTCTTATAAAACCCTAAGCAATGATAATATTCTCTTCTTTAATATATACAGTACTTTCTTTTCAGAATGCAAGAACAGATACGAGACCACCCCACTGCTAGGGTCATATTCTCTTAAGATTTCTCTCTAGCTTCCCTCCCATAAGAACACAGGGAGGTGTTACTCTCCTGAGTGTCACCCCTGTTTCCTCTTTGATCTTTTTGACTTTAATTTAACTTAAAGCTGAGGGACTTACTTCCCTGCCTTATGGAAGAAAGAGGGTAATAGCCCTCCTCTCCCTTTAGAGTTGAATCCCTTGATCAATTAATTTTCAGAGCTCTCTTTTAAATGAATCATTCTGGGGGATATATGCTGTGTTCATTTTTATGTTTGATGAATCCTGTACAGATGGTCTAGTGACTCTCTTTAGATAGTACAGATTCTTACACATATTCTCCATATTTTAGAAAAATTTCAAATTCCTGAATGTCCTCTTCAACATCCTGATATAACAGAATTCATCTGAAATTGCTGTGTGTGTGTGTGTGTGTGTGTGTGTGTGTGTGTGTGTGTGTGTTTGGAGGGGTGGGCTTTCTGACCCACAAGAACAAAAGAGCAATCGAAGTGGACCACATGTCCATACAAAAGCTGGCTTCATCAGGATGCTTTTCTCTTACTGTATTATCTCTGCAGATCACTCATCTACTCTCATTTGTTCTGAGGTCCTGTCTGCAGACCAACCTCCATTTTGATTTTAATTTGTCTTTTTTTGTGGATTTGCCTTTTTATCTATGTAGAAAATTTGTCCAACAAAGACCATGAGTATTCCTTCTTTTTGAAAATCATTTTTATTTAATTTTAAGACATAAATTGAACATTCTGATTTTGTAGTCAGCTCTCTTCAAATTTGATAGAAGCCCATTTGAAGATTCTAGACTATTTCAGGTTGCAAAGTTGTTGTTTTTTTTTTCCCTAAAAGCAAATATTTTAATTACAGTTGTGGTTCAGAATTAAAGAGAAAATTAAGATTTCAAGATAAATAAATTCCTTGATATGCTCAGTTAACTCTGCAAAAATATACCAATATGCTTATAAATGTTATTCTGGATCATCTTAGTTCCTAAGGAGGTACTAACAAAAAATCTAGATTTAAAGCAAAATGAGGAGCAAAATTCCTAAGTTATTAAAATTCTTGACTTATTTGGAAGATAAAAAGAATCAACCAGGTTATAAAGATGAAAATAGTCGAAAGAGAGATAGAAAGAAATTACATCTCATATTCTAAATATTATAGGAGAACTGAGTGATTCTTCATTGTATTTTCATAAATTTGTCTAAGCCCCATCAGAGTTAAAATAATTATAATGACTAATCATGCTGATATTTTATATATGACTATAAAACCCTACCTTCATTCATAAAAGTTTTAGGATTCCAGTAATACCCTTCTACATTAAAGCAGAATCCTAAGCATATTATACATTCAATTCAAATTCTGAATTACTTTGCATATCAGCATAAATTGTATTTGTATTTGAAGAGCAAGAATAACCAGTTCAGCAGATAGTCACTTTATATTGAGCTTTATAAGAGTTGATTTAGTAACTTTAAGAGCATAGAAATGGGAATTAACAAATTAGTCTTAGCTATAGTCTAAATTATAGATGAATAATTCACACAAATGCTTTAAAGTAAGGTCTTGACAATTCAGTAGATAGCTGAATAGATGTACACAGCACCCACATTCTCCTCCACAAGAACCAAAACTATATTTATATAGCTTTTAAGTTGAAGAAAGTGATTTTGGGAGAACACGGTAAATTCACAGGAGAAAAGTTGAAATCTTGTAAAACGTAGACACCTAGTACAACAACACAGTAAGAGAAAAAGAGAGCCTGGCCACTACAACCAGGCTTTCCAGCAGGGGTGGGTGAATCTCTCTTCTTTAGAGAAAAGTGGCAGAGTCCCAACAAACTCTTTCAAGCAAGTACTGACAATTTCAGTTTTGGGAAAGTTTTATAACCCTTCTGTGCTGGTAGACTATCTAGATAAATAGCCTGAAAACATTACTGCAGCTTACTTAGGAAAAGGAATTCTCACATAATTTCCCAGAAACTCCCCCAGACTCCTGTAGCTTGATTTCCTCTTGAATCTGCAACTTCTGTTCAGGGAACTGTTGTAGGAATGTGTACTGTTTTAGGGGTTAGAAGCCCTCTATATTCCCAGAGAATTTAACACACTGGCTTAGCAGGTAGTTGCCTCATGAACTAAAAGTGCTAAGTAGAGTAACTGACACAAAATGTAAATGCTGCACTGGAAGGAATGAGTTTAATGACACTGAAAATGGAGGGTGAATCCCTCAAGAACCAAAGAATGTAGGAGCTATCCTCTAAGACCAAGGTGTGAACAGTCATATGGTGCCAGGACTGAAGGCAGTTACCAGTGCAGTTGCTGCCTTTCCTGGATGTACTCCTTTCCCTGAAGCTGCACACAGACACCTGTTACTAACAAGTTTGGCAAAGAACTCTGTGGTTTCACTCATTCCCTGCCAATAGGTGCATGCTGGTGCTGTCTAGGGCAAGATGACAGCTGTGGGTGTCATCCTGCTACAGGGGCATGTGACCTAAGAAGGGTAGGAGAGAAAATTTGCCTTGTGCCAGGGACATCCTGCTCTCACTCTCTCTCATGAACATATTAGCTAAGAGGAATTTTGCCCAACTCCAGCTGAGACCAACTGCCACTTGAACCTGAGGCCTTTAGTTTTAAAGAAAAAGTTTAAGGCTTGACATGACATTCTATTTATCTCAACTATACCATGCAAATATTAAATTTTATTTAAAAAATAACTTTGTTATGCTTTCATATGTTTTCTGTTATTATGGAAGTTTCATATACCAGCTTTGATTTCACTTTCATATGTTTACTTATGATTGTCTTTGCATAAATTAACACATTTATCCATCTCTGTGTGTGTGGAGGAGGGTTTCTGTTCATCTATGATCTTTTTGTACAATTTTCTTATAAGACATAATGTTATCCCAAAGGGTCAATATTGCTGAATATAGTCCTTTTTCTACAGATACTTAGATTGGGGATATATTTAATACCCCACAAAAGTTTAATACTTCTGTCTGCTCTGTAGACATTATCATTTCTTATCCTTATGAACATTTGCTCCATTAATTTTTCTCCTATAAATATTGTATACTCAGTGTTGTTTTTCTTTTAATTGTATCTATTAATCTTAAAACATGGGTCAGCCAATGGCATAATTTAAAATTGCTTCAATAAGAAATAAATCAATAAATAAAAAATAAATTTTAAAACTTTACATTTTACATCATATTATCCATGGGCCTGTATCTCCATGCTTAGGTAGTCACATTGTGTAAAGTAATAAAATATATTACCTGTCTCTTTATTTATGTACCGTACATGTGAAAACTATTACAAGTTAGTTTCAGATTTGACACCATGCCTAAATAAATTCTCTTTTTTTGTTTCTGTGCTTTTTGTTTTTTAGTTACTGGGGATTGAACCAGGGAGCTTTTAACCACTGATCCACTTACCCAGCCCTTTTTATATTCTATAGACATAAGGTCTTACTAAGTTGCTGAGGTTAGCAATCCTCCTGACTCAGCCTCAGAAGACACTGGATGAATTGCCATTTTTTTAAAAAAAAAAAAGCACAAATGACAGAGCTTACATTATTCTTCCACATGTTATTTATCCTACTGGAACTTTATTCATCTTTTGATATTTTTGCTGATTATCCACTTATATCCTTTACTGTCCAAGTTATGAGTAGCACTCTGGTTCCTCTTTTAATAAATGAATTTGCTTAGATTATCTTCCTTGGATTTCTTATCACTGTGTTTTAGGAAAAATCACATCAATACCCCAAATTATTTCACTAAGTGATTCAGATTTAAATTGCCAGATCATTTATTTATTTGTTGTTTGTTTGTCTACTTATTTATTTATTTTATGAGATGAGCCTTACTATGTTGCCTAGTCTTGTCTAGAAACCCTGGGATCAAGTCCTACTGCTTTATCCCCCAGAGTGCCTGAGACCATAGACACACACAACTGTTTCAGGGCAAATAGTATTTGCTTGTTCACTCCTTAACTTTAGTCACAATTCTCTAGATTGTTTTAAAACAACTCTTAACTCAAGTATAAAATCTGGATTTACCAATTTCTTGTCAAACATGTCACATAAATATTCCTAATATTTTAGCATTTGCCTAAAAATAGAAAATCTTTAAACAGCTGGGACTATCATTATTTTCTTTATTCCTTGCATTTAAGGAGTTACAATTACCTTGAGAATACTTTCACTCTATGACATTCCCTTCCCCTCTCCCTAAATTCATGAAGTGACCATTACTCATCATTTGTAGTAACTTCTTAATTTTTCCCTCTCTCTCAATTCCATCATTTGTCTAGGGTAACTATTCACATCATTCACTGTAATTCATTCTTTCATTATGTTTTTCTATGATATTGTACAATTTTTTCTATTGCATAAACACCTTCTTGGTCCAAAATATTTTTACTTTTTAACCTAGTAACTGATGAAATTGTTTACAGAAATATTTTAAGCCTAAATAACTGAATTCACACATACTTGAAACCCCCTCTTTTCTTTTTGATCTAACATAGACCCTCATCTTTTCTAAGTAGATTCAAAACACCAACCACCAAGGGGAGCTTCCACTGTCCATTCAAACAAAGGAGTTATTTTTCCTATTCCCGTGACAGTGTATTTGTCTCTATTAGAGCAATTTGTGATGACATTTATTGAGCAAAGACCCTGCAGTAGAAACTAAGCCTTGAGGAAAGGTCAAACAGCTAATAACTTTTGGAATAGTTTTCAAATTTGTATCCTTGACCAAAATACACAGATGCCCACATAAACAATCCCCACTAACCAATCTTGATGTGAACTTACTGCATTTGATGTAATGTGTTTTCTTGTTTGGAACCTAATAATGTGAAATGATAAATCTGGATTATAATTATCTTTGTTCTGTTCGCACCTGGCACAGTTACTAAAACATAAGAGAAGCATATTAAATGTTCTCTCAATGATTGCAGAATGGATGGGTGAATGCATATGTTTGTGGCTGTTGCTCAGCAAGAATTATTTTGAATAAGTATGATATTGATATTCAGCAAATGACTGAATATGCTAATAAGTAAATGACAATTGGAGGGATTGAGATAACTGATAGAATTGACTTTGATGTCTTTTTTCTTGCTCTTTTGCCATATTTATTGTCTGTCATTTGTTACCAGTTAAAGCCTTCTCTTTTTAATTTGAGCACATGGGTACATTGTCTGCCTAACCAACAATATTACCAATGATCATAGAAATACTGCCTTATACAGTTCTTTATGCAATGTTTAGAAAAATTCTGTGTACATAACTACTTATTGAATGACTAGTATAAAAGCAAATACCTGGACTGAGATTGTGGCTGAGGGAAGAGTGTTCGCCTTGCATATGCAAGGTCCTGGATTTTATCATCAGCACCACATTAAAAATAAAATAAAGATATTGTGCTCAACTACAACTAAAAAAATAAATATTAAAATCAAATATCTATCATCTATTAGCTTTCACTGAGTTTTATAAACATATTTAATTAGTCCTACCTTACAAATAACTCTGGCAAATTATAACATAACTTGTTTCCCTGGGAGGCGGGAATATTATTATAGTAACATATAATGGAATAAGAACCAGAAGACAGACAAAGTACAACTTGTTCCTTACTGTGAAGTTGACATCTATCTTGGCTGGCTAGGTTCCACCCTTTTGCTGGATTTTCTTTAGCAAGAAGGAACACTTAGGCACCATTTATTAAAGCAGTTCAGTAATCTTAATATGTCTTCAATGCATTCGACACATCATATATGGGTGATGCTTTAAATAGCACCAGAAAGTTAATCAGACATCTCTTATTTATAAATGGGGAAATTAAGAAGATAATGAACTGATAAATCAGTAATAGACCTCCTAAAAGATTGAAACATGTGATTCTCTTCATTAACATTTGTATCTCTTTTAAAGTATTTCTTTTAAATACTCTAGTGGAATCCTCTAATCTGATGTGTCGCTTTTCCTGAAACAAAATTTTAATTGGTTTTATAAAAAAGTTAAACAAAAACAGAGAATAAGATTTTCTTCCTTTATCTTATTCAGTGTTTTTCAAAAAGTAACAAATTGGTCTTCATTACAGTATTTATACTTTCCATGACAGCATTCAGAGTTAAATGATTAAAAGTCAAGAGAATACTTTTGCAAAATACAGTGACTATTTTATATAAAATACATTTAAAAATAATTCCAAATTTAATCCACACATGTCATGATGATATATTTTCAACTTTCTCCTTGTCTTTTAATTCTGCTAAAATCAGTGCATTTTATTCATTACTACCTTATTCTACCAATATTTCTAAGAAAAAACAAAAATAATACGAATGAAGATTTTAATTTGATTAACAAGAAACCTCTGAAACATGATCCAGAAAAACAAAAGTTTCCAAGTACCCATGAAAGGGAATTGTAAAAAATAATTTCATTTTTAGTGTACAGAAATTATGTTTAGAAAATGATTCATGAGCGTTTACTGAAAATCCTCATGTGAGAAATAGTTTAAGAAAAAAAAAAGAGATTTTAATATGAACTTATTGATCAGCAAATAAAATTAAGTGGAAAAAAAGGGAGAAAAAAAGTCAAAACATTAAAAATGAGATTTCACAAATAAACTTCAAATGAATTGAATACTGGAAAAACATAATAAGATTGCCTATTACATATGATTATTAACATATTACAAAACTAGTACCATAAAATTAAAGTATATTAAAAGTTTATATCAGCAGAAAAATATCAAAAACTAAAACTATCCTTCACATTGTAGCACATAGGCAAAAAAAAAAAAAAAAAGGAAGGGAATTACATTAACTCAGAAAACTGTAAAACACTAATTTATTAATAGGTATGAACAAAACAAAATGCTCACTCTAATCAATTCTATTTAACATCATATTGGAATTTCTAGCAAGGAAAATAGACAAATATATATAAAAAAAAACATTTAACAAAAACCTGCCTCTATTTTTCTTTTCTTTCTTTGGTGGTGCTAAAGATTGAACCCAGGGCCTTATGCTTGTGAGGCAAGCACTCTACCAACTGAGCTATATCCCCAGCCCCTGCCTCTTTTTTTAGAGATATGATCACACACAGAAACATTCACACACACACACACACAAAATAAATAAATAAATAAATAAATAAAAATAAAACAAAAAAACTAAGAATAAAAGAGTGATATACAATCTTATAAAACATCCAAAATTGTAAATAAAATATATCTTTTTTTTTACCCCTAAGCATTGGAAATTAATGAAATGAAATTAATGGAACAGTTCCATTTGCAACATAATAAAAGTTAAATAATTAGGATAAGTTTTATAAGAGTAAAAGACTTGTACGCTGAAAACCATAAAAAAATAATTATTTTAAAATCTTACAACTAAAGAAATACATGAAATAATATAAATTTTTAATGGTTTAGAAGACTTTACATTGATACTATAAATTGATACACCAAACTCCTCTGAAGATTAAAAGCTATTCCAAACAAAGGAATTAGTGTATTCTCTGAAATAATTTACAAGTTGATGTTAAAACTTATATTGTAATGTAAGATATATTCACAATATCAAAAATAATCCAAAAAGAATTTTTACAGATTGTATTTATCAGTTCAAAACTGAATACACCATTGAAATATCCAAAAGTATGAGATACTGGCATAAGAACAGACATAAAAAAATGGAGTAGAACTGAGAATCAATCATGGTTCATTTTATATGTCAACTTGACTAAAACATGGGTAATGAAGACACTTGACCAAATGCCATATTGAGTGTGCCTGTCAGTGTGTTATGTGTGAGACTGTCATTTGAATTGGCAGATTGAGAGAGCTGATAGTCTTCAATAAAGTGGGTCAGCATCATTCAATTAGTGGAAACCTGAATAGAAAAAAAAATTGAAATCTTTGTAGTAAGAAGGAACTCCTCTGATGTGAATGCCTGCAACAGAGACATTTTTTTTCCAGTTTTTGGATTAAATGAAAATGTCAGTTCTTCCTGATTCTTGAGACTGCCATCCCTGAGCTGGAACTGTACTATTGGATCTTCTGTTTCTCAAGCGCTATCACTTGACCCAGAATTATGTGATTGGCTCCACTGGGTCTCTAGTCATGCCAATTACAGATCTTAGAACTTCTCAACCTCCATAGCTGTGAGAATCAGTTCTGAAAAAAAACAATCTTTATGTAGGACTTCATCAAAACTAAACATTCTGGGGGTTGGAGATTTAGCTCAGTGGCAGAGTGCTTGCCAAGCATGCACAGGGTCCTGGGTTTGACCCTCAGCCTTGGGGATGAAAAATGATTAAAAAAAAAAAAAACTAAACATTCTGTGTTTGGAATCAAAAAATCTAGGAAAGGAAAGTATAACTCACACAGTGGCAGATTTATTTGCATATCATAAATATGAGAAGGAATTGTTTGCATAATATATAAAAAATCATAAAACAATAAAAGAAAAACAATACAAATAAATTTGACCAGAAGATGTGAATAAACAATTTTCCAAGGAAGATATAAATGTTGACCAATCAGCATCTGAAAAGATGTTCAATGTCAATACATAGTCCCCTCACCTTATCTGTGATTTTACCTTCTGCTTTTTCAATTACCCATAAGAAATTGAATTCTGTAAATATTGAGAAAAAATTACAGAACTAAACAATTCATAAGTTTAAAATAACTAATAAAATTACAGTAAATTTTCATAATAATTCTATATCATTATTAGATATTGTTAATCTCTTACTGTGCCTAATTTATATATTAAGCCTTATTATATGTATGTAGCTATAGTTTAAAAAGTAGATTATATAGGTTTTAATAGTAATCTTGTTTTCAGAAATCCACTGAATGTCATAGAACATATTCCCCAAGGGATATGGAGAACTACTGTAGTTTTTAGGGAAATGTAAATAAAAATAACAAAGTCACTTCAAATGTATTAGGAAAATTACAGTAAAAATGTTAGAAAATAAGTGCCGTTAAGGATGTGGAAAATAGAATATTGATGTCTTGATGACACGAATGTAAATGGTGCAGAAATTTTGCAAAAAATACTTGTCTGTCCCTCAACTGCTAAACATAAAGCTTCCATAGGACCAAGTAAATCCTCCTCAAGGTACATTTCCAAGGAAACTGAAAGCACATGTCCATGCTTTTATACATATGTTACAGCTGCATTATTTATAAAGCTAGAAATAGAAATAGTCTGATTTTCTACCAACAGTCCAAAAGTCTGATATATGAATAAAGACAATGTGATTTATCCATACAATGCAATACTATTCCGTCAATAAAGGGACTAAAATTGTCTAGAGGTTTGTAAATGGTTGACTTTGAAAACAATATTCTCAGTGAAAGAAATCTGACACAAAAGCACATAGGTTATATAAATCAGCTCAAGTACCATGACCATCCTAGGTAAAGTCATTGATTGAAACAGAAAGCTGATTATTGGTTGAAGAGGCCTTGAAGACAGTGGTGTGGCAATTACTAGCTAATGGTTATGAGATTGCTTAGGAATTTTCTAAAATTAGATAATGTTGATCAGTGCCCAAATGTTGTATATAACAAAACCCACTAATGTGTATGATTTTAAAGTTGAATATCTTGGTAGACAATATATATCTCAGTAAAATTGTATGAGAAAGAAGAAATAATCCAGCTAATGTAGCTTTTAGATTTTCAAGGCAGTCCTGGTACATGCTTGTCTGTTATTGATGAGGTGTATTATGTCAAACATTACCTAGTATTCTATTATGTCATTTCTTGTGTTTGCACAACACAATTAATAGTAGAACATACTACAAAAAAAGTTTGGTTGTGAGGTTTAACAATTGTCAAGTCTCTTTTCTGTATTTTTGGAGGAAATCAAGTACTAGCCACAGACTGTTAGGAGAAAAACACATGGTTAGAAAACAGTAGTAAAGAAATACAAATTTGGGTCTGGAACATAGTAGGAACTCAATAAGGATTAGTTGGAGGAATTTAAAAAAAAAACAAAAAACATTGAGCACAGTACTAGTGGAACACAGAAGCAGAAAAGCTTACTTTTTCTGGTAGTTTCCTGAAGAAGTTCATAGAAGGAATGACTTTCACCTACTGATGAATTAAATCTGTCCAAAAGGGAAGGTGCATATACCAAATCCACAGTGTTCTTCAAGTAACAGGAAGGAAGGCAGCGAGGCCAGGGACAGTAGTCATGGCCCCTTCTTATGTCCTTCCTTCACGGTTCTTGGAATGTTCTGGATTGGGAAATTTGCTCTTGCATATCTATGAGAAAATTGTCATTCCACTGTGAAATAGCAAAGTTGCAAGGACTCCTTCTGAACACTCTGTGTGCTATGCTGATACATGTGAAATGTGTTTTAGTAATGAGAGTCTAATATCCAGGAGTTACATGCAGACATGAGTATTGCTTACTGCTAGGAGCCTGCCTGTGTTTCATCGGATATCACATATTTTAAAAATCAGCAGCATCTAAACATACCAATTTTTATGTTGAACTTTGGTTTACCATAAACTCTAGAACCCATTTTATGGTTTTTTAAAACTTTTAATTTCACTTTTATTCAACTTTCTTCCTTTAATTATGACTCATTATGTAAGTATTTAAAAGTGATGACTCAAAAATTTAGATAATTATACAAAGAAGACACACATGCTTCCATAAACTTTAGCTAGGGATTTTGAGTTGTGTTTGTGTCTAAGATTTTTCCTTTGAAAACTAAACTTCTGTCACTGAGCCATACCAAATCAACCAAAGTTGAGTTGTTTTTAACTCAGTAGATAATTATTCATAAATTTGTCTTTTGCTTTTCAAAATTAAATAGCTTTAGATTTGGGGAAATGTTGCGATGATAGTACAGAATATTTTTATTGACTTAATACCTGTAGCCACTACCATTAACATTAAATATTACTGGGCTGGGGATGTGGCTCAAGTGTTAGCACGCTTGCCTGGCATGCGTGCAGCCGGGGTTCGATCCTCAGCACCACATACAAACAAAGATGTTGTGTCTCCTGAAAACTAAAAAATAAATATTAAAAAATTCTCTCTCTCTCTCTCTCTCTCTCTCTCTCTCTCTCTCTCCCTCTCCCAACAAAAATAAATATTACTGGTATACTTGTCACAATTAAAATGCCTATACTGTATATTGCAATTAATTATTAAGTACAGTTTATACTCTATTCATGATTGATTAATTTTTATCTAATCTCCTGTGTTTCTTTTCCAGGAGTCTCACTGAGCATATCACATTACCCTCAGTATATGCCTCTATTGAGAGTCACATGAATTTGTTCCCATTATTGGACTGGATTTACTGCCTTTTGGAAGAAAGATCTCAAAATAAAGTGGCATTTTCATCTCATCATATTGTGGATACATATTGTCAGTACAGCATTGTGGTGTTGATCACTTTGCTGAGACAGTGCTTTTCAGGGTTTTTATCCCCCCTGCTGTAAGATTTTTATTTATCATTCCCTGCCTTTCCATATTGTACTCATTGGAAGGAAATCACCATGTATAGGTCATAATTAGGAAATGGGAGTTATGCTTGAATTCTTGAAGGTGAAGGATTTATATAAATTATTTGCAAACTTTCAATTATTTAGTTTATAAGTATGGCCTCATTGATATTGACTTTATATGTTATAGTCCAATAGGATTGATTCTTCTTTATTCTCAAGTTGTTCTAGCTTCGGCCACTGAAAACTCCTTCGGTTAGTTCCTTTGTCCCCTTGACATGCCCTAATATTCTTTCTGTACTTATATTTTGCTTCTCTATGTTTTGTTTTCTCTTTTCTTTCCCTTCCATACTCTTTCGAATAATACTACATAATGCTGTAGGTTCAGATGGCATATTTATTCCCCTGGTTGTAGAATCAGCCATTTTTTCAAGGAGTCCAGGTTCTTCACATGTTCTAATTTATGACAAAGGTCAATCTATGTCTCTCCCTTCTTACTAATCTGTAAACTGTCACTCCAATAGTGAGAAACCATTTATTATGCTTTTACTTTTAAAAAGTATTACATATGAAAATTAAGGAATACAAATGTATCAAAAAGTAAAATTCACCGAAATCTCTCAGCAATTGTAAAATTAGTCTCTGTAATTTATATCTGAAAATATACAGCTACATCTAGAAAAAAAAAAAAAAACATTCATCTCTTTACCTACTTAAACGCTTCTACATTTTATCAATAATCAAAGCTACAATGAATTTGATTTGATCTACTATATAAGGAATTGTGCTATGCACAAAACATACATTATCACTCATAATATTAAGTCATGCTTTTGTATAATTGTTATTATTTCCTTCATTTTGCACAAAAATACCCTAGAGCTTTGTGGAAGAGAAATGCATTGCCTGTGTCACAATCAATAAGCTGCAAAGAATCGAGGAACTGGATCAAAAAGAACAAGAAGTTAGAATCTTACTTAACCAGTACATCTAATAACTTCCTATATATTGGTCCACTGTTAAGCACCAACCAATTTGTAAACTACAACTTAATTTTCTTTATTGATTAAAAAAAACTTATATTAGGTAGGACAAGATTATGTCCTTGAAATGCAGGACTTATAGGCAAGTATATATGATTTTATAGTTCAGATTATACACATATATTTATGCATTGAATTTTGATAAACTCCTCTTAAGGATACTTACTGGCTAGTTGTGAAGAGGAGAAACTGATGGCAGAAAGCTTTGATTACCTGCATCTGCAAAAGTTCTCTGAGGCTGGGAAGTTTGTTTTATCTGGCAATCTATCCCTAAATCCTAGAAAAATGGCTGGCATGGAGATAGAATGTTAAAAACTGCTCAACATTACTAGAGTGGAGTAATTTTAATATACAGTAATTTTAAAATATAATGCTTCCAGCTTTGTTGCTATGTATGTAAATGAACAAAAACCATGATAACAAAATACTGCCTTCAGTAACTCATAATCATTTCTGCTCATTTATCTAAGGATCCTTTAAATTTATTTTTTGTAATGATATTTTAATAGAATTGATTGGTCTTAATAAAATTTAGTCTTAATCATTTTGTGGAGCTCTCTTAATTCAATGCCTACTTCATTTGGTAGTTGTGAACATCTTCATAGGAATGAGTATTTAAGATATTTTAATGTCTGTTATTATGAATTAATTGAAATATATGATAGAATCATTTATGAAGCTCTTTTAAGCAGTAAAATTTGCTTCTAGTTTGGTTAAACTAAGTTAGGAAAGTTAATTTTCAGTTTTTACTAAAAGTTGTGTGAAAATAATTGTCAATGAACTTAATTTTATTTGATAAACGAATATACTATTCTTGAACAAGATAATTAGATATGAGGAAAACAAAACACACAAACAATTAAAATTGTGAAATAACACATTAAATAGATTATAGGCTTTTTATATAAATGGAAAAGCTGCAAATATAATGGCACTTCATAGATAAACTCTCTCGCTATTGTCTGAATTGTGTCCTCCCAAAATCTATGTCTTGAAGCTCTAAACCCCAGTGTGATTGTCTGAAGATAGGACCTTCAAAGACATAATGAAGATTGCATGAGGTCTTAAGTGTGGCCCTAATCCAACAGGAATGGTGTACTTATAAGAAGAGAAAGAGATCAAAGGAGCATATGCATGTAGAGGAAAGTTAATGAGGACGCAGAAAAAAGGGAGACCATCTGAAAATGGAGAAAACAAGACTGAGGATAACAACAGCCTCCTGACAGTGTGGGGATTTCCAGCCTCCAAAACTGTGAGAAAATAAATTTCTGATGCTTAAGCCACCTTGTGTGGGGCAACCCTCATTGACGGATCCAAAGAGTCTAAAACCAAAAAAAAAAAAAAAAAAAGAAAAAAACAAAAACAAAAACAAAAAAAACAAAATAAGAAATTCTCTAAACAAAGCTAATTGGATGAGAGAATATTTATAGTTACTTCAGATATTTAATAGTGTTTGTAGCTTTAGGAATTTTTTAATGTGAGCTTTAAGGTACAGGTCAGAAACTAGGATAGATATGTCTACCTTTCTATCTTCACATCTATCTACCTATGTCTCTTTATGTACCTACCGATATACTTTTTGACTATTCCAAGTAACTTGAAACAAATAATGTGTTCCTTTCTATTTTATTTAGCTAAGAATTAATATAAATTACTTCATAGGCATTATATAAGTGAGGTTAGGATGATCCCTGTTTATTGACCTTTTCACAGCACACCAGGGCTGTCAACTCAAAATTCTTCTGGTATAAAATTCAAAATCTTATACATTCAGGTGCTTTAAATATATCCCAAAAAACCTGCATTGCATGCCACACACACATGCACAAAAATGCTTTGAACATCTGTTATGCTTAAATAATATAAACTCTGGAGTCATTAAAAATCTCAAGATCTGTCCTTTAGAGTTTTCTGTCCCAGGAAACTCTCCATTTGGTTACTGAACAACAGGAACTAGAAATTAAGTCTTCTCTGCAGTTTTCCCCCTACCAGGTAGACCCCTACCTCTCTTTTCACTCTGGGATGGTGATTTTAAGCTACTGCCTCTGATAGGGCTCCTGCTGTGAAGGACTTCCCTCACCCTCACCTGCAACCCAGGCACCTCACAGATAAAGTCCAGTGTTTTCTGCTTCACCTTGTGGTTGTGTGTTTTTCTTGATAAGCCAAAAAATCTTCAAATTCACTATACTGCCTACGAATACCTAAACATAGTATTCTAATCAAATATGGAAATATATACCAATTCAATAGGAACAAAATATTAAGAATACAATTTGGTTAAATAATTACCAAATACTGTATTGATTAGGAGCATAGCCATCTCTCTGTTGGGGATATTAAATAAGTTAATATATGTAAAATACAGAAAATCATTAATCATAGCAAACTTTGAATGTCTAACAAATATTCTTCTTAGGGATATAGTCTAAAAGATTGAATCAAATTACTTATCTTCCTTTGTTCCCCTAACTTTTCATAATCATTTTATGACTTTTTCTACAAACATATTTTGAACATCCTTTTTGCGCCAGTTTAGTACATGGTAAGCCCTCCCATATTCAATCTTTCTAATTTAAATGGAATATTTTACATGGAACATCCCCTTATAAGAAGAGAATTTCCTGTCCAAATAAATAAATTCTAATTTCAAATAATCTATGAGGATTTTTTTTTGTATAATCACTGAACAAGAGCACACATAAGGAGACATAGGGATTGATAAATAAAATGATATTAAAGTCATTATAGTCACTATATAATAGAAGAAAGATTGGGGGCCAGAAACAAATATCTTTTTGTTTTTCCCATATTATTTCCTTTTCTGGTCACAGTCACATTTCCGTTGAATTGCAAATTCCTAACATAGTGAATAAATTGTTTATTTTTATTTTTTAAATTTTTGAATCCAACTTTGTCAATTTATCTTCAATGTCTGCATTAAAAATATCAAAATCAAGATGTATGGCTGTGTTCAAATACTGGATCCCTTTGAAAATGGGAGGTGCTACAAAAGACACCATTTTTCCAAGAGGTGTTATCACTGTTTGTCTAGAAATTTGAAAATTTTATCTTAAGTGATGGAAATACTTTATAAAAACTAGTAAAGTTAGTCTGCCAAGAAGAAAAGAACTCAAGTTATCCATTTAGTTGAGGCATCATATCACTGATATTTCCTGACTCTAACTAAGCTGATATTCAATGACTCACCATGGATTGTTACATCTGTTGTATTTGAAGTCTGTGAAACATCAGTACCTCAAGCAGATGTTATGACTTTTTTAAAAAGACTTCACTTATACTGATGACAGGGACAAATTTGCCTAAAATAGGATTTTAAACATAGGTTAAAACGATGCAGTATCTTTTCTTTGGTATCTTTTCTTTGGTATTTGGTATTTGGTGTCCTCGAGTTGCAGATTCTCTGAAGACTCAAATGGTACACTTAACATTGCTGACAGTTTCAAGCAGATGTGCTAGTCACAGCAGCACAGAGCAAAGAAAAGTTGAAGAACCCTGCAGAGACTTGTTGGAAACCAGCTCCTATTCATTAAAAGCAATGGTAAAATGTAAAGCAAATAGAAGGTGACCGAGGTTACAAAGATATTTATTCTGAATATTTTCCCTGGGGTGTGCAGATTGTCATCCATTCCCTAACATAGCAGGAGTTAGAAATTTTATCAATAAATGTTTTCACTCTCAATGTTCAACCTACTCTAATAGACCATTAAATACAGTTTTTGGGTTCACAGCTTGTCAACATCATTTGTCTATACCTATGGCAAGGAATAGGTAATAAGATCCTCTCAGCATTTTGCACGCATAAACTAAGATGATGAATGCTTTGTTTTACAGAATGCTCAGGTACATTAAATTCAGAGACCTAGCTGAAATGTGCTGGATATTTACTACTACTAGATTTGAATTTTATAAAGAATTTTTAATGATAGAGGGTTATCGGTTAAATATTACAGTATTATATGTATTATAATTAAATGATTAAGAAAATATACTATGAAATTAATTTTTAACCCTGAATTTATTTATTCCACTGATTGTCTAAAATGTTTCTGTGTTTAAAGATCTTCTAAACTGATTTAGAATTTGCTATAAAGTTCAACTAAATAAAAGTATTATAAAATATGTTTTATAAGTAGAATGAACTTTCTACAGGTAAAAGTAAAGTGACTTTGACTCATATTTTATTTACTCATGTTCATGAAAGAAAATTATTTTGAGATGTGTTGGTATTGATACTAACAAAATGTGCATTGTATTGCATGTCATGAGATGGATAACATCAGCAAGACTTGACTACGAGATAGTAGCTGAGCTGCCAGTCAGACTTCCATGGTCCTGGTGTCACCAGATGTATAAAAAAGGTGTTCAACATTAGTAGACACCAGGGAAATGTAAATCAAAACTAAAATGAGATATTACTTCAAATCTGTCAGCATCACTGTTAAAAATAAATAATAAGAAGATAAGTGTCAACAAGAATGTGAGAGGCCTTATGCCTGTCAGTGGGAATACAAATTGGATCAGCCTTTATGAGATAGAGTATGGAGATTCCTGAAAAACTCAAAACAGATCTGTTAACAAAACTGACCCAGCTGTTCACTTCTGGTTATCTAAGTGAAGCCAGTACACTGAAGATTTATCTGCATTTCCATGTTTATTGCATTATTATTCACAATAGCCAAGATACAGAAGCAAATCTAGTATCTGTCAGCTGATAAAAGTGATTTCTACACACAGACACACAAACACATAGGGATATTCAACCTTAAAAAAGAGTGAAATCCTTTCATTTGCAATAGCAGTAGTGAAGCTAGAGGACATTATGCAAAAGGAAATAGTTCAGGCACATAAAGATAAATATTGCATGATGTCATTTATACATGGAATACAAAGTAGTCAAACTCATAGAATCAAAAAGCAGAATGGTGGTTTCCAAGGACTGAAGGGAGGAGAAAATGGATTGATACTGTTTAGGAGATACAAAATTTCCATTTATACAAGATAGAAATCTAAGGTACAGCATGGTGACACTAGTTAACAACATTATATTGTACACATGAAATTTTCTGATAAAATGGAGCATAAGAGTAATCACCAAACCAAAAAATAGATAAATAAATAAATAGAAAAAAATGAGAGGACGAGAACAAAGAAAGAAAGAAAAAGTAACTTTAGGAAATAGTGGATATATTAATCAGTTCAACTGACACAAGTTTAAAGACATTGTGAAATTGTTTATGTATATCACAATATATTGCAATGCCATGTTGTGACTACCTCTCTCTCTCTCTCTCTCTCTCTCTCTCTCTCTCTCTCTCTTTCTCTCTCTCTCTTTCTCTCTATCTCTTCTCTTTCTCACTCTCTTTTGTTTCGAATTGACCCAGGGGGTTTAAACCACTGAATCAGATCCTTAGCCCTTATTTATTTATTTATGTATACTTTGAGACAGGATCTCACCAAATTACTTAGGTGAGTCTGGCTTTGAACTTGTGATCCTCTTGTCTTAGCCTCCAGAACCACTGGAATTACAGTCATGTGCCACCATACCCCATCCTACATCTCACTATATATGTTTTGTTGGCTAATTATTTCTCAATAAAGATAGAAAGTAGAAAATATTAAAGTGATCTCATGAGCATTGTTATTTCTATGAGTTTTTAAACTTATAGAGCAAATAGCCATATTATATTAACAGCAGAAAGTTTAAAAGTCTAGTAAAATCAAACTAGTATAATGAGAACAGCATGTGCTGATGTGTTGAAGTTCACAATGTTTTGTACTGGGTGGTCAAGATATAAACAGAAGTTAAATAAATCACATCAATATAGTTTTTTTGGTGAACATAGCATAAAGTTTAAGCTGTATGCACTGGTAGACTCTATGTGATACTATTAAGTTAGATGCACAAAGACTTGATAGATTTCCAAAATGCATCATTCTTAAACCTATGTAGATGAAGCCAGCTGGAGTCCTTTAGGGGATACCTCCTTTCAAACAGTGCTTAAAATGGAAAATCATGTTTTCATATGCAAGGTTCTGGGGTCACATTATCCCCTTGAAGGAAATGCCGCCAATGACCTAAAGATCTCACAGTAGGCTTTACTCTTAAAGATTCCAGCTTTTCCCAGTAGTACCATGCTGGGGACCTCTATTTTACTACTTGGAGCAGCGGGATATGAAATATCCAAACTGTAATAAAAACTCATCACTCCAGGTATCCACAAAGTGGGATCGTGTAACATTTGGCTTTCTATGACTGACCTACTTCACTTCCCTTTTTCAATTGAGCAGTATTCTTCCATGTGCATTTCTGTGAGTATACACAGATACACACAAATGTGCACACACATGCCACATTCTGTTTGTTCTTTCATTCTTTGACATGCATTATGCACCTAGGTTGCCTTCATCTTCCTGCTAGTTTGAAAAAATATGTGATGAATATTGCTGTGCAACTCTCTATTTGAGTCCCATTTGCTAATTCTTGGGTACATAGGCAAATGGTGAACGCCTATATCACATGGTAAGTCCACATATATAAACAGATATTTGTGTAATCCTACCCAGTTGCTATATGTTTTCTTATTCCATACAACAAGGCACAAGAGCTCCAACACTCCAACATGCCCCCTACCTTAACACTTTTCATTGTGGGATTTTCTGATAACAGCCATTCCAATGAATATATGCAAAATGTTACAGTGGTCTGATGAAAAGTTCTGATTAGTGCCAGCCGTGGTGGTGCACACCTATAATCCCAGCAGCTCAGGAGGCTGAGGCAGGAAGATCACATGTTCAAAGCCAGCCTCATATCCTAAGCAACATAGTCAGACCCTGTCTCTAAATTAAAAAAAAAAAAACAAAAAAAACAAAAAGACTGGGGATGTGGTTCAGTGGTTGAGCTCCCTGGATTCACTTCCCAGTATAAAAAGAAAAAAAAATTTGCTTAGTGAACTCATATTTTCTTTGATAATCTATATATTCTCCATGAAAAATTTCCACTTAAGTTACTTGTAGTATAATCAGGCTGCTTGTGTTTTGTTTTGAGTTGAAGAAGATCTTTGTAAATTCTGGATATCAACCCTTTATCTGTCCCATAGGAAACTTAATGATCATCATGATACCTGTTTCTAATATTAAGACTGATTATTGAATTCCTGGGATTACAACAAAATCCCTTCATTATATTGATACCCATTAACATTCCACCTTAACACTGGTACCAGTAACTGATCTTTGCCTGAATCAACTACTTTAATATAGACTCAAAATGATTAATTAAATTTATTTCTTCTTCAGTTACATAAAATAATTTTATTCTAAGAACATATAATCCTTAAAGCTATTTAATTATCCTGAAAATGGAATTCCTACCAAAAAGAAAATAAAATGAGTATTTATATTGACTTACTTATTTTCAAAGCAATGAGTTTATACTTTTGTTAACACACATGATTTTAACATTTGGATTTGGTATTCTTTTATTCTTTCCTTCTTTTTATGAATATCTTTATGAATTCATTTGAAGAGTATGTATCTAAATTTAAATAATTTTAATCAATTGCAGTTGTTTTATAAAAACTTCAAACTTTCTTATAATTGAGCTATAAAATTATATTAAGGTTGACAATTGACATAGCCCTAGTATATTTTGGTAAGTTATTTTCCTTTTCTGATATTGTAACATGTGTCAAATTTGTATTGTGTATTTTCTGCCTCAAATAGAAAAACCAGCCATTTCCTCAGGCCAAATCTTGAGCCTTTTTAATTAACTGGGTTGTATTAGAAAAACAACCTTTGGGGGCTGGGGTGCTGGCTCAGTGGTAGAGTGCTTGCCTAGCGTGTGTTAGGCACTGGGTTCAATTCTCAGCAACATATATAAATAAATAAAATAAAGATCTATTGACAACTAAAAAATATTTTTAAAAAAGAAAAGAGAAACAACTTTTGCATTAGGAGGGCTATTATGTTATGATGAAAAGTGTCATCCCATACTTTCTAATAAAAAGTAGTATTTCAACATCTATTACACTGTGACAAGTAAAATAACTTCTTAGAGTCTACTCTGATATCATTATATTGTCATATGCAATTTGGATTTATTTTTATTTTGAATTTTATAAAACATAGTTTTAACTAGATAATAGACTCAAAGTTTTCTTTTTAAAGAGTAATGGATACATATATTGATTTAAGAATCTGACACATCTCCTAGAGTAGGGTTACAAACACAATATTCTGAACTTTGCTAAATATGTATAATAAGATGTATTTCTCTCTCTCTCTCTCTCTCTCTCTCTATATATATATATATATATATATATATATATATATATATATATATATGAATCATGTGTGTGTGTCCATCTAATAATATTCACAATTCACTCTGCACTCAAAGCTGAATATACAGATATCACTATCATCGTTCAGCCAAAAGTCATTGCTATCTGACAAGTTCCATAACAAGAGAAAAATCAAGGCTATTTCTGCCATATATAGCCTGTAGCATTTTTCCAACCTTCCCCTTGAGGATTGCATTGTTCAAACTATGCACATTATCCAGTATTAAGTGATAGTCTCAATTATAAATTCATAGAAAGATAAAATGTATATTTAGTTTATGAAGATAAAAAGATTATCTTAGATAACCATCTCTGGAATTACATTAAGGATTTCTGCACCCTTCACTTCATCTGCATGTCTATTACTCCAAACAACAAACTAACTGACATGGGGACCTGGGGTGGCATCCCTGGTAGACTGCTTCAGTTTTATACACAGTAATTATTTCTACTTAGAGTCTGTGGCAATGGACAGTGAGTGCCTGTCATGTCTGTCATCTTGCTTGCCATTAATTGGAAAAAATGATGGATTGATGGAAAGACAGTAGTCAGGAAGATGGACAAAAAGATGGAAAGCACTAAATAAAAACAACAGTGAACAGATTAAAATATATGTTAAGCTTTGCAAACATTGCAAGCAACCAGACAGTTTGAAAGATGCTTTTGTTCAGTTTACGGATTTATGACTTGCCTTCTCCAATATTCATGAACACAGAGAGTATTTGCCTAAAGCATGATACAGTGGCAAAGCATTAAAACTGACAATAATTGCCTAACACAATGAACAAGATAATTATGGACTTTTGGCTATTTTACCTATTGAATTCAAGATACATCTACTACTCTTAAGTGTGTTTCTCAGTAATAAATGCAATCATCTGAAATGAAGGTTAGTTACATACAAGATTTTAAAATCTTTTTATCTCTTAACTAGTGGTGTTTTTTTTTCTTTTCATTTTGTTTACAGCATGTAAATTGCAGTTTTACTTAATTCAACAGACTCATAACTAATTGGCTGTCACTTCCACTGTGCATGCTGTATTCAATAAGCTACAATTATAAATCTTTCAGAGTTCTCTTGCTATTAAATGAAAAGTGAAGCCAAACAAACAAAATTACATTAGGTTTTCTAGTTAACCAAGACTATGGTCCTTGGCAGCAAAGTTTCCTGATAATAAAAGTAAAGAATGCCATTTTATTTATGTCCATGTATGGTTTACAGAGCAAAGAGAATTGTGTTCTGTTTTTCTGTTGGCCAGTAAATTTCCCTGCAGATATGTACCTTAAAATAAGACAATAATCTGAAGAGTTAACTATTCTTGTTGATTACAAACACTTTCCAAGTAGACCTCTATATTCTTTTCTATTCCATAGTCAAACTTCCTGAATGAGTTATCTACGTAGTTTTTTTTTAACCATCACCTAAACACTAATAAACTACAGGTTGACATCTATTCTCTTGTGCCACTAAAACTATTCTCCAGACGATTCTAACAAGCCCTATGTTGCCAAGCCTAAGGATCATTTCTGTGCAAATATCTTATTGGAAATAATCTCAGTACTTAGTCTTTCTAAACCCAAACTTTCCCTTTGGTTTCTGGTCCATGACAGAATAATGATATTACTGCTTTACATCCTGATATTGACAGTCTGTCTATCTTGCTGTTTCCTTCTTCTACCATTTTTTTAATCAATAATGTTAGGAGTCTATGAATTTTATATTTTTTCACAAAAATAATGCTAGCCTATTTATTTTGTATTTATTATCTCATTGATGTCAACATTTTTAAATTGTCTCATTACAGTTATAGCATGTACTGTAATTTTAGCCTATTTATTTTGAGTATTTACTATCTCATTGATTTCAACATGTTTAAGTTTTTGCAGAACAGTTGCACCATGTACTATAATTATCTTGGCTTAATATATAGACAGTCCAGGAAAGTATTGTTTGTCTGTTTTTTTTTTATTAATAGTTACAAATTCTGCTTTTTTCCCCTTCCTTCCTACACAAATTGATTCTAATGAGTGACATCCCTTCAGGTTTAAGAACACACTGTCATATTTCCTTTAATATTGTTCTGTCAATTTTTCTCAGCTCCCATTTTTCTGAATGTGTTTTTAATTTTCCTCATTGTTGAATTCTACCCATGATTATTTTTTCTAGCATTGACTTCACAGGTTCTGTTTGTTAATTGCTTTCTGCTATACTATGCAGTAAAATCTAGGTGATTCTCAGTAACCATTTATTTTTAATAAAGTTATCTGCTGGTTAAGACAGCATGCCATCAATTTCCAGATCTCAGACCCAGAAGGAGCAATGTTTGGATGCAGATCAGGAGGGAGTTACATCCCAATCTAATCCAGAAAGACCTCAGGGAGGATAAAAAGGACAAGAAGACTAGGTTAATTTCTTGGTCTTATAGATTTCCACTGATCTGCTCACTTCCTAGTAGGCCTGGTACCTGGCTGTCATAAGGCACATGCAGCAGACTAGCAGGTTTCTCCCAGTTGTGCCCTGACTCTGGATTTGAAGTCAGGCCCATCTTCCAGCCTACCAGCTTTTTCAGAACACAAGCAGTTGCTTCCTTTTCCTGATGTCTTACACTATATAAGCTTCTTGTTATTGCGACCAATAAGTTTCTTATTATTATTCCTTGTTCATAGAAAAATGAACAAAAACACTAGTAGAGAAAAACACTACTATTTGCAGTAAGTCCACTCTAAAAATTGATTTCACATTGAAATCACAGTGAATATTTAACATAATTTTGTAAGAATTGACATATTTATGAACACATATACTTCCATCACATAAAGTAGTATATTCCTTCCCTTGGTGGTAGTCTCATATCATATCCTTTGATAAAATTATATTGTTCTATCATATTACACATGCACAGAATTTAACATATTCTAATTAAGAACCTATTCTTGTGGTTGTACATTATGTGAGTCACACTAGTCATGTATTTATACAGGAGCATAGAAAGTTATATCCAATTCATTCTACTGTCCTTCCTATCCCCCACCCCTCCCTTCCTTCAGACTCATTTGTTCCAATCCAAAGGATTTCTATTCATCCCCTCCCTATCCTCTATTATTGCAGGTCAGCATCCATATATCAGAGAGAACATTCAGCCTTTGGTATACTGGAATGGGCTTATTTCATGTAGCATGCTATTCTCCAGTTTCATCCATTTACCAGCAAATACCATATTTTTCTTCTTCCTTCTGGATGATTAAATGTCCATTGTGCATATGTACTATATTTTCTTTATCCATTCATCTGTTTCAGGGCATCTAGGTTGGTTCCATAGCTTACCTATTGTGAATTGAGCTGCTATAAATATTGATATGGGTATGTCACTATAGTATGCTGACTTTAAGTTCTTTGGGTGTAGACCAAGGAGTGGAATAACGGGGTCAAATGGTGATTTCATTTTAAGTTTTCTAAGGAATCTCTGTACTGCTTTCCAGAGTGGGTGCACCAATTTGCAGTCCAACACCAGCAATATATGAGTATACCATTTTCCCCACATTCTCACCAACACTTATTGTTGCTTTTGTACTTGATAACTACCATTCTGACTGGAGTGAGATTAAATCTCAGTGTAGTTTCAATCTGCATTTCTCTAACTGCTAGAGATGTTGAACATTTCTTTATATATTTCTTTACCATTAATATTTTATCTGTGAAGTGCTCATTAAGTTATTTTGCCCTTTTATTAATTGGGTTATTTGATTTTTGGGGTGCTAAGTTTTTTGAGTTACTTGTGTGTGCTGGAGATTAAAGCTCTATCTAAGGCATAGGTGGCAAAGATTTTCTCACATTCTGTAGATTCTCTCTTCACATTCTTGATTATTTACTTTTCTGTGAAGAAGATTTTTAGTTTAATTTCATCTAAGTTTTTTTTTTGTTGTTGTCGTTTGTCTTTTTTTTTTTTTGGATGGAGGTACTAGGGATTGAACTCAGGGACACTCAGCCACTGAGCCACATCCCCAGCCCTATTTTCTATTTTATTTGGATACAGGGTCTCAATAATTTGCTTAGCATTTCACCATCCCTGAGGCTGGCTTTGAACTTGCAATCTTCATGTCTCAACCTCTCAAGCCACTGGGATTACAGGAGTGTACCATGGAACCTGCCTCCATCCCATTTATTGATTCTTGATTGTATTTCTTGCACTTTAGGAGTCTTATTGCAAAAGTCAGTTCCTAAGCTGACATGATTAGAGTTGTGCCTACTTTTTCATCTAGTAGGCTTAGGGTCTCTGGTTTAATGCCTAGGTCCTTGATTCACTTCAATTCAGTTATGTGCTGGGCAAGAGATAGAGGTTCAGTTTCCTTCTACTACACATGGATTTACAGTCTTCCCAGCCCCATTTATAGAAAAGGCAATCATTTCTCTAATGTATGTTTATAGTGACTTCATTTAGTGAGAGGTAACTGTATTTAGATATATATGGCTCTGTGCTTTCTATTCTGTTCTATTGGTCTTCATGTCTGTTTTTGTGACTTTTTTTTTCTAACTATAGCTCAGTAGTATAATTTGGGCTGTGTTTTTGTGATGCCTCCTGCAATAGTTTTATTGCAATGGATTGCTTTGGCTATTCTGGGCCACTTACTTTTCCAAATGAATTTCATGAAGAATGTCATTCAAATTTTAATAGAAATTGCATTAAATCTGCATAACGCTTTTGATAGTATGGTCATTTTGACAATATTAATTCTGTCTATCTAAGGACATGGGAAATCTTTCCATTTTATGAGGTCTTCTTCAATTTCTTTCTGTAGTATTCTGTAGTTTTCATTAAGAGGTCTTTCACCTCTTTTGTTGGAATCATTCCTAAACTTCTTATTTTTCATTTTGAAGCTATTGTGATTGGGATAGTTTTCCTGATTTCTCTTTCAGCTGATTTGTCATTGGTTTATAGGAATGCAACTGATTTAATGCAACTGGTGTTAATTTTATACCTTGCTACTTTGCTAAATTTGAGCATGCCAGGCCAGTGATCTACTGCTTGAACCACATCCCCAGCCTTTATTCTTGTGATACATTCTACTTTGTCATAAAATATTATGATTTTTTTGATTCATTGTTATAGTTTTAATACAGTATAATTTATTATAGTATGGGTGAACATATTAATTATATTTGATGTAAACTGGACTTTAAACATAACATTTCCATACTTTAGTATTTTTGTTTATTTTTTCAAAATTATTCAATATGTTTTGATTTTGGTCCTATAACCTGGAATGAGTTAATTATCATTAGTATTATCAATTATTTAAAGGTTAAACAGAAACTAATTATATAAATGTCTTTATATTTTTCCTTTTTCCTTTGAGATTCCTGTTTTTGGTGGTAAGTATTTTAACTCTTTAATGTGTGGATGGGCCTGTTAAAATCTCCTACTTATTTTAAGTCAAGATTGATATTCTTCAAGAAAAATATTTTATTATTGTGTTTCATTATATTTAAATGGAATTTCAAATAATACGTCATTGTGTATTTTTCTTCATTTTATCTGTGTGATTTTGTTTCATTTATGTGTGGTAGACCAGAAAGCATTTATTTTACTGTGCTAGATTTGAGTAACTTCAACAGAGACTCGCTATAAGGCCAGCCCCAAAGCCTAACATATTTACTCTGTGGCAATTTTCATGAAAAAAAAATCTGCCCATTTTTATAAAGAAATAAACCAAAAATTTTTCTTCATTTAATTTCTTCCTTTACTTGGAATTTTTAGACACACAATAATTGTAATGACAAATTTAGAGTTATTCTATTTTTTCTTGATTCTAATTATAACACATTTAATCTACCTTCTTATCTGGAAAATGTAAATATAACACCTGTGCCCAGGAAAATGTACAAATTCAGGTTCAGATGACACCAAAGAATAACTTAAATATATACCTCAGCATACCCTTAGCAGAGAGACAGCCTGTGAAATGGAATAAATATAAAAGTGAATAAACAAAACAATTTGAAAAAACAAAACTTTGCAGAAGTGAGAGAACCTGATTGCCAGAGTTATCAAATTAATAGAATGAAATATCTAGTTGTCAATAAGAACATCACAAATGAACCCCAAGTGATTTAAAAAAATAGGAGACTACTTTTCAATTATTAAAAAAATATTAATAATGTGTAAAAAGAGTTCCTGAAAAAAATCAATGGCAGATCTACTAGACTAAACATTATAAAACAACTCTCTTATATATATGTTCATTGAACTAAAGAACTGTGTGAAATAGTCAAGATCACAATTTACAAACAAATGTAAATATCAATAAAGATAGAAAGCCTAAAAATAAACTACAAAGAAATTCTAGAGCAGAAAAATCCAATAACTGAAATAAAAATTTAATAGAGAAATTCAAAAGTATTTTGGAACTGACAGAAGACAGAATCACTGAATTTGTGAAAGGACAATTAAAATTATTGAGTCTGGAGAGTAAAGAGGAAAAAGGATTGAAGAAAGGTGAACAGAGCCTAATGGACCTGTGGAACATAAGCAAGTGGCTTCATACATACATTGTGGATTTTCAGAAGAAGAGAGAGAAAGGGGTAGAAAGAATATTTTATTAAATAATGCCTGAAATTTTCACAAGTGTTATTTAAAAATAAATATAAACATTTATGATGCTTTATGTCCTACAAGTAAGATGAACTAAAAGAGAAACATGTTGAGGTAAACATTCAAAAAGGACAAAGAGAATCTTAAGAAAAGTAAGAAAGAAACAACACCACATAAAAGGGATCCTGATAAGTTTATAGACACATTTCACTTCAGAAAATTTACAATCCAGAAATCAATGAGTTGATATACTTAAAATACTAAAAAAAAAAAAAAAAAAACACAACAACAAAAAATACTGGTAGCCAAGAGTTATAGTCATCAAAACTGTCCTTCAAAAAGGTGGTAGAAATTAAGACATTTTCAGATAAACAAATGCTGATGGAGTTTGTGACCACTGGTCCTACCCAGCAAGAAATGCTCAAGGGAATCTTGTAGGTGAAAATGTAATTTTGAGCACCAGGAAGAAATAAATGATAGTGACAAAATTACCATTTCTGAATACAAGAGAATGCAACATTGACTTGGTTATTCATATCCTCTGAGTAGACAACTCAACTAAACAACAACAACAACAAAATTAAATATATTTGTCTATCCAGATTCATTCAGTAAATTGAAAAAAAAATACACAGTTCTATTCGTTGCTGTTTTTACTTAAATTTTTTTTTGCTCTGTCATGAGTAGCAGGATTGTATGTGCCCTGTACATACTATTCATATAATTAGCCATATGAATGCAGATTTCCTTGAAGAGCAAAAGTAAATAAATAATAAATAAGTAAAAATGAAAAATAAAATACCTTCAGCAATGAAAAGTATTGTGTAATTTTTTTTCAGTGATTGGACAAATTGAAATAGAACAATCTATTTCATTTTATTTTAAAGGAGATAGAAGAAAGGGAAAAAATATTTTAAAAATATGCATTTTTCTAGAAGAGTGGACAACTGAGATGCCTGATGTGTATGGGGGCAAGTGTGGATGGTTTCAGACCAATGACCTAGGTGGTATCTTTTCACAAGATTCCTCTAAATTTTCTGAAATAAATAAAAGGTAAGAATGGTTAAACTAATAAGATTTTTTGTTTAATTAACAGAATGTCTTATTTATTTTTAATCTTCATTATTGCATTTTTAATTGTATAAAAAGTGAATTTCATTGTGACAATTTCATATGTGCATATAATATTCTTTAATTGTATTCATTTTCATGCAAGTGACATGATTGCACATTCTTTATAGGCAAATAATAGCCCATTATGTATATAAGCTACATTTATAAAGCCTTATCCAAACTTGATTAAACTCTGAGAACATTTATTGACTTATGTAACCGAAAATTACAGCAAGTTTCTGAATTCACTGATTATATGGTGTAATTAGGTCATTAGCCATTAAACTCTCTGTCCCTTGACTTTTCTGTCCTCAGGATTGGTCTTTTCTGAGGACTAACTGCTCTTAGGGTTACAAAGTAACTACCAGCATCAACCAATACTACAGTTTACTCCTATGTCTAAGGCTCCCTGCTGAAGTTTAAGGTAGAACTTTCCCTGACACTCAGAAGTCTCATCACATTCTACAATTCAGAATAAAACTAATGTCAATTTTCAAACAAATGATTGAAAAGTAGAAAGATAGAAACTGTGATTGATTTGGACAAAATAGGACACACTTAGTTTCTACTAAGTTATATAAGCTTCATAAAAAAGGTGAACATGTGGGAATAATTACTTTATTTTCTGGTACAGAAATGGAAAATGACTGTGAAAATTGACTGGCTGAGCCACCTTTCTCTACTCTTGTACATTCTCCCTCCTCTTTTCCTCCTCTCTCTCTTCTTTGCCTAGAACTTCCTTCACAAAAATAATTTCACTTCACACATTCTACTCTTGTATATTTTTAAATGTTTATGCACACATTGAATATATCCAACTCTCCCCAAAAGGAAAAAATCCAGGAGCAATTACTGATTTAAGCCTGAAGTACAATCTCTCTGGATGGAGCACAGTCCTCCCACCATGTCTAGATGTTGCTTCCAGCAATCCAGTTGTATCTTGCTGAAGAATGATTTATTACCTTTAATTACAAACAAAAATAATTTCATAATGATGATACTTACAATAAAAACTCCCTTTTATAAAACAGAAAGTGAGAACAATGTGCAGTTGTCTCTGATACACTTTGTTTATTGGACCAGAACAGTAAAATCTTCCTTCGCTGGTAGGGAAGTGACTTTCATAGCTTGTGAATCAGCATCTTGTTTTCTCTTCTCACGAATCTAAACGTATCTGTTTTCTCTGAGACTCTTTAGACATTATAGAAAATGTCTTTTCTGGATGCTACAACACTTTAGAAATGTGCTTTCTGTAGGTCAAAATTCTTGAGACTTGTATTTACTTTAAGAGATTCATCAGTCGTGTAGTTTAACTGGCCTTGGGGGTCACTCTGGCAAGACAGTCTTTTGAAGACTAGTTGTCAAGTCTACGTGTTCAAAATCAAGTCTGACATCAAAAATACACAATTCAAAATTGTCTGTGGCTATGAATGTGGAAGGTTCTGAGTACATAGCAAGTGCTGTGCTCTGTTGGTCATGAAACCTTAAATTATTACTTTCCTCTTGGTCTCAGTTAATGGGTGATTTTTACCAGTTGCGTCTGGCAGAAGCATACTTACTTTAGACAGCTGTATCTTTGCAATAATCAAGTTGCCCCCTTTCCCTCTCACAGTACTTTATAGAAGAGACAAGTCATGATAAACATTAGTTTTTTGGAATAAGTCATGGTAAATATTAGTTTTTTGTTCCAATCTTATTTTCATACAAATTTCTAAGTGTTTCTATTGTTACTCTTGTAAGACTTAGTTTTTAAAATATTCTTCCATGTCCCCAACTTCTAAAATTTCAGTTGTTTTTAATATATTCAATAGGTGAAAATGATCTCTCTTAGCAGAGAGATCATTTTCTCACAGAATTCAAGAAAGTCATACATGTTCAAAGATTTCTTCCATAGTTTAAGATATCATAAAATATCATAGAAAAGATTATACTTAATACAATGTCTTCGGTTTTCCTTAGTAAATCTCCTGATGATTCAGTCACTATCGGAATTTGTTAGATGAGTCAATAAAAAATAAGTCAGTTTATTTTTTTTCTAATATTTTTCTACTAGTATTTTCAAATCCCTGTGACAGAAAAAGAGTATTCTTATTGCACAGTATCAGTTTTGCTCAATCAATTTCTTATTTTGGAAAATTATTTTTGGCTCTTCATTCTATTAGAAATAGATGATTTATTTGTGTTCTGACACAAGAAAACCTACCTTATTCAAACAGCTTTAACACGGTGAATGGCATAGGGGATATTTTGGAGAAAGATAATCTTCTGAGTTTACCAAATCAAAATCTTATTGGTATTAACATGTCTCAAGAAGTTTACTATCTTCTGGGTCTGTTGACTACAGCATTGATATTATCCAAGTTCTGATTTTGTACATAAGTGTAAAATTACTGCCAAGAATGTTAATCAGTGCTTTCTTTCTGATTCATATGATTGTTGGAACAAAAAAAAAGTAACTGGAAATCATTTCTGTACACAGTGAAAGAAATTTTCCCAAAGCAAATTTTTCATTATTCTTTGTGGCACAAATTTCATTATATTACTATTCCTGGAAAAACACATTACACACAAATAGAATGACTTGGCTTAACCTGTACACCTGATGAAAGACATGTGATTTAGTTTTCAACTTTTCATTCAGAAGCCTAATGATGATCCATACGTGCTATCCTAAGGTTGGATACATAAAATCAAATTTACTTTAAACAAAAGGAAAGAATACTCTTATCTTAAACAATAACTGTGTATGCTAGAGGGATACTAGGAAATTTGTGGGGTTGTTGAAGAGAAAATTTATTAAGTTTCAGAACATGAAGATAGATTGAATTGCTGACAGCATATCAATATTATCTTGTAGGTGGGGCCAGGAATAATAGCTATTCCATGTGTAATTTTTCCTTATTATAGGACTGCAAAAAAAATTCTATCCAATCTAGATGTGTTTCTTTCTGTGGGAAGTCATGTTGAATTTCCTTTTATTGTTTCATTGTAGTTTATGTAAAAATTAAAATTTAAATATTAATGACACAAATATATATTTTAAAAAGATCTGCATTTATTAGTAAGTATATTAGAATAGATTTTTAAATCATATCGGTCAACAATATGAATAAGATAAAATATGATAAACATAAAAATTAACATGCTGCTGAAATAGCAATAAAATAAGCCAAGTGACCAAGTACCCCTGCCAAAAAATAAAATGTGAAACAATTCATGATTATTTGCAATCAGAGAAGTGATGTTAATCAAACATGAAATATGGGTCTGTTTTTATGGGCAACTTCATTATCAGTTTAGAAAAAAATCAGCTAAATAATGGATTTCTGAAGAGAAAGTAGGCTGAATCTGAGACACATATTAAGCAAGACTTTCACTGGGGACTAAAATGTAAAGCAGGAGAGTACCAAAGTAAGCCTATCAGTGATGGAATGCTACAATAAAACCATCTTTTACTTTTATGTCTGTGTGTTAGAAATAATAAGCCTTGAGTATTTTCAATTACAGATCTTTCTGGGTTCTGAAGTTCAAATTAGCAGTAGCTATCTAGTCATAAAAATCATATACTGATATAGAAAAGTAAAGTTCAATATAGTTTCCCAGGTTAGCAGTTTTCATTGTAACCCAAAAGAAGCAAATTAAAACCTGTTTTATTGGAAATCATTCTCTATTTAATCCCTCAGGATATTATCAGATTAAATTTTAAAAAATATGACCTCAGTATCAAAGATGAACAACTACAGAAGAAGTCAAACATAAGAAAAAGTTGGTAGGAAAAAAGTAGGAATTAATATACACACTTACCCATCAATGTATTTAATGATCTTTGAAGACCAGTCCAAAAATACAGAGAAATTATGAGATAAATTTTAAAACCTAAAATGAAATCTAGAGAAGTCTGTAATTTTTGCAAAAATTCAATATAATTTTAGAATGAAATATAAATGTTAAAATAAAAATCACAATAACACATTAAGAGAAGATTTCATTCAGCTAAATAGACACTTAGTAAAGCATTTTTTATTTACACCTAACATATTCATTTTGTCAGAACACAGAATACTTGAAGAATAAGCAAAAGAATATATCTAATGATAGCATAGTAACAAAAAATGATTTGGTCATATTAATATCAGAAAGATATTTTCAAAAATTTTAAAAATCATTAATAATTTATAAGATGTTTGAACATTAAGAAAACCTAATAATTCTAAATTTTCAACATCATATAAATGTAGCCAAGCAATCATTGCAAGGAAAAATAAATATAAAAGTCTACATATTTATAAATTTTCTTGAATTTCTTCAACTAAGAACACATCAAGGAGGCATATACTTGTAATCTCAGTGAGTAGGGAGGCTGAGATAGGAGGATGACAAGTTCAAAGATTGCCTCAGAAGCTCAGCAAGACCCACTCTCAATAAATAAATAAACAAATAAAAAATAAAAAAAGACTTGGGTATAGCTCAGTGGTAGAGCATTTCTAGGGTCAACCCCTTGTACTACAAAAAAGAAAAAATATCATAATTGAACAGAAGATGGATAGATAGGCATCTGGATATGTATATCTTAATACAGAATTTTGTACTGTTTGAACAAGTGGGTATACAAGAATGTCCTGCATTCCATTAGAGAACATGTAAGAAAACAAAGGCATGCAGCAATGTAATGAACTGCTGTATAAGCTCAAGATCACATTCCTATCTTATGCAATCAAAAGGGTAGACTTGTCTGGTGTTATGGTGCATGTGTATACTCTCAATGACTTGGTAGGCAAAGGGGATTTTAAGTTTCAGGCCAGTCTAAGCATCTTTGTAAGGCCCTAAGCAACATAATGAGACATGATCTCAAAAATCAAAAAATAAAAATAAAAGGGCTGAGGATGTAGCTTTGTAATCAATTGCCCCTTAAACCAGGGGTTAAGTTACAACCACACCCCAGAAAAAATAAAGTGGACTAACTGGAGAGAAAGGTACTACCTACTTTTAGATTGCATGGTGGTACCTAATTTAACTAAGCCCCATTCAGATAAAAGTACATGCTATCCTTCTTTTATGCTTTCAAATACCAATGGATACTATAGGACCCCAGAATATCAGAGACCAAATGGTAGTATTTGAGAGCCCAGAGCTAGGTGAAAGCATTTTTACAATCACTGTGCCTTGATCCATAACAATCTGGTTGCTAGTGAATTAAGGAATGTATGGAGTTGGGATACATAGACAAAACACCTCATGCACAGCTTGTTTTAATTAATAGTGAAGGAAAATGAGGCATGGCAAGATTTTGCCAACCTTAATAACTGTGATAGAGACATAGATGGTAGTAGGTAACTCTGAATCATTCACTGAGAATCCTTGAGAACACGTGTACCTCAATCACTCACTAAAAATGAGAAATATTTCTAAGTTGACACCTCTAGGTTTTGAAATATCATCGACTACCTGTGGAATGTTGCTCCTACCTATTTATTGAGTTGCCTTGAAAGTTGCCAAATTCAAGCAAATTTTGGAGAAAAGGCTGCCTTTTTTATTATAGGCCCAGGCTTTGGTCAAATTGTTCTTTTTCTTGTGCTTTAAAATGTAGCATATGAAGTGATATACAACAAGGTATTTGTGTATATCATATTGCTAAATGAATCTCTATCAGGTTCTAATATAAGGAGTAACAGGAATTTCTAGGGCTTTGAGGAAAGAACATTCATTTTGAGTTCAGTGAACTACTCTTTGTTGGCAGCATCTGGGATGTTCTTAGATCCAAAAAGAGAAAGACATTCTACCAAGATTCAAAAATCGATGTTGAGACATAAAGCTGCTCATCAGAAACTGAGTTTTCTCTCACCAGCCATGTTTGTAAAACAGTCTGTATGACAGTAACCCATTGCTTAACTCAAACTTAAGCAGATCCATAAAACCCAAGGAAACTGCAGGAGCAGATTTCCATGACAATTTACCCACCCCACTATCACTTTTATCTTTAATCCATACCTAGAGCTTTAGTAAAGTTCTCCCCAAGCCAATTTATACAAAAGGAAATGACTTGAATCAGCTCCACATGTAGGTCTTCACAGTATATTGATATTAGGCAGATTGAATAACATAGATGCAAAATGGCCCCACTTAAGGATGACTTAAGGAAAAATAACGATGAAAGAAATTCTTCACATGAGGAGAGATCTGAGGAGCCCACTTATCTATTCATTTTGTATAGCTGAAAGAAGACAGGAGTTTCCATATAGGTAAATTTCTGGATTGTGTATAACTTCAAGACTATTTCATCTGGGACTGAAATAAAGAAGATTGCATAATTGACAAGTCTCAGGAATGAAAATGTGACCAAACTGTGGGAGTGGTATGAACTATGGGAATTTTTCATGTCACAGTAGTCACATAAGAAAGCAACTTTTGTAAAATCATCTGTTAGCATCACCTATAGTTTGATTGTCAGACAGCTTTTTTGTTAAGTCTCCCACAATTCCATGAGCAGAGAAATTTTGGTGACAGGATGAAAGATATTTATTGTTCCAAAAACAAGGTAGTTTCCTCAGTGACACTTGATTTAAGTACTGCTTAAATTATTGCTTAATTTCCAAAAGCCAAAGGCATGTACTGAGCCTCAAAATGGAACCATTTTTTTGGGAGCCAGATAGCCACTTGAAGAAAATCATTTATATTTGATCAACTCTAACTATGAGAAAACAGTAACTTTTTTCTTATAAGAGTTGACATGGACTCAATATTTGGAATTGCTCTATGTGTACAGTGTCTTCACCAGCACAACATTTTTAAATGCCCTTTGCATCATTGTATCTTTGTACAAATATAGCCTGCAACCAATGTGTAGAAATGGACTTCTTTCTATAGGTCTTACTATGAACCCTAACTCTTGGGGATACACTGTTGGACTATAATGTTGAACATAATTTAAGACTATTATAATAAAACACTAGTATCAGTTTATGAAACATCCCTCTTGGATCTTGTAACACCTTGAATAAAAAAAAACTCAATATATGAAACGTTACTCTATCTATAAAAGACACCTGGCAAGACCAACGGATTGAAGAAAGGGTGAAAATTCTCTCTCTCAAAATCACAGTTGGAGACACACTTTTGGAATTTTTCTTCCTACTACAATATTATATTCTTCTGGATTATAGTCTCTGTTTTCCTAAAACTGGAATTATGAATTCTTCTTAGGGACACAATATTATCTTCTACTAATTTTAAAACTGTGTCTTTTGGGGTCAATTAGGCCAAAAAGGAGTAATTTGTGTTGGCCAACGTAATAAAAGAATATAGCCATAACTGGGAGATGATGGAATCACAGGTTTCTGCCTGGTTCTCACTATCCAAGTTGCAACCAAAAGACCAAACCCTTTGGAGATGATGATCTCAATCACACTACCAAATAAACCAGAGGAGCCAAATTGATAGCTGAAGATGAGCCCCTTCTACTGTGTTTTCTAAGCAAAGTTGATTGGCTAGTCTCTTGAAGGAAAATCTGATCAGAAACTACTTCATGGTGATTAAGTGGGGTGACTACTACACTTAGGGGAATGTAGACCATATATAACCAAGATTATATTGAAGGTCATGATAAAAATATCTAAATGACACATGGAAGAGATAGAATTTGGCAAGGTTCTGTCTGTGTGATCATTTCATTTCCTCAATGTCTTCTTGTCTAGTCTCTCTTTGGGATTCCAAGTTCATATTCCCACACACTATTGAACTTGAATTAAATAGTATATTATTGGGCACCAAATTCATAACTTCCTAATTCAACATGCAGTGCTCCCATTTAATCTGGGATCTCTGCCTCCCTGTACATTTAATCGTATTGAGTCAAAAATATGAAAAGGAAGGCAGCTGAGTGTCCTTTTGTCCTAAATTCTCTCTTCCATGGACAATTTTGAGTTGAATTTACCCATATAACCCACAAAGTAATTCGATGTTTTGCTCTATACGTGATTGTAATATGTCTTTGCTTGCCTCGTTTGCTTTATTTTTTTCTTATTGTTGTTTTTACTTTCCCTTCTATCATCTCTGCCCAGTATGTGTCCACTCCAAAATCAGGGCCACTATTCTAATCTGTTTTGAGTTCAAGAAAACCACATTGTTTTTTTTTCCAAGATTGATAAAATTGAAACACATCGCAAACATTCAATCAAGAATTTTACAACACAGACACAGACTATTATAATAAAAGGAAAGTATTCTCCAGAGAAACAGAACCAATAGGTTTGTACATTTATAGAAATATATTTATTTTTGAGAATTGGCTCATGTGATAATGGAGAATGGCAAGTCTAAAATCTGCTGTGGGAGCATGCAGGCTGGTGAGGGAGAAAGTCTACCAAGGCCATCTGCTGCAGAACTTCTTCATGACCAAGGACATTCAATCTTTTGTTCTTTTGAACCTTCAACTGATGTGGTCTGCTCACATTGTGGAAGGCAGACTGCTTTACTGGGTCCACTAATTAAAATGCTAACTTCAGCTAAATATACTCTTGCAAAAAAAAAATCTTGAAGAATATTTGAATACATGCAAAAGAAATCTCGGTGCTGAAGAACTCCCATATCAGTATAACATGATGTGTTTTGTTAAAATAAAAATGTATGTCATGAAACTTAGGGACAAGTTGACATACTTTTAAAGTGAGATGATTTTGTAATATGTAAAAGAAATCAAGTATATTATTTATTTAGATATGATTCAAAATTATATTTAAATATCTTCTCACAATTTGAATGCATTTTTCTTCTGAAAGCAAGTGATATTCTAATCATTCCTCAATAAATACATTAAATTTAACATTACTATTTTTTTCATAGGAGGTAAAAGTCCATATATATGATAACATAGTATAATCACATGAAAATTTAAGGAAACATTTATTGTAAGGGTTAATTTACATACTCACATGTTTTACATGTGAGGTAAGAGGTAGGAAGGATTTTTCTGATAATGTATCCTGTGAAATAGATTGGAAATTCTGACACCTAAAAGATTGTGTTCAACAAGGTCAATTTTCTCATTTGTAAAAGAGAGGTCCTTAGTTGTGCACTATTGGTTTATTTATTCATTTATTTATTATGAAGATTAAGAAAGATCCTCTACAAAAGCTGTAGGCAAAGTCCTGATCACAATTTGCATTGAATCAATGCAGGCTGTCATTTAACAGTGAAACACAGCTGTTGATGATGTGGTATCAATCTATAGAAGATGATGTTGTTTCAATCTATAGAAGATGATGTTGTTTCAATCTATAGAAGAGATCTTGAACTATGAGTGTATTTCAAAGGAAAACCCGTTATTTTCTCAATTTTTCTGAACTGGAAAACTGGTATCTTCAAGTTATCCTTTTTCTGGCAAGGGTAGAGACACAATCTCCAAGGTAACTAAGTCCCAAAACATATCACAGTTTAGAAACAGAAATCTATACTTAAATTTTTACTAAGAAGCAAAGAGGTCATTGGTAACAAATTGCAGCTCAGTAGCAATATGCTATGTGTAGTCAACCTTCTAGTCACCCAGTCTTCAGGGTTAATTGCCAATTACTACTGAATTCATATGACCAGCAATGGTGTTCAATTTAAGTAAAACTTAAGTCATGAAGAACTGTTCTGGTTTTTTTGGAAGCTTCAGTGTCTTAAATTAACAATATAGCTCATTGAATTTTACTTTCATCATTTTCTGCCAAAACTTAAAATGACAATTATAAAATGGAATACTGTTCAATAATATTTGATAAAATAGAGTGACTACATACTCATTTCAGACATGAAATTAGTTAGAATGATGTTTAGATTATTCAGAAATAATTTCTAGTTGGGTGAAATAGTTGTATTAGCTGGTTCTCTGAATTATTTGATACTATCTTTGAATAAAGCAAATGCATAATTCTGTCTATTAGGACTACAAAAATAAATGTTTTTTTTCCTTCTCTTTATAATCTCTGAAATAAAATTTAATGCCAATGTGTTGTATCCAGAGTTCCATCATGGATCTGGGGTTATAAATTCATATAGTATATAATGGAAAGTATATTTTTGTGTGTTTTTCAAGAAGTTTCAACTACTGTAAACCAAGTGTTTTTAAATAGTTGAAAATTAATTATATAGTATGGAATTTATACTATTTTTCTGATTTCAAAGAATTTATTTTTCAAGTGTTTAAAAATCTAGCATATCCTTCAGTTTCTAACTTGTCCAAGAATGTTATGCTAGCAAACAATGCATCAAAGTTTAGAGCAAAAAAAGTATTCAAAAGTCAATGTCATGAAATCAGATAAGATACATTGTTTATTTTTATCAGCCAAAAATATCTGAGTGTAAATTTAATGCAACTCAAGCAACATCAAGCTATATCACATTATTTGTGTATCATTACTAATAATAATTTTACAGATTGGTAAATAATATTAGCTTTTGAGCATAAAAAAACCTAACTTTTTTCCACAGGATTTGCATGGATTGAGCAGAATATTTAACTGCTTAAAACACCTTTAACAAAAGTTCAACAGCTGCTTAATTCAGAAGCATATATACTAAAATTGGAGTGACACAGAGAAGACTAGCATGGTCCCCACACACAGATGACACACAAATTCGTGAAGTGTTCCCTATTTAAAAAAAGAAAAAGAAAAGAAAAGTTCAATAAAAACAATGGAGAAAAAAGGCAAAAGTTTTGGCATTTGTAAAATATAATAGTTGTCCATATATGCTATGCATTCATTTAATCCTTGACTAAAGAATTTAGTATTATTCTTTGAATATAAGATGTCCCTCTATAATTCCTGTTAATGCAGGAAGATTCATAGATTGGATTGTGAGAGCTATAATTTAATCAGTCCTTTCTAGTTTGAATGAAATGACTGGGTGGTAAGTGTAAACAGGTGGTGTGTGGTAGGTGGAGGTGGGTCACTGGGCCATGTGACCCTGGAAGGGTGCACATTCCAGAGATCCCTCTCTGACATCTGCCTCTTGACTCTTCCATGAGCTAAGCAACTTTCCATTGCTGGCTTCTTCTCCCATCATGTGCCACTTGAGCAGAACATAGAGCCTTCCATCTAAGGACTGAGATATTTGAAACTATAAACACCAAATAAACTTATCCTCCTCTAAGTTGTTCTTGAGTAGTACTTTGATTACAGTGATGCAAAAGTTAACTAAATCTCGGAGAAAGAAAAATTACTGTATTTTCCCAACATTTGCAGTATTAGCAGCCATCAGATGTGAAGTTTTGAGAGAATTTTGGTAATTTCCAGATATAGAGGCAGAGAGAGATTGTAAAATTAATAAAACCCCTGTTAATCTTTTATAATGTTGCAGTATGATCCTATTTGTAAGGAATATATTTTGCCCAAAGGAAATCATAAAATAAATGTTTCATCTGATTGTAATAGTTTCCATGACCTGATTAAAGTGTTCTTCAGAATTAGACTATGATTACTCAAGATTTGCTCTAATTTATAGTAAATTTGAATGCACTGTGAATAAAAGAGTCACGAGTCACGTCACATTTGTATCCTTACTAGCTTCATTCTTAGTAAGTAGATAAACATGGATGATATTGGTTGAAAATGGCAGGACAAATCTGGATATCTAGTCATATCTCACGGTTGAAAAGGATGCAGTTTGTTCTTTTCTTTTGCTTGCTTTCTTTTCACATTCAGTGCTGAGGGTTGAACCCACAGCCTTCATCTTGCAAAGAATGTGCTCTACCATTGAACTGTACCTCCAGTGCAGTTTTATTGATTTTAGAAGCATCTTTTTAATTTCATGGTAAAGAGTATCATCACTTATTAGTGTTTTAGATGAGGTTTCTGTTTGTTTGATTGTTTTAGAAATTATATTTTAAACTTTATTTTTTTACAAATATTTCTGTCTTCCTATCAAAACTACACTCAAGTTTCATCTCACTATAGTCAGGATAGCCATTATCAAGAACCTGAATAATAATAAATGCTGATAAGGATATAAGGGTAAAGGGTTCATTCTTACATTGCTGGTGGGACTGAATATTAATTAGTACACTCTCTATGAAAAGCAGTGTGGAGATTCCTAAAAAAAAAAAAAAAATAGGAGTGGAACTACCATAAGACGCAGCTATCCTATGCCTTGGTAATACCAAGAGAGCTTACCCAAATGAGCTTAAATCACCATACTACAGAGATATAGCTACTTCAATGTTTATGGCAGCATAATTCACACTAGCTAAATTATGGAATCAGCTCAGATGCCCATTAATAGATGATGGGACAAAAAAAATATATCTTAGTTATACATAATGTAATTTTACTCTACTGTAAAGAAGAATGAAATAATGGCATTTGCTTGTAAATAAATGGAAACAGAGAAAATCTGTCTAAGTCAAAGTAGTGACACAGAAAATCAAGAGTCAAATGTTTTGTCTCATCTGTGGAACCTAGAGGAAAATATAGAAAAAAGGCACTGGGAAAGGGGACAGGATATCATAAAGATACAGAAGAGATTAATGGAGTAGAAGAAGGAGGGTGAGAGGAAGTTAGGAAAGAAATGAAATGGGAAGAAATAGAAATTAATTTAACAAAATCATGTTATAGACATATATAAATACATTAAATGGAATTAAATAAATAAATAAAGGAGTGAAAGGAAGATCAATAGAGTAAAAGAGGAATTAAAGTGAGAGGGAGGAGGAGAGGGAAAGGGGGATAATAGAAATTAAATTCACATTTCTTGTATGTATTGTGTTTTCAAAATGAAACCAAATAATACTTGCTCTAATAAAAAACAATTAAAAGTAGGAAAGAAGTCAGTATGATTTGTCTTTATGGGGTATAAAGATTAAAGATTTATTAGAAAACCAATTATTTCAGAACCCAAATCATTTTTCTTATAACCTTATAGTGATTACAAATAATATTATTAAAACCATCGCATGCAATTTACACATGCAATATAGTCCTTACCAAACCCTCAGTAAAAACAAAAATTGCATTTTATATAAACTATTTCAAATATATGGAAAATAGAAAATGCTTGAAAGCTCAATCCAAGAAGATATCATTTGCATGATTTTCTGATTTGTACATTAGCTGTTCCCTCAAAACTCACGTGTGAGAGAGTGGAGGAATATCCAGTGGTAAAATGAGCAGATTATGAGAGCTATAACCTAATCAGTGGATTAATTCATCATGAGTTAATAATTTGAATGTAATAATGGGTGCTGACTTTAGGCAGGATGTCAGTGAGTGTGTGCTGGGACTTTCCTTCACAAGTAATTTTATGATATCCAAACAAGACGCCCACACACATAACTCTTTGCAAGATAGTTTCACTTATAAAAACAGAGACAAATGACTTTAGACAAAGCCTTAGGAAATCGGTTTTACCAATGTTTTCAGGAATTAATGTTACTTAATTAAATAAGTAGGTTTAATTTTATAATTTTTGGATAATTAACATAAATAAATATATTTATAAGTTCACATACTAACAGATTAAAAATAAAACAATACAATATTTTGACAGTAATACAAAATAATTCTCAAATAATAGTAACAATTCTGGATAAATGAAACAATGGTAAAATAAAGTGCAAAGAAATACATTTATTTACTTATTTAGTGAAAATCAACTTTTGAAAAAAAAAAGTATAAACCAGTAAGTTAAATTGATATGAATGCTTATATTAATTGATGGAATGGAAAAACCTCTGGAAACAATGAAACCTGGGAATTCAAATAAAGAGAGATAAGTTGCAATAGGCAAGAAATATTTTAGATTTAATAAGTATTCATTGAGAAAAGAAAACAATTAGGTGAGCACAATAATGGAAAAAATAACTCTACCTGGATTAGCACAATAAACATAAATGAAAACTCTTGTAAATGAAAATCTATTAGGATCATCTTTTAATCAGATTGGGAAATTTACCAAAGCAAAACAAGAGGTCCTGTTATTAATACATTGATACAATATTGTAAACAAAGTATAAAAGCAGAGAATAAACTCTATAATTAACAGAATCTTAAGAATTAGAATATACAATTTATTTTAGAAAATTATTAAAATAAAACAAACAACCCTACTAAACTGACAAATGATTTGGTTTAAAAAAGCATAGTAAATAAAAACACTGCATACTCTTCCCCAGAGAAGGATAATGGAAAAGACATGAACAAATGATACTTCATAAAAAGTATTATCTATATCAATAGCCATAAACTTCTGGTAGACAATGTTATGGCATTCACAAAATTTGAACTGTATTTTGTCCCTCTTTTATTTTTGTATAATAATTTCAATTCTAAAAATTTGTATTAAAAGAATACACATATGAAAATACATATATGTATGTATAAATATTCATATATAGAGAGAGCATATCTATGGTAGTTTTGTTTTAAAATATCTGAAAATAGCATTAATTTTTATGAATTATGAGAATAGTTAAAATATTCAATCTAAATGATAGGTAAGTGACAGTGATAGTCAACATCACTTGATATATTGTAGCATCTTCAAGAGACACACACACACACACACACACACCTATATATTTATATATAGGTGTGTGTAAAATATATTATATATACACACATATACAATATACAACATTTCAGGAATAAAATCCAGTAAAATATGAAAACAGGTTACCACTGAGAAGTAAGGGTGTTCAGGAATTTAGAAGATTAATTTATACAAGAAATTCCAGTTTCTAATATACCTACTTCTACATTGTTGGAATATTTATAATAAAATAGCATTTATATGCCAATTTTTAATTAATTTATCCCTGCATTAACTACACCATCACTTAACTATATGTTTCAATCTATTAACTATATAACTGTATTAACCCTGTGTTTGGCCAACTTTAATATTAGCCAAGCTTGTAATTGTTTTAGCAGAATTAATATGGGAAGATATCAATGGCCTATTTTGAGGAATATTTTATTTAAATCACATAGAATTGTCATTTATTTTTATGTAAAGATTTACAAGAATGCAATTAATGAGAATGCATGGGAATCCTACTGAGCTTTTCTAGGGAAATTTGTCCTCATTTCAATATCAATAATACTTACGTTTCTCCCTAATAAAATTTCTGTAGATATGGTTACTATATTAGTGTTATATAAATGTTGGAGATATATAGAAGAATTGTGTTTAGATAAGGCCATATTTTAGCATGAATTCTTTTCAGATCCATGAATTTGTATATGAATTTTTATGTAATTACACAGCAATTTATAGACAAACTTGTATTCTACAAGAAAGTAGGAAAAAATCTTTTTTTGTGTGTGTGTCTTTTGCCAAAAGCTTATTATTTTTAATTTATATATATCTAGATATATTTAACAAAAGTGACATTTTGGAATCTATTTTACTTTTACTTTTTTGTAGTTTGTTCCCCCTACCTCAACAAAGGAAAACAATATCAATTCTTTTCAAACATATAAAATGAAAAAATTTTGAAAAGTATATATAACCTCAACACATAAAGAAACTCATATATAATTACACATCATTTGTCTTGAATTTAGGTAGCATATATTTAATGTTGAATATATGCAACTGCAAACCTACAAGATACCATATAAATATATTCCCATGCAATACATACAGATATACACCAACACGTACATAAACACAGACGAAAGTATGTATTTGAGAAACATCTTTATATTTATGTTTAGAAAATTGCCATCATCTTGCATATAATATTGGGTGCCTAAAGTTATTTGAGTTTGCAATGAACTTTATTTTTGTTTCTGTTTATCAGATATATTTTATGAGATCATTATTGGTGGGTGTATTTCCTCCTACATTACTGCATATTTAAATTAAATTGAAATTTACACAAGTACAAATAATATTATGATGGGAATAATTGTAAATCTCTCATGATGAAATTTTGAACCAAAGCTTTAACTTATTTAGTAATTTAGTAAAGAAAAGGCTGAATAGCCTTCATGCTTTGTTAATTCCTAGGGGTTTTATGTTTTGTGAGACTCATGAATGAATTATGTTTATGGAGTATACACTTACTGGTTGTGGTGGTGTCAAGAAAAGCTCCTGATTGTTTTAATAATAAGAACTCATCAAACTCCGTAATGTGTAGTGATAAAATACCTATCCCTGCCAAGTAATCATCTTAGGTTTTGTAAATAAACATCCCACCCAGAAACTTAGAATAGAATGTATTGACTCCTTTTTACTTAAGTAAAAAAAAAAAAAAAAAAAAAAAAAAAAAAAAAAAAAAACCAAAACACCTTTTGTTCTAAATTTATTACCAGCATGGTTTAAATGTTCAGAATTAATGAATGTGGAGCAATAATTTCAATGGAAAAACTTCAGCTGTTTCTTTTTTTGGGGTGAAGTTGAAAATCTGTTGGAATTTGAGATTTTCTACCTGAAAAGAACGTGATCATTAACAAGATTTTTATTTATAAACTTACAGAAAATTTATAGAACTTCTTTGTCATAGACTTCTAGGCAAATGTTATTTTTCTAATTTTTATGCTGTATGCAGTAATACTAAACTGTATTTGCTTTCAAAAAATACTAAATTGTTCATGAAATATACTTTCTATCACATGAAAATGTATTTGACTATAAATATAGTGCTTTTTTGGTTGTATTTTTAATTTATTTGTTTTTGGTTGTAGTTGGACACAATTCTGTTCTTTTCTTTAGTTACTTTTATGTGGGGCCGAGGATTGAACCCAGCACCTCCTTCGTTCTACCACTGAGTCACTACCCCAGTCCCTAAAAGGTAGTTTTAATCATGGTATTTGACAGGAATTTTCTCGATGTGTATATTTTGTATTAAAGTTATAATATGTTCTTAAAATAAAATGGAATTTTGCTTGATTTTATAAAATATAGAAATATTTTATGTCCATTTCATTTCGGTTAAAATGTAGTATAAATATGCATATAAAATAACATTTCTTAAAAAGCTTTGATATAAAAATACATCTGGACCTGAGAGTTTTGAATAAGGAATTATGAAAAGCAATTATCTTCAATTTGTTTTTCTTAATTTTTTTCCTTGATTTGCGTCTCCCTCACTCCCTGCTTCTTTCTTTTTTTCCCTTCGTGTCATTTGCCAAAAGCTTATTATTTTTAATTTGTATATATCTAGATATATTTTTTAAAAATAATATTTTTGAATTTATTTGACTTTTATCTTTTTGTAGTTTGTTTCCCTTACCTCAACAAAGGGAAAAAATATCAATTCTTTTCAAACTTATAAAATGAACATGTTTTGTGCAGTAACCACTTTTGTAATACTATCTTAAATTTTCCCTCTGTATTCAATTCCCTTCATTCTTTTTGCATGCCTAATTTCTTACAGTTTGCTATTTTACAATTTAGCATAAACCCATTGGAATGAAAAAATATATAAATGAAAATAAATAGTTTTATATATATTTTGAGAATTTGAAGAAAATTTTGCTCATTTCACCATTTCACATGCCTTACAATGAATTATAATTAGTGCACACAATTTATAATGAATTTTATTTGCAATTTTATTTAAAACCTCATCTTCATAATTTATAAACTGTATGAAGAATAGATCAAAATAAGCCCTCATGCATCCATTAAAACCTTATCTACCTGTCTTCACTGTTTAAGAATCATAATATAGCCTCCTCAGTTATAAACACTCCTCTAAAAATTAGTTTGACTAATGTGCACTTTTATTTTGTTTATAAAATTTTATGTGCACCTGCCATTGAAAAATTTGAATGTTCTGACAATATTTACTGAAACTGGAAATTAAACAAAGTAATAAAAATGATTCCCCAGGGAGATATAGCAAGGCAGAGACCACTAAGTAAACATATTTCATCTGAAATTTAACTAAATCTGTTTAGCTTATTTTGCGCAAATTATCCCATTTAAAATAATGTCTATGAAAAGATATTATAACATTTAACAAAGTAATTATTCAGAGACAAAGATCAACACTTTTGCCTTTTCTTTATCTCTTGGTGTAGGAAACATAGTAATAAATTTCTACAAAGAAAAGAGATACAGAATACTTCCTTCACAAGGGTCCTTTTGGCTATCCTTTGAGACCCACTCACTTCCCTTGTTTTTCCTCTCCTTAATGACAAGTACCCATTTGTCTATTCTGCTTTCTATATTTTTGTCATTTTGGGAATTCTGTTAAAACATAAACATATATATAGTCTTCAGATATTTTAGACTAAATTTTACATCTCACTCTTATTCTCCTATGATCAATCTAAGTTGTTGTAATATAAATAGTTCATTTTTAAATTCGTGAGTAGTATTCCATTGTGTTTCCTTACCATGGATTAGATTGATTCCATTTATCACTTTGTTGATGTATTTTTGTTGTTTTTGGTTTTTGGACATTGCTAATAGAGCTTATATGGACATTTGTGTACAGATTTTCATGAGAACCTAATTTCTTATTTCTCTGTAATAATATTCAAAATTTGTTGTAATTACTGAAGATGAACTATAAATATTATGTGTATAATACTACAATTTTCACCAAGTATAGAGTAATATTCACAGGGAATTTATTCCTAGAGGCCTAGTGATGACTTATATATTAGAGAGTATCAATTCTAATGCATACTATGAGTTTCTGTATATATTTGAACCTCTTATAAAGTTGAATTTATAAATTTGGCACAGGAAGCAATTTATAATTATAACTAATAATAAAATAGACCAGTTATTACAATACACAGTAAAAATAGTTATGTGACTGTGGTCTCTATTTTTCTGTCACCTCTAAATATATTGCACTATACTCACCCTTTTTCTTATGATTATGTGAAATAATATCTAAAGGAAGAAATCGATAAGATTCCATTTAGCATATCTGAATTTCCATCATTTTTATGTTTGCATTTTGAAGCCATTGTTAAGTAAAATAAGAATTATTTAATCACAAGCATTGTAAGGCCACAACAGTAGAACTGATGACTGACAAAACTATTAAACATCTTAGAGATAGATAGTGTATACATTGTGGATATCCTAAACAAAGGAATGGTTTATATCCCATCTGAGGCAGAGTGGAAAAATATGAAATTTAATAATACTACTCAGAAATGTACACAATTTAAACATTCAGAATTACTTTGGTAATTTTTCATTTAATATTTTGACCTCAGTTGGCTGAAACCACAGAAATTGAAATGTAAATAAAGATACCATTGTATACTAAGTAGAATACATGCACATGTTTATCTAAAAGCCTATACAAGAATGTTAATTGCAGTAGTATTCAAAGTAGGCAGAAACTAAAAAACAGCACAAAGTTTTGTTTGTGCTGCAAAATTTATCTTTGCTGAGAGAATTCAGGATAGTTTTATTCATCAAAGACACTGATTACAAAGGAAGGCAAAAACAGTACTTCAGGAACTTTAATGATATTCTGCTTCTTCTTGAGTGTTGTTTGCACTCATTGTCTGATAACTTATGCACCTCTGAAAATTGTACTAAAACCAAGTTTCAGCCCTTTCCTCTGGTGTGTGCTTGCCACCATAAAGTGTTGCTCTCTACATTATCAAGTAATAGCCCCACTTTTCTTTAGCAGTGAGTTATAGGTTTCCTGACACAGATGGCTTTGAGTTCAAATTCCCAGATCATCTTTCACCATTTGCATTTTCTTTCTCCCTCAAGACATTGCCACTTTGTAACATCTCAGTGCCTTAGTCTAGTGCTCATTAAAAAGCCTTCTCTCCAGAGTTTAGGAACATATATCCAAAGGACAACTGCAATTATTGACATGATGTGGCTTCTTTCAGTCTAGATATCTATTGAAGGACAGTGACTGTTGTTTCATCCAGTGTTGCTGGTCCCCTCACAGGTTAGAGGGGTGAGAAGGATTTTTTTCCTAAATGATTTTGGAGACTTCCTTTTCTGGACATTTTCAAGAGGAATTCTGATCCATCTTCTCAGCTCTTATAACACACAAAATTATATACAGTACATTGTCTTTCAAATATTGCCTAGCATATTACCCCATTTATCGGGTAAGAGGCATAATGATATATAGTTTACATGTAGAATCTAGTGATTATATTAAGCCTATGAATTAATGTTCATATTTGTCTCATTTAACAATAGAAGAGATACAAACAATATTAGATCATTCCCCAAAGAATCAATAATGTCCTCACCTCGCTTCTGTTATTTCATTCTGTATCAAAAAGACCAGCTCTTCCCACCTGCAGTGCCATTTGGTCATGGTTAGTTCTTGTCAGATTGCCCTTCTCGTCTTACTCAGGGATTGCAATGATGAGGTAAAGGGGGAATGTCAATAAGATTCATAGCAATCTCATGGAAGAATATCAGAAAAGCAATTGAAATGCTCAAGTGTCTTTCTAAATTCTAGAGCATCTTGGAGGTGGCTGTACGTTAGAAAGGACAATCCACAATTTCCAAGTGCCTGGGCACTTTTTTAGCTACCATTGTAATTATTCGGTTGATGCAGGTATACCTGGAAATTTCCAATAATTTCTCACAAAGGTTCAAACATAATTTTTTTCTGCCAAACAGTCTATGCTAATGATATAGAGTAAACTTACCAAGGATATGTGGGCATTCCCTGCTCTATAGGCAAAGCAATTTTAAAAATACAGCAATAGTTTCTTAGGCCTCAGGAAGTAATAATAATAAAAAATGATAAATAATAACAACACTAATAGTAATATAGTAATAAGGAGAAAGAGAATGAAAGAAATAATTCTTTGTGTTTTGCACACTTTTAAGCACTTTATATTATTTTTTTTTTATCTCATGGCATTCTGTATAATAGCATATGAGAGGAGAACTTTTCACATTCATTTTGAATGGATCAAGTACTGGAATGTTAAGGAAGATCAGTTATTTGATATGGGACCCATATGTATTGATGGAATAGAACCTCTGAAATAGTCAAATAAGCATTTTCTCCTTTTAATTGAATACCCACTGTGTTTTGTTACAGTACAGAAAACTGCCTAACATAAAAATGTTCAAAGTGGCAAGCACCATCTTATGATACTATGCATCAAGAAGGTAAAGGTAGTAAGAGGCAGGCTACTTGGGTTGCCTTGAGGGAAATGCTAACATTATCCCAGTTATAACAGAGAAAGGAGCACCATATTATTCATTATGAAAAGATGGCATTTAGGACACCATTACAAATAGCTGTATTTCAACTTTAGCTAATGCAGCCACACTTTAGAGAAACTATATAAATTCTGCTTAGTTAGCACTGTTTGGGATAGATAGACAAATAAATACATTTTCTTTTAACTTTTTTTAAGGGTCTTACTATGTTGCCAGGGCTGGTGATGAACTTGTAAAATAAACACATTTTAACATTGGCCTGTATATTGTTGTCTTAATGGAAAGAAAAAGAAATTTAAATACTCTGTCAAGATGAAACCAATAAGATTTGCTGACATGATGAGAGAGAAGGAAAATTAATGAAGAGTCCACAATCTTGAAATTGTTGATTGGGTGAGTGATGATACCATTAAGTAAAACAGGAAGCATGAAAGTGGATCAGGACTATTGGAAGGAAGATGATGACTTCAGTTTTTGTTGAATTAAATTGAATCGCTGATGAAACATTTAAAATTGTCTGCCCCATGTAGGGGAAATTGTCTGTTCAGAAAGTGAAACAGATTCTTTATGAGCATAATACCTTTTCTTCCAAAATTTTTTAAGCCATTAGGGAAAATTATGCATATAAAATAAAGTCATAATGCAGTATTTAGGATTCCCATTTGTTATGGATGATGATTTTTTTGGTTTTGTTTTGTTTTTGTTTTTCATTTACCACATATGGAAAATATCCTTGAAGAGGGAAATGACATTTTTATATATTCTGTACATTTTCTAGCTTAACCATTATAAACCAAGTGTCAGAGTGACTGCATGACAGGCTTTCATATTGCATCATTATCTAGAGATGGCTCAGTCCTCTATACCTCAGCCTCATCTGCTTACTCATTATAAATAAAAATGTGAATGAAGCATAAATTCCATATTTTCTCCCCTTTGATTCTTAATTCTCATGAACTGTTTGGGAACTTTTTACAAACTAAAATCCTCATAAATTTGTATCAAAAATTTAGAAAGCATTTAAGTTAATTTGTGTTTTGAGTTATAAAAATAGCTTTTTTTCATTTTTAATTCTGATTTTATGTGACAGAATATGTGAAAATAAATTTCATCATGACTTCTTTTTATATTAATGGCTTAGAAAATTTTCACTACTAAAAAGTAGAAAATGAGCACCTGTATTTTTTCTTTTTTTTTCTTTTGAAGTACTTTTATTTTTTTATTTTTTTTATTGGTTGTTCAAAACATTACAAAGCTCATGACATATCATCGTTCATACATTTGATTCAAGTGGGTTATGAACTCCTACCTTTACCCCAAATACAAATTGCAGAATCACATCGGTTACACATTCACATTTTTACATAATGCCATATTAGTGACTGTTGTATTCTGCTACCTTTCCTATCCTTTACTATCCCCCCTCCCCTCACCTCCCATCTTCCTCTCTACCTCATCTGCTGTTGTTCAGTTCTCTCCCTTGTTTTTCCCCCCATTTCCCCTCACAACCTCTTATATGTAATTTTGTATAACATTGAGGGTCTCCTTCCATTTCCATACAATTTCCCTTCTCTCTCCCTTTCCCTCCCACTACTCATCTCTGTTTAATATTAATCTTTTCCTCATGCTCTTCCTCCCTGCTCTGTTCTTACTTGCTTTTCTTATATCAAAGAAGACATTTGGCATTTGTTTTTTAAGGATTGGCTAGCTTCACTTAGCATAATCTGCTCTAATGCCATCCATTTCCCTGCAAATTCCATGATTTTGTCATTTTTTAGTGCTGCATAATACTCCATTGTGTATAAATGCCACATTTTTTTATCCATTCATCTATTGAAGGGCATCTAGGTTGGTTGCACAGTCTAGCTATTGTGAATTGTGCTGCTATGATCATTGATGTGGTAGTATCCCTATAGTATGCTCTTTTAAGGTCCTCAGGGAATAGTCTAAGAAGGGCGATATCTGGGTCAAATGGTGGTTCCATTCTCAGCTTTCCCAGGAATCTCCATACTTCTTTCCAAATTGGCAGTACCAATTTGCAGTCCCACCAGCAATGTACAAGTGTACCCTATTCCCCACATTCTCTTGTGGATTGGTCTCTGTGTCCTCTATTCTGTACCATTGGTCCACCTGCCTGTTTTGGTACCAGTACCATGCTGTTTTTGTTACTATTGCTTTGTAGTACAATTTGAAATCTGGTATTGCTATACCTCCAGATTCACACTTCCTCCTAAGAATTGCTTTTGCTATTCTGGGTCTTTTGTTTTTCCATATGAATTTCATGACTACTTTATCTATTTCTACAAGAAATGCCGTTAGGATTTTGATTGGCATCGCATTAAACCTGTAGAGAACTTTGGGTAATATCGCCATTTTGATGATGTTAGTTCTGCCTATCCATGAACAGGGTGTATTTTACAATCTTCTAAGATCTTCTTCTATCTCTCTCTTTAGGGTTCTGTAGTTTTCATTGTATAAATCTTTCACCTCTTTTGTTAGGTTGATTCCCAAGTATTTTATTTTTTTGGAGGATATTGTGAATGGATTGGTATTCCTCATTTCCATTTCAGAAGTTTTGTTGCTGATATAGAGGAATGCCTTTGAATTATTCATGTTGATTTTATATCCTGCCACTTTGCTGAATTCATTTATTAACTCTAGCAGTTTCTTTGTAGACCCTTTTGGGTCTGTTAGATATATTATCATATCATCCGCAAATAGTGATAATTTAAGTTCTTCCTTTCCTATTTTTATGCCTTTAATTTCTTTTGTCTTTCTAATTGCTCTGGCTAGTATTTCAAGAACTAAATTGAATAGAAGTGGTGAGAGAGGGCATCCCTGTTTTGTTCCAGATTTTTGAGGGAATGCCTTCAGTTTTTCTCGTTTAGGATGATGCTAGCCTGAGGTTTAGCATATATAGCTTTTACAATGTTGAGGTAAGTTCCTGTTATCCCTAGTTTTTCTAGTGTTTTGAACATAAAGGGATGCTGTACTTTGTCGAATGCTTTTTCTGCATCTATCGAGCTGATAATATGGTTCTTATCTTTAAGTCTATGGATGTGGTGAATAACATTTATTGATTTCCATATATTGAACCAGCCTTGCATCCCAGGGATGAATCCTACATGACGATGGTGCACAAGTTTTTTGATATGCTTTTGTATTCGATTCGCCAGGATTTTATTGAGAATTTTTGCATCCAAGTTCATTAGAGATATTGGTCTGTAGTTTTCTTTCTTTAAAGTGTCTTTCTCTGCTTTCGGGATCAGGGAGATGTTGGCCTCATAGAATCAATTTGGAAGAGCTCCTTCTTTTTCTGTTTCTTGAAATAGCTTGAAAAGTATTGGTATTAATTCTTCTTTGAAGGTTTTGTAAAATTCTGCTGTATACCCATCTGGTCCAGGGCTTTTCTTGGTTGGTAGTCTTTTGATGGCTTCTTCTATTTCTTCCTTTGTTATTGGTCTGTTTAAATTGTGTGTGTCATCCTGACTCAATCTGGCAGATCATATGACTTAAGAAATTTATCGATATCTTCACTATCTTCTATTTTATTGGAATATAGGGTTTCAAAATACTTTCTAATTATCTTCTGTATTTCTGTAGTGTCTGTTGTGATATTGCCTTTTTCATCCCGTATGTTAGTAATTTGAGTTCTCTCTCTTCTTCTCTTCGTTAGCATGGCTAAGGGTCTGTTGATCTTATTTATTTTTTCAAAGAACCAACTTTTAGTTTTATCAATTTTTTCAATTTTTTTGTTTGTTTGTTTTAATTTCATTGATTTCTGCTCTGATTTTAATTATTTCTTGTCTTCTACTACATTTTCTGTTGTTTTGCTCTTTCTTTTCTAGGGTTTTGAGATGAAGTATGAGTTCATTTATTTGTTGGTTTTTTCTTTTTTTGAGGAATGAACTCCAGGAAATGAATTTCCCTCTTCAAACTGCTTTCATTGTGTCCCATAGATTCCGGTATGTTGTGTCTCTATTGTCGTTTATCTCTAAGAATTTTTTGATTTCCTCCTTTATGTCTTCTATAACCCATTAATCATTCAGTAACATATTGTTCATTTTTCATGTGATGCAGGATTTTTCCTTCCTTTTTTTATCATTGATTTCCAGGTTCATTCCATCATAATCAGATAAGGTGCATGGTATTATCTCCACACCTTTATACTTACTAAGAGTTGCCCTATGGCATAGTATATGGTCTATCTTTTAGTAAGATCCATGTGCTGCTGAGAAGAACGTGTATCCACTTGATGATGGTTGATATATTCTATATATGTCGGTTAAGTCTAGGTTATTGATTGTGTTATTGAGTTCTATAGTTTCTTTATTCAGCTTTTGTCTGGAGGATCTCTCTAATGGAGAGAGCGGTGTGTTGAAGTCACCCATAATTATTTTGTTGTGGTCTATTTGACTCTTGAACTTGAGGAGAGTTTGTTTTATGTATGTTGCAGCCCATAACTTGGTGCATACATATTGATAATTTTTATGTCTTATTGGTGGATGGTTCCTTTTCACAGTATATAATGTCCTTCTTTTTCCATTTTGATTACCTTAGGTATGAAGTTGATTTTATTCAATATGAGTATGGCCACTCCTGCTTGCTTTCGAGGGCCATGTGAGTGGTATGATTTTTTCCAACCTTTCACCTTCAGCCTGTGTATGTCTTTTCCTATAATATGAGTCTCCAGAAGGCAGCATATTGTTGAATCTGTTTTTTTTTAATCCAGGTTACTAGCCTATGTCTCTTGATTGGTGAATTTAAGCCATTAACATTTAAGGTTACTATTGAAATATGGTTTGTACATCCAGTCATGTTTATTTATTTATTTATTTTAGTTTCGCTATTTTATCCTCTTTGGTTATTTTTCTTCCCCTTTACTGAGATACCTCCCACTGTTAGTTTTGGGTGCTATTTTTCAATTCCTCTTCTTGTAGTATTTTGCTCAAAATGCCTTGCAGTGCTGGTTTTCTGGCTGCAAATTCTTTTAACTTTTGTTTATCATGAAATATTTTAATTTCATTGTCAAATCTGAAGGTTAATTTTGCAGGATACAGTATTCTTGGTTGTAATCTATTATTTTTCAACGTTTGAAATACGTTGTTCCAGGATGTTCTCGCTTTCAACATCTGTGATGAAAAATCAACTGTTAACCTAATTGGTTTACCCCTGAATATAATCTGCCTCCTTTCTCTCATAGCTTTTAATATTCTCTCCTTGTTCTGTATGTTGGATATCTTCATAATTATGTGTCTTGCAGTTGGTCTATTATGGTTTTGAATGTTTGGGGTCCTGTAGGAATCCAGGATTTGGCAATTTATTCCATCTTTCATATCTGAGAAGTTTTCTAGAATTATTTCATTTAATAGGTTGTCCATTCCTTTGGTTTGATTCTCTATGCCTTCTTCTATCCCGATGACTCTCAAATTTGGTTTTTTTAATGGCATCCCATATCTCTTGAATAGATTGCTCATGGGATTAAAGCATCTTTTCTGTGTTGACTATATTCTTTTCAAGTTCATAAACTTTGTCTTCATTATCTGATGTTCTGACTTCTACTTGATCTAGTCTATTTGTAATAATCTCGTTTGAGTTTTTTATTTGGTTTATAGTTTCCTGCCTTTCTAGGATTACTGTTTGATTGTTTTTAAGATCTCTATCTCCTGTTAAAGCTCGTTCTTTGCCATTTGAATTTGTTTGTTTAATTCATTTTCAAAATATACTTTTATTGCTTGGACTTGCTGTCTCATGTCTTCTCCAATATTCCTTTCCATCTGAGTTAGGTATGCCTTCGGTTCTTTCTCTGTCCATTTTTCTGATGCCTCTAGGTCCTCCTGTAGATTTAAGTTGTCCTGCAATTTTTGTACTCCTTTTTTCCCTTGTTTTTTCATGTTGTCCACAGTACTTTCCAGCTCTGTTTTACTGCTGTGTTTCTGCTTTCTCCTATAAATTTGTTTTGGTTTTGTATATCTCTGTTTTTTCTCCTTTGTAGTGGGAGACTATGCCTAGAAATGTTGGGCTTTATTTTACTTTAAAGCTGATTCATTCAATTCATAAAAGGCTTCTGGAATCTGTATGCATATAGTGATTTGTTGTCTGTTCTTAGGATTTTATGTTTAGGTTAGGTGCTATGATGGTATGAGGGTTAGTATGTCTTAGCTACTTTAGAAGATTGTTCTACTGAAGGGGGATACTAACAGGTGATTGGATCAGGGTGTTGGTAGTAGCTAGGTATTTAGGAGCCCTATAGACAGCCTCAAAACATTCACCTATTTGCATTTAGACAATTACATGTAATGAAAGACATAATGCTTGGGATGAAAGTTGAGGGGATTGGGGAAGGAAGGTGCTCTTAAAAAGTAAGAAGGAGAGAGAGATAGATAGATTAGGGGAGAATGGAAAGAACAATAAAACTTGAAACAGGAAAGAAAGAAAGAAGGAAAAGAGAGAAATGAACAAAGAGAGAGAGAAAAAAAAAGAAAAAAAATATTAAAGTCTTAGAGATCCATTTTCTTCTCTTCCAGTAGGCAGAGCTATGCCCTCTAAGCTGAGCTTCTGCCCTCTATGTGCCGATAGGAATCTCTGTAAGGTGGCTCCTGGGAGTCTCTTAATCCTGTTAGTCCAGAGCTGTTTCACTTCTCTGGGCCCTCCCCCCCTTCCTCCTGCCAGCCAGCCAGCCAGGTCCTGTTCACCGGAGGCGGTTCCCCAAAGATCTGGTTACACTTGCAGCCCCACCATGTGTCCTATTTTCTGAATGACTGAGCACTCTCTCTGTCATTCATCTAAGCCCCAGTGCTGTGGTGCAGTGATCTGGGGACCAACAGTTTAGTTTTTCCGGACCCCTTTGGTGGGCATGTCCCCGGAAACTGGAAGGTAAGACCTTCGGTGTCGCCGCTGGTGGTAAAGGGAGTTGGGGATTGGGAATCCCCTCTGCTTCCCTACAGACATGCCCCCAGAGAGAATCCCGAGGTTTCCTGGCTGCTTGTATCTGGAGGGGGTGGGAGTCCCACACCTGCTAAAGTGGATTCTGCTGGGAAGGAATTCCATCAGACAAATTCCGGTGATGTCACCTCTGTGCTATGGCTTGCCCCAGGCTCCTTGCAGGAATGTCCAAAGGGAGGGGTGGGACTGGTCTGTCTCTGGTTAGTTTCAGTTCCCATTTTGCTACTTCATGAAGGCCTGGATAGAGACCTCTTCCTTGAGTCCCTGTGCCGCTCCTGCTGGGCCGCACCTTGGAGGCTAGCTGCCCTGTCACGGGGGCCACGGGCAGACAGCCGATGGTCACCAAACCCCTTGGGCAGCGGCTGGCGGGTCCCGACCTCTGTGCCACATGGCAGAGATTCACTCATCTGGGGCAAACTGTCCCCTCCCAAAATTCTACCAACTGCAGGCCAGTCTCTCTTCACTGGAATTTCACCAGGAGTCTCTCAGCAGATAGAATCCAAGCATATCAATGCATCTCTCTGACCCCGTTACTGAGGAGGTACTGAAAGCTGCCGCCATGTTGGATCTCTTTGTATTTTTTCTTTATGTCCTTTTTTTATCATTATTTTAAAATTATTTTTTTTATTTCTTACTGTTCTGATTTTTGCCCCAGGTGTAAATAAACAGGTGTGAATCTACTGAGTCTTTGGGTGATTGACCTAGTGATTTTCTGACAGTTCACTGAATATCCAGTAATTACCTTATTCATACTTGAAGATTGCATTATCTCAAATTGCCTGGAATGATAACAATTTACAAAATTTGTTCTGAGAGTTCACCTTCACTGTAAAATGATCCTCTTTCTCCCTAAGCTACATTATCTTGTAAGAAGGAGTCCAGAGAGTCTCCGTCTACTATTTTTCCCACTTCTTTCATTTTTATTCTCTGTGTCCCTTAAGCAGCTCTAAGAAGGTAGATGTGTTTGATGTCCACATTGTTTATCTTACTATTTGTCAGTGTAAAAACACAAAATAAACTAAAGAAGAGGTTTTCAGAGTGTCTCAACAAAGTTACACCTGTCCTTCACAACCAGATTCTTCAAGTTAGCTTTGACTATGAAATAAAAGTTATTAAAGTCAAAATGCTACAAGATTAGTTTTCAACTTCATTCTGCTGAATCTTCAATAACAGAATCGATATTATATATTTCCCTAGAACTAGATAAAAAGGAAAACAAACATTTATAAATGAACTTTGTTTTTGCATTTTTATGTTTACTTGATATTTATTCGTGAGGATCTTACATTGGTTCATTGAAGAAGAAGAAGTTAACTAAATTGGGGGACAATAAGATACACAAATTAGGAACATTAATTATTGTCTGTGATGTAGAAAAAAATGTTTTAAGGTTAATTCAACTTCAAAAAGATTAAAGAAATATTCAGAATTTATTTTACTGTTTATTCAGGAATTACAATAATTACATATATGAATAATTTTAACACATAAATTTAATATTTTGATAAGTTTTAATCTAATTGTCTTTTAAACTATAAAAATAAATTAAAGATTGCTTTAATGGTCTTGCATTGTAGAAAATTAGTGGCACATTATTTTTTTATATATAATGAGCATTTAGCTACTTTATTATTGATATATATATATATATATATATATATATATATATTATATATATAATATATATGTTTAATATATATAATATATATGTATTGCAGTATTTTAAATGAACTCAGTGTCTAACGTATAATGGGCAAGCACTATACCACCACTGAACTACAACCATAGCCCATATTACATATATTATTTAAATTCCTAAGCTGCTATTTTCATTATAAAACATATTTGTATCTGTGGACATAATGTATACTACACTTATTATAATTTTTTTAAAGTTTAAAATAATATGATTTCTCTATGAAAAAGTATTATTCATAATACATTGAAACAACCTCTAAACATTACATGGAAGATACTTTTATAAATCCCAACTTAAATATTAAAACATTAAATCTCAATTTTCTTAAATATTTTTCACTTCAAATATTCTAATTTTTTAATAATTGTTTCATCTTCTTTGTCATTTAATGATGTATATAAAGCAATTTCACATGTTTATATTGTATAATTTTCTATTTATTTTTTCATCTTAGTCAATTCACTTTATTGCTTTCATTTGGGAAAAAATGTAACTTTAATTATTAAAATAAATTGTGATCACAAAATGGTAAAAATAATTGTTCATTTTGAAGAATTAAATTACAATTAGAGAGGAATAAAACTCTAAAAGATAGTTTACAAATGTGAATGTTTACCTGTATACATTAAGATCAGTGACCAAAAGTTTCCATTTCAATAGAAAAATAAGTTCAATGAAGTAATATTACCTTAATTAATCTCTAGAGGACCATAAAGCCAAATTCTAATGAGGACTCAGATATTTGGAAAATGTCAGCCATATTTTATAAAATGAACATTGATTTTTACATATTCCTTTTTTTCCCCTGAAGCTTCTATAAGATACATTTCAAAAAAATAAATGAAAAATCAGAAATTTAAACAAAAGAGAGGAAAGGAAGCTAAAGTAAAAGGAGCAAAGATAAAACTTTTGATATTAGTTATGCAGCCCATCTGGTAAACAGCCATTCTGAATGAGCAATAGAAGAGACTGAAAGAATTTCTGAAATAGACAAGCTTATATAATTATTTATTGAAGAAAATACTCCATTTCTGAGGTAAGTCTGTGTGATGAGATCCTGAGCACAGAAACTAGATAGAATTCCTTCTCTTATACATCACATCTTGCAGTAGTAGCATGAGATAAAGAAATTAATTAATTATTAAAAACAGGTCCAATATCTGATAGGAAAAAGAATTAAAGAAACTAATGTGATAAAAAAATACATAAGCACCAATTTGCGTACATAAATAAAGTTCCCTCTAGGGAGATGGTGTTTATTTTTCATTGTTGTAGGCAGAACCCATGAAGATGCCCATGTCCTAATTTCAATATACAGTACCTGTGAATATGTTATTTTCCATAGCAATGGGGAATTAAGTTTGCAGATTGAATTAAGTTTGCTGATTTTAAAAGAGTGGTATTAATCTGATTTATTGGGTGTGAACCAATGAAATCATTAGTGTCCTTGAAAGTGGAAGGGAGCACAAGAAGAGGAGAATCAGAGAAAAATATATTGACCAGGGGAAAAAAGCTCAGATAAATGCAAGGTTGTTGTTGAAGACAGAGGATGGGGCCTCAGAGCAAAGGAACACAAGCATCTTCTAGGGGCCTGAATAGGCAAGAACACCAATTCACTCTTAGAGCCCACAGAAAGAAGCACAGCTTTGCTGCCACTGATTGGAACCAATGAGACCCATGTTTGACTTCTGACCTACAGGATCATAAGATATTAAATATGTGTTGTTTAATATCACTCTTTGTGATAAATTGTTATAGCAACAAATAAAAAACTAACTACAAATAATAAAAAAGGGATAGTCACTTAAATTTAAATAGAAAGATAAGTCAGTACAAAAAATTAAGATAGGAAAGGCCTTAATATATACAAAACAGTCTGGATCAAATTTGTTTATATATTCTATAAATCTAAAACTGTTTTAAAATAGAAAGTTTTGACTTTTTAGTTGCCAAAAACAATACAACAAAGTTCACTGGAGTTTTTAAAAAATTTGCACTAATAATTCTCTACAGACTTTGTTGTTCTCTAGGCGTCTATGCATATGTATTCATTTATTCAAGGATGTAGGCTTTATGAAAATAGGACATAGATTTTACAAATTTGATTCATCAGGGTTTCTGCAAGATAATATTTTTGAAAACAGATATTTTCCTCCCATTTTGTGATACATGCACTTATGATTCTGTCTTTGACTCATGGATTGGGTTCAAAACATTTTCCTTAAATCAGTGAACAAAGATGTCTGAATACTGCCAGGATTTGTCAGGATGCTCTCATTGCTACTTCTTTCTTCAGTACCAGTATTACATAGCATTACACTAGGCACAAACAAGTTTACTTTGCATATATGGGACATTGAGAGAAGGGAAAAAAAAGGCCTTGGAATGTCATAGGGTGGAAAGATCCGTCACTGTTCATGAAGAACCTCTCTTTGCAGATCAAGGAGTCACTATCACATGGAACCAAGTGTTTGGTTCCATAAATTTGGGCATTTTAAGAGAGTCTTAAAACACATGTGTTCATATAACTCAAGAGCTCACTAACCTTGAAGGACTGTGATAGAGACAAGAATGTGGGAAAAGTTTACCAAAAGATATATATGTTATATTTAGAGTGAAAGTTGGAGATTGTGCTATCAGAGGAAACAAATTAAAACAGACCAGAAGTTGGGGTGGACACAGAACATACAGGGGTGGTCTATTATCTTTTAATGATGAATTACTAATACCTAATTTAAGTACTGTATAAATTCATCACTTTCATCTAAATTTATTTTTATTTCAAATGTATTCACTCTTCAGTTATCTACTTCAAAAAAGTGAAACTTCACCGAATGCATGTAATCAGTATTGCCCAAAAAAAGCACATAAAAAAAATATAATATTTCTCTTAATTGTTGTAAGCAAAGTTGTTTTCAAATAATTTGTGGCTGTTTGTACACATACATGAACTAATTGAACAGCATTATCTCCTAATAGCAGCACTTTTCTGTGCAAAAACAAAGATCCCTTTATTATAAAACAGACTTTTCTTTCATCTATGATCTTCCTTGTATCAAACTGGGTCTCACTTCCCATTTTTTGTCCTGACATTTCATTTAATGTTTACTCTTTACTCTTATGCTCCCCATGACATGTCACAAAACTGAGTGATGTTCTTCCCTCCAAACTCAATAGAAAACAATCTAAAGCAAAACAAGACACAGAAAGCAACTATTATCATCATGCTTGTTTTCTGCCAAATTTCAAGGTCCAACCTATCTTTTACAGGAAAAAAAAATATTCAAAAATCCTCCCATCTCCTTTACAGTTGGATAAGAATTATCATTAGATCATAAAGAGATAGTGCAGATGAGCAGGCATAATGGCTAACACCTAGCTTCCAAGCTTCTGAGACAGTAGGTTTTCTGAGCCCACGAATTGGAGGCCAGTCTGGGCAACATGGTGACACTCTGTATTAGAAAAGTAAAAATAAAAAAATGTGTGTGTGTGTGTGTGTGTGTGTGTAGTTTTATGTGTATAACTATGTTATATGTGTAGTTATATGTAGTTATATGTGTGTAGTTATATGTATGTGTGTGTGTAGTTATATATGTATGCATGTATATATAGTCATCTCTGTAACATCTAAAGGAATTGATTGAATTGAAACTAAACATGCCTAATTTTCTATTTGTCTTTCTTGGACAATGTTCAGTTCCAGACTTCCTTAAGGGTTCTTGTAGGCAATTAGACTGCAGGTGGAGAAAGGCTCCCCTTGGTGCTATTGTGTCACTGTTTTTTTTCTGCTCTGGCAATTGGACTAGGGAGCATGCTGCTCCACAGCAGGTGTGAGTTTTAATGTTCAGTCAGCTAGTGACAGTGGATAGGCCAGCAAACGGAGCCCCTCAGAGGTACACTTAATATGAGACAAGCTGTGGTTTTGAGACCTGTAATTGTTGTAGGTGAGGGACAGGGAAGTCAATTTACAGATCAAAATAAGTTTGAATAGTGAGCTGAGACCTTCCTATTGAAATGTATTTTCACCTTTCCAATTCTGTTTGTGTTTCTAAATTTTACTTATAATCTGGCTCTATTACTTGTAGACTTTTATCTATCACCTTTCTTTCAAGGAATTTAGGATGCCATATCATCAATCATCAAAACAGACTTGAAAGACACAAAAAGTTATTGCCATTTCCCTTTTCAGATACAAAAATATAATAAAGAAAATTGAAGGGGAGGATAAGTAATTTTCTCCCCCATATCACTCCAAGAAGTCATGGGGCAAATCAAGAATGGTCTCAAGATCTCATGACTTATACAAGCAAGGGATGGAACAGTGGAATAACAACATAGAATACAAATAAACTGTCAATAAAATAAAAAAAATTCTCTTGCTCCTCTGCCAGGTACAAAGAGAAGAAAGGGTACTGTTTATTAAATTGTGTCCCTTTTATCATTATACTAAATTTTTTTAAAAAAATAGCAAATGTTAACAATTAGTACTAATTAACAATATATGATTTCTAAATAATTACACATTCAACTATTTATTCTCAATGGTATACTTTTCTCTCAGATATATCTATTCTCTTTCTTATTTTGAATATTCATAATACTATGTCTATAATTCTATAATTTTGATAAAAGTAATTATACAGAAAGCTTTAAATACAGGGAAAAATGGGAAGGTTCAACATGTAAATCTGTAGATATTGTGAATTCTGAAATAAGTTGATTTAATTTTATATTTATCTCTGTGTTTTCTTAAAATTGAAAGTATTTATTTCTGACTTCAAATAAGAGGTTTAGCTCCAGAATGAGTGCTACCCTTATTTAAATGAAAGTGGCCTCATATTCCAAATTTAAAATTGTTTTTTCTCTTTAAACGACAAAAGACTGGAATTATAGGGCAAGTAACTAAACCTGCATCTGGAGGAAGAGGCACTTGTTGGAAGAAACAAGGTTTCATATTTTCTTTCTGAAGGCAAATGCTACACAATCATAATCATAAGGGAAGACATGCTTAACAGATTAAAAAGGCCTAATTTTGCATAGGGTAACAGTGCCAGAATCCTGCATTCTGCAGACATATGGAAGTTGTGTTATAGATCTTTCCTTCATGATTCCTACTTGTTGTTCACAGAAAAGATGCAGAGAGGTTTTTAGCCACATCGAGTGCAATTTAATCAAAATTTGGTTGACTACAAATGGTAAGTTTTAGAGATGGAACAATAAAGACAAAATATATGTTTTTAATTTAAAATTTAATTTATCTAAATGAATGTGGATTTCCTACCATAAATCTTGTAACAATGTACTGTATTTATAGCATATGAAAAAGGAAAAGATTTGACTGTAATGGAACAAAGAATGAGAAACACCAATTAGGAATAAAGGGTCTTAGAATTATTATTCTGCAAAGTCTTATAGTATTATTTAAAGATGGATTTAGATTATTTAAAATATGTGATATAAACTCAAGACAATCATTCAGATCTTGAAAAAGAGTTGTGGATATAAAAAAGAATATATCTGGTGAGCAGTTTTCGAGAAGGCATAATAATCCTAATTATGTATGTAATGTACTTTAGGGCTTTCAAATACATGAATTAAAAACACATTGGATAGTAATGATCATCACATTACACCATAATTAATTATCCCAAAGTACAGGCATGAAGACACAAATTGGTGTGAATATACTATGTATATAACAAGAAATGAAAAATTGTGCTCTCTATATGTAATAAGAATTGTAATGCATTCTGCTGTCATATATATATCCATTTTAAAAATTACATAAAAAACACTTTGGAATGGAGAAACAGGTACATCTACAATTGTAATTGGGGACTTCAATACTCCACTCCCAGAAATTGATAGGCCATGTTGATAAATTAGTAAACAATACCAATGTTACATTCTGCACTGACTAAAAACGTTATTGGATCATATAACACAAGGATGAATTTTTTTTTTGAAAAAACTCATTTATTTGATTAGCACACTATAGACATAGAAATGAATGCTCCTCTGATTTATTGAACCATACTATACACTCAGTATTTTCCAGAAGTGCAGATATTACCTACTGAATTAATTTTCAAAGACTTCCTTAGCAAAGTATTAGAAAAGTTGGTAGCTTAAGGAAACAAATCTATTGTCTTCAAATTCTGGAACATCAAAGTTAAAAATCAAAATGTTAGCAGTGTGCTGCTGTAAGTGTACTTTTATTTATGTTTAATGATTTCTTGACCTAGTTTTGGGGTCCTGCTTGGAGATCCATCAGCTGTCCAGGGGAACAGGTACCAGACAGAACTAGAGACAACCAATATTCCCATAGCCATAGGGATCTTGGGAACCCTAGCTATAACCAGGGAGCATAACCTAGCTATGCCTTGACCTTTCAAAAACTGGCCTTTGGGCTCCACCTGACACTCTGTCCTGTGTACAACCCCTGTGTACCCCATCTTGGGAGCTTTCTCTCATGCAGATAGTGGGAGATAGGCTGTTTCCTTTCAATGTAATAAGTTACAAATTAACAGAAGACTGCCTTTCATCTGCTCAAAGTTATTGTTTTGTCTTCTGCTAAAAGAAGAATCTTTAAATCTTATAAAAACAAATGTTCAACCAGAAGATTCCCCAAAATAATTTCTCCATGTTTCTCCATAGCTTGTAGAAGTTGCTAGCAATCATTGGCATTCATTCCTGGATTAGTGACTATACAAATCCAGCCTGAAGCACTTCTGTTGTCACAGATATTCTCCCTGTTTCTGTGTGTCTGTGTCTGGACATGACATTCTCCTCTTCATATTTGTTTGTTTTTCTTCTCATCTAATGGAGACAGTTATATTTGATGAGAGTAAACATTAATTCATTATGATCTTGGTTTGACTTGATTATATCTAAAAGGCTGCACTTCCAAATAAGGTCACATACACAAGTACCAAGAATTAAAACTGTAACATACCTTTGGGGCCAACAATTTAACACATAACTCTTAAATGTGGAAGATGGCAGAATAGAATGACAGATAATACTGGAAGATGTTATTGGGACACTGAATTAATCAGCTCTGGCCATGCCCTCTTCTCAATTTCCAATTTAAAAAATTAAATTTATTTTTATTTTATTTACATTTACATTTTAAAAGTGCTGCTATTTAAAACAAGTCAGATGCAAAGTACTATATATTATATGATTTCATTTGTGTAACATTCTAGGAGAAGAAAAATTATAAACATGAATAAGAGACAAGTGTTTGAGGTGGGATGAGGTAGAGAAAAGTTATTAAAAAGAACCTCATGATGAGAATTTTGGGATGATGGAAGTATCTGTAGGAATTTTCTGAATGGCAATATATGTATGTCAAAAACCCATGTAACTATAATGTCATAAATAGTGAATGCAATGTATTTAGACTAAAAAATTATTAGGAAATATGCAATGGGATGCTAGAATGGAATGAAGATGGTGACAATTTACTCTGTCATACAAATGCATGATGAACCTCATGAGAAGGAGTGGTGGAAAAGGAGCTGATCTAAGAAACTTTGAAAACAGTGTTTTAACTGGATTTTTTAAAGGCTAAAGACAAATGGGAACAGTACAAAATCTCTTGTTGGTAAATTTGTACTTTATTGGGTTACTACTTAGGCATTCTGAAACTTCTGTATGTGTATATCAGGTTGAACAAATTAGTAAATAAATTATAGACAGTGGAAAACAGGCTGTTTACTTCCAGTGAGAGAAATTACAAATAAACAGAAAGAGATGGGCTAGAATGAGCCTTTTGGTCCTGACCTAGCCAAACAAATGAACATTAGCACAAGCATGAGTGTTCACATATGTACACACACACACACACACACACACACACACACACACACATATATATATATATATATATATATATATATATATATAGAGAGAGAGAGAGAGAGAGAGAGAGAGAGAGAGAAAGGTAGAAACTGAAATAAATGCAGGTATGGATGCATATAGGTGAGTCAGCGTACCATATGCTTTATAGCTTGGAAAAACAAGTAGTTCCAGAAAAAAATGACACTCTATTAGCCACAAGCATACAGAGCATTAATGTATTCATTTTTAAATATCCTTTTCCAATTAAAAAAACTGGGATCTCTGAAAAACAGTCTGATGATAGAACTGAAGGAAGATAAACTAAACATAAATTACATTTGGAGCATATCATAGTAGCAGATTGGGAGAAAGTGCTTAGACATATAGTTAAGCAAATATATCACCAAAGGTGTGTGTAGGGTGTTTGAAAATCAAAGAAAAGGAAGAAAAAGAGAATGGAACCTAGTCACTCAGAAAGAGTCACCAACCATACAGAGATTCTAATAGCCAAGGCTTGAGCCATCAAATAAAAAAGCCATAATAAAAAATAATAAGATTACTTAGAAAATACTTTTTATATTTTATTTGTATTATAGTTCCTCAAATAAATCTGAGTTTGTATTATAAATAAATGGCTATTTAAATTGATGGGAGCATTTTCTTTTATTTACACAGACTTCTAATAAGGAGAATGAAAACCCACTAGTTCAATATTCAGGAAAAATTACTGAAGGCAAGATCAATGAACAAATGCAAAAGGAGGAGAAATTTCAAGGAAAAACAGGATATTTTCATTGTCAAAATATATATTATTCAAAATATTTGTCAATTTCTGTGATTGTTGGTTATTTCAACATATGTCCCAAACCTCTTTTTTTGGACAATAATTTCTAACTAGTTAAGAAAAGATTGTTAAAACTAGTAACTTTGGAGTGGAGAAACTTGGAAGGCATCTCTCTCATCAATTGTTAAAGTTGACATCACATATAGTAAATCATATTGACTTCAAGTGATCAGGACAGTCATTCCTGTGGCATTCTCCCCAACAGCCAGCCTTGGTCTCAGGAGAAAACATCAGACACATCCAATTTAGGAAGGAATCATTTTATACAAAACCTGTCCTGTAGTCTTCAATAGTGTCAAGATATGGATAAACAAGGAATCTTCAGAAATCATACTATATTGTAAGAAACTAAGGATGTAATGAAGGCTAAACGCAACTTTGTCTTCACATTGGATCCAGGAATAATAGTGGGAAAAAAAAGAATTTCAGTTGGGTAAATCAATGAAATCAAAATTTTCTCTTTTTGGGGGTGGACAGAATGTATAAACATTATTTCTGGGATGGGACTATAGCTCAGGTAGAGTTTTTGACTCACATGCACAAGGCCCTGGGTTCAATACCCAGAACTGCCCCCCACAAAAATATAATTTCTTTGTTTTGATAATTATACATAATTTCATAAACTGGAATACTATCAAGACATAATTTCTAAAAAAAATGAAATTATTGTGGTTTTGCTCTTTTACAGCTTGCTTCTCTGCATTTTGTATGCCATTAAATATTATTCTATAAAATGAATTTTAGAAGCTGAGAATTAACCATCATATGAAGTTAATGCAACGTATTAAACAGCTGTGTTATTCTTTGCACTTATAAATAATTTTGTGGTATAAGGGGGGCCAGGAAAGAATCGAGGTACTTTGGATTAGAGGAGAGGGAGGGGGAGAGGATATGAGGGTTAGAAGAATAGAAGAATGAATAGACATTATGATCTCATGTGCATCTACATCATGCACAATCAGAAGAATGAGAAGCAATATTCATTTATGTATGATGTTAAAATGCACTCTACTGTCATGTATAACTATTTAGAAAAAATTTTAAAATTTAAAAAAGAATTAACTTAAAAAATAATAATTTTGTGAAAATCATGTTGTTCTTATAAATCAGCTCTTGTTTCATCTCCACATTTAAAATATTGTATCATGTTGCTTGGTAATTTCTTAACATTTTGTGTTCCAATCACTAAGAACAAAGAAAAAACGTAAAATGTAAATATTAATAGATTCTAGTACTTAATTCAGCAAGCCAATAAAGGATCCTTGGCTGAACATGATAGAGAAAACCAGATTAAGCAATTAAGCACTTGAATTAAAGCAAAACATACACCTAAAAGTAGCCATTTCATGTTCATAGATCAAAGAAGCACATGTTCTGAGCTTCTCTTAAGGATTACCTTGAAAAAAATAATTTATTAATGAGTGGGGATGCAAATATGTGAACCAAAGGGTTTCCATTTCCATTCTACCTGCAGTTTATGTTATCAAAAATAAGCCATAACAAAAATGTGTATCATGAAGGATCCAAGAAACAAAGAGAAAATTAAAAAAAATATTTGAACTACATGCAGTAAACAATAAAATGGGACTCCAGGAGATATCATTGTCCTGATCCAGGGAACCTCTGAATGTTCTCTTAAACTGCTTCTTTAGAGGGGAATATCTGCAGAGGTAAGTAGCTTTAAGAAATTGAGGTGGGACAATTTGCCCAGGTTTATCTGGATTGCGGTTAGGTGACACTTTACACATACTTATAAGAGGAAGACAGAGGGAAAGTTGATACACAGAGAGGGGAAAATGTCATGAAGATGACGAGAGATATCTGAAAATGCTGTCCTTAAAATGTGGATATGCTACAATAACCAGCAGTCACCAAAAATTGGAAAAGGAAAAGAACAGGTTCTCTCTTAGAACTCTGGGTAGGGGCTGCGGGGGTGGGGTGTCATGAAATGGCTGCCCTAAGGACACCACGATTTCAACACAATAATACAGACTTTACTTTTTTGCCACCTGAATTATAAGAAATTAAGTTTCTGCTGCTGAAGCCACCAAATTTTGTGGTGATTCATCACAGTAACCAGAGTGAACTAACTTAGTAACATTTTTTAAGTTAAAATATATTTTAAAAGAGTTAATTAGAATAAACATTGAAAAATGCTTTATTAAAAATTTGCTTTTAGTCATGAACACAATAATTTATTGAATAAAGGAGTCAAGAACTGAAATTTGCTAAAGTAGGTGAAAATAATAGATGATTCTGAATTACAAAAATTGGTATTGACCATTAATTGTTAAATCTAGGAGGTTCGTTATTAAAAACTTTAATGCTCTATTAATAAATAAAATATAGATATATAATTTTAAATATATAATCAGAGAGTGACAATGTTAAATTAACATGTGTGGTTCATGTATTATCTCAAGAAAAGAAATCCAAACAAAACAGAAATATCAGACTGAGAGGAGTGGATAATATAGGGCAGCAATCAAGCAATAAAGCCAAGATAACTTCATTCAGATCATTAAGCAGATAATCAAGTAAATTATATAAAATTTTTCAGAGACTAGAATATATATCAAAACATATTTGTTGTGTGTGTAACTGTATGCTTGTTCAAACTTTTCAGAAATCAAATAGAAAAGGAAATATTCAAGCAGCTTGTACCCATAATGGGTGAGCAAATCACAAATAAAATTTAGTTGAATAGTCTTTGAGCTGTATATTAAAATGATAGCAGTTCTGAACCAAGAGACAATCATTAGAGAAAGGAATAAATCATCTAATATTAGTGTGATAAAATACTGTGTCAGCATGCTCTTGAATATTTCAAGGAGTATTGAAATTATAAAATTGGTCATACCTGCATGAATAGTTCACTTAGGAGTCACTGATGGTAGCTGTTTTAGGATGGTGGTGTTGGGCCCTTCAGGGGTATGAATGGTGGTGTCCTTAGCAAGATCAGCATAAATAAGGGTATAAATAGATTATAGCTTAGGCATCCTTGAAAAGAAAATAAATATTTTGAAAGAATTTATATGAAAAGCCAGTGTGTACATTCTATATTAAGTCCAATAGAAACACTAAGTACAGAAAAAAAAAAAAAAATATATATATATATCAAAGGCACATTCCAATAATGACATGAGAAGTAAAATGAGGCTATAAATAATACCCCACAACTTATACACACACACATACACACACACACACACACACACACACAGACACACACACAATCTTAAATTAGAAAGTCAAAAAACCTGGCTTTCATTTTTAATTTGACACTAAGAGCTAAAGTACAACTTCAGGAAAATAGAAAATAATAGAAAAATAACTACCAAATTCCAAATGCTCATCATTTCTGTTTGAATCTTGCAAAGCATAATGCTCTATCATAATGTATCTGTATTTTTAAAATATCCTCATGAAATACATATAGATTGTTTAATTATTGATGGCATTATTTCTTTTTCTTCTATTGGTTTCTGTTTCACCAGGTTTTAGAGTACATAAGTAATAAGTTAAAACACTTATTAAAAAATAAAAGTTGAAAAATTTTCGTCATTTAACATTTTCCATGTTTTGTATCAATAGTATTTTTCTTTTTTGTTAACAGTACACTTCTATTGCCTGGTAACAAAAAAATACAACTGTATGATTAGTTGCAAAATCTTTTTATAAAAAAATTGAAAAGTAGTTTGTGGGAATAAAATGTATGCAGAGTAAATGCTGTGTAAAATAGCAATAATTTTACCAGAGAGGAAAAACTTGTCTTGTCATATCTGTCCACATTTCATTACACTTTTCTTTATGTACTGTAATTTGAAATTGCTCTTAACTTTTATAAAAATAAGATATTTTAGAAAATAAACACAAAGTCATACTATTCAAGAAAAACAATTATTTCAAGTTGATTTTGAAATATTAATGGGTAGTAACATATTTTAATTTTCTAGAGATAGACATGTCATGATATATATTGAATACAGACACAAATACAAATTTAAAGAATAATCTATACTAGGGTAATGTTAGAAAACCTTGAAATATGGCTGACATATTTTGAATATTTTTCCTTATAAAGTTTCTTATGCTATACTTGAAACAATATATGTATACTTAATGTAGATATTGTGTTTCAGATAATTTTTTTGGCCCTGGGAATTGGCCCTTTTTTACTTTTTATTTTGAGACACTGTCTTTCTAAGATGCTTAGGGACTTGCTAAATTGCTGAGTCTGGCTTTAAACTTGCCATCCTCCTACCTTAGCATCCCAAGCAGATGGGATTACAGATGTATGTCACTGTGACCAGCTCAGGTAAACTTTATATAATAGAGACTAGAAATACAGTACTTTGTTTAGGTATAACTTATTGATTGGTTTGGAAAAACATTATGAAGCAAGATTTATAGTTCAGAATGTATTTTGAGCACAATCAAGAAGTTAGAAAATGTAAAAACAAAAGTACAAAGAAAAAAGTGATGAATATAATAAAAAAAGAATCCTCCCATACAATATATGAATACTATATAACAAAAGGGGGAGGGGAATTCTCAATTAAAAATTTATAAATATGTTAAATAGGCAATTTACACCTAAAGAGACATAGCCAATGCACATAAGAAAAGGTGAAAACATGCCACCTACAGGCAGAAAAATAAAATTGAAACAAAGAATATGGTTTTACGTCGAACTGTTACCTCAAATTGTGTGGTGCTATAAATGAAAAATGTCTCCCAAAGGCTCACAGGTAGGTTTGGTATTGGGCTTGACAGCATTGGGATGTGGTGGAAACCTTAAGAGGTGAAACTTAGTAGGAGGAAATTAGGTCCCTGTGGGCATGTCCTCAAAGGGGATTCCGAGATCTCACCATTTTGTCTTTCTTACTTCACCAGCTTAGGGAAAAACTGATCTTTTCCCCCATGTGTTACCACTGCCTTGCTGTGTTAGTCATTTTTTCATAACTGTGACCAAAATAACAGACAGGAACAACTTAGAAGAAAGAGAGTCTATTTTGGCTCCTTATGTCAGTGATTAAGTCCATGGTGAACCAACTTCATTGCTTTGGACCAACCATAAGACAGTACATCATGATGGAAGAGCATGGCAGAGGGAAGATGCACTGTCATGTTGGACAGGAAGCAGAGAGAGGAAAGGTGAAAGGGACCACAGAGATGATAAACCCTTCTAGGGCACACCCTCAGGGATGCACTTTCTGTAGTTATTCCCCAACTGTGTATAGTTACCATCCAGTTCATTCAGGCTAGGTTGAGCTGATTAGGTTACCACTCTCACAATCCAATTATTTCACCTCTGAGTATTCCTGCATTAATACAGTAGTTTTGCAGGACAGGTCATTTCCAAACCTAACACTTGCTATGGGTCCAAAGCAAGGTCATGACTGCAACTTTCCAAACTGTGAGTCAAAATAAACATTTACTTTAAATAAATGTAATTTTAATCAGTTTTTTGTTATAGTAACAGAAAGCTGACTAGTATGGCAATTTATGATCCCAATAAAATCTAAATGTAAAAATATATACAAAAAACTCTTACATTAGACTTAGTGGGTCAAAGCACCAGTAAAGAAATGTTCAAGGAAATAATATAAATATATTGAATAAAATCAATGTGACAAATATATATGAAATAAAATATCAAAAGAGAGGGAAAATATTAAAATTTATCAACAAAAGTTGATAAACGACATTGTAATTTGTAGAAAAGCAAAATGTAGAAGGAAATGATTTAAATGGTATTTTTAAAGCACAAAGTTTATTTTACATGTGACCTATGATTACAAATATGTGAAATTGAGTTAAAGGATGCACAGAAAAATCATGAAGGTGAGAAGGAAATGGAGGTGGCTTAAAGTGGATTTCAGAAGTACCTGTACTTCATTATTTCTTATAGTGAAAAGCAATAAATGTATTCAAATGCTAATAAGCATGAATATTCATGAATATAAGGACAGTAGCTTCATTTAATTTTCTATGGTTTTCCACCTTTTTTAAATTTTTTTAATACTGAGATTGAGCCCAGGACTCTACCATTGAAATACACCCTTAACCGACAGCCTTTCTTTTTTTCTTTCTTTCTTTTCTTTTTTTCTTAACAAAGAGTCTGTGGCACAAAGTTTTTAAGGATGGCCTGGAACCACCATCCTCCTGCCTCATCCTCCCAAATTCCTGAGATTTCAGGATGTGCCACTGTGCCAGGCCAGTTTTCCACATTTAAAAATAAAACTAAAATAAAAATTTAAAGTTAAACAATGATACTGAGAATGGAGGTTTTTCTTATAAATAGAAGGAAATAATTTTAAAAAAACATTTTATAATTTAAACTTTAAGGAAAATGAGCCTAATTCAGGTTATATAAAAAAATACAAAACTTCAGGTTAATAAAAAGTCATAAATACCAATAAAATCACCAATATTTAAAATAGTGTGAACACAGCAAACTTATTTAAAGAAAAGTTAGCAAACTCAGAGAGACTTAAAGTCAATAAATAAATTAAGAATATTTTCTTAAAAGGTCATTTCCCCAAAATACCTGTTCAGGCCCAGGCTACTGATGGCCCTTCCTTAAAATCAACTGTGTCACATATAATAAACTAGTCAGCAAAGTCTTACTCACCATAATCCTGAAGAACAAGCCAGGATACCTAGGTGTGGAGAATTTGGAGATTCAGTTCTGCATACCATGCCTATTTTGTTGGGCAAAGGAGAGTCATCTGATTATAGGTTTTATCTTTGACAGTGTCTCCATAAGTTCTTGATGTACTTAGTTTACAACAATATTAAATAATATTTCTAAATTGATTCAAGCTATCATATTTCATTAGACCTACTGTTAATAATGAGGTAATAGAAATAGTTGTAAAAATTTCAGTAGTATATATTATGCTCATCATCTTCTATCATTGGTTTTTAGATTATTTGAGACTTTCTCACCAATGCAAAAGTGAAATATATTAAAGACGTGAAAGCTATCAATATATGTAAAAAGGAGGAAAATACAATTATATGCAATAACATAGGTTTTATTTTGAAAATCAAGAGAATGAATTGAAACAAATATTTAGAAACTAATTTAGAAGCATTTTTTGCAAGAGTTCTTTACCACCAATATATTATACAAACATAAATAATGAGCACTTAAAAGACATAAGGAAAGAAAATGCTTTATTGATAGATACAATAACATAAAATTCAAACTGGGAATATGCTTAAAATTGAAATATAATACTCACTTGAATGTTATAAAATTAAAATAGGTAAATACAGTAAGCAATATAAACCTATTATGACATTCTGTGTGATTTTGTATAAAATATATGTTGTCATATTCATTAAAAGTAATATGTAGGTCGTTTCAATATTGATCAAATCTTCTTTATAATATTCTTATATTCTCCATGTTCTCTACAATAAAATCTATTACTCTAAACATCAACTCAAATCATAATATATAGAATAATTTTTAAAAAATAGTAGAGAAACTCTATCATTAATCCAACACTGGATTTCATAGTAATTACTATGTTTTACTCTTTAGAAAGTCAAGTACTTCACTTAGCCTACAAAGAAAGCCATGTAATTATCAAATAGCTATTTTTAAATGCTGGGTAAAACCTTCATTTCCTTCAATTGCAATCACAACCTCTACACTTTTCCACTTCTTGTTGAGAAACTGAAGTAATAATGACCCTGATCACAATCAAGAATTCTTTATGTCTTATTTTTCTGTATTTCTTATTAATCTTAACTCTACTTAGTCCCTGGTCATTGGGGGTTATGCCTTCTACTTTCCCTTTTTCTTTGGGGGGGGGTAGGCATGCAAACTATATTATTGCATCCTCTTAGTATATAATGGTACGATTTACATAATATTACATTTTCTTCAAGTGTTTTTCATTTGTAATTTGTCCTAAAAAAATTAGCTTTAATTCTTTACCTTCATTTCTATATCCATCATTACGTTTTTAAAAAAGCAAAATCTGAACATAAGATTAAATACAAAGGTAATTTTTCACTTTAAGAATACCAATAACTTCATTAGTTATCCTGCTGTGGAAAAAATGTGAAATATTACTTTTACATCTTAGTTAAATATCTTTCATTAAGTCAGTGTGCAATTGAAGAAGTCCATACATATCTATAATATCCACATTTAAAGTTTTTATTAAACAATAATGCTCAACAAAGGAATTTCACACTATTGTATAATAAAGGGAGGAGTAAATAAATATACAAATGCAGTCATTAAAATCCAGTGCCTGTTTTTAACATTGTTTTCCTAATTGATAGGCAGAGTGATAGTATGAAAAGGCAAATAGAAGCTGGTGGAAATACTTATTACTCACTGGAGAGATCAAAGACAACATCACTACTTAGAGGGAGCTGTATAGACAAATATTTCCATTTGTATCATGAAAGATACAGAAGTTGAAATGATTTAACCCTTCTGAACTGTGATTTGGAAAAAGCTGGGTTGATATTAAAGGAAACTAGAATAATGCTGCTATCTAATGCTGATACCCTCAGTAGCTTCTGTCCTAATATGTGGTATCTTACTCGATCAAATGAAACCAATCACCATAATGCAGTAAGGAACAATTAGCTTAGAATTTTTCTATTCTCATAAGATAATAAAGAATAGGGGAGCAGTTAAAATTTGCTCTCTGGTATACCATAACAGAGGGGGATTTTTCTCCTCTTAGTTTCACATAGAACATTATGCTAGCAAGTACCTTGATGAAACCATGTCTGTTGGATCTGGAAGATAGGACATGGCAAACCTAACAGATGCATCTGGGAAAACCTTGCAGATCTGAGGGCAGTAGTTACACTCTGAAACTGTAGAGTGGATTGACAATTCTTTATTTGGATCCTTGGATCTGAGGTGTGTTAGGATATACTCTGTAAAATGACAAACGGTTTACTCTTTCTTTTACAAGGCTTGTAAGAAAAACATGTGATTTTGAAAGCAACAAAATTCACATCTGACTGTGCTACTCAAACACATAGTGAATAACTCAAAATGTTGCCGGTTTTCAAAGAAGTTCAGACAAAAGAAATTTTAACATTCCGTGAAATTTTCACAGTGTTTTAATATCTTTATAAAGGAGATAAAAATGAATTTAAATATAAATCCCATTGCATTGCACAAAATATGCATGTAATCATTTCACCTTCAATAAAGTTTTCATTTGTGATCACCTCATCTCTAAATAAACCTAACAGAAAAGATGCAGGGAAGGGCAGTGACAAGGACTGTAATAATGAGTAATATTTTAGGAGTGGATTCCAAATGAGGAGGAGATTAAAAAGACTAGACTGAATTGCACTGAAAAGACAAAGGGGTAAAGGTCATAAAATACAGGCATATTAAGTCAAGAGTAGAATAATGAAACACACAGTTCTTCCTTTTTGAACTTTTTTTACAATTCAAGGACAATGTATGAAACCAAAGTGCTTAAAAGTTGAAAATGAAGGTCCTCTTCCAAAGAATAAATTGTCAAAAAAAAAATAGTTTCGGTGTGTCTGTCAACTCGATTCCTAATTGGAAATCTGAATCTGCTCTGTGCCTCTATTTTGCAGTATTTATTCATATGATAGAATACTGGATATGAAAAGAAATTTAGAGATTGTTGCGGTCTATTTTAAATTGAAGAAAAAGGGAAAAGTTATGCTCAGTTTGTTACACATATGCATTCTTAATTCATTTAGTGGGAACATTCTTTCCAGGGTTCTTATGTTATTTGTCTTTTGAGTACTCTGATTAAATTCAGAATTATTATCATATATTATAATTCACATAGCTTATTTGTCTGCATATACAAAAGCAAATTTATGCACTGTTGATGTGCACTGAACATTGTATATAGATACACATATATATTTTTTCTCTTTTTCTAATTAATATTTTTTTATTTTGTTTGTTTTTATTAGTTGTTCAAAACATTACAAAGCTCTTGACAGCTTGAATCAAATGTATGATACACATATATTTGACGCATTAAAAATTTAACATGTTTTAAGCTTTATGTTTTAATTCATTTCACTATTCACCTTTTCATTTCAAGGTGTTCAGTGAATTAATCACCTAATTGTCATCAACCTACATGCAAAAATTTTTATGTAAATTCATCTATGAATTTACTATCCTTTATACTTCTAATGTGGAGTATCAATAGAAAATATATTGATATCAAAAAATCAAGTGTTTTCTTTTGGAATAAATTGAGCAACTAATGTATAGCAGGTTTACTTAACATTTTCTATATTCATTATTTTTGACATTTTTCCACATTTGGTTAATCAATAATGAAATTAAATCATTGATAATGTATCATCAGTTTGATTTTCTTAAATTTATGATTCACACAAAAAAAATTCTATCACTTTGACATAACAAATGTATGTATAGTAAAAATCTCAATATAAGGGAATTATAAAGTGGCTTATATTGAAGTTCAGTTAGTAGTTTCAGAGACATTAAAACCCAGTGTACACAGTCCTATTAGTTGATCTTCCAAAATAGATTTTATATTTATTTTTATTTTAGGCATTTTATCTCCCAACTTATAACAGACCTATGCCATGACCCCCCAAGTTTAGATCACATTTTGCTAAACATTTACTTGACATCTTTCATATACTTCTAGAATGTGACATACCTAACTGTTTATAGCACACATTATAAAAAATAACAGATTCTTATTATCTACTCCTTACTTACTTAACAAGTACATAATTTCAGGATTAATGTTTTTTTAGTTTATTTAACAAAAACCCTGTAGAATATGTGTGTTATGTTTTTAATTGGATTTTCCTTCAAATGTTCATGTGCTGGAAACTTGATTTCCAGTTTGATGGTATTAAGTTGGTAGGACCTTTAAGAGACAGCCTAGTAGAAGGTAATCAGGTCTAGGTATCACTGTCCTTGGAAGGTATTAATGATGGTTTAATGACTTGGCTCTTACAATAGTGAGTTGGTTCCAGTTGTTGGTAAAGATGGTGCCTGGAGAGTTTCTCTTCCGGGAGTGCAAGTCCATGATGCACTGAATGGCACGCCAACCATCACCTCCAATCCCTGTGAATGGCGTGAACTTTGAATGGCGCATATCCAATCCCTTACGTGGCACAAACTCTCAGCCAATGAAGAAGTAACAGCCTACTCGCCTTGCTCCTTGTAATCCTGCATTGAGCCCATAAATATCAACACCCTTTCATGCTCCCTCTCTCCTCTTTCTCTCTTTCCCCTCTCCTCTCTTCTTTCTCACTCTCCCCCTCTCCTCTCTCCTCTCCCTCCCTCTCTCCCCCTTTTCCCCTCTGCTCTCTCTCTCCCTCTCTGTCTCCCCCTCTTCCATTCTGCTCTCTCTCTCCCTCTCTCTTTCCCCCTCTTCTCCTTCTCTCTCTCCTTCTCTTCTATAATTGGCGCTATGGTCCTGCTATGAAATCTCAGACAGGTAAACAGTTGTTTTGGTTTGTTGAGTTTATGGAGCTTTTTCCACGGTTCCTACACCAGTGACAAAGGATTGTTATCAAAAAAGTGAACCTGGTCTCTCCCTGGCTTCTTGTTATGTATCTTGTCATTATGATGAATCTACAATGAGGCCCTTATTGGAACGTAGCAGCTGCTGACACCATGTTCTTGAAACCTCCTACCTGTGAGTCACATAAAACTTTCTTCTACACAAAGTATTTTGCCTCAGACATTTTATTATAGCAGCAGAAATTGAACTAAGTACTGGCCGAAAAAGCATTTATTGCATAATAAGAAAGTTAGGAAATCCATGATGAAATGCTATTGGTTTTCATAGCTATTGAATTATTGCATTTCTAGGCAATTGAACTGTGGGAAGTACCTCCCCATATCAAAATGCACACAGTGATAGGGTAGATTGCCTTCTTGATTCCAACTATTTTCTATCATTGTGGATGTATTTTATATACTCCTAATCATTATAATGGCTAATGCAGTAGCCTTGTAAGGCATGTTCTTCTTCACCCACTGAGGTTGGGCTTGATCATATAATTTACTTTTACCAATGAAAATTTAAAAGTACATTATGTCAGTTTCATACAGAAATCATAAGAAACATCACCACTTTTTATCATCTTTCTTGCTATTTTCCCTCTACCATTAGAATGAAGAGTTCAAATAAAGGTTGCTACCCTTGAATTTGGTTCAGGAATGAGAAGATGGTAAAATATATCTGATCAGACATCTAATAGATGAATCCAACAACTGACAAGGTGTATTAAGGACAATAGATATCATACCCTAGAAACCATTTCAAAGAACAATGTCATAATGCTTTCTTCTTGTGTTTTATTTCAGGAGTTTCATGTTATATGCCTGAATTCATGTGCTAGTCAGCTTTTCATCAGCGTGAACAAAATCTCTGTCAAGACAAATTAGGTAGGAAATTTTGTTTCATGGTTTAAGAGGATTCAGTTCATGGTTAGTTGACTCCAAGACAGAAAATTATGGTAGAAGGACATGGTGAAGCAAAATTTTTCAGCTTAAGGCAGCTGAAAAGGGAATAGAGTGAGAGAGGAAGGGGCCAGGGAGAATTTAAAACCTGTCATATCCCCAGTGACCTTTCCCCTCCAAGTAGGTCCCACCCATTGCAGTAGTTCATTCAGCTATTCATGGATCAGTCCATCAAATGGATTAAATCAAGGATGAGGTCAGAATACTCACTACCCAATCATTGCCTCAAAGTCCCACTTTTGCATGTTGCTGCATGCATAAGCTTTTGGGAAACATTGTACATCCAAATCATAATAATCTGGAAATCCATCTTCAAATTTAATTTAATGTACAAGGTAAGGTCATAATCCAACTCCATTCTTCTACATGCAGATATTCAGTTCTCTCAGAGCTATTTATTGAAGAGGCAGTTCTTTCATCATTGTATATTCTTGGCATCCCTTTATTTCTGGGTTCTCTATTTCAGTACCATACTGTGTCTACTACTGTTGCTTTACAATACATTTTAAAGTCAATAAGTGTGATACTTCCAGCATTGTTTTACTTCAAAACTGCTTTGATTATTTGAGGCAACAGGTAACAAAAACAAAATTGGACAAGTGAAACTATATAAAAATAAAATTTTCTGCAGAGCAGAGAAAATAGCAAAATGGAAAAGGAGAAAATATTTGAAAATCATATACCTGATAAATAAGTAATATGCAAAATATGCATGGAAATTCTATAAATAGATAGGGAAAATGATTTATAATTTACCCTGGCTGAATTAAGTAATGGATGCAAAGAAATGCAAATCAAACTATAATTAGATGTCACTCATACCTGTTAGAATAAGTTTAAAAAAAAAGAAAACAAGTGTTGGTGAAGGTGTAGCGAAAAGTAATCCCTTGCACACTATTATTGGGGATATAAATTGGTATAACCACTATGGGAAAGAGTGAGGAGGTGTTATGATTTGGATTTTAAGTTCCCCTGAAGGCCCCTATGCTAAAGGGCTGGTCACCAGCCTGGGGCACTGTTGGGAGTTTTTGGAGGTGGGGCCTATAGGAAGTAGTTGGGTCATTGGGTTCATGACTTTGAGAGAGAGTGGAATCCCAGCCCTCTCTTGTTACTCCTTGCTTCCTCGCTACCATGAGGTGAAGGACTTGCTTTCCTTGTGCTTCCTGCCATACTATTGCCCCAATCCAGGCCTGAGTCAGGAGAGTAAAGTAACTATAGAATGAAACCTCTGAAACCAGAACCAAAATAAATTTTCCTTCTTTGTAAAATTTATATCTCATATATTTTTTATGGCAACAGAAAGCCAGAGCAATGCAGGTTTCCTCAGAAAATTAAGAGAACTCGTTTATGAACCAACAATCCCATTTCTGGGTGTATATCCAAAGGAACTGACTTCTGGATCTTGAGAGGTATCTGCATGTCCATGCTTATTAGCACATAGTCTCAGCAGCCATGATATGGGAAAAACTTAAGTCTTCATTGGCAGACAAAATAGATAAAGAAATGTCTGTGGAAGAATCTATATCTTTGACTCATTGCTGTTGAGTTTGGTCGAGTGAGCTGATCAAGGTAATGAAAAGTGAGTCAAAATGACAGTATGTCAGATATGAAGGGAAACTTTACAACACATTATGTTTTGTCAGTCATCATAATCTGCCATCAGAGGAGCATATTTGAAGTACATGTTGTTCTTTCATCCTTGACACTAAAACAGGAAACACATGAAGCAGAGTGATCAGATTGAGCTCAGCAGAGCAGAAGCAGCCAAAACTGACTTATGGCCACAAAAGTATAAAATGAAAGAACAGCAAAGGTCTGTGGCTCTAAGCTACTAAGATTTGTGTGTGACTTTGTTACCATTGCAAAACTAGATTTTGCAGAGTCTTAATACAATGCATACTCTATTTTCCCTGAATTGGAAGAATAATTACTGAGTAACTGCAGTGTTCTCAGGGCTTACATAAAACTCTGTGGATATAAAGATTTTTAAAGCATTCTTATTTATTCTTTATAATAAAATAGATATTGCTGAGTATACATACATAATAGACTGTGATAAATACTATAATTGGTTTACATGTATAAAGTCAGAGGACCACCTAACTGAACCTAGAATATAAAATTTGAAGAAGTGTTGGCAGAGGAAGAAATAACTAACCAACCTAGATCATGGAAATATGCAAAAGTTCACAGAAAGGACAAATTGAGGTCTTAGAGACCACAGGAAAAAATAAGAGTAAAGAATGGAAGCACACAGAGTTTGTAAAACAGTCATAGAAGCCTGGTTGTTGGGAGGTACTATACAGAAAAGTCATTCAATGCCAAGATAAACTAGGTCTTTCTCATCATATTAATGAACTTGCACATTACCTGGTTGAATGAATGATAGCAGATTGAAAAATGGAGTATTAATTCAGAGCAAAAGAGAAAAGTAGATGTAAAAATGCATTTAAGAAATTGAACTAAGACATAGTCATTGGGCAGTATATATTGAAGTCTTCTGCTTGCTCTACAGGAGAAAGACCAGAGGTAATTTGGTTCCACTCTGATGCTCAAATGCTAGTGTTAGCTAAAGAGGAAAGCTGATGCTGATGACCTTACTTCCCTCACTGATGATAACCTGAGGCCCAGTCATACTTCTCTAACTCTTGCTGAGACATGAAAATTAGAAATCTGCACAAACAAGCCAAGGTCAGTTCCAAAGAAATGGAGTGACACGGCATCCTCTTAAAGCCATATGGTTCCCAAGGGACCTTTGTCTATATAAAGAGAATGTAGAAGGTGATTGACAGAGGACACTGTGGGAGGAAAGAAGTTAAAGAAAAAGGTGAAGAAAAGCTTTGGATATTGACATCAATATTATTGTCTCTATATTGTTTTGTCCATGTACCAAATAACTTTGTTCTCTTGATCTCTTCAGACCCCAGGGTTCAATCTAAATTTATTTAACCCAAGCAGGTGATGTGAGAAACAGAACTGTTTTTTTTTTTTTTTTTTTTTTTTTGTCCTGGAACTGTGGAGCTCTAGCCGATGCCTTATACAGCATCAGTCATACGAAAGAAGACATTGTATTTCAAGCTTTCTGTCAAGTTTGAGGAAACGAGTGAGACAGCAAGGATGGGCAAACTATTCTGCTATAGCAGTAAGACCTACAGTTTAACATGAATAAAAAAAAAAAAAGAAAAAGGAAGTCTGGAGTCATTCTTCAGCCGAGAAATATTTAAAAGTAAAATGCACATATTTTATACCCTATGTCAAATAAAACTCAAAGGAAATGCAAAGTACAACCCCCATTACTTTCTGGGATGAAAAAACATCCAAGAAACTTTCTGGGCAGTGGAAATCCTCCGGGTTCAGCCCTTCATATGCAATCAGCCTTTTCTGGACTCCAGAACTGCTCAAGTGAAGAGGTACATGAGCATTTCCACATTTCTTTCTGCCACCATCAAGGAAAGAAATCCATTTTTATAGAGGGTGACAAATCCAGGTTTATCAATAAAACCATATTAACCACATGGACAGTATAGACATTTTTATAAGAGTGGTTTTATTACTGCTCCAACTTTCAAAAAAAGTACAACAAATAAAAATCATATTTTCACTTTATTTTGTTGTTGTTGTCTAATTTGTTTTTTATGATTTTATTTATTTATTTTGCATTACAATTCTTAATACACCATTGCACAATAATTTATCATATCTCTGATTATATATAAGGTATGTTGACACAAAGGGAGGGAAAAGGATAATAGCATGGATGGTGCAAGGAGACTCTCATCATTATACAAAATACATGTATGAAGATGTGAATATTTTCACTTTTAATAGGAGGAAAAATTAATCCCTGTTTCTTTTCATAGATGTGAAGCAATTATTTAACTTTTCTAAGACTCAGTTGTTTAAAGTAATTACAAAGAGAACGTAAATAGAAATTATTGGAATAAAGAAGAATACAAAAGAGAAGAGGAAGGACTTGAGAATTCACAAAGTCTCAAGGTTCCCTTATGAGAACAAAAACTGGCAGAAGAATTAAAACATAATGAATAGAACCAGGGAAGTATGTAGAGCTTTGATGAAGACACCTAATTCAGTCTAAAAGCGGAAGAAAGTCTGAGTTCTCCCAAAGAGAGTGTTGATAAAGATAGGACAAATCAATATAAGATTTGACATTTGGGGAACAGCAAGTACCTTAAGGGAAAATTTTAACTCAGTAGGTGTGTGAGATCAGTATAAAAGTATTTGCATAGTGTCTGTGTGGAACATGGCATGACCCTGACTCTTTGACTGATATTTGAAATCTGAAAGTATTTGATGAAAGGATACTCAGAAATGATTATTAGAACCTCAAAATAAGAACCAGAGGTAGAAATTAATTGTATTCATCTTACATGTGGGTCCATAGTTGACCTAGGTTTGCATATATAAACAAAACATAGAATTGTTAAAATCATATTTTATTCTCATTAATCTAATGAGAGTAAAGGAATGAAAGGGGAAAGAAAGAATGGGAAAAAAATTGACAAAAGGATGAACAAAGGCCTGCCCTAACTAGTTTTCAGTTTCCTTTTTATTTTTTATTTTTTCTTTTCCTGTGTGCATATCTCATTTTCTGTTTCACATCCAAAGCTCTGTACCTTCTAAACTGGCTTCTTTCTTTGGTTCTTCTGTCAATTACTTTCTATAGCACCTACTTGTTCTCTTACCTTCCACAGTAATATTTATGATTCACGAGTCTGGAGGTTAAGGAAGTAAATTCTTGCCTGCGTGTCATAAATTAATGCTGTCTGTCTCGAATTCATTACCCTCCTTTCACACACTGGAAAGGAATAATACTAATAAAAAAATAGCAGTCATTGTTGGTGTCCTTTGCTGGCAGAGGCTGATGTGTAACAGCAGGTGCTTTAGAAAGAAATGCTGTTAGCACTTGTAAAGGCTGGCCAGCCACAGCTCCCTCCTTTCAGCTTAGGGAAACAACATTGTTTCTTTTGATGTTGGACTGTCAGGAGGTATTTTTACAGAACAGCTCAAGCAAACAAAGTGGCACAAGATGAAAATGATTTCAGAATCCCGACTTGACATAGAAACTGAGAATATCATTGCTGGTTAATGATTGTGAGAAGGATATTTTATCCAAAAATTCTCTTTGTATATCTGTCTTTAATCTTTTTATTTTTTAATCTTTAATTGACATTTTTATATGTTACATTGTGAAAAGGGTCTTTTTAATGTTCTGCCTCTGATAATATGCCCTAATCATAAACATCTCTGACCTCAGTTGATGCTATTTGTTACAGGTATCATTGAATATATTTACATGGTCCCAAAGCTATGAATATAATGTACCAATCAAAGCATTTCTGGGAACATTATAATGAATATCTAGAATTAAATGATGGCTGGATTTAATCAGAGAGTCATTAAATCATTAATGTCATTTGGAAAACCATTTTATTTAAAGTGTTGTAATAACTTACATTTCTCCAGATCATAGTAGATTTCAAAGTGTTCTTTATTTGAGTTATTTCATTTGATTTTCAAAACAGCTAAAAAGAAATGTATGTCAATCCAGTTTTCCCTACAAACAAACAGGATCAGTGAGGCTAAGAGTCACACACCCAGCAGGGAGCAGAGTCAACAACAGAATCATCCTCTCTCAGTCCAGCCCTGAAACAACAATTTTCTATTCATCAATGTGCCTAAGTGTTTTGAGATATTTCCGCAAAATTTCAAAATTATTTGTAGGAGGTGAAGGCAGCAGTTGATAGCTGTTGTATGCATAGACTTCCTCTTATCTGCACTCATCTTTATATCCTCCTTCCTGAGTTGAAAGCCCTTAACCGCTTCATGTATTCACCATAGCACCACCAGCTCAGGAGAACTCCCTAAGGCATGAAAGTTGTCAAATAAAATGTGTTCTAATAATCTAGATGTATGGTCCTATAAAAAAAGTAGGATTTTTTGAAAACCATTGCTTTCTGAGAAACACTAAAATGATATAAATCTCCGGGAAATATTGAATCAATGTTCATTCCCTCTAATTCCCATACCTTTCTTTCCCACTTTTCCAACCCATCAACATCTACTGATGGTAGCAGAAAATGAAAGAAAACATGCCCAGCCATCACTTGGGACAGCCTTTCTGTTTTCTGAAAGTCATTAACTTAGTATTCTTAGCTTCCTGAATTTAAAAAGTACTTTTTAATAAAAAAGAAAATTTAAAGAATAGATGGGATAACAAGAGAAATAGTGTCTTGAAATCACTATCTGAAATTGTGGAAAAAAAACAGTTGAAAAATATCATTCATTAGGGCTCTCCACCCACTTTCTTTTGTGTGTGTGTGATACTGTGGATTGAACCCAGGGTGAACTACCAGTGCCCTATTTCCCCATCCTCTCCTGCCCATTTTTCTTTCCTGACAGAATCTCACTGCTTTGCCATGCCTGGTCTCAAATTTGTGATCCTCCCGCCTCAGTCTCCTGAGTAGTTGGGATTATAGGTGTGCACTACCGCATTCATCTGAGGTTGTCTTTTTTAGGCCTAACAACATATTTTTTTTTCCTTACTCGCATTGATACAGAGAAAATACTGTCTACACATGCTGCCTTTTTTTCTTCTTTTTCTGTTTAATTTTATTTCATTTTTTTTAAATTTTGCAATAACTTCTTTCTCCCTGATAATCAATTATATAGGGCAATGGGTCTGAATTATTCTTCACTGCATCCTCCCCTCCCACTGTCTCTTTCTACATCCATGATGAGTGTTTCTACTTTCTACTCTCATAATGAGAGTTCCAATTGCCAAGTACAAAGGATATTTTTTTTTCATTCTGCCTTCTTCAATGTCTCTGCATCTCATCCCTTCTGTTTATCTTTACCTCTACTGCATGAGAATAAACTCTCCTGGTTTTTTGTTGGTTTGAATAAACTTTTCTAACTATTTAAGGACTGGTTTTGTGGATTGGAAAACTTGTGACAAACTATATATTTTGCTATACAAACTATATATTTTGCTATACAAACTATATATTTTGTTATTAAGAAAGTGTGTCTTTGTTCTAAAAATTTTGTCCATATTCTATTGAAGAGGAAACTGAGCCTCAGAGAAATCAGTTTGTCTGGTGTCATGGAGGTAGCTGAAAAATATCATTCTTGATTGAAGAAAATGAAACTCCAACCCAAATTGGCTGTCTGATCTCAAGTGCTCTATTTATAGTCTCAACCACTGGATGGTATTGCCCTTACTCCTCTGAACACTTCTTTTCCTCTAAATGGATGCTTTCTTCTTTCTGAATTTTAATTTGCTTTATCTTCAGTTTTGTTATGATAACAATGTTTTATGTACTATCCCCATTTTCATGATCTCTCACATTTATGGTGAACACCTCGTGAAGTTTGGTGACTCCTGTGAAGCCTGTGTTGCTTTCTCTGAGAACTGTCCATCACTGGAGGTCCTTGCTGAGGGAGTGACCATGGCTTCCATCTAAGTACAAAAGACTTTTTCTTCTAATTTGCTAGGAGATGAAGAGTTGGCTTAGTCCTTGCAATGTTTTATTTTCCAAAAATAATTTTCTATGACATAAATTATTCAGACATAAGAGTAAGATCAGCCCATGAGCCCAGGTTTTATCAAAGAGATAACGTAACCCCAATCCCTGAGTTACCCAGTCCTGCTTCAGGTCATTTAGTAAAGTTAGGTGATATATAATCCTTGACTACTGAGACATACACCTATGAATTATCTTGCCATCTTTCAGCTGGCTTTAGTGGTCTTTGTCCTTTGAGGGAAAGTGTGGCTGCAAGAGAGAGAATTTAGTTGCAAGTATCAAACACTTGAAAGTGAGAAAACATGGAGTGTAGAGAGGTTTCCCCATTCCTGGGCTGTAAACCTGCCACCACAAAATAACAGAGTACAAATCAAAGAATTAACCTGTCTCCTGAAATTTTTAGGAGCCTGGACCTTGTGTCACATGAAGTTGATGCTTTAGGGGAAACGAATACAACTGTAGTTGAACAATAAAAATAGAGAAAAAATCTAGTCTCAGGTTGCTAAGCTTAGAACAAAAGTCAAAATGTGTGCTTTATACATGCTGGAAAATACACTAGGACTGAAGTGATTCTTTGTCAAAAATCGATCATTTTTCATTCTAAACTATGAAATATACTATTGCTTGACCTACATTTTTAAGGTCCACTAATAAATATTCATAACAACTTGTCATCACCTAATGTAAATTGACTTATTTTTGTAGTCTATTGTCAAATAGCATCATCCTGACAATTAAAATGGAGACATAGAAGAGACCTGTGGGAACTATAGAACCCAAACGACCTGGATTCTGTGCAACCTGAGCAGAAGCTTTCTGTGTCTGAGAAGCTTCATTAGTGCTAAGCACCAGGGGAGATAAGGATATAAGTGCAAAGATTTCATGGAAAGAAAAGTCCCTGCATTTCCAGGTTTAAAGAACGCTGTATACCACCAGTGCCCTCACGCTAAAAGAGGTGTGTTGCTAAGTGATGAAACTTTACATTTTGCTTATTCTAGAACAGTTACTTGCAAATCTCCGAGTTAGAGACTGAATCATTGAGAGACCTAACCAGAAAAACATCTGGAGTTGGTAAAGTCCATGGGGAATTCATATCCAAAAGGGGAAACAGCCAAAACACACCACAAGTACATTCACTTGTACACACTCTCTCTCACACACACACACACTCGCATGCACATGGATTTGTGCTTGAATTAAACTAAACAAAGCAGAGCATCTCTTCTCACTCCTGAAGCAAAGAGTTCTGAAGAGGATTGTAATGAAGTGGGCATTCATAACTGCACATCCTTTCTCTAGCACTTCCCTCCGGAGGAGCTCTGAGGCACCAGTGTCAGGAGAACCTGTCTCATAAACATCTCATGAAGCAGCCAAATTAGGTAAACAGGAACAGGCTTCTTAGCAGTACACAGAAAATTGTCTGAATTGAGACACAGGCCAGTTACTGCCACCAGTGATATCTCCCTGACAGCCAACTTCTACTTCTATGACTTTGAGAAAATCTGTGATTCACATCTCTCACCTTTAAAATAATGATATGAACACTACCTCACATATGAGGTATTTGTAAAGGCTAACTGAGTTAACCCATGTTTGGTTCTCTGAAGAATCCCAGTGGCACTGTAAGCACATGCAGGAAGTCAGCTTTTACAGACTCTCTTACAGATGAGGAAACAAGGCACTGAAGTGTGAAATAGCATGCACACAGTTCTACCTCTAGTGAGTGGGGAAGTTGAAAATAATAAATAGGCAATCTAACTCCAGAAATTCTTTTCTTGGAAGCTTTTCATAACCATGTATTTGTATCATTTCTTTGTCCCAAACTATCAGATGATTTTTGGTTTGTTTGTTTTTGCAGTGAAACTTGGAGAATGACAAGAAATAAGACTTGATCTGTCTTGAGGACAAATACAGAAAAAAGTGACACTGGAGACAATGCCACTTTGTAACTGGGGTGCAATCCATGGTAAGGCAGTATATTACCTTCCACTGAAGACAGAGTGAGTGCATTGTAGCTGAAATTGTAACTGAGTGGTATGAGGAGGCAAATTTAAATTTTAATCATGGGGAAAATATTGTCTAGACAAAGAGTATTATATACTAGAAACATGTGGAGATGTCTGCCTAGCCAGACATACTTATTTAAAAAGGGATGGATATAAATGATTGGAGAAATATGACACAAAAGCACAATAAATAAAACTATACACATTCAGAAATAAATGAAAGGATCTGTGTTGTATCCCTTGAAGAAAGTAAGATTAATGTAAACAATTTTCAGTTGTGAAGCTGCCTATATTTCTTGTTCTTGAGAGACATTTTTATTCACTTATTTTGTCTAAAGAATATCTTGCTTGACTTATTTAATCTAGGTCTTTGCCCTGCCCTTATTCTCCCAAATCACCATTTTAGAAAAATCTCAGGCTCTTCATGAGGTACCAAATTTACCCCACTTGCTTCCTTATTTCCTGATTCCATTTGTGTGCACATGGGTGATTTTAACTCAGTATCAACCACCCTGAATGCTTCAGAGTTGATCTAAGAGTTAAAATCACAGGTTCAATATTAGACTGCATGGCTTGCATACTGGTCTTGCAGATTCATAATTGTGTGACTTTCGCAAGTTTCTTAATGACTCTATGCCTCAGTCCCATAACTCAAAAATTCAGACTATTTTCAGAACTATGTTCTTTTATTAGGAAGAGTATTTGTAGGACAGTGATATAGTACATGGTAGAGGCAGAACAAATGTCAGCTATTAGCTGTGATTTATCCTTTTCTTGTATTGCCACCATTTACTAAAACTCTAAAAACTATACTTGAAAAGTCCTTTGTTCCCTTGTCATTGTATGCAAACAAGCACCAAATTCTGCTGTAATTAGTAACCAAATACTCTCAAATATGTGCTTCCATTTCTACCCAACTTCTTTAATTCAGATTCCCTCTGGATGTAATTTACCCTTACATATTGTTTCAGAATTTATTTTTAATTTTATGTTATTTATTTGTTATATATTTGTGTACCTTCTCTTTTCAAATAAATGTCTATTATGCTGTTAATATATCATCAACACTTCTTGTTTTAAGGCCTATAGGTAATTTGTAAATTTTTTGGTTTACTAGAGGGTGATAGAAATATCTGGAGAGTAGCCTTAATGTCAGTTTAAAAGTATTACAGTTTGATTTCTCTTAAGTGATAACAAAGCTATACTACAGATTTCAAAATTGGATACTCACATCAACAATGGGTAAAAACATGAGTATCCACAATATACATTGCATGTTGGAGTGGGTTGAAGATAACATTAAACTTCACAAGTTTTTACTTTTCTAATTGAAATATGATTAGCATATTTTTATATGCCTTTTTTAGTTAATTGGCCATTTTTCTTACTGGTGTTTTATTTTATTTTATTTTTTTTTTCAATTCATAAGACTACTTGGATGTATTTGAGTAATTTGTGATACATACTGTTACGGACTGAATGTTGTGTTCCCCCCAAGGTCATACATTGGAATTCTAACTTCCAATGAGAAAGCATTAGGAGGTGGACCATGTGAAGGTAATTAAGTGAGAAAGGAGAGACCAAATGAATGGAACTAGTACCTTTACAAAGAGACACCAGAACTTCCTTCCTCTGTCTCTGCCCTTCTCCTATGGAAACACAGTATGCCCATCTGCCAACCAGGAAGAGTGCCTTCATGAGGCATCAGTAAGTCTGTGCCTTAATCTTGACTTCTCAGCCTCCAGAACTTTGGCAAACAATTTTTTGTTTAAGCTCCTCTAGCTCTGGTAGTTTTGGCATAGCTGCTCAAAATGACAGGGTCACAGGTATAATGAGAGTTATATCTTTCTGTCTTTATCTCTGTTGATTTTTATGATATTATTTTAAAAACTTATATTGGCTTACAAAACTCTTTTAATATTTCCATTTTATTTGCAAGTTATGATGTTAAACTAACTTTTTATGTTGCTTATTTTAAATTTTTTGTCTAATATCTTTTTCACATTAAGATATTTTATGTTATACAAACACAAACTCACACCTGAGTATATGTGAACATTTGTATGACAGTATGTACAAACAACACTTAGTTTTGTGATTCTTTTTAACTCTGTTTTCATATGTTGTGATAATGGAGTCTAGCAGTACTTCACATACCTGAGGTTTTGGGGGTTGTTTTCCCCTACTGCTTCAAGATTATTCCAATTTTAATTATTATAATTTATTGTATGGTACATTTTGATGTCTGGAAGAATAGTCGCTTCATTGCTCCACTGTTTGAAATACGAGTTTGTTGCTATTAAATATTTTCTAAATGTACTACTTTAAATTTTTCCTTACATTTTTATTGAAAATTTATGTAACATTTACATTTCAATTTATGAAGAAATGACATGTTGAAACTAGAAAAAATTTCTACCAGGGACATGGCATCTCTCTCTTAGTAATTAAAGAATGATAGAAATATCAATATTGGTAAAGATTTATGATTTCCACAGTACAGTTATTGAACATTTTATGTTAATTTCACAAAACATAAATTATAATCACAATGAACTGAATTGTATCCTCCCATAATTCATATAATGAAGCTTCACCCCTAATGTTACCATATTTGGTAAGGACATTAAGGCCTTTTAGGAAGTAGTTAAGATTTAATGAGGTCATAAAGGTAAGGTCCTCATCCAATAGGAAAAGACACTAATGTGAAGCCTGCTCATCCAATACAAAATGTGTGTACCCTCATGTCTTTTCCTCCAAACTATTCTACACATTTTATCAATTATTATAATGTTATCTTTGATTCTTTTCCAAATTTGAGTTTTGTAAGTTTGTAGAAGATATGGCCTGTGCTCAAGTTGCCACAATATTATTTGTATCTAAAGCAATTGCTTATATGGAAGTGGCTGTATTAACTAATGAATGCATTAAAACACAAATATATCATCACTTCCATCACTGTTAATTCACAAATTGTAGAATATGTAAATAAATGTCTGTATAAATTTGAAAACAAGTAATACATATTATCTTGCTTCTTGATACTAATATATTTATCCTAAAGATTTTAAAGAAAGAACATAAAAACACATAAATATGTTGATATAAGTAAGTTGTACATGAGAGAATTAGAGAGTTAAAGTATAATCGAAGTGATCAAGGAAGGATGCCCATACTGATTTCTCTAATACTAATAATGAAAACAGCAGAATGATTGTTCATTAAAAAATAAATTCACACATGAAGACTACAATTATCATAAGGGTTCAGCTTCTCAAAATATCACAAGTTCACTCATTCTATATAATTAATATATAAATAAAAAGATAGAAATCCACTTATGCCTCCAAATCTCTAGTTTTCTCCTTCCTAAAGTTAACCTCTATGCTGACTGTTAACAAGAATCATATACCCTTTTTTGAACAGACATAGTAAATGCAATCATACACCATGTGTTTTCTTGCCTGTTGCTCTACAGTATTTTGGAAATCACCTATGTATTTTGTCAAGCTTGATTACTTAATTTCATTCAGTATAGTATTCCATTTTATAAATCTGGTATTATTAATTTATCTATTTGATTGACAATGGAAATTTGAGTTACTTTCAATTTGAGACTATAATAACCAATGTTGTTATAAACAACAGTGTGTATGTGGGGAAATGTGCCCATACATGTAGTTATGCTAAGTGCATCTCTACCAACTTAGTTTCTAGGTAGACCTAGAAAATGAGTGTTCAGCTTTCATAGATAACACAAAACAGGTTTTCCAAATAAGCATTACAATTTCTACTAGCAATATTTGAGAGTTCCTATTGTTCCACATCCTCAAGACCATTTGTTATTGTCTGTTTTTTTTTTTTTCAAACTCCAATGCTCTCATGCTTCCCTTCCAATATTTTCACTGGCCTCAATCTGCTCCAATCAAAAGAATTTTCATTTATTTATATAACTGGGATAAGGAGGAGAAAGAAGAAGAAAGCTCTTTTTTTATTATGCCTAAGTATCCTTTTAACTCTGTCTTTTCCTGAATCAAAACAAACTCTTTTTGTAAATATTCAAAAGTTATAATATAAAAGAAAATAGGGAAATATTATATATCTGATACCACATAGAACAGTTGTTGTAATTTGAATACAAAAACTAATTTTTACAAAACAAAACCATATTTTTAGTTCTAAAGGGTGTTATTTTTTTCCTATAATGAATTATAGTTTTAAGCCTAACCTACGCTTGAAATATTTTTAGCATTCTGCTTAAAATCCTGAGCTTTCCTACTTTCTTATGTAGAACAGCTATAAATGGTAAGAAAAGCAGTTACTCTCACAAACACTTTAAGTAACTTATTGTTATGAACAATTGAGTTATTTCATATCAGTAAATATTTATGGTATTTGTAAAAATTTCACTACCATTCTTAAAAATAAAATATAGTAATAGTAATTAATAATATATATACCATTTATCTTTTATACTTATCCACATTATGAATCTAATGTGAATTTGAAACTTGAAAAACTAAAATGCAATAGCATACATAATCTTTGTCATTGATTTCTGGATTTACTCAATACAAACATAGATATGTTTAAATTCTGATGAAAACAATAGAAATTTAAAGGGAAAACTAGCAAAATGAATTTAGCATTTCCAAATGTACCTGTCAAAACACATTTAGATCATAATGCTCACTGAAATTCTTTATATTGTTTTGATATTAAAACACTATTTAGTGTTTTGTTCTCCATTAGAAGTCTTTACCAAATAGTTACCTTATATATGACATTCAGGTTTAATTATCTTTTACTTTAATTAGCCATTCTAAATAATGTTAGGTTCCTGGAATGTCTAAACTGGACACCATTTTAAACAGAAAAAAGAATTATAGCAGACATTAAAAAATTATTTGCTATTTTGGTGAACAATATTAGATTGTAAATGCATGTACTTGAAACCCAGATGATGAATAGAACTTTTTTTCTTATTAGCATTATCTTTCCTCTCTTTACAAGAATAATCATTTACCTGATTTAAAAAAAAATAATTAATTATCTCATGTTTTTCCTTTGTTTTTTTCACTTATGTATGCTTACCCAACATATTACCTATGTGTGTATTTGTGTGTGTATTGTATGTATAGAAGGAATGGGCAATGAGGGAATTGTTATTGAAGACTTGAAACATGACACCCCATGCAATGTGGAGGAGAAATATTTAGTAAAAATGATTGGGAAGATGGGTAACTACATCTGAAGGTCTAACATTTCCAGGAATGTTTGGAAGGCAATGTGAATGGAATGGCATGCCTTGGTTTCATTTAGCAACACTTGACATAGTTTTATCAGAAATGGAAGGTTATAGAAAGAAACTGGTTAATTTTCATTAAGAAATAAAAGTTGGAGTACCCTTGTTGAAATCTCTGGGTGGAATTAAATGATGTGTAATAAATTTCTTCATTAAACAAACAAACAAACAAAAACACCTAACTCAAGGAATAAATAATTTATAGTGAGCCTGCCCCTCGTTTCATGTCTTATATGTAAGGAAATTTCTTTCTTATTTTCATGAGCATGAAAAGAAATAGCATTTTAGTTTTGATTTTTATTTCAATGATTGTTGATAAGATTAATTATTTTTACATAAATTTATGGACCATTTATTCTTTAACTTTGTGAAAATTTTGCTAATTTATTTTGTCAATTTTTGTCTTGTTTCTTAATGATTTATCATATCTCTTGTTCATATTTGGGTTGCTTGCTACTTTTCAGGGTCATTTAGTTACAAATATTTTTGATCATGTCTTGTTTTTCACTTTCATTATGTTATTTCATTATGAATTTAGAACCAAACTTCTGGAGTTTAATGTTGATATCTTGTCAAATATTTCTCCCTGCAAGGAATTATCACTTGTTTTACCACAATATATTGAAAAACCCATTATTTTCTTCAGTGATGGACAACAGCCTGAACAACACTGAGCTAGTGTTTCCAAACTTGCTGGAGTACTGTCTCTAATTCACCATGGTTTTCTGTGATGTGATCCTGGTGCACTTTCTGGAAGCTAAGTGGGCCCTGTGAGTTACTTCACCAACAGATAGAACGTCCCAACTCTTTAACTTCTGAGTTAGGCCTCAAGAGAGCTGCAGTTACTTTCTTTGAGAATGCCCCTTCTCAGAATCCAGCCCCTAGATTCTAAGGAAACTCATGCCTCAAAGCAAGAAGGCTCACATAAACATGTACCCTCTGTCTTCTGAGCTGCAAGTCTCAAATGCAAGCCACTTAAGTGAGGACATGCTGAACATCCAGGCATTCTTGCAGCTTCTTCTCTACAAGGTGAACTAGAAGGAAATCAATATATATATATATATATATATATATATATATATATATATATATATATTTTAAATTGTGGTTTAAAATACCAAATATTAAAGTCTATTTTTATGCAGCAATAAATAAGCAAAACAGATAAATTGAAGTCAAATATATGCATAATATTGTCTCTCGACTCTTGAATCCATATCATTTTTTTTGTTTAAAATTGTTGCTTCCTTGTCATATTTTAATCACTTTACATTATTAATCTTATACCTTGATATATGTTTAGACCTTGTTATAAATCCTCAGAAATGGGTATTTTTAAGCTTTGTTACTTTTTTTTAAAGAGAGAGAGAGGGAGAGAGAGAGAGAGAATTTTTAATATTTTATTTTTTAGTTTTTGGTGGACACAACATCTTTGTATGTGGTGATGAGGATCAAACCCGGGCCACACGCATGCGAGGCAAGTGTGCTACTGCTTGAGCCACAGCCCCAGTCCCAAAGCTTTGTTCCTTGATATAAACTTAGATTACACTGTTGCACCAAGCAATTGGAATTTTATAGGGACTTGATGTTAGATATCTATCTACAAAAAAATTTGAAGATTCATATTGATTCATTCTTGAAACTTTATATTTTAAATAGTGTTTTAAAATTATTTCCATAGATACCATGTCAATCTTTAATTAAATTAATCCCTAGACACTTCATATTCTCAATCATATTTCAATTAGTATGTTTTGTGTTTTCATTTGTTAACTCTTATTGAGGTGTAGAAATAAAATCAAATTTTTGTCTATGTACTCAAATTTTCACTTGTGACACTCTCTTACTGACTTAATATTTATTTCTAAGTTCTTTTGAATTTTGTACTCATAGTATAGAGATAATTTATTTTCTATCAATGCAATGAGTAGGACTACAACTATTGTGCTGAAATAAAGGTAAGGAGTGGGCACATTTATCTTGTTCTAGGAATGATTTCAGTTTTTTACTATAAAGTATGATGCTTGTCACAAGTTCTTTTGCAAACACATGTAACAATTTAAACTTGATTTTAGTTACTGATAATTTTCACACTTTTCCCTCTGAATTTCTTTCATATTTTTGATTTGAGGCTCTATAAGGATAAGGAGAAAATTAGTTGAAAAAACCCTGAAATTGTAGTATGTTATAAAATTGCATGCCTTTTCAACTGTGTCAATAAGTATATAATAAAACAGAAATAAAAATGTAAATCCCAAAGAAAATTAAATAAGAATTTCTTCCATTCAAGATAAAGGATCTAAATGCATGTATTTTTTCCTTATCTCCCTAAAATTATATTGAATTACACTACAGTTTTAGAAGTGTAAAAAGACGTATTGATAAGAGTAATGAAAAAAAATAAAAGCTGGAAAAAAATAAAAGTCTGATGACTTACTGAAAATATAAGTTGGTCAATGTTATATAATAAAGTACAAGCCCAGGATAAACAAATCACATGCTTAAATATATACAGGCATAAAAGTTTCTTAAGTTTGAGAAAATACAGGCATGTTTTGTGGCATTAACTAGATTAATTACAGAGTTATATTGAATTAACAATCATATTAATTATAGAGCTATCACATTATTACTGTAAATTGAATTAGGTCAGTCTGCTCCTTACCTTTCTCTCTACAAATAGGAAGGCCTTGAAGACAGAGTTATATGTCTCAAGCCTTCATTCCCAGAACAACTAGAAAACTTACCTATATTGAAAAAATAACACTCATTACTTTGGTTTTGACTCAGGATCATATGAAAACATTGCAGAAATTGTGCCAATTTAGACTGCTACAATTAGTTTCAAGAAGTCCTGCATTCCAGCTGCAGCAAAATAACGGGGGGGGGGGGGACGAGCAACTTGTGTAGATTGATACAGCAGGAGTAAGAGCTGTTTATTGTAAGACAACAAAGGTATTTATACATTCCACACAGCTTATCTTAATTAGCATAAACTAGATACAGCAGTCAACCAATCAGGAATCTCCACACTTAATGGATTGCTGGCTCCACCTCACAAACCACTTCCTCTGGCAAAATGCCAGGCGCCATCCTGACTTGTTTACAGACCCTAACAAAAAACATAGTTGAACCCAGCAAATATGAAACAAAGTTCACAAACACACACACACACACACACACACACACACACACACACACACACACGCACATGCACTGAAACCAAAGACAGCTGCACCTTTTACAAAAAGAGATACCCTAAACTCTTCACATGAAAAAAAGTTATCATTATTTTGTTATAGATTTTAGAATTCTCACAAACAAGAGAGCTTGTTCCTTATCTACAACTAATAGTTATTATGAACCCAATGATGGGAGAGAATGCTTTGGGTAATCATAAATACAGCAATAGCTGGGATGTAGCACTAGGGATCCTGAATCAAATGGCCAGAGTGAGGCCAGAGAATCAATATTTTGCACTTTGGAGGTGATTTCAAGGTACGGCCAAGGTTCAGAATCACTTCAAATTAACTCCTCAAAGGAATTTCTGTGTATGTATCTGTGTGTGTGTGTGAACTTTGTTTCATATTTGCTTGGTACAATTGTGCTACTCAAAGAGGAACAATGGACTAACTTATTTGGTTCACTGTGTTTTTGAAGTCCAAGTAAGTAAATCTTAGAATATCTAAATTTGGCCAATGCCTATTTCTGTTTTTTATCAAGCCGAAGTGGACTCTCTCAGTGGAAAAGAACATGCAGCTACCAAAAAAACAAATTCTTAAAATCTTGTGAAGTACAATATAATCCTGCTGAGTTTCAGAGAAAAAAGAATTGAGAAGGAACATGTTCTGTAGGGGAACCTGTTGAGCACCACGTATAATTGTAAAATTTAGTCAATATTGACTCCTCTTTCTTCCTCAATCAACCTCAAAATGTATATCATGAAGCTGCAGTGTTTCTAAATCTTATCATTACTGGAAGGGTGAATTTGAGTGCATCAGAGTTTTGTAAGCAGTAGGAATCTGATTTTCAAGCTTGCAAGTAAGGTAGATTCTGACCCATATTTTCAATTATTTTCATAAGATCCTGACATTTTATAAACTCCTTTGATTTATATATCTCTACAGCGAGTCTTCTATTTTAGGAAATAATTTGTAAGTACCAAGTGACTTAAAATCTATGTTTTGAAGTGTGCATACTACCAACTTAATTGATTACTCTAATTTTCATTCTTCATTAGTATTAAAATACTATGTCACAGAACTTAACAGCAGAAATAGGTAAAAGAGAAGGATAAATACAAACTACCCCCCAAACACTGAAATTTAAGAGAAATGCTTTGAAAAATATTTAAACTAAAAAAATGTAGCTTTTGTTTACTGTTCTAGGAAAAAAATTGCAGGTAGACATAAAAAATCAGATAAAGCCTTTACAAAACTTTGCTTAAAAATATGAACATATGAAAGCAAATTGTCCATAAATATTGAACTATATTAACTGTGAAAAAATATACTATGCAGCAATTTGAAAGAATAAAGAAGACATATATGTAATGGAACAAAAAAAAAATACTGAATACATTTTAAATGTGGAATAAAAGGTAATCCATATAAGAGAATCATAGAAAAAAGTCTGTTTATGAAAACAGTACCAAACATAAAATAATCTCCCAAAGGACCGCATTTTTGTATTTGGATGTTATTTAGGAAAACACTTGTAATAGTATACTTAATTGAATTATTTTAATTGATGAATGTTGATTCTACAAATGGGGGGGGGTGTTAGTGTGGTCTATTCAAGTGTACACAAAAACACAATCCAATTAATTTCACACACCAATGCCTCTCCCCACTTCTCTCCCCAGTCCCTGCCTTTTCCTTCCTCTGTCCTAATGATCTTCCTTTGACTTACATCAAGTATTTCCTTCCAACCTCCTATTTTTTTGCTTTCTAGCTTCCACATGAGAAACACATATAATAATTTTCTATTTAAATCTGAGTTATTTTGCTCAAATTTTGGTCTCTAGATCCATCCTTTTCTCCTGCATATGATGTAGTTTCATTCTTCTTTATGACTGAATAAAACTCATTTGTGTATATAGACCACATTTTCTTTATTTACTCATCTGTTGACAGCTTGACTTTTGTGAGCTGTGCTGTGTTATAATGGGTATACATTTATCTCTAAAATATGGTGACTTTAATTCCTTGGAATGTATACCGAGGCAATTGAATTATTTCTAATACTTTTCTAAAATTTAACATATTTTATATATATAATAATAATAATTAAAAACTAAATATCCATGTATGGACAGGAAATGTTACTAATTCTATACAGCAATAGCTCTGGAAGTCAATTCCCTGTTAAATATATGATTGATTTTAAATGTGATTGTTTTCGTTATTACCCATATTGCTTCGTCCACCTTCAAACTCTTCAATATATTCCAGTAACTTTTCACAATGGAGGTTAATACATTACAAATATGTTTTTATCCCTCTTAGAGATAGGCAAGGTGGAGAGACATTATTCAATAAATATTTACCAAATTACTATATTAAATAATTCAGTGAATAAATGTGTGTGTGTATATGTGTGTGTGTAATAAATAGATAGGGGGGTGTGGAGAGGAAGAGAGAGGGAGAGAGGAGAAAGTGGAGGTCATTTAAACAGAATTTTAAAGGCAGGTTTTGGTTGCTTAACATATTTTCAGTTTTCTATCCTCAGCAACTAGCAAGTAAACCAGCTGGAATTTGTTTAATCTTATTCGCATCTTCAATTTAAGATATTAATTCTATAAAGAAGAAAATCCTCAATGTAAAAAAAAAAATTCTTAGAAATTAGTAATATTAAAAAGTAAAAAAACAAACCACAGAGTAACTTGTAGAGATTTCTGAGATTCTAAAAATTGAAATCTAGGAAATTTCAGAGAACACATAGCCAAGAATAATAACATAAAGTGAGGAAAATAAGTAAGTGAAAAAATGAAAAAGATACAAATCTTTAAATTTAAGCAAAGCAGAAGTTAGAGAGTAGATAAATGTTTGAACAACTATACTGTCTATTCTAAGGAAAAGATTGCATAAGTTATAACTACAGTCAAATAGTAGAAGGTGTGAAGTTATTTTCTTCATGTTTATTAAAACAAGGTAACAAGATTCAGAGCCTGGTAAATAAATATTCCTAGATTTATAACTGTGAGAAAATCTTGCATATGTATAATGTTATACATATTTTCATGACAATATGAAAACAGAGGAACATGTGGTCACATATGCATCAAGGCACAGACAATAGGAGTTGGGTGTACACTTAATAGACTCCTTCTACCAGGCAATAATAAAGACAGGAACCAAGCTAGGTTTAATGTATCTACCACATTTTCTTTATCCACTCATGTGTAAATGAACATTTTGGTCACTTTCATATCTTGCCTCTTGTTAATGACAAAACAATGAACATGGAAGTGTGACTATCCATTCAAAATCCTTATTTTCTTTTTTTGGGGGGAGGGATAAATGTCCAGAAGTGTCATTGTTAGGTCATGCAGTAATTACATTTTCAAATTTCTAAGCAAATTTCATCCTGTTTTCCATAGTAACTGTACCATTTTGCATTATGCTATGTGAAAAAACCTCCTTATATTGAGGTTTTGTTCTATTTAATTGAATTGCGTTCTGACAATTAAATGACACCAATACTTGCCAAATTTATAAGACTACATTTCTGATCAGGACATACTCTGCATGATTTTACTTGTATGAGATAGCAATAATTGACCTTATAGAAGGAAAACATTGTGTAGGTCAAAAAATATCAGATTTCTTTAAATTTCCTAATTAGGAAAGCAGAATTGTTGATGATGGAATATGCAAATGAGGAATCTTAAAGTGCACTTTGGTTGAGTTACCATCCTGGAGTTGTTTCCTGCAAAGTTTTGGGTGGTCATCCAGGATTTCAAAAATGTGTGATTAGACAGATAAAGTGTTCTGTTGAGAATCATTACGTTTGCTTGTTCATTTTTGTGTTTAAAAGTGCATGGCAGGATATCTGCCCTCATAAAATTTTTGAGTGCATAGTATACTGTTTTTCTGTAAAAATTTCTTTCAAATATTTTCTGCAGAAATTTTTCGTCTTTCACAACTGCAATATTATATGCATTAAAGAGAAAAATCACCTTTTCCTCTTCTTTTTCAATTCACAAATTTCAGTTCTTCAGTTGGATTTTGATTTTACCTTTACTATTAGGAATTCCATTTTGTTCTTTTTCATCTCAGCTTGGCCATTCTTTGCATTTTCTTATTTTAAAATATTATTTTAAAATTCTCTTTAAGTTTTTTTCAATAATACTAAACACATTATATATTATTATTTTATTTTATTTAAGCCAGGGAACACTATACCACTGAGCAATGTCTCCAGCCTTTTTTTTTTTTTTTTTTTTTAGTTGTAGATGGACAAATACCTTTATTTTGTTTTATTTTATTTTTATTTTATGTTTTTATTTTATTTTTATGTGGTGCTGAGTATTGAACCCAGGGCCCTGCACATGCTAGGAAAGTGCTCTACTGCTAAGTTACAACATTAGTCCACCCCACACACCTTTTTTTAAAATTCTAAAACAGGATCTCACTAAGTTGCTTAGGGCTTCCCTAAACTGCAGAGGCTGGCCTCAAAATTACAATCCTCCTTAATCAGCCTCCCTAACAACTGAGATTACAGGCATGTATTCCCAGCCATTTGTTTTTATTATATATGTTATGATTCTAATGTCTGGACTCTGTGTGAATATATTTCTATAATCTACTTTGTTTCTGGAAATTGTTTCTTATATTATTTCCTTTGTGTCCTCTTTTTTTTTATGATTTCTGAGTGGCATCTTCTTGGAATTTTATCTCTAATCAAGCCTGGGGTTTTATAATTCCCTCAGGATTACATTTGATATTGACTCTAGCCTAGAAGCATTAGAAAATAAGGATTTCTCATGAGGATTTTTTGACAGAGAGAGTTGAATTTGGACTGCAAACCACAGGAGGCCTCAGCTATGATTCCAAATTACTGGTGAGAGCTTTTAGGTTTTCATCTTATTTTTGACAATTTCAATGCAGAAAAGTCAGAAAACATAAATCCTACCATACCTTGATATGGTAGGATATATTCTTATTCATCTGTGTGTGTAGTGGGCAGTACTTGTTGACCCAAGGCAGTTCTTTTTGGCCCAGTATTTTTTATTGTTTGTTTGTTCATTTATTTATTGTGGTACTGGGGATTGAACCTAGGGAACTTTACCACTCAATTACATTCCCATCCCTTTTTATTTTGTGTGACATGATCTTGCTGTTTCTGAGGGTTTGGCTAAGTAGATGAGGTTGACCTTTAACAGATAATCCACCTGCTTCAGCCTCCAAAGTCTCTGGTATTACAGGTTTATACTACCATGCCCAACTTTAACTCATGCTTTATGGAAATATCTTCTATTTATTTCACCACCTCTTCAACACAGAGTTTTGTCTGCCATGTTAAAATCCTGCACACTCATTGAGCAGTAGGTTGGGGTCTGTGGGGTAGGAGGAAAACAGGCTAGAAGTTTACTGTGCTTTGAGACCTTTGTGGTTCCAGCTTTCAGTTTAGTTTTAGTCAAATTCTTTACATTTAGGATTGGTATCAGGGTAGTGAAGTATTGTGTGACAGTTTAGTTCTTTCAACGGGGATATGACTTAGTTTGGGATGCTATAAAAAATTAGCGTAAATCAAGTGGCTTGTGCTTCAGAAATTTAGTTCTCATATTTCTAGAGCCTGGAAATCTAATTTAAGACCGCCAGTGGAATTGGGTTTTTGGGAGGTCTGTCTTCCTGGTGTGCAGACGGTTGTCTTTCTGCGGTATCCTCAAATGATCAACAGAAAAAGAACAGGCTCTCTTGTATGTCCCTTGAGGACAACTTCACCCTAACAAGCTAATTACAACCCAAGGCTTCTCCTCTAAATACCATCACCACAGTAAGGGACTAGACATTGTGTGACACCAACATGTAGTCGGGAAGAGGAGGATTGTGCAAAAAGTAATTTCCCTAATGCTAGTAAAACCCGCAGTTCACTCTTTTACTATGTAGCCTTGACACACATTCACAAATGGTAAGATTGCTGCTTCTTGCAAAGATGTGCTAATGCTCCTCTATAGGAAAGGTAGCAGAATACAACAGTTACTATTATGGCATTATGTAAAAATGTGAATGTGTAACCGATGTGATTCTGCAATCTTTGTAATGTTTTGAATAACCAATAAAAAAAAAAGAACTGTGAACATGGTGCTGTCAAGAACTGTGAATGTGCTGCTGTCTTTGCTAAGGAAAGCAATGTGTCTGATTTTTACTTGAGTTCTGTATTTCCCCATTTTGTCTGAGAATCAGCTCAGTTTTATAATTATCATGTTATGATATGATGGTCCTAGTATTCTCACTCTCCAGGGTTCATTCAGAGCTTGAACCATTTTCTGCCTTTATAGTGGCACATCCTTGGTTAAGCCATCTTTGTAAATTGAATGTGGCCCAGCAGGAGGTGTGGCCTTGCCTCAAATTCATGTCAGTGCTGCCTATTGGCCAGGAAGTGAGTATCTCAGCTACTGTTGTGTATTGTGTTATTATTTAACCAAAAATATACAACAATCTTAATTTTTGTCTAGTTTTCTACTGTCCAGCTCTTATAACATTATTTAAGATAAAGTGTTAAAGGAACATAATTAAAAATAAAAATTTCTTTATATATCCAAACCAAAAACCTCTACTTAAACATACTATGAAAATAAAAACACTTTCATTATTAAATAAATTTTAAACCAGATTGTGTTATGATTTCCAGGCACCCCCTAAGCTATTGCAAAGTCTGAAAGAAAGTTTATCCTTATATATACCCAAGGAGGTACAACCTCTTTGTTCATGTTTTCAGTGTAAACAATGGCTAGTGCCCCAGAAACATCCAACAGCACCATGGGTCACATATAGCTAATTAATTTTAGATCTGTCTGGTAATTGAAGTGACTATGATGTTTATTAGTTGACTTAATATAGGGATGTGACAATCAACTCATATCTTTCTGACAGAAGATGGTTTTGTAATGTGGAATCAGACAATACTAAATCAGTTATTTTCCTACACATTCAGAAAATAGGATCGAGGGGCTGTGTTCCTTGGCCTTTATTTCTAAGGGAAGGCTCATAGGTTCTTGAAAAACATATTCCTTGGTCATAAAGCTGGTAAGTATATATATATAATGTGTGTGTACATATAATATATATATATATATATGTATACATACATATATATATATATATATATATATACACATATATATATATGCACATAAGCAATCCTTGAACACCTATATTTGGTGGACATTTAAGATCCAAACCATAACAACATCTACATAAAAATTCTGGTGTAAAAAATTTCTTTATTTTTTATTTATGACATTTTCATATGACATTTTTTTGATCATGAAATTTTTAAAGAAAATGATAGAAACTGTTTGATATAAAATTTATCCTTCAGAGGATAACATTTTATCCTTTGTTATATATATATATATATATATATATATATATATATAACAAAGAATAGAGAAAATGTATAAGATTATGTTTCCTAAATTATATGCAATATGTAAAATATAGGACAGATATCTTTCCATTGTTTCTATGAAGAAAGCTGGACTTTTATTTTAATTTTGTTTTCCTTTCCAAAATAGTACTCCTTATCTGTGCTGATCAATTTTCCATCTCTGTGACAGAATACCAGAAATGATTGATTTTTTTATATTTATTTTTTATTTTTCAGCGGACATAACATCTTTGTTTGTATGTGGTGCTGAGGATCGAACCTAGGCTGCACGCATGCCAGGCGAGCACGCTATCACTTGAGCCACATCCCCAGCCCCAAAAATGATTGATTTAAAAGTAGAGAATATTTATATTTAGTTAATGATTTCAGAAATTTCAGTCCATGGTTATTTGACTCATTCTCTTTGGGCCTATGACAAAGAAATAAACCCGAGTAGGAGAACAGGATGGAATAAAGTTGTTCAGCTACAGGTAGCCATGCAACAAAAGAGAGAGAAGAAAGGGGTTGGGGTACCAACATCCCCTTCAAAAGCATGTCCCCAAATGACTTATCCACCAGGCCTCATCTAAAAGTCCCACCAACTCCCAGTAGCTCCACTGGTAACATGCCTTGAGTATATACACGTTGGTGGACATTTAAGTTCCAAACTGTAACAGCGTCTACATAAAAATACTGGCTTAAATTTTTTTCTTTATTTTTATTTATGACATTTTCATATGGCATTTTTTTGATCATTAAATTTTTAAAGAAAATGAGAAACTATTTGATATGGAAATTATCCTGCAGAGAGTTAAAATCCCTAACTATTAATTCTGGTTCATGTTATTCATGTCATTTTAAAAATTTCTCTCTTAGCTTCATTTTTCATTTTTTTAACCTCTTTTTTTAATATTAAAAAAACAGTAAGAACTCTTCTCTCATCGATTTGTCCAAAAAGGAATGACAAGATTTTTCTTCTTCCCCCCATGTAACAGATGTGTGAATATGGATAGGTTGTGATGAGGCTGTTTTGAAGATGACTACTAAGAAAAAAGAAAGAAAGAAAGAAAGAAATGTAGGCACATTTTGAAGAATTTAGAGGTCAGAAGACATGAAAATTTTCAATATGAACCTGAAGGAGGCAGCAGCCTGAAGAATAGTATTTTGATATTCCTGGTCTGTGTGGTAGCTGAATTAGTCTAGGGCAGAGAGCTCTGCAGCCCTCCCTCCTAATGCCCAGCCGTCTATGACCCAGAGATGTAGAGAGGCGTTTAGTGTATTTCTACCAGCATGGAGTAGGGGCAAGAATGTAGGAAAGAGTCTCACTACACTTTAAAACATCAAAGGCTATGTATGGGGGCTGGAGATGTGGCTCAAGCGGTGGCACGCTCGCCTGGCTTGCGTGCAGCCCGGGTTCGATCCTCAGCACCACATACAAAACAAAAGATGTGTCCGCCAAAAACTGAAAAATAAATATTGAAATTCTCTCTCTCTCTCTCTCTCTCTCTCTCTCTCTCTCTCTCTCTCTCTTAAAAAAAGGCTATGTATGGATTCAGCTTTTCAGCATTGACAGTGTTTTTTCCAAGTGTGATCTATGGTCCCATAGTGTTCCCAGAGCCATGTCTGGAGGGTATATGAAATCAAGCCATTCTTATAACAATCATAAGTTGTTGTTTATATTTTGGATTCTCATGAGCACAGATATTTTATGAGGTCCCTTGATGCTGAGGCTAACAGGTTGAATGTAGCTGTTTTCTACTGAATCAGGTCTGTTCTAGAATCCACTATTAACAAACGGCTACTAAGTACTTAAAATATGATCATTCTGTCCTTGAGATTAACTGTAAATACTTACTGAATTTCAACGATTTTTTAATGAAAAATATGAATGTAAATTATCTTAATACTTGTTTGTTGCATTAAAAGTATTGAATTCTTTATGTATCCTAGAGATTGAGGCTTTATTGGAGGTGCATGTAGTAAAGATTTTCTCCCAATCTGTGTGCTCACTCCTCATGTTATTAATTGTTTCCTTTGGTGAGAAGAAGCTTTTTTAAAATTTTATTGATTCTTGATTTTACTTCTTGTGCTTTAGGAGTCTTGTTAAGGAAGTCAGAACCTAGGTCAACATGGTGCAGATGTGGGGCTATTTTGTATTCTATTAGGCACAGGATCTGTGTTCTAGTGTCTAAGTCTTTGATCCACTTTGAGTTGATTTTTGTGTGGGGTGAGAGAGGTTTAATTTAGTTTTGCTACATATGCCTTTCCAGTTTTGCAAGCACCAATTTGTAGGATATATAAATAACTCAAAAAACTTAATCCCAAAAAACAAAACAAAACAACAACAACAAAATAACCCAATCAATAAATAGGCTAAAGATCTGAACAGACACTTCACAGAAGAAATACAATTGATTAACAAATATATGAAAAAGTGTTCAACATCTCTAGCAGTTAGAGAAAAGCAAATCAAAACTACTCTAAGATTTCATCTCACTCCTGACAGAATGGTAATCATTTAGAATAGAGGCAACAATAAATGTTGGCAAGGATGTGGTGAAAAAGGTACAAACATTGCTGGTGAGACCACAAATTGGTGCAACTATTATAGAAAGCAGTATGGAGATTCCTTAGAAAACTTGGAATGGAACCACCATTTGACCGAACTATTCCTCTCCTTGGTTTATACCCAAAGGACTAAAAATTAGTGTATTACAGTGACGAAGCCACATTAATGTTTATAGCAGCTCAATTCACAATAACTAAACTATGAAACCAACCTAGGTGTCCCTCAATAAATGAATGAATAAAGAAAATGTGGTGTATATACTCAATGGACTATTACTCAGCTTTTAAAGTAGAGTGAAATTATGGCATTTGCCCATAATGGTTGAAGGTGGAGAATATCATGCTAAGTGAAATAAGCCAATCCCACAAAACCACAGGCCAAATGTTTTCCCTAATATGTGGATACTAATTCACAATAAGGTGGGGGACACTCCGGAAGAATCGTGTTACCTTAGATTAGGTAGAGGGAAGTGATGGAATGGAGGGGAAGAGATGTTAGGATAGGAAAGATTGTAGAATGAAACAAACATTATTACTGAATGTATATATGTGTATATATGTGACTACATGACCAATATGATTCTGCAACATGTACACTCAGAAAAATGAGAAATTATATCCCATCTATGTATGATATATTGAAGTGGATAAATGCATTCTACTGTCATGTATAACTAATTAAACCAAATTTAAAAAATTAAAAACTTTAAAAAATAAAAAAACAAAAAATAAAATAAAAGTAATTTGAATTTGTGGATAAATAAAATTTTATTTAAATAAATTTCATGTATATTTTTATGTGATGGCAGGAAAAAATCATATTGCATATATCTGTGTCATGTATGTATATATATATTATATGTGTGTGTATATATATATATAGTGTATTATATATATATATATATATATATATATATATATATATATATATATCTTGTACTGTATTCCTATTGAATAATGCTAAGCCAGTTAATAAATAAATTTAAATAAAATAGGTAAAGCAATGTCACTTTCTCCAAATATTTTATTTTGTAAATGGTGGTTATTTTTTTTATCAAAGAATGCTATTTTTGTTAATATAAAGTTTGTGTGATATTTCAAATAAATATCTTGAAATTTTCTAAGTTCCCATTTTTAATGCAGGTTGTATACATATAATTTACAAAAGTAATAACTCGTTTGACTCCTCAATAAAGTCTAGGAGTGTGAAGCATTCCTGAAATGAAAACTATTTTAGAATAACTAAATAACAAAATTACTTTTTTGTAATTACTTTTTTTGTAATTACAAAAAATTACTTTTTTGGGCAATAAATAAATCAACATCATTAACATCATCATATGTTGCTTAGCCTGATCCAGGGTACTTTACTTCTAGTTTTATGCATATTACTTTATTTAATTTTCCAAGCATTATATGGTGACATATGTTATACCCAGACTTACTAATCAAATACTTGGTCATATTTTCAGAATTTTTCCTGCTTTATGTTTAGTCCTGCAGTAGTCACTCGTTTATAACTTAGTTATAAATTAGTTATGCTTGAATTCTCTAAAGACTTTCTTTAAGACTAACCAAAGATTTGGAAGAAAAATGTAGGTTACCATTAGAGCCACGACATTTTTCTTAGTACTTATTTGGAGGCCAAAGTACAATCTGATATTTACCATCCCCAAACTAATTTGAATCATGGTAGCCTATTATTGCTAATATCAACAGTGATATGGAGAGAATCAAACACTTATGACTTAGAAGTGTCCTCTGTGGAACATTGAGAGGGCAGAGAGAACCAATGAGGGAAATCCAGAAGTTCTATCTGTAATTCTACTCAGTGAACTGATATCTATGAAATCTCTTGCAGTTAGTGTTATGGCACCCCTTTTCCTCAGTTTTCACCCCAACTCACCAATCTGCACATTGTCTTAAAGAGTGAAGATGTTTTAATATAAAACTAAATTCCTAAATTTTAGGCAAACTCTTTTTTGGCATTCTGCTGTGGAAATAACCATCATTCCTCACTGAAGAGGCAATGGGCTAGGCCAGGCTTAGGATGGAAGAGTAAGTATTTCTTGAATAAAGTATTATATTAAGGGTGTTGCAAGGCTAATTTTAACCAAAGTTGGTTATTGACTTTTTTAAAGATTGTACCTTAGATGCTTTCTTCTTAGGAAATATCTTGGTTATTAATTGGACCATTTTTACAAAAGGTAAAACATATCTAGATTATTTATTGAATACAATGGAGGAAAAATAAATAAGAATGCAAATCTGAAAGCTATACAGAACCTTAAAAACTCAGTCAAGTAAATTCTGAAAATAATTCACTGTTCTATTTATTAAGGGTAAAATGGTCTCATTCTTCAATTTTTGAAAAGCTAGAATTATGTACAGAATTTTGGCAAATTGATAGATTCTCTCCAATTTCCAATGTCACAGTAAGAAATCATTCTTTATATTTCTTTTCCTTCCAGCTCTCCAAACTTTTTCCATTTTCTATTATGGTTCATGTTTTCTCTTTCCTGTTACCTTTAGTTATTTCAAAAATGTATTAAAATGTAAGCCTGAATTTTTATATTTAGTAAAAACTATTAATTATGCCACCTACGAAGTCTAAAGTTTCATTTATTCCTTCATTGAGGAATATTTCTTCATTGATGAAATATAAAAATATTTACCTTCCCAACTAAACCTCTGCTATCACAGATGCAGTGTATTTTAAACAATTTTAACTTCACAATGTAGGAAGGTAAGAAGCCCAAGATGAAGGAAAACATCTTCAGATTTGGTTTGTTGCATGCTGCAAATGAATTATGGATCTTGAACTGCTCAGAGACAGAAGGGACAAATCTCTTGGGAATTTGTCAGTGCAAAGGGACCAAGAAAACTACCCACATTTTTGGCAATGCCCTGTTCAAAGGGAAATTCCTTTTTAGTGAAGGAATTTTACTAGTTCATAACCTTGTGTTTGAACACCTGCCTGCTGCCTGAAGGTAGAGAATTACAGTAGCAAGCTGATAAGCCCTAATTGGGCTGCTTTTACACTCAGCTTCAGTCTGTTTATATAGGGTAAGCTTTCTCACAATCAATCCTTCTGATGTTTAAACCTATACAATAAACGTGCTGAGCTTGCTCATGATCAGTCTTCCTCCAGCTTTTTATCTACTTGTGCTTTTGTCCGTTTTTTCTTAATCCCCCTCACAGCCTGGTTTCATGTAGCCCTGAATAAAGCTGTTGCACAGGATGGGACAGTGGTGTCCAGGTGAGACCCTGCTTATGCTTGTATAGCACCTGCTAGCTGTGTCTTCACATGGTGGAAAGGTCTAATTTGCTCCCTGGAGTGTCTTTTATAAGGAAACTAATTCCACTTATGTTTTAGTCAATTTTGCATCACAGTGACTAAAAGACCCAAAAGAACAACTTAAAGAAGAAAAGGTTTATTTTGGCTCACAGTTTCAGAGGTCTCATGTGGGGGTGTCAGACTGGCATTGCACACCACGTGCTGGATGAAGCAGGTGGCCTTCACCGTCACTCAGCAAAGAAGGGCTTCAGCTTCTGGACTTGAGCATTATCCAGTGGGATTGAGCAGCCCCCTTTGAAACCTTATCCCCTGGCTTATTTTGTGAAGAACATTCCATGAAAACTCCTTTATATGTCCCCCCCCCATAAAAATAAAGAGATCTGGGTCCATGCTCTCTTGTCTTCCAACGTGGAAGAGGACATTTGAGGTCACAGAGCAGTCCCACTCCTGACCTGAGAAACTCATGTCCTTGTGTTGTGTGATTCCTTTGCCATTTTCTTAGTTTAATGTTGCAGCCATCTCCTTTTAACCCAGCTCATTTCGTCAGCACAGGTCACATGGGGAAGGAAAGCAGCTCAGGACATGGTAATCAGGAAGCAGAGAGAGAACTCTGTTCCCCAAAGACAAAGCCCCAGCAGCACACCTCTAGTGACTTATTTCCTCCAATCACATCTTACCTGCCTACAGTTACCACCCAGTTAATCTATATCAGTGGATTAATATTTGATTAAGGTAAAGCACTCATAATTTATTTTACCTCTGAGCATTCTTGCATTGCCTATACATGAGTTTTTGAAAGAAACCTCATATCTAAGACATAACAACGCATAAGAACTCTATACTTATATGCCAATCATCTACTATAGTAGTCAGAGTCCTCTAGAAAGATAGACTGAATAGGATAGAATATTGATATCTACACACATACAACTATAAATGATGTGGATATAGATACCTGAGAAAAAAATAGGGTAAATGACTTGCAATTATGAAAATAAGAAGTGCCATTATAGATTGTCTGAAAAGTGAAGAACCAGAGAAATCCATGGAATGGCTCAGTTCAACCTGGAAGGTCTATGAACTAAAGAAGCCAATGCTGTGACTTTCATTTCAAAGCTGAAAGCCTGGAAGCCCTGGGAGATTGATGATAGAGTCCAAAGTCAAAGACCAAAGAACCTGGAGTTCTGATGTCCAAGCAAAGGAGGACAATGGCAGCTCACTTGAAAGAGAGAGAATTCATCTTCCATCTTTTTCTTCCTTCTTGGGCTCCAACTAATTTGATGGTGCCCAGTCATAATGAAGGTAGATAATTCCCATTGCATCTACCAACTCACAGACCAATGTCTTCTGAAAACATGCTCACAGACATGTCCAGGAGCAATACTTCTCCATCTGTCAAGATATCATGCTGTTCACGTTAGCTGACAAATAAAATTAATTGTTACACCTCTCCAAAGTCTCACTTCTTTATACTACAATGTCGGGGTTTAACTTTCAACATATAATTCTTTTCATTTTATTTTTAGAATGTATTTTAACATATTACACATACATGGAGTATAACTTATTCTAATTAGGATGTCATTCTTATGGCTGAACATGACGGGAGTAATACTGGGTATGTATTCATATATGTACATAGGAAAGTTATGTCAAATTCATTCTCTTTCCTGTTTCCATTTTCCCTCTCTTTCCCTTCATTCTCCTTTGTCTAATACAATGAACTCCTATTTTTCCTCCCCAACCACTTATTTTGTGTTAGAATCTACATATCAGAGAGAGTATTCGGACTTTGATTTTTTGAAATTAGCTTATTTCACTTACCATGAGTCTCTAGTTTCTTCCATTTACCAGAAAATTTCATAATTTCATTCTTTTTTATGAGTGAGTAATATTCTATATATCTCATATCTAGAATATTATTCTAGATATATTATTCTATATATCACATACACACATTTGTTTTACCATTCATCTGTTGAGGGGCACCTAGGTTGGTTTCGTAACTTAGCTGTTGTGAATTGAGCTGCTATAAACATCGTTGTGGCTGCATCATTGTAGTATGCGGATTTTAGTCCTTTGGGCATAAAATGAGGAGTGAGATAACTGGATCAAATGGTGGTTCCATTTCAAGTTTTCTGAGGAATCTTCATAATGCCTTCTAGAGTGATCAACATAAATTTTGAACAAACATTCAGAATATACTATGTACTATGTGGTGACTCTTCTAGGAATATAGAACACATCAGTAAACAGAATAAATAATTTCAGACTTCTAAGGTAGATATGTCATAATCAAAGCATATTATAAAAAGTAAATTTCATATTATTGAAACTGGTGATGGTGATATGATAAAAGAGTACATATTTTCAAGTAATTTAAATTTGGTGTGTAAGGCTTAGGGGAAGAAGAAAATGGTACAGTAAGAAATTGCAAATGAAATCAATATAGAACTCCTAATGAGAATAATATTTGAGACAAGAGTTTAAGAGGTAAAAATTAGAGATATGAAGAAAAACATCTCAGGCAGGGGGACAATTAATATAAAAATAACAAGTTTGAAGAGCCTTCTTGAGAAAAAGAATAATACTTGCAACATGTAAAAAATCTCATTATATCACTAATAGTAAGCTTTCATGGCAAAAGATGCTCAGAGAATTAAATGTCTAGGTAGCCGCAATTCATATAATGTTCTAGAAATTTAACTTAAAATTTTAGTTTGTATTGACTTTATAGTGTGGTATTAAGACTGAAAGTAGACCACTAGGTATGTGACTCCTTGGTAGAATGTTTGCCTAGCATGATACGTGAAAGCCTTAGGTTCAATCCTCAGCCCCGTTTTTTTTTTTTTTTTTTTAAAGACTCTTATTTCCCGAAGATTGCCCTTATTCGAACATACACTTTAATGTATTCCCTTCTCATGTTATGTTATATAAATTTGTGTCTTGCTAACAGGGTCTCTCTAGAAATTCTCCGTAGTGTACTAACGAGATAAAAATTCATTATATGGAGTCCATGTGGTAAGAAACTCTAGGAGACCTTCAGGAGTGAAAGACAGCCTCATTTTGAGAGTGTTATTCATGCAAAGCAAAAAGAAGCCAGGGCCTCAGTCCTACAACATGAAGAAAACACATTCTGCCAGTGGCCTAAGTGAGCAGGAACCAGATCCTTCAGTGTTCATGCCTCTACATGAAACCTCTGCCCTGGCCAATGCCTGGAACACTCAGCATTGGAAGCTATGTCCAGACTCTTGAACTGCAGAATCTGTGAGATCACTGCTATTGTATTATCCACTAGATTCCTGGTAATGTGTTACATAACAAAAGATTACTAATACAAATAGTTGATTAGATTTTTTTCTATCCATACATTATTAAACTAGCTGATATTAAAATTACAGAAAATAATTTCTGTAAAATATTTTATCATCATAAAATTTTGAGGACAGAAGCCACTTCTAGAGTTTAGTATTAATTATGAATTTTTTGATTAAATTTTAAATCTATTTGTTGACTTTATAAAGAATCTTATAAGTGTTAGTAGTAAATATATTTTGTTGAATTTTAAGACAGCTGATTACATTGACAATTGGAATGAAATTGATTTAAGTAAGATTGGAGAGATTCTCAAATTCTCAAAAGCCTCTAAAATTATATTGATTAATAATTAATGATTTCTTCAGTTTTATAATTAAGCTTGACATTTAGTAAGTATTTTCAGAAGTAGTGTCCTTGAGAATATGTGAATTTAAATGTATATAACCATTTAATTTACATTACGTACTTTGTATAATTTGTTACCTTCTGCTTACTCCAGCTATTTCCAAAATAAGAAATGCGAATTCCCAAATTATAATAAATGTCTTATCTTTATTTAGGAATGCTTCATATCTCATTTGCATCATTTATTTTTAAAGCCAAAATATGTTTTAAGATTCTAATGTTTTGCTATTTTTCCTTAATATAACATTCAATTTAACAGCATTTTATGTACAAATACTAGTACTTACTTATTATACAGAGCCAAATTTATGAATTAGTTAATATATTTACAAAAAATCTGTGAGTATTTTATAATGATATAACAATAATTTGTATCTTTATAACAGTTTAGATTTTATAAAACACTTTTAATTCATTAAAATTCAGAGCATATGGAAATTCTATGGGATAAATATGTTTATTACAACCTTCCCTATATCTATATGGGGACATCAGAGTAGAAGACAAGAAGGAAAACTCTATTACGCATCCATAGGGGCTTGGTTTGCTGCTGCATACAAGTCACACTGAAGAAACAGAAAAGGTCTGAGTTGTTCAAGACACACGAATAAAGAATATATGATTAATTTAGAGTCTCAAATCTATTGTTCCAATCCATTCTTTGCACAGTTATGAGCATATGATATGCTTCGGATAGTTTCTTCCTTTGTGACTTATTTGGCCATAGAATCTGTCATTTTAATTAGCTAAAACATATAAATTATATATTGAATGTGTTTGGGGATGCTGGAAATAGAAAGATATGAAACATACTAATGTTCTGAAGGAAATATATAAATAATCTTCAGAGGAAGACAATGTACCTGAATTTATCAGTAAGCCAGTCAGCTTTTTTCCATGTCTTGACATACAAGGATAGAGTTCTACCACCCCATTATAAAAAATGTTTTCATCACATGTAAAACAATGTGTTCCATCATTAAGAATGGCTTTGACAATTTTATGCTTATGGATTAAAACTTGGAAGTGTCATTCTAGGTCATATATTTTAACATCAAACCAGAGTGATATACTGAAATTTCATTTTAAAAAAATAAACATGCACCAACCAATAAGTTTGGTTTGATACTAAATTCTAGACTATGGGTATATAGATTAGAAAGGTATTGAAGTGTAAAATATACATTTAGTGCTAACACTAAGAGTAGAACAAATCTCTAATATTCAGTGGAAAAAGAGGAATCTGGATAAATTTTGAGTACAGGAATACAAAATTAAATTCAGTTAAAAAATCTATTCAGTGCCTGTGATGAGTAAACTCCATACCTTGTGTTGGTAAATATGAAGGTGAGCAATCTAGAGCCATCAAACATCATGATTGACAGTATTTTTGGGACATTTATATGTCTCTTACATACATACCTTAAGTATAATATAATTTGAGAGGTATTATGGAAAAAGCCGAGTTTACCCTAGAAGTCTGGTAAATGTTCTGTGAAGTACTTGGAGACTCAGGCTTGCAGGTTGCTTAAGATTTGTTTAGGCAAACACATGGGAAGCAGGTGTTTCATAGAGTGTCAATCAGAAAAAGGCACAGGAATGGGAAAGTATCATGTATGGGTGACTCTGAAGAGTTCCGTGTTGTGTTAGGTTTCCATACCTGTGGAAAAATCCCTAGAAGAACAAGTAAAAGGATGATAGATTTAATTAATTTATTTATTTTATCTAAAATCCTCATGTTTTTAGAGGTTTCATTCCATTTTCACATGGTTCAGTTGCCTCTGGGCCTGCAGTGAGGCAGAACATCATGGTAGGGAGAGGTGGCAGAGCAAAGCAGCTCACCTTCTGGCATCCAGGAAGTAGAGAGAGGCCAGGGACAAGAAGTACCCTTGTAGGGTTTGTCTCTAGTGCCTACTTCCTCTATCTAGGCCCCTCCAACAGTTTCAACCATTTACCAACAGTCCTTTTAATAATGAAATTATTAGTGGATTAATACATTAAACAGGGCAAAGCTCCCCTGATCCAATCACTTCCCCAAAGCACCACCTATGAACACTGCTTCACAGTGGCCAAACTTCAACACATGAGCCCTTTGATGATATTCCAGATTCAAACTATAACAAATTTTATCATAATATACATGTGTAGAGGTAATAAAAAGAATGTGTTAAGGTTTGAACGTGATGTGTCCCCAAAAAGCTCACATGTGAGACAATGCATGAAGGTTTAGAGGAGAAATGATTGGGTTTTAAGAGTCTTAACCCAATCAGTGAGTTAATCTCCTCATAGGGATTAGCTGAGTGGTAAATAAAGTGGTATGATGTGGTGGAATTGGGGCATGCATGGCTTTGGGGTATATATTTGTGTCTGACAAGTGGAGACTCTCTCTGCTTCCTGATCAGCATGATGAGTGTTGCTTCCCTCTGCTGCAGTATTCCACCATGATGTTCAGCCTCACCTGGGCCTCACCTGGAGCTCTGAAACCATAAGCCCACAATAAAACTTTTCTCCACTACAGCTGTACTGATCAGGTCTTTTTGTTGCAGCCAGCAGCAAAAACCTGATGAAAACAGAATGTGATGTTGAAAGGGCAGAGGACTCAATCATGGGAAATGTAATTTTATAAAAAATAAATAGAATCATTGGTAACATATAAATAAAGGACTGACAGTCAAATTTCTCTTTTATAACTATTTTGCCAATTGTTGAATGGAAAGTATTTTTCAACACAAGCAAACTTGCTAATGGAAATATTAGATCGTGTTTACATATGTTGTTTTATTTAATTTATGTGAAATTTTTCTTTTTTCTTTTCCCACTTTTGTTTCTTTGGGGGATGGGTACAGGGATTGAACTCTGGGACACTGAACCACTGAGCCACATCTCCAACCCTACTTTCTATTTTATTTAGAGACAGGGTCTCACTGAGTTGCTTAGCACCTCGCTGTTGCTGAGGCTGGCTTTGAGTTTGGGATCCTTCTGCTTCAGTCTCCCAAGCCACTGGAATTATAGTCATGTGACATTGCTTCTGGCCTTATTCCCCACTTTCTTATGCAGTTATTATTGTATTTTACAAATAAAAAATGTAGATAATCAACTTGTCCAAAATATTTTATACAAGTAAAATGCATATCCAGGATTTGTTCAAAACCTTCTGCCAAGAGGCCTTTCACTGTGAAGCCAGAAAATAATGGGGAAATTATCATAATACTTGAGAGAAATGACAACTTGTATGGGCATAAGTATTCAAGAAATAGAAATGGGTGGAAATAGAACAGCAAAGCTGAAGAAAACTGAAGAGTAACAATCCTAATGGGAAAGAGGAGATTCTGGGATGATTCTGCTTACCAGTCTACATAACTGAAAGACACCAAAAAATGCCACTAATGGGAATGAGGAACACAGGGAGAGGAGGAGTTTGGGTAGAGTCAGAGAACACATTTTAGTCATTGTTAAGCTAATCATACATTGAAGATGTATGCAGAAGGTTGCAGAACATGATAGGCATACTTCATTTAAAAAAAAACAGAGACTTTTATCATGTTCCTATCTTGTAACTGAATATTCCCTAAACATTTTGACCTTATTTAAAACTTGGCACTTTGGAGTCCAGAGTAGGTGTCATTACCTTTATTCCTCTCCATGATTCTAAAACCCTTTTTTTGCTGTTTTGTCCAGGGGCCTGTATTAATGTTTTCCCACAACCATCCATTTCAAGAATCCTTTGACTCATGACAGTATTTCTTTCCAGGCTTTTATTAACCTAAGTTCTTACACCTTTAATTAAAAATTTAATTATTGAAAAATTAAAGAAACTCAAAACTTGTTAAAAATTAATTACCAAGTACCTAACAAACATAAAAAAATGTTCTGGAAGCTTGAACTCTACTAGTTATAGAGACAGAGATTGACTTTGTTCTATGGTCATTTAATAACAAAAGATTTTTAAGGGTAGAAGTTATTTGTCTTTTATCATACTTGTATTTAAGTAAGATAGTCTTCATGAGTCATGGAGAGTTGATTAAGGAGTCTACTTTAGGAGGAAAAAAAAGATTTTTAGAAAGTCCAAATAAACTGCCTTTATCTGTGAATAAATCAATGGGTGGAACACACAAGGTACAAGAGGCCCAAGGACTATTTTCTTTTTGTATTTGTGTGAATGACAAGCAGAAAAAATCACTAGGGAAAATTTTTCTAACTTAGGAAAATTCTCTATGATATTAAAAACATGCAATATAATCTCCTAGGAACAGAAACAAATTAAAATATAATATAAATTACATAGAGTTGGAACATAAACAATACCACTAGCTGTCTAGTCAAATAAATGATCCTTGTTTGATAGCCTGCACTGTTGACACCCATGCTCTCAGAAGATTAACTCCCAAATAATTAAATAAAAACAAACAAACAAAAAAAAAACATCATCATGGAGGATTTCCAAAGCCAGGGAGAAAAAACATAAGGACTCTTGGTCTGCAATGTTCAGAAACATAGAGATTTTTTTTTTCCTTTTTACAAAGTCAAGAAAGTCTAAAAGTATTACAAATAGTACCACATAGCTGTCATATCTTGCAAATGAAAGAACAGCTTTTAAAATCATATGTTTGTTATTTACTAAGGCCTGCTGGTTATAAATCAATTTCTTTAGAAATATCCATATGCCTGGTGAGTGATCACATTCAGAAGGATATTGCCCTATCTGTACCTATTTATCATCACACTTGTTGACACATACACAACATTTTACGTGGTACAGAGAAATTGGAATTTTGAATCCTATGATTTGGACTTAAAATTTCTTCATTTATCAAATTTGGGAATTTAGATGACTTATTGAATTAACTTAATTAGCTAGGAGAGCTGATTTCAGTAGCAATAAGAAACAAACATACAAAATACAGGACTCAAGTACTGCAGAACTTTACCCATGATTTGTGAAACTCTGCTGAGTAAACATATAGGGGGATTAGGGCTCCTCCAGGCTGTCTGTCATTCAGCCAGGGTAATCAAAGCTCTTTAGTTTTCAAAATGAGCATTAAACTCAGCTAACATATTTAACCCTCTTATTTTATTCCAGTACTTCTGCCTTTCCAACCCTTAGCTCGTAGCCAAATCATAGCTGCTTTTATATCACTCTATGTCCAAATATACAAATAAGGATGCACCATGTTTTGATGGTTGCACCAATTCATACCTATCTTATAGAATTTTAAAATCCAGGTTTACATCACAACATGTATTTCTTCTTAAACAAATAAAAAACAAAAAAAGAACTGTTGAAAATGATGGTTCTAATTATGCACTACCTTATAATTTTTTGAAAATATTCTTAATTATCATAAAATGGAAGTTCTTTTGGAAAAAATGTATATGAATTTGGGTATATGAATATGAGTTTGTTTTCATAACAGAACATCTAATTTAGGACAAAATGAAAGGTGAGTTTAGTGGACAGAATGAAAATTATTTTTTTCAAAATTTCAGGAGAAGCAAGTACTTTGTAACCCATGAAGTTTATCTTTAAAAGGTTCTTAATTTTTCAGACTCATTGCATTTGGTGATGGAGAATCACTTTACCATGCTGGCTACTTGGTTATTTTATACATACAAACTTTCTCCACATGGGCATCTTCACATCTGTTGAAGTACAGACAAATTAAAATGTGGTTTAATATTTCAAAATTTGGGGAGACTTGACCAAACTATGTCCTCAAAATCACAGCAATAAGGGTCACTGACTAATGGTTATTTTAAAGTATTGTGTTACTCTATACCACCATTTAGAAAACTTACCCATGAAACTGAGCATTAATAAAGATTTGTTCTACAGCAAAATATGTTAAAATATTTTTGCAATTTAAATAATAAATGGCTAAAGCCAAAGTTCTCTATAAAATTCACAGAACCCTTAAAAATAAACATTTATATATGAGCAAAAAGTTCTACAATCATTAGGTAATACATTTTAAGAAGAAAAAAAAGCAGAGCTATTTTCCTTCTCTGTTTTTATCATCAGATTTATGTTTTATAAAAGAGTGGTGTTAAGGTTTGAAGAGGACATTAAATTTGGTGGACCTATTTTGACAGAATAATCTGAGCTTTTATATAGTGAGGTATACCCAATGAACATTTAAAATTTATTTGCTCATAATTTGTTCAGATAGTTGTACAACTAAACATTTCAGGCACCTAATATCCAATTCAATTAGAAATATTGAGCAAATGGACTTATACCAGAAACTAATGAAAATCAATTGAATAAATCATGTTTCATAAAATAATCATTTAGGTCTCGGGTTGAATAAAAATAGTTTTTTTTATGATTTTCATGGGAACAACAATTCATTTTAAACTGTTGAGTGCACTTCCCTACCTACTACCTTACATTCAAATAATGATCCAAGTGTTAGTTCAGCCTGAAAAGAAAAAGGAAACCAATATTATATACCAAACAAGAAAGTTAAATGCAGAGACTTAAATGCATATAGAAATATTAGGAGTTTTGGAGGAATAAAAACAAGGAGAGACCTCTGCTAGCTTCAGGAATACCTTTGAAAAAAACATAAGAATTTTAGTGATGATCACAAGCTAACTCAACACTAAGGGAGACTTTCAGGGAAATACCCGGAGGTCCCTGAGAAATTTCTTGTCTGCAAAATCAGTACATAACCAAGAGTACAGTTTTGTGGCTATTGCTTCCCTATACTGTAAAATATCATGGAGCTACAGCAATTTTAACAATAAATTATCTGTAGTAATTGTTAAAATTGCTGTAGCTCCATGATATTTTAGAGATCTTGGAAAAATCTTTGAAAATTCTGTTCCATTCTCAAATGTCCAGTTTTATATTTCAAGGAAACACTTTTTCAAGCTTTCTTCTGAGCTTACATACTTCTCAACATGTTCCACATTTTGAGCTTACAAATTTTCTAATTTACACCAATTAAATACATTTTTACTAGGTTGTAATATACTACATAATTATGTCATGTACTTTAAATTTCAATTAAGTGCTATGTTTCTTGCTATTTATATTACCTTTATTTTAAGTCAGGCAAACTGAGTTATTATTAACACATAATAAAATTCACAATTTTGAATGTACGAATCAGTAAAATTGGGCAAATATACATGGTCATATATTAACACCACCATTATCTATATATAGAATATTTCCATGACAAAAAACAACAACAATAAACAACAACAACAAAACAATGTTGCTCTGCTTCTTCTTTGTAGTAAATCCAGAAAACTATTTTTTTCCCAGAAGTTTTGCCTTTTGCAGAGTACCATGTAATTTGAATTTTAAAGTGTGCTGAGTTTTGCATCTGGTTTCTTACACTATCTCCTGTTTACTCTCAGTTACACGTTCAACTTTTTATGTGAATTAGTCATCTGTTCCTCTTTGTTGCTGAGTATCAGCACATCATAAAGATATACCACTATTTATTGTTAGAGTCTGTAAACAAGTCTGGGTGGCGCCTGGCAAAATGCCAGAGGGAGTGGTTTGTGAAGTAACAAAAGTGAGCCATTAAGTGTGGAGATTCCTTATTGGTTGACTGCTGTATCTATTTTATGCTAATTAGATAAGCTGTGTAAAATGTTTAAATACCACTCCTATCCTACAATAAATGGCTTCCATTCCTGCTGCATCAACGTACACAAGTTATTCGTCACCCCCTGGTTATTTTGCCCAGCCAGCCGGGCTGCGGCAATTTATCCATTCACTTATACTGTTCTTATGTTTCACATTATTTTTGAGAGATTAATATCATAACTCGCTTTGCTGCTATTCCATAAATGGAGGAGTTCTATTTTGTTCATGTAAAGAAACATGTTCTGGCACAGTGAGCTTTCACAATACTGTGAATAAATGGTCTTTGATCTATACTAGTTACTGATGCCCTGTACTCTGGATTTTCAATGATATTTAAGCTTATTGAACTTTATAATGTGCTAACTAATTTTAGTAATTAATAGCTTCTCTCTTATTTCCCTTAGCTTACCTATTAAAAAAGTGTAATTTTTTTTAATAATGATCAATCTATAAGAAAGTGTATCTTTTTTTTTATAATGGTCACAGTTCAGTTTGATGCATTATTGAGTTTTCCAGAAATCAAAACTTTTTATATTTAATGCAAAAGTACTTCTGAAGTATGATTTTAATATACTAAGGAATATTTAATTTATATGTATGTAAAATATCAAAAGTTTTAATTTTACTTCTATCAATATTAAAGAAAAATTACTATGTATATCATGACTTAATACAAATCTGTTCTCTATAGCTTTTCCTAATAGTTTAAAATTTATACTTAACTATGCATTTTATTTTTATTATGAAAAATTGTGTTAATAGATAATTAATGAAAGCATGATTTTTTTACATTAAAATGCAATGTTAATTAATTATTGATAGATGTGATAAGTATTCATTTATTTTAATTTGGTATATTGTGATAATGACCAAGAATAATATAGTCTTGCTGATTTAAAAGACAAGCAAATAAAAGCCTTGGAGAAAAAACATGCACAGTTCTAATCACCATGCCCAGGTGTCCATGTTTTAAATGCCTTACTGTAGCATGGTGTTTGTCTATATAAATTCTTGACTATTTACACAGGTTTTTGACAATTTGGTTTAGATAATATCATAGTAAAAAAATACAGTGACATTTAAATTGTATAATTTTAAAGACTAGCACCTTTAAAGCAGTTGTTTAAGACATTGGTAGTTACTTTAATTTGGAATTAACACTACTGTAATAATTTCCTTAAAACCATATATGTGTCATAAATTAATTATAATAACTATAGTATTATCTTATATAATATGAGTTTCAATTTATAATTGCTAGTATTTCAAGCATATTTATTAGAATACCTATGTAATTTACTTAAATTAATATTTTATTGTTAGTTTAATTGTTCTTGAATTTTGATAGATAAGTATGGGCCTTATAAATTTTATTGAAGAATATGGTATAAAAACTGATAAAAAAAAGTCCACTCAAATTTCTTTCCATTTAAAATTTCATTGATTTGCTTTCTAATTTTTAACACTTCATCTTGAAATTATTATTTGAGAAGCAGATTGTTTAATCATCAATCCCAAGGAAGGACTCACTGGCATGGAATACAGCTAACATCATCACCATGCCAACTCTGAGGAAGAGGAGTCCTAACACTCCTTGCTGCATCTTCATCTACAGCTTTTAGAGTTGTTTGTGCCCAGTGAGACAGAATGCACCCCACTTACATAAAGTACATTTACTACTGACAAAGAGGCAGCGAGGAATAAAAGAACACAGTCTGTTGTGACTAGTTCCCAAACCCTGGAGACAGCTGTCAAGGTAGAGAGTCTCTTGAGTGTGTTCCTCATTTGCAATACAATTGAGGAACCCCAAATGTCAGCTCACCCCAGATTATTTACCTCGGGGGCAATGTGACTCACTGAGAAAAACTTTGAAGGCCATTCTATCTAAAGAGAGATGAACAAAACAGGGGCTCTGACAGGCAGCTTTTCCCTAGCTATAGATGTTAAATTCAGTCTGCTGTGGCAGTACTTCCATATCTGAGGATACTGCATTCCCAGCATATTCAGCCCTTATCCTAAGAGCTACATGCAAGAAACCAAGGTCAGTCCAAGTCCACCCAGCATAATGCCCTACATAGAGACTCATAGGAAACTGGAAAGATAGACTAGAATAGCCTTATATTATCTTAACTCATTTTCCTTCAAAGATAACATTTATGTAGCATAGTAAAATATCAGAACAAGGACATTAATATTGGTCAGATGATAACATCTAAACACCTTATTTAGACTTCAACATGTTTTACACATGTTCATTCGTGTGCATGTGACTATTTTCATGTGATTCCACCATATTTATAGGTTAATGTGATCATTATCACAATCACAGTACAAAACTGTATTCTCACAATCAAGGAATGCCCTAGTGCCATCTTTTAAAAATTGTACTTACTTATTCCACCATATTAATCCCTGACAATCATTTATCTATTCTTGATCTCTGTAGTTTGTTATTTGAGAATGTTACCTGAATGGAATCATGAAATTAAAAAAAAAAAAAGAAAGTAAAAAAGGAAAAAAACATATATATTATATATGTAACATTTGAGGACTTTTATTTTCTTTTTTCTTTCCCATTCAAAATAATACCCTAGAGATTTTATTCCACCAAGGTTTAAAGCATAGTGTCACAACATACTTCAAATTCTGGGTAGTTCCAGAATAGAAAGATATTTTATTTTCTATGTCAGATATCTTAGAAATTACGTACAAATTTTTATTTAAAACAGTACACATATCTTCAATGTTCCTACAGTCAAAATATATAGCTCATATCCAGACCTTTACACATCCTATAGCTTATGTCAGTGTTCTTTTAAAGTGCTTACTTTGTTGGAAAATCAAATCACTTTTCATAAGAACAGGAGCTGCTTTTAAAAGGCTATGGTTCATGAGGTCTAAAGAAATCCACCTGGGATCATCTAAATGCATATGACCAGGAGGAAAATCAACCTGTATTTAATATTTATATTGAATGCCAGTTCACATTATCATTGACTTTTGTGAAAACTGATGCAGAAATTCTAATTCTAAAAAAAATAAAAATAAAAATAAATACCATGGCCTTTTTTTGATAGCTGCCATGCATCTTATTCTTAAAAGCCAATCATGTTTTCCAAATGAACTATCAGAATTAAAACAAAATCAACATGGTAAATTCAGTGACTCCTAAGATAATTCACTGTTGTTGATTAGATGCCTTCAGTACCACACATTTCTGAAACAAGAGAAACTGGAGTGTCAGAAAACTGCAAACCTCAGGCTTCCTGTGAAGATAGGAGATAAGCTTAATCATTCCCAGTGTGGAGAATTTATGAGGTGACCTCCAAGAACCCCCTCATCCTAGTGCTCACACCTTCCTCAGGGTTCCAAGGTTTTTGGGACTTGCTCCAGTTTCAATATTTGTCCACTCCCAAACTCATGCTGAAATCTTAATTACCTTTGCAACAGTATTAAAAAGCCAGATCTAAGAAGAAACTAGACCATGAATATTCTGCCTCCATGAATGGATTAATATACTGTAGGAGTGGGTTTGATATAAAAGGGCAAGTTTCCACCCTTTTGCATCCTCTGTCTCTCTCTTTCACCTGCCATGTTATGACATAATAAAGCCCTACTCCATACCAGCTCTTCTCTCTTGGATTCCCTAGACTCAAAAATTGTAAGAAAGCAGATTTATGTTCATTATAGATTACCCAGTCTTTAATCATTTGTCATAGCAGCAGAAACAGGCTCAATGACTAACAGCATAAATTATTAACACCACACCCCCACCCCCACCTCTGTATCTAAGCCCTCAGTCAGTCACCCTGTGGGATGGCAGCCCACATACTGTGAGAACTTTCAGTGAGCTTAGGGGAGGCATATTTTGCTAGGATATGACGTCTCCAGCCAGAGAGAACTTAAACATAGCAAACAACCAGGGGGGAAGAAGCTTTTCAGAGGTCTGACTGACCAAGTGAATGTAGCTTCATGAGAGATCCTGGACTAGAAGCACCCAAGTTGCTGCACGGGTACATAGCCCACAGGAGGTATGCTGTAATAAATATGTATACTTTTTATCTCCCATACTTGGAAGTAATATATTACAGAGCTATAAATAATTGCTAAATAACTAGTATGCAGTTAATGCAGTTTTATTTTTTTAAAGAAAGTGAAATTCCTGTGAAGATCTGGAGGTGGCTGAGAAAACAGCAGTGAACAGATTTAGAAAAGTGCTGAAAAAACTCTGAGGAAAGACGTGGTGAAAGCTTTAGCTTTGAATACTTATTTGTAGAATTTGGGGCTTTGAAGATATACTGGTGACAGTTTAACAAACGGTGAAAAAATTCCTATTAAATACTATAGGAAAGGAGTTTCTAGTAAACGAATTGCAGAACATTCAGAAATCCTATTGTTTGTAGCAAGGCATAGAGTAAAAACTGTACCCAAAGGACTAGGTGACCTAGATAAGGAGATTTCAGACTATAGTATTGAAATCTGCCTTTTTTTCCCGTTTCTTGTTGCTTACAGTAAAATATAAAAAGAGAGTAATAAGCTAAAGCATGACAGTTAAAGTAAAAGGAATGAGGATTTATTGGAATTAAAGATTCATAGTGTCTCCAAATGACAAACAGTGGTAAAGTTAGGAAATGGTTTCCAATCAAAGATCATAGCTACGCCTATCATACGAAAGCAGGACTTGAAGCAAAAGCTGAAAGTGTGACTCAAAATCTTTTGTAACCTCAGAAATTCCAGAGATGTTTTCTTCACACCCTGTTCAAGCAGACAAAAGCCTCTCTAAAGGAATAATGAGTGGGCCTAAACTTTGTAATTAACAATTGTAATTTGAATAGTACAAGAATATCAGAAAACTAATTCACTGGTGTTAACATATCTTGGTACTCTAAAATGTTTATCTTTATTTCTTGTCTAATTTGAGCAAAGAACATAACACAACCCTATATATACCTGTGAGTGCAAAATATCTAGACTACTACCAGTTCTTACAATATTTTCATCTAAAACACTGAACTCTTACTGAGTTTGTTTAAATAAACACTAACTTGTTTCCCTAATTTTCTCTCCCATCTCTACTACCACAAATTTATTCACAGTAATTTTACCATTTTATTCTTTTAAAATGTTATATAACCAGGCACAGGGGCACATAACTGTAATCTCAGTGATGTAAGAAGTTGAATCAGAAGAATTGCAAGTCCAAGGCCAGACAATGAAACTTTGTGAGAAACTGTTAAAATATAAAAACAAAACAAATAAACAATAACAACAACAAAAATGGGGGAGTAATTCAGTAATAGAATGCTCTTGGACCCAATATCCAATACTATTAAAATATATAAATAAATAAGTAGTTATCCAAATGCTCTTATTTGAATGTGGTCTGTTCCCTAAAGTTTCATGTGTTGAAGACTTCCTCTCCATGTTGGTGGTTCTGACCGATGGTCCTCTTGGAGGTGGTGACTAGAGAGATTCCAAAGGACAGAAGATATTGTGGGAAATAAGTCTCCCTCTAGCTTCTAGTTCATTACCATGTTGCAATGCACCAAGACAGCCCTCATCAGAGCAGAGCCAGTGCCATTACCATGTCTTTGAATCTTCAGAACAAGAGTTAAATCAACCTCTTCTCTCTTTTTTTTTAAAGTTAGCCTGCCCCAGGTATTTTGCTATAATGAACAAAAGACTAATAAATTAGAAAAAATATCATTTCCCCCTTCCAAGGCTATAATCATCCCCAATTCATTCAAAGTGAAAGCTTCATTTCTAAAAATAGCCTAAGGTCTACTTAAGTAGGCCTGCTACTTCATGATTTTATCAGTTTTTATTTTCTGCCCAAAAGAGACCAAGAATTAAGCAAGGATATTAAAGGAAAATTAAAAAAAAAAAAACAGAATAATAAAATAAGTAAAAGTATCAGAGAGAATATGTTAAAAAAAACACAAGAAAAGGAAATCCAAAATTATTCAGTTTATTTATACTTCCCATTCAGTAGTCCCATCTCTTGTAATCCCCAACTCATATTTGCATTCCTGTCATTAATTATTAAGTATAGATGGATAATCAAGGATAGACTGACATTTGAGAAAAGTCTCCATTAGGAAACAAAGACAAAGTAATGTAAAAATAGAGAAAAAAGAAAAATATTATACTGCATAACTTTAAGATGCTGTGTATGATCAGGAATGTGAGTAAAGTGAGCATGTAAAATGAAGAATCACAAACCAAATTTTGGGGAAAAATTATCCACAAATAAGAAGTTAATCTCATTGGGACTTTAAAAATGGCCACTTTCAGGGATTGAGGATATAGCTCAGTTGGTAGAGTGCTTACGTTGCATGCACAAAGCCCAGCACCACAAACAACAACAACAACAATAACAACAACAACAACAAAACACCCTCAAATTAAATTATCATGAAACATTGTAAAACTAAGATTTAGATAAGATATTTTAAAATTACAGAAAAAAAAAACAATAGAAATCTGGAAAGCATAAAATCACTCAGTTCGAATTTAAAATATGATTAAGGAGGGTAAAATGACAGTTTAGGAATTCTGAAGGAAAATTTAATGCAACATACCAGGTTCCTTAAATTGGCTTAATCAGCATAATCCATTAAAGATTGGCTTAAACAGCATAATCTAAGAAAGTATAAACATGGGATTCAAGAAAAAGAAAGTCTTGACTCAAAGTGAAATTATTGTTAGTTATACTAACAATTATAATGGATCCATTCATAATATAAATAATTGCATAGTTATAACATTTATAATAGACAAAATGGTAATAGTACACATAGTTATGTTGTGATACTTATGTTTAATAATTATAAATCTCACAATAACAAAAATATAAAATATAAATAATAATAATTTAAACTGAAGTTTTGTGAAATCAGTGAATTGAAGAGAATGTGGGAGGAGTTGGTAGACAGTTTAATTTTCATAAAAGAAGTAAAAAATCACAACAAACTAAAACACCAAGTGATAATAGGGCATAAATATATAACTGGTGCAGATAAACACCAGACTATAAGTAAAATCACAGAAAATTATTCCCTATAGAAATTACTAAAATTGTATCAGAGGAATGAATAAATTTTCAATTTATAGGCTTTTGGATGTTTTTGACAGTTGAGCAATTTATTTATCAGAAAGAATATGTCAAAAGCATGTTAAAATATATTAATGGTAAAAAATTAAATTATTTTGAAAAAGATTGAGAAATATCTGCTGAGGATTAAGCAGAAAGAATCTTAATATGTTCAAAATCCTAAAAATATTACTTCTATATTTAAATAATAACAAGAAATCTTTAAAAATTTCATTTTATTGCAGTGTATATTGAAATATAGAATCTAAATTATATACTTTATTTTTCCTGTGTGACCCTTGCTTCCCTTCTGAGGGCATTCCATTATAAATAATCAATGGTGACATCCTAAAAATCTCTATTATTAGCTCATACTATGGCCTATCTCTTCTGCCTTTATCACCAGAAATCGAGTCATTAAGACTGATACATCTAACAAGATCAGGGAATCAATAATTTTCTGGTTCTAATTCAGAAAACTCATTCTTAAATTCTGTTCTTAGATAACCATTTCTAGTGCCAAAGTTGGACTCACTCAGTTTTTGACCAGAAAAGCAAAATCAGTAGGAGACATACATTAAGAGATTTGTAATGAATTCATTTACATGATTGTTCAGACGGTCAAGGAAATCCAAAATTGTAAGATAGGTGTTTTTTGTTTGTTTGTTTGTTTTTTTTTTTTTTAAACTGCATTGAGTATCTTATGTTGCAATAAACTTAATATTAACCTTCTATAATTATATTATCTAAAAATGATAATATGATTACTGAGTATAAACGTGCAGAAGCATCAAGATTCAATATGAATGATTTAGTGAATAAATAGAACCAATTAAAAACAAACAGCAAAGAAATTGGCTCAGTGTTCCAGATAGGTCCAAGTTTGGGTTTCTTAAAAATAATATTTTCAGACATTTTATGTAAAACGGTTTGGAAATTTGTGTATTTTTACTAGTGTTTTAAGAAGACCTTTGAGGACAGGAAAAAGGAAACACCAAATTACTACTGAGATTTTTTTAAAAGATTCATAAATAGAAAAAAATGTGACCATTAAAATCTATTTTTATGCCTCTTACTGAATCAAAAAAGTTGATTTACCATGATTTTAAAAAACATAAAACACCATGATCAAAATCAGTTTAAACACATATTTGACTTTTTCATATCTAGTAGTTCTAAAGTGTAGGCATGTTCACATTATTCATTATTAAATAAGAATATTTGTAGTTTTCTGGAAGGATGAATTTTTACCATGATAAACACCTGATAAACAATTTTCCTCAGACAAAATAAAAAATACAAATGACTAACAAATATATTAAAACTTTTTCAACATCTTGGCAATTGAGGGCATGCAAATAAGAACTACACTGAGATTACATCTTATTCCCATTATAATGGCAGCCATCAAGAATACAAATTATAAAACATTGATTAGAATAAGGGGGAAAAGGAGCAGTTTGCATTATTCTTAGGGATTTTAAATAAGAACAGCCACTAGGGAAGTCAGTGTGAAGTTTCCTCAAAAGACTAGGAATAGAACCACCATACTATCAAGTTATAGCTCTTTTCAGTATTTATTCTAAAGAATTAAGTCATTATACTATAGCACTGTAGGCATAATCATGATCATAACTGCTCAATTCACCATGTTCAAATTATAGAACCAGTCTTGTTGTCCATTGATGTATTAATGGATTAAAAATGTGGTATATATACACTATGGAGTTTTATTCAGCCATAAAGAAAAATTGAAATCATGTTATTTTAAGGAAAATGGATGATACTTGAGAGTATTATGTTATGCAAAATAAATCAAACTCAGAAACAAATGTAGTATGTTTTCTATAATTTGTGGAAGCTCATTTCTCTCAATTGTGGAAAAAAGAGAGAGAAAGGTGGATGATAATCTCATGCAGATTAATAATTAAATTAGAATTAATTAAATGTTTTCAACCTAGATATCAAAGTGAGTGGACATAAATGTTAAGAGCAGAAGGTTATCAGGTGAGTAGATGTGTACCACTTGTTCCAGAATGACATATGGTTTACTCTGTTCTGGCTTCCATAACAAAATATAATATATTTAGTGTCATTGCTAAAATAAGTTCATTTTTCATGGTCATGAAGACTAGGAGGTTCAAGATCAAGGTGCCAGCCAGTTCTTCCTGGTGGCTATATTTCTGGTTTGTAGACAGTGTCTTTCTTACTGTGGATTCTTACATGGTCTTTCTTTGGTATATGTGCAGAAAGATCTCTCCATTCCTCTTATTATAAGGACACCAATCCCATCAGAACAGGATCCAACACATATTACTTCATTTAAATTTAATTATATTTTAGAATCCCTATCTTCTTAAACAATTTATAATTGCAGTTAGATTTTCAACACATGAACTTTCTGAAACACAATTAAATCCATAGCATAAATGTTCAGCTTAATAATGAAAAAGAAACACAACCTTGAGTAGTAACCATATTTTCCTATAGTTTGGATGAATTCAATTATCAACCAATGAAAGAAAAAGATGTTAGATCACAGTATCTGGAAAGAAATCCATTAGTCAAAAATATTGGGGAAGGTAGGAGGCCCCATGACAACTGAATTCCCAGTAGATTGATAATTTCCAGTCAGTAACTTTACTGGAAGAAAAGGAGAGGCCAAGTTTTAATTGTGGGGTGGGCTAGGAATAGAGCTGGGATATAATATTAATTTGTTAACTTTTACCATTGACATTCTTATAAATATGGAAACTAAAAATGATAGAAAATAAGTGGATGAGATAGACTTAGTATAGAGTGTAGAAGATCATAATAAAGTTAAGAAAAACAACCTTTTTAAAAAATCTGCCTTGAAGAAAAGTAACAAAAGAAGAATCTGATTGCAAATTAACATTTGAGAAATGTTGCTCTTAATAATCACCTCCTACTTCTGGCATTATTGGTTGGGCACTATGTTTTGTGCAGTCTAATAATATTTTAATGATGCTATGGTATTAGTTTCAGGTGTGTAAAGGACTACTGAACAAAACAACCAAATTCATTTAATTGAAAAATAAAACATCATTAGGAAAAGAATTTAGAAGTCTGTTTCTTCTTGAATGTTGAGTACCATGTTGCTTAGCAGAATGAAGAGTTCTAACCCTAAATATTTATTTAAATGTGTTTTCAAGATTTTAAAATACTATGGCTGGGGTTGTGGCTCAGTGATAGAGTGCTTGCCTGGCATGTGTGAGGCACTGGGTTTGATCCTCAGGACCACATAAAAATAAACAAAATAAAGATATTGTGTTCGTGTACAACTAAAAAAAAAATTTAAAAGATTGTAAAACATTAAATACTTAAAGTTTTCCAGAGTATGCAGATACTTAAAGTTAACCTATATGTTTCAATAATAACTTACCATGGATAAAACAATTCAAAGATGAACTTATCCTGGGACAAGTGATTCTGCCTTACATACATAGAGATAAAATATGAAAGTAAAATACTTGTTACAGTGGCACACATCTGTAATTCCAGGACCTCAGAAGACTGAGGCAGTAGGATTACAAGTTCAAAGACAGCCTCAGCATTTTTGGGAGGCTTAGGCAACTTAGAGAGACACTCAAAATAAAGAACAAAATGGAGCAGAGATGTAGCTAGAGGTAAAGGTCTGAGGTTTAATCCCCAGTACCAAAACATTGTGTGTATGTATAAGAAAAGAGTCTTACTGCAGGAAGGAAACTGCAGGCAAGGTAAAGAGGGTTAGACAGACATATTTGGATAAAAAGAAACAACATGATAGGAAGGATCCAAGATGAAGAGGTTATCCTGATATTGAAAATCTCCTATGATCTCTTTGAATAACTTTATCCTCATCAACAGTATATCTCAATATTTAGGAAAATATCACCTGGACATTAGATTACCAGAGAGTGACAACTTTCTTGTTGATGGTTAAATCTCTTTTGATGGTTTTCATGAAATGTGTTGCCATGTCAGGAAATCCACATAATAAGAAACCAAGAATGACCTCAGGTTACTAGTCAGTTATAAACTGAGGCCCTCAGTCCAAGCATCTAGCAGAAACCCAACCTGCCAAAGAGTCACATTAATGAGGTTGGAAAAAGGACCCTGCCTGGATAATTGTTCACTTGGGAGCTCATCTGTTGAATACACCTAAATATAGCCTTTGATAGAAAATGAGGTGGATAACACAGCTAAATTATCACAAGATCCCTAAACCTGAGTATAGCAACTTCATGATAACTTGCTACATAGAAAAAGATAACTAATAAAATACATTTATTAAGATAGAACAAGTAAAAAATTTAATAATAATATGAAAAACATAAAACAATTAAAAAGGAATAGCTAGTAGACAATGTTTTTTATGTGTCAGCTTCATTAGCCTGTATTCCCTAGTTATTCAGTCAAGAACAAGGATAGGTTTCACCATGAAAGTGTTTTGTTGAAGAAATTAAAGTCTGTAAGCCACTGACTTTAAATAAGAAAAATTATCCAATATGTTTTATATGGTTAAAATTAATTTATAGAAAGTTCTCAAGAACAGATTTGAGAATTTCTTCAAGAAGATATGGTGTCTATGGATAGCAACTTAGCCTATTTCAAGAATTTTAGCCTGTTATTCCTGGTAACATATCTTAGAATTTGGACTTGATTGCCCACTATGTTCAATCATATAAATCAATTCCATATGAGTCTCTTAATTTTTATCTCCTACTGATTGTGTTTCTCTGGTCAAAAACTGAGTGAGTCCAATTCTGCACTAGAGTGGTTATCTAAGAACAGAAACTTATGAATGTGTTTTCTGAGTCAGAATCAGAAAATTATTAATTCTCTGATCTTGTTAAATGTATAGGCCTTAATGACTCTATTTCTGCTGGTAATAGCAGCATAGATAGTCCATGGTATGAACTTATTATAGAGATATACAGAATATCACCCTTGGTTATTTTTAATAGAATGCCTACAGAGGCAAGGTTCAGGTTTGATACCTTTTAGTCTAAATAATTATAATGGAATTAATGGAGATTAATTATAATGGAGTATAATAAAATTGTCTAGTTGCTCAGAATTGATCTTGAGAAAGTATAGGAAGAAAAGGATGAGCTCAGGGTTTTCAGTTCCCAGCTTAAAAGCTCTGTATAAATGAAAGCTTGTATATTTAGCTCTAAAAAAACTGTATTATTTCATGTAACCACAAAGATAATCTCCCTGAAAACCAAACCCAGTGTCATCTTGTGAACAGAAGTAGCTTCCAAAGTATCTTACCAAAAATAATATATTGACCAAAACCACTATCAATAATAGAAAATATACCTCCTATTTTCATGTAAAAAATTTCTGAACTTCTACAAAATAAAAGTAAAAACAGGGGCTGGGGATGTGGCTTAAGTGGTAGCGCGCTCGCCTGGCATGCATGCGGCCCGGGTTCGATTCTCAGCACCACGTACAAACAAAGATGTTGTGTCCACCGATAATTGAAAAATAAATATTAAAAAATTCTCTCTCTCTCTCTCTCTCTCTCTCTCTCTCTCTCTCTCTCTCTCTCCTCTCTCACTCTCTCTTTAAAAAAAAGGAAAAACATACATTAATTGTCTATAGAATTCTATTAAAGTACTGCTTACAGGGAATGTTGATTACATATATTAATCAAATGAGCAAATTATACAATAAATAAAATACCAGATATGGAAAAATAAATCAGAAAAGTATGCAAGAAGTAACATGGATAATACAGCGAGTAGGAATATAATAGAAATATAAAAAAACTAAATAAAAACAGTTCTTTGAGAAAATAAACCAAGTAAGGTAATTTAAGAAGAAGCTAAAAAATCACAAAAATAATAACAAAAGGATGAAGAATAACCATTAAAACAATTAAACATTTAAAATATACATAAGCAATTAGTTTGTTTAAAGTTAAAATTACTCTCAAATATATTTGATAAAAACAAATGTCAGGAATATACAACCAGGCAGTTTACTCATGCTTGAAATAACAGCAATTTGGGAGTCTGAGGCAGGAAAATTACAAGTTTGAGACCAGCCTCATCAACTTCGCAAGACCTTCTCTTGAAATAAAAAACAAATAGATCCAAGAATGTAGCTTGATAGTAAATTGCTCCTGTGTCCAATCCCCAGTTCAAAAAACAATGTCATGTATACAAATTGATATAATTAGGATTTCTGAATAAACCTCTTTCCATAGAAGAAGCACAGAAAAAAATCCTAATGTCCCAAGAAGGAATAATTTCTCACATTGGAAGTTTACTAAATGTTCAAAGATCAACTAACCAGACCCAAGGCTCCATAATCCCTCCAGAGCACAAAGAAAGCATGAAAAGTTGCATTTTTTATTAAATACAAAATGCATTGATATAAATTCAAATAAATACTACTAAAAAGAAAAACAATTCTGGACTGAGATTGTAGCTCAATGGTAGGGTGCTTGTCTAACCTGTGGGAGGCACTGAGTTCGAGCTTCCGCACCACATAAAAATAAAAAGATAAAAATAAAGTATTGTGTTCATCTACAACTAAAAATATTTTTAAAAAGAAATAAATTCTATTTTGAAATATTATCTAAAATCATCAATAATATATAACTAAATAGAATGAAACATTTTGAAAATATTAAATGTCCTATTAAATTATGATAGTTTCTTAAACTACCCTCCAAAAAAAAAAAGAAAAGAAAAAAAAACTCTACTTCTGAAATGGAAAGCAAATCAACTTAGCCATAGTTCAAAATCAGACTCACATGTATATAGCCAATTGTATTTCAACAAAAGTATCAGAGCATGTAATTGGGTGAAATATTTCAGTGCATTGTGTTAGAAAAAATGGGTATTTGAGTGGCAAGAAAACTAAATTCTGGCCCTTCATAACATATAACAAAAATTAAATAAAAATAGACAATACACTAAAATGTATGAGCTAAAAATTTTAAAACTTTCAGAAGATAGATCAAAAGAAAATATTTATAACTTTGGCATAGAGAAATAATTTTTAGTTATATCAAGCAAAAACTAAATAAATAAAAATTAAATTTATAAAAAATATTTGCTTTTGTACTTTGAATATACAGGTTATGTATCAGAATGGGAGAAAGAATTCCTGATATCCATGACTGATGAAGAATATAGATTGAGAATATACGAACAATTCTTAAGTAAAGCATACTTCCCTTGTGTGTTTATGCTGCAACTAAATTTTTATTAGGCCATTGCTTTGTTTCAAAGTTGGTTTCATAGGCAGGAGTCCAATGCTGGCCTTATTTTGGTGTGAAATGAATTATTTTCTCAAAAGTGATTTTGTGCTGGAAAATAAAAAAAATGCATAAGGCATTCTATAAGTCTATAGACAATGGTAGTGCCAGCAACACTTTGGACAGAAAAATCAAATCCACTCATCGAATATGATTACTCCAGTGGGGAAAAAAAACGTTACACCATAATGGAAGAATTCCAATGTAATCAACCTGTTACCAGATGGACAGTTGCTTCCCCTAAGAGAATAATATAAGGGAGTCAGTGTTGGTTTCTGCTGTTGAAATGCAGCCATTCAGCAGGATTGATGGCCAGAAGCATCATTGGGATAATCTATATTTTTTATTTTAAGCACAGCTTTCATCACTGCCCATCTATTATGGTAGGTAGACTCCTTAAGCAAGTACATGATAGCTGAGGACCAAGCAGTTAGAGACATCAGAGAAAATCCTACCATCCATCTGACAGTTTTCTGCAGTGCATGTCTTTTGATAAGCTTTGACACACTAAATAAATCAGCATCATCTTTTTTCTTTTTATGAGGCCTAGCTACAAAAAAAATCCCCCAGAGCTTTTTGTCATACATGTTTCAGTCTTGTTCTTTTTTGTGTCATTGGCTGTCCAGTAAATTTGTTGGCTACTGCCCATGATGCAGAGTAAACCAAATCTTCTGGTCATATTTCATTGCAGGCACTGTGGACAAACAGAGGAACATTCCCTACGAATGCTTTCATGTAGAGACATTCCTGAATGGGACTGTAATAATACAGAAAGGAGTAATGAACAAGAGAGTGGCACTGAGGTAGGAGAAATGAAGGTAAAGCTATCTCTTTGCAAATAGTCTTGTTATGAATCTGCAGAACCTAATAAATAATAAAAAATACTGAAAAAAATAACATGATATAAAATTAGGGTGCCGTCTACTGGTATAAAATTAGTCAACAGTCTGCTCAAAGAAATACAACCAATCGTGTGTGTATGTACGTGTGTGTGTTTGTGTGTGTGTGTGTGTCTGTGTGTTGCTATAAAGGATCACATTTAAAAGAGCAGTTAAAAATAACAAAACACCTGTGAATAAATTTAACAAAAAAATGTACAAAACTGTATTGTTCAAATATATTCTTCTTTCTGAACATGTAATACATTTGTACTCTGCACATTGTGAATGTTAGGCGAGGACATGTGACTATTTCAGACAATTAACTGTGGACATATGTCAAAAGAGTCACTTCCAGAACTGAGAAAAAATTGGTAATTTCTGATGCATTCATTTTTATGATCTCTTAATGGATTGTGATTCCTCAGAGGATGAAAAATTTAATTAATATGCTAACATCAGGAAAGTACTTTGAATTCAAAAGCACTGCTCAAATTATACCAACCTCTACCATTTGATTCTATGTTCATAAGCCACAGTGTTTTAACCTGTTCTTTCCATGTTGAAAAGAATTTTCTGTAAAGATGGAATTATCCTATTGTGAAAAGTCTGTTATTGTGATCAGGTGTTTTGTTTTTGTTTGGGCAACTTGGCATTTGGAATGTGACAAGTGTAATTACGGAAATGAACTTTTAAATTTAATTCAAATTAATTCACATAATTTAAAATAAGATGCAAACATTTACATGTGGCTTGTTTATACCATGTTGGATGGTATAGGTTTGGACTAATGGCATTAACTCACTGAATTTTGGTGAGGCCTAGGTATATCATGGCTATTTCCCTCTCCCCATCTTCATTCCAATGCATATGATCTTTGCTTTCCTTTTTGGCAACTTTCATTCTTTATTTTTGGGGACAAAACTTTGACAGTGTAATTATGTGAGAGACTAGATATTAGTCTCTGTTCCCCACCATCCTGAAGTTGCTAGTTTGACAGAACAGTGGAATGCATTTTGAAGATGCAGGTACTGCATTGTTAGTTGGCAGTATCTTGCAGGGCTGGAGCAAGATTCTGTATCAGGCTGTGCATGCTCTGAATCAGTTTCCACTATATGCTACTGTTTCACCCACAGCTAGGATTCATGGGAAACAGGAATAGTACCACTCACCATTACCCATTGTTATGCCTGGGAATTTTTTTCTTCCTCTTCTTGCAACCTTATGCTCTACTGACCTAGAAGACTCAGCTCCAGAACAAAGAATGTTTGTATGAGAGGATCAATGATTCCACTGAACTGGAAGTTAAGTCTTTCCCCTGGTCTCTTTGGGCTCTTCTTGCCTCTCATTCAACAGGCTAAGAAGGCAGTTATGACGTTGTCAGGGGTAAATAATCCAGATTATCAAGGGGAAATTGGATAGTTACAATGGAGGTAACGGTGAGTATGCCAGGAAGACAAGAGTATGCCTTAGAGCATCTCTGAGAACTGCTATGCCCTTATTAAGGTCAATTGGAAACCACAACAACCCAATCCAGGAAAGATGTCAAACACCTCATACCCTTCAGGACTAAAGGTGTGGATCACCCCTCCAGGCCAAGATACAAGACCTGATAAGGTACTTGTTGAGGCAGACAGACTGTAGCATGGGTGTGAGAAGAAGATGGTTATGAATTTTAACTATACTACATGACCATCTGCATAAATGAGGATTGTATTTGTCATATATATTACTTTCCTATTTTGTTAAAATGTTTGTGCATATATACAAAAACATTAAGCAAATATATTTGTTTACTTTTCTCTTTCTTCCTTGTCCTGTAATATAATACTAATTTACTTAATGTTAGTGCTTAACGTGATGTTACATCTACATTGTAGTGTTTAAGTTTAGGGATTTCAGTAAACATTATTCAGAAAAATTTTCTTCCCATTCTGGGGGGAATTGAAGCATTTTTTATTGTAAATTGAGAATTATCAAGATAGTTGGAATGATAACCTTGTTATTGTGTTTACATAGAGATTAAGTGTGATATAAAGAGACATATTTTTGTGTCAAGTTGATATATGGATTTGTGATGGTTAATCTGTATTGTCACATTGATTTCATGAAGATATGCCTAAAATCAAAAACAAAAATCAAAACAAACAAACAAAAAACTGGTGTGTCAAGGAAGTTGTTTCCAGAATTGATTAGCAGGTAGTACAGAAAACTGAGAAGAGAGATAAACTCTGAATGTGGGTGGCATAGTTCAATTGGTGGGTGGCAATTTGGAACAAAAGTTGGAAGGAGGGAGCCTACACAGATGCCAGTTATTTCATCTTAAGCAGGATTTTTGCTCATCAGTTGAGGACATTGTGTTTCAGTTCCTTTACTCTTCAAAAATCAATTTTAGCCAGTGATTCTGCAGAATCTTTAGGCTTTCTGGCCTCGAATAGAACTGCATTCAATGGGCGGCTTCTGAGATTCCAGGTTTTTGAACTGATCAGCCACTGGTTCCTGTAGCTCTCCAGCTTACAGAAGGTCACTGTGGGACTCACCAGCTTCTGATCCAGTAAGACAATTTAATAAATCTTTTTGATTCAATGCCTCTAGAAAATTCTGATTAATGCAGCATACTTTCTAAATTTTATTGCAATTTGATAATTTTCTGTGTCTGGCATATTCCAAAACTGATAAAGAAGAAACTTTGCCACAACACACAGATAGTCGTGTATTCTGACTTAAGCATGTGACCTATTTTGTACAAGCAGATATTAATAAGAATAATGCAAAGATTAAAAAGAGTTTATGCAATGGGTTTATCATGTTACCATTCTTAGGCCTCTTCAAATGGGTAGCAGTTCCTCTGTGAACTGGTTACCACATGAGAACTGGTTAACACATGTCTTACCACATGTGAACTGGTTACCACATGTCTTATCACATGAGTCTGGTAAGACAGAATATCCACAAACACAATTTACATAAGCAGATAGGGAACAAGGAACAGCAGACGTCTATATTAATTACAAGTGAGTCCCCTACAACTCAGAAAAACTATACAGGGTGGATCAAATCTCCTCTACATTTTTTTTCACTTGTGCCACAGCTGAGGGACCCCAGAAAGCAGCCTGCCATAGGTTTGTTTCCTGGGGCAATGTGACTTCTGAGCTAAAGCATTCCTATTTCTATGGGGACACTGAAACAGATGCCAGGCTATTCTGGCCAGTTCTCCCTGATGTGCGATTTTGCATTCTCAGCACATTCTGTGGTAACTCTGGAGACTTACAAGTCAGGAAGGATACAGTGAGTACTGGCTAATCCAAAGCCACCTAGGGAACTGTCCTGCGTTCAACCACCACATAAACTGCTTTATTCCAGACCGGGGAAGGATCAGAAACCATGTGGAATAAGACTCCAGTTACCTAGCACAATTCTTTTTTTCCCAGATGTCACAATAGCTGAATGCTGACAAATAAACTAGCTAAGGTCAATTGAGCTGAATCAGAAGAATGTTTAGGTTCATTCCAGACAAACAGTACATGGAATAGTGAATTAAGTAAATGATTATTTAAGCTTCTAAGTTTTGGGTTGGTTCATTACCTGGCAAAAGTAACTCATACAAATGTTTTACTAACTCCCAGATGCTAAAGTGAGTGATTTCAAATATTCGTTGATAAATTCATAGGAAACATGTCCTGAAGTTAACTATTTCCACTGATATAAAAATTAGGTTTCATCTAATTATATAACTTCAATTTCTCCCAGATTAAAAAAAAAAAAACCTTCTAGTTTGAGAATTAGCAGTAAAGAAAGTGAGCAGATGAGAAGAGAGGATTGTGGTTGCTGATTGGTTTGATTTATTTGTTTCCACCCAAATTCATGAATAAATTTAATCTCTATTGTAAGGTATTAAGAGGAGAGACCAAGTGAGACCTTTAAAAGGGAACTGCATCATAAGTGTCCTACTCTCGTGGATGGATTAATCCATTCATTGCTGAATGAATTAGTGGATTAACAAGTTATTTTTAGAAATGGTTTTGTTATAAAAATAAGCTCTCTGTCTTGCTTTTCTGTCTTAACTTCTGATGTCATGTTTCTACTCAAGATTTCAGTTTGAGCTGAATAAACCTTTATTTTAAAAAATTACTTGGGCTTTGGTATTCAGTTATGGCCACAGAAAGTGGACAAAATCATGCCTTTAAAGAAGCTTTGATCATTGAATACCTAGAATTATAGTGGTCAAAAAAATTAACTTTTGTATCTTAATTTGGGGAATTTCAATATATCTGGACACAAATTCACAGGCAAATTTAATCTTAACTATTAATTAGCCTTGGAATTTAAAATTAAAAAGTGGTTAATATTTAAAATGTTGGCAGTTGTATATAATTATCTGAGTGTCATTAATTGGAGAATTGTAATGTCAACTAATCTCCTACAATCTACTAGTATGCTATTTAGGGAAGGGTGATAAATAAAAGACAAATTCTCAGCCTTAGTCAAAAGCGTAGTTTTGGAGTTAGTACAATTAATATATTTTCCCAAAATATTTCAAAACATTTTGGGAAATAAATGATTATTTTCCATCAGGGATTTCAAACAAATTCAAAGAAGCAGTGGCTGTGGCAAAAGAAAAGTCTCTGGATGCTGTTGGCTGCCAGCCCTTGTGAATGCTCACTTCACAGGGAGGCTGCTTAGAACCAGCATTGCCCATGACTAGTGGCTGTTCTACCCAGCATGGCAGTTGAATTAAAAGACCAATTATCACATTGTTTTCCCTCCAATTTAGTCAATAAAAGAAATAACTACAATATTTTGATTTTCATCTCACATTTAATTACCATGTTCTTTATTTCTTTTAGAATTTAGGTGACATATTCAGCATGCTATGCAAGACCCAATACAAATACATGCGCGCACACACACACACACACACACACACACACACACACACACACACCACATGCTACATATTCAGAGCAAGTTATCAAAGAATAAAAGTTATTCATAATAACTCAGGACTCATGAAAGCTAAGGCTCATCAATTCTGTAACTGCATCATCTGGAAATCAAAGTCTCTTCAATTACCATGGTAGGTCAAGAGACAGCATGAGAGTCAAGCACCAGCAGGGTGAAGATTAAGTTGTAAAGTTCCACAGATGATTTCCACTCACATTTCATCAGCCAGACTTGTCATGTGGCCATCCCTAACTTCAAAGAGGTGGGAGAAGCTCACAAAGTCATTCTCAAAAGCTTCTTTCTTTAAAAGAACTTTCTGCATGCTCTAAATTTCACTATATCTTCAAAGTTTATAGCAGGCAGAGAGCACAGTGGAGGGGAATCTGTGGAAACAAGATAAAGTAGTATCTTCTTTGCTGTTTTTCACTTATGATGCCATCAGCTAAGAGGCAAGAGCAATTCAGGCCAAGAGCAAAGGCCATCAGTCTGTTCTATTGTGCCACATTGGTGTCAGTATTTGTATTAGTGGCCAGTGAAAAGTAGTCTTCAGGCCATCTGAATCCTGAACTTTGTTTAGCTAGGAACTTCCTTGTGCTGGCCAGCAGGGTACTTCTTCTACCCTTTCAATGACCTGAGAGAAAGTATTCCTAGAATTCCATGAACCTGGTCTTCATTTCACAGTGGGAATTTTGTAAAACTGATTTGATTGAAAAGATAGGTCATCTTGATATTTGGCCTCTATTTTCCTTCTACACCTGTCTACCATTTTTCTGTGTCTCCTCTTCTTTGCCTCTGCAGGTCTGGGTATGACTGAGTTCTCAGGTTCATGAAACTCCAACAGAAAACTGTACTTTGCTCTTTGTTAGAAATTGTCATGTTCAAGTGCACCCACATCACAAGACAAAAATCTTCTGTCTTCCAGACCTAGTTTTTATAATGGTTGACATCATCTCAGATGAGTCTTAAGGAATTTATTTTTTCTGATACCATGGATTGAACACAAGGGCACACTACCACTGAGCTACACCGACACTCCTTTTTATTTTTATTTTGAGATAGGGTTGGTCTCAAAATAAATATAGGTTTACCTTTATCTTATGATCCTCCTGTCTCACTCAGTCCCTGAAGAAGTTGAGACTAGAGGCATGCACTGCTGCACCCAGTAAAATTTGGTATTTTTGTTTGCATTTTATAATGTTTTGCATGAATTATTGTATTTTCTGTTCCATTTATCTGCAATGTCCTCTAAGCCCCTAAGTCACTAATGTTCCCTACTGCTAATACATGCATGAAAATTTAATGTATCTTCCTCACATTAGGATAGAATTTTTTTTCAAAACTTGAAATTATTTTATTAGTCCATAAACTCAATTAATCTAGTTGCTTAAAACAATGATCTTATGTTTCAGTGCATTATCAGTGTTAATATAAGACCCCAATATATTCATTTTTAGGAAACACTGGAAAATGTACAAATTCTGTTGTTTTTAAGGCTTTTTCAATGCATGCTCATACATAATATTCACAAATTAAGCATCAAATCCATCACTGTAAAAATCTTTAAATGTATTAAGTCAACACACACATGCATAATTTAACTAATATTAAGTTGATAAACATATTCCTAAGATAATAAGAAAAAATATTTGTCAGGGCTGTGGTTGTGGCTCAGTGGTAGAGCACTAGCCTAGCATGGGTGAGGTGTTGGTTCAATGCTCATGACCACATAAAGATAAGTACATAAAGGTATTGGGTCCATCTACAAATAAAAATATTTAAAATTTTTTTCCAACTTTATTCTCTTTATTTAAACAAAGTTGGTACAAGTTTTTTTAGAGCAAATTAATATAATGTGAGTTAAAATGTTACTACAAAAACATTTAAAGAGACCAAGGTGACAAAATTCAGAATTAAAGAAGAAAAAGAGAGGAAAAACAAACAGATATAGGGAGAGGCAGGAAAAGGAATATTTATAGAAAGATAAAAAGAAAAACCTATTTTGTTTTGGTATCCTGATCAAGGGATTGGATCCATTATCATCATTTACCAAAGAGGTTTAGGGAAATAATTCTGTTTGCTCCACTAGGTGTTTATCAAAGAGGAAAGAAAGTGATCACACTCTACTGTGAGCAAAAATTTAATTGTTGTAAGCCAATGAAGCTTAGAAGCATTAATTTTCCTTGACTAAGTTATCTTCAAACTTGTAAGAGAAATAATCTGAGAGTTTGGTGGGAAGCCTTTGATTTGTCACCAAGACAGTTTTCATCTTGAATATGATTGCATTTCTTTATGTTTCCATCAGTAAATCCTCCAACAAGTCCATGTTTCAAAGAACTGTAAAACTGGGCTTTTGGTGACCAAAAATCAGGTATGTAGAGCATGGTCCTCTTTCCAGCATTGTCAGTATGATTTAAAAATATTTGAAATGTGCTAGTCTCGCTTTCCACATAAATAGAAGATAGAAAACTTTAATGGAGTCCCAACAGGAAAACAAATAAACAAAGATACATATCTCTCTGTTTCTCACTCTTATTACTCTTCATATCTGCACAAATACATAAAATATACACAAATACATAAAAACATACACAGACTCAAATATACACATATAAAAGAATACCCTGCTTTGTAGATCAATCAAAGTGTGGACACAAATTCAATAGGCTTCATAAGCCAAAGTGACTCTTACCTTATGGGCTTTTGCTCCATAACAAATTGGATCATTTTAAACTAGTATTCTAGGTTACTCTATGACGTCACTAGAAGGTGTAATTTCTGAGCACAGGGTGACATACTTGAGCACCTCTACTGCTGAGCTTAGGGTCTTGGCACTCAGTCACCATCTTCTATCTGTCTTCACAGTTACCCACCATGGGGACTATGCTAAGACACAGATACATTGGTCTTTACATTTGGGAAAATCCCAAACTAATTTACTTTTTCTAGGCACAGGAAAGACTCACTGCCTCTGTTGAATGTCATCCCCTCATCTCTCAGAGCCAGCCTTGCCTACTTCTTTCTCGTTGAGCTGCTTTGGTAAAAATGGAGCTCAGTAACAGAGTGAGTGTGTGTGTGTGTGTGTGTGTGTGTGTGTGTGTGTGTGTGTGTTTGTGTGTTTGAGGGTTTTGATGCAGGAAAGAAGAGGTCTCAATGGGCTTTTGGGAACCTGGAGACCTGAGATCATGTGATATAAGTTTTATAAAAAAAAAATCTAATTTAATAACTACTCTTTTAACAAGGCATTTTTTATTTATGACACATGCATATTATTTAAAAAAGATGTTAAAGGTGAAAAAAGTCAATCCAATAAAAATGTTTTACATCTTTTTTTCTATGTATACTTAGTTTTTAAAGGCAACTTCAGTATTAAGTGTTGCTTTTCAAAGTTACAAGAATTCTATAATTAATTTTTTTAATAATACATGGCCTTTTATAAAGATTGATATGATCTTGCCATAGTCTTGACTGAAGACAGGTAGCAGATGTTAATACTCTCATTCCTGTTAGGATTGCACATTTTTACTGTCTTCTCTTTCTACCCAGTCAAGCATGATCGTTTTTTATCATTTTTCCTCACCCCAGTTCTGTTGCTACTGTTTTCTGAATACTTTGAGAATTCTACAGTATCAAACATTATTTTTTTCTCTACTTTCCTCATTTTCTGCTTAAAATTTGTACTTTCTTGCTGTTACTTCTATCTTGAAACCATCGGTTTTCAAGTTCTAATATTTTGTTGATGTATTGTATAGTCCTTTATTCTCTCTGCCTTTCTAACTTCACAATATTTTGTTCAAATCCTGTTTTCTTTTAATCATTTTAGTAAAATAAAAGAAGGAGTGAAATTATGTGTACATATTCACCTCACTTTGTGTGTATATATGTGTGTGTGTGTGTGTGTGTGCAGTTTTCAACAGACAGAATTCCTTTGTTTATTTTTATGTGGTGATGAGGATCTAACCACACATGCTAGGCAAGCCCTCTGCCACTGAGTTATAGTCCCAAGCTCACCTCACAGTTTCAACTTAAGATCTGTCATTGCTTTCAATCATGTACTAGGAGAATCAGTAAATATCTTGTTAATGAACAGATAGTAAATAATTTAGGCTCTGACAGCCAATTACACTGTCATAGCTATTCATTTCTGCCTTCAGGCTTTGAAAGTAGCCATAGGCAATACAAAACCAAATGAGCACAGTTGTGTTCCAACAAAACTTTACCTATAAAATTAAGAGTTGTGTTGGTTTTGGCCAATGTATGTAGATTGCTGTCATATAGTTTAATGAACTAATCAATTATTGTTTCAATAAATACTTTTCCCACTCATTTCCTTTTAAATGAGTGTTAAACTCTATGATGAACTTCTCTTTCTCCTTCTCTGTCTACACATACAGAGACGACGCGCACACACACATACACATAGAAACATACACACTTCATTATTTGGAGCAAGTAGAATCCATGACACATCATCTGTATGCATTAATATTTCTACTCCAACCCTTTATGAAGTTAGTCCTTTGCTCATGTTGAAAATAGATTTAATTTGGAAACTAAATTTCCCTCAGGAGGTGAAAAATTTCAGTTCAGGAAGGGAGGCGATGAGCAACTTCTAAACTGAGAACCTCCTCAATTTACAGCAGGCTGTTTTCCTGCCTTTACAAGATTGGTCCTTGGCACACAGACGCTAGTACAGCAAAAAAGAATTTTACACTCTAATTTTTTTCTTGTTTTGGTGACCTCCTAATTTGGGAATCTTGATTACTGAATCATCTTTATTTTTCTGTATTATAATAATTTGGTCTGGTCTATACATCAGTTTCACAAACATGAATATTCTCTGCCGCAGTCCGGCTGCAGCAAAATAACTGGGGGTGACAAGCAAGTTGTGTACATTGATACAGCAGGAGTGGGAGCCATTTATTGTAGGATAGGAGAGGTATATCTATACATTACACACAGCTTATCTTAATTAACATAAACTAGATACAGCAGTCAACCAATAAGGAATCTCCACACTTAATGGCTCACTGGCCTTACTTCAAAAACCACTCCCTCTGGCAAAATGCCAGGTGCCATCTTGACTTGTTTACAGACCCTGACAATTCTATATGAAGAAACTTGATGCACAGAATCTGAGAGTGAGAAAGAAAGGAGTGCTTCAATTCTGCCTATTATTCCCCCATGACTTCTGGATCTTTCCGGGTAAGATATGATTGGGTAAAATAAACAGAAGAGTAACTTGGCTGTATTTTGCTGGAGCTGTTTACAATATTTCTTTGTCTATCATCATCCACTGTCATGGCAGGTACCCTTGTGCTATGTTATAATATATAAAAGATTTACCTGCCATTCCCATTACTTATTCTACACACCTCTTTTCCTGGAAAAGGATATACAATTTTCAAACTCATTGATTCTCTTCTTGGGTCTCCTTTTTGCAGCAGATGGATATGTAGGCCCAGCTTATATTTTATCTCCTGGCCCAAGAGACAACTCAGATACCTTAGTCATGCCAAAGTCTATAAATGATGACTGTACTGCCACCTCTCTTTTCCAACCCTATTATTCTAGTTTGCTGAAGATGGCATTCCACATTCAGCATTCTACTGGCAAGAAACAGGCACCCATTTCTACCTCTGTAGGTCAATTTCAGAAATTAGCACACCTCATGACTACCAGGTGAAAACATTTGGTGAGCTTATGACATCCTGCAGCTCAGCACATGTCAGTCAGCAATAGAGACAGGCTTTCCCAGCGTGTGAAGTAATTTCCTTGACACATGATCATGGGGTGAAAGAAAACTTTAAGGAAAGAGCCATAGCCAACTCTGATTTCCCAAATTCCATTCCAGGAATATAGTGTGTCTCCCTTGAAATCTTCTGAAAGTGGAGAATGGGATTAACTGACAAATCCAACTTTGTTACCTTTCAATAAGAACAGTGGCCTTGTTTGTCACCTCACATTAGAATGAGTAGGTTATGTTCACTCATTGTCTCTGGCTTTTACAAGTACAATAGACACTGAATTGATGGGGATAGACATGTTTCACTATTTGTTCCATGTATTCCACAGTCCTTTTGATATTATGGTGTCTTTTCTGACATAGAGTACCAATATTTGTGATTGTTTTTCTGTTTTCCAAGGATTTAGTCTCTTCTTCATGCAAATAATGCATGATATATTTATTTTCCTTATACATCTCAATATAATATAATAAGTAGTTTATTTCAAAAATAAAAGTATGTCACTCATTATTTCCAGTATAATTTTCAATTTTAAAGTTCATTTAAAAATATATGTACAATAATTGTTTAAGCTTAACAAGTATCAATATTAATCACTAAATTTATATTTTTGAGATAAATTTATGGCTCCATTTCTAGAGTCATAGGTAGAATGCTTAAGTATATGTGTATGTGTGTGTGTGTGTTTGTATATATATATATATATAAATACACACACACACACACACACACACACACACACACACACACACATATATATATATATATATATATATATATATATATATATGTATAATTTACATCCAGTGTACAAAGGCAAATAGCCAGAGAAGCCTAAGAATCCAACTCTACTTTGATCATGAATAAATAACTTGTAGGATAGAAAGTGAAATCATGGAATTCAAACTTTCCTCCTTGAAATGCAATTTATCGAGGGATCTTGCATCTAAGATTTATTATTCATGAGGGATCAAATTGCAAGTGCATTAGAGGATGACTCTAAGGTCAATTTGGTTTTTAGTCTATTTATGTAGCCACTTTTTAATTGTAATATTGGATTCTTATGAGATTTTCTTCAAATAAAATTCTCTCTACATTTATAGATCTGAGTGTGTTTCACTGCAACATAATAAATCATTAACAAAATAAATATGGGAATAATAGTTCAAAATAATAAGAAAAAATCTAACATTATGAAAAGGATGTAAAATAAAAGTTATTCTTGTCTTTCTAGACTATCGTCAAATTGCTTTGTATAATAGGCTTTACCAACCTTGGCAGTGATGACATTTTGAGCTGGATAACTGTATTGTGAGGATCTGTCCTGTGCATCATAGGATAGTTTTCAAGATTCCCTGGCCCCCACCCAACAGATACCATTAGAATCATTTCTCCTCTTCAAGATGTGATATTCAAAAATGTTTCTAGACATTGCCCATGTCCCCCAGAGGGCAACCACAGTCTCAGTTTGAGAATCATTGCTATAGGATGTAATAATTTTATATGCTTCATTTTTTATGATGACAAAAGTGACTTCTTTTGTAAATGAAATGTACTTTGATTTCAGAAACATCTACCTCTACTTTACACTGCTTTCCTTCCTCTTTTTATTATGTTATTATTTTTATTAGCAGTCCTATATTTTAAAGCAAATTGTATCTATATTCATTTCATGTAGTTTCCATGACTTCTACATACCCTTCACCTCTCTTCCATTTTACCTTCAAAATTCTTATATTTCTCTTGCATATGTTTGTTTTTAATAATATTCAGTGTTTTTATAATAGAGAATTATAAAGAATATATTTTAAATGGCTTACAAATCACCATCCACATATCTGCTATTGACATAAAGAAATGACTGTACATGGCTAGAAATTCAAACACCACAAAAAAGGATATAAAATAGAGTAAAGCCTTCATTTCTACAGTGGCTCAGTGCCTTCTCCAAAGAAAGTCTGGACACTCTGGATGAGAAGTTAACATTTTAGCAGCGAACAGACAAAACTGAACACCCAGAAGGAAATACAACCAAATTTCTGTTGCTTGAAAGGGAAGACTCAACACTAAGGTAAATAAATTTTCTTTTTTATTCATCATTGAGTCCTCACATCTTTCACATGGATATTTCTCCTATGTTTTTGTTGAGACACACGTGACCATTTCTGTAAGATTACAGTAGCCTGCTTGGAGTTGGTGTAGTCATAGACCTGAGGGATCTGGGTAGATCAGGTTTATGAAGTCTTCTACGCAGTCTTCATCAGAATCACCATGGTAAGGACCAGTATTACCAGTATACAACTTCTTCCAGTTTTTTATGTTTGAATTGTTTCAGGGCATATCTATGTTTGACAAAGCTCTGCTTTATCTGCTTCTGTTATGGGCAAGGCTGTATGGGCAATAACCAAACAGATTCCATTTTACCCCGAGACTCCATGTCACATAAGAAATGCTTTTGCCATGGGAACATTCCACCTTGGTACCTATTGATAATTGATTAGCATAGCATGTTTGGCAACATAAAAGGGGAGGGGAGGTGGGAAGGGGGATAGTAGAGGATAGAAAAGGCAACAGAAAACAACAGACATTAGAATGGCAATATGTAAATCAATGGTTGTGCAACTGATGTGATTCTGCAATCTGTATATGGGGTAAAAATGGGAGCTCATATCCCACTTGAATCAAAGTGTGAAATATGATATATCAAGAACTATGTAATGTTTTGAACAACCTACAATAAAAATTAATTAAAAAAATAAAATATTACAGTGGTAAAAAAAAAAGAATGAATGGTTCTGAGTATGAATTTGCAAACTTGCTAGTTCTGAGTATGAATTTGCAAACTTGCCTCTCCCCAATTTGTAGGATCAGAGTTGACCTGATTTCAAAAATGCTACAGAGATTCTTCAGTGTATGACACACAAATTCTCGATACTTCTATAATTCTGGGCTTTCCTTAAATTGTACATCAGTATATCTGACACCCTGCTCTCTTCCAAGAAGCACTTACCTGGGAAAATTTCCTTGTGAACGATCATTATTTTTTTTATTTTCACTCCTGCTCTTACTACTAAAATATGAACCGTTTCTTATTGTGAGTGTCATAATTACTGGAAACTTAGACATTTGCATATGGTGAAGAGAACTTAGAGATTTGCATATGGTGAAGAGAACAGAAAATGGATTTATTCGCTCTCAGACACTAAAAACATTATGGGTTATGCTGCAAACAGACATTATCTTCTCAATGCATTGCCTAGCAGAAGCTGATCATTGGAAACCTCCCCAAAGTCGACCACTTTGCTTCATCCCCAAACCCAGGCCATGATGAATATCTTACATTTGCATTACTCTTTTAAAAAGTTTTAACTACTATATCAAAATGCAATAGGGTGACTTATAATGAACAGAAATTTATTTCTCCCCATTTTGGAGGTTAAAAATTCTCAGATTAAATCACCAGAGCATTTGCTTTCTGTTGAGGGACAGCTTCCTAATTCATTGTGCTTTAATCAACTTAGTTGACACTGTGACCAAAATAGCTGATAAGAACAATGTAGAGGAGAAAAAAAATGTTTTTCAGAGCTCTCAATCTATAGACTGCTGATTCCATTGCTCTAGATTTCAGGTGAGGCTGAATATCATATCATGGCAGAAAGCCTTGGTGGAAGAAAGCAGCTCAGGATATGGCAATGAGGAAGGGGGTGGGGAAGAGAGGTCAACAGTCAACAGGTCACAAGGGACAAAATATATACAAAGACATGGGTGACCTAGCTCTTCTGGTCACATAATACCTGCCTAGTATTGCCACCAGTTAATCTATATCTGTGGATTAATGCACCTATTAGACTAAGGCTCTCATAACTCAATCATTTCACCTCTAAATTTTCTTGCACTTTTTCATACATGAGCTTTTGAGGGATACCATATGTATATAAACCACAACACAAAAGCCTCTTTTTTTCCTACATCCTCAAGACTTAAGGAGGTAAAGAGCTCTTCAGGGCCTTTATTATGGGTACTAATTCCATTGATGAGGACTCTATCCTCATGACCTAATCAACTCCAAATGGCCCTATTTTAAAACCATCTCACTGGGTAAGTTTTTTAAATATGAATTTTTGAATGGAATATAAATACTGACTCCCTAAAACTTATCAAAACTCTTTATTCATCTTGGAACCTCCCTATGTTACGTATTCCTAGTAAAGTTTTCTTTTGGGGAATTTAGGAGAAATACTCAGGCTTTCTCCTTGCTGTTTCTGAGTTCAATAGCTGTTACGGTTGGTAATAGAAACTCAGAAGAGATTTTTGCATAGAAGTAATAAGTTTAGACACCAGGTAGTTCTATATTACTATTTAGTTGTGTTTCATAAGGCATAAAAACACATACCTAATATAGAAAACTTGCTTTCTATACCAGATCCTGGATAAGTTCTTCACAAACAGGATTTCATTTCTCCCAAATAATAATTTTATCACTTTCTAATAAATCCCTGTTTTGTATCACAAAATATCTGAGAGAGGTTAAGAACTAGCCTAAGGTACTAGAAAATGCCTACAGACTCCATAGCCTAATGTATTTCAGCCACTCTGGAATCAGAATTACCTTGTGATATCTAAAGTACTAATAACTTTGTACAAACAAAATTTTAACTTACCCCTTTAGACAAATGAAATAAAAATCTCTCTCGGACCTCAACTCTAATTTTTAGATACTATGGGTCATCCTATAGTTTCTGGGAAATGTTTAATATTTTATGTCATGTATTATTAACTTACAAAATTCAACTGCTTAAAGTAGTATTCTTTGGTATCAGTAATAGTATTAGGATGTTGGTATTTTTTAATGGAAGCATAGGATTTGGTAAGGTTGGCTTAGAAAGAAACAAATTTTTTTTCCTATAGAAGAAACTATTTCTTGCTTTGCATAGTAATATAAAAGGAAATATTCGGAAAATAGCCAATATTAATTCTAATTAATTTTTTTCTATAAACTTAACAACTGTTTTCTCTTTATTTTCTCCATAAGGTGTACTACAGTGTAATATGCTTTAAATGAATTCAAAAAAGCAGACTGGCTTACATGTTGCAGGTTTATAAGTTAGAACACATCAATTGATGCCAATTTTTCCAGTACTTAAAACTTTGCTTATGCAACACACCATCAACCCTAAGAAAAATGAATAGAGTGTATAAAGAGTTTTTAGATTATTAAATAGTATGTTTTGAAATTCTTATTTTCAAATGTCTGTTAGTGATAATTTTAATATTTAACAAATTCTTTAATATCTAAATTTTTATATACTTCAAAATTTAATTTATGTCTGTCCTAAATCTTATTTTCTGTCTTCCCCTAAGGACAGATCACATAGTGACGGTTATCTGTATAGTATTTCAATGGCAAGTTTTTAATATCAGTCTAGGCTACTACTATTTGTATTATTTAATGCTAGTCTACTTTCATACCTATATTCCATATTCTTAATTACTTTTGACAATTGACTGTGCCTGTGCTTAAGTATGAGTGTGCCGGGCCAGTGCATATATGCATATGCAAGGATTTCTGGCCAAAAGGGACTGTAGTTATAGTCACCTCCATGTGGGCTCATCATCCTACTCCATCACTCTGCTTTTGATTGTATATGTGGGGACTGAGGCAATTTCATTTTCCTATGCTACATTTGCTTGAAATGTTTTATTTTGTTACTCAGAGCAAGTTTATCTGTAATTTCTTACACACTGTGCAGTTTTTAGGTCATATCTTCCCCTAAGCCACAAAATTCCTTCTTATATCTTTTCTATTAGTCAGTTTTTTACAACTATAGCTAAATTACTAAATTAATTGACAAAGAAAAGTATTTATTTAGCTTCTCATTTTTTAAGCAAGTCCAAAGAGTATGGCTTAGTTTCTGTCCCCACCCTTGGCTTCCTCACATCAAAGATGTATCTTCCTGGGTGCCCTGGTATTTCTACCTCTCCTTAAAAAGCCATCAGTAATTCAATTGTGGATTGAATTAGAGCACTACTCTAATAATCTAAGTGAATATTCACCTAATGATCTAATTGAATTTATTTACTTACTGAAGGCTCCACCTCTAAATTCTTTAGTCAAATTAAAGTTTTTTACCTCTTAATACCATTACCAAGACTTTATTGATTAAAATGCTTCCTGAGTTCTGGAAAAAAAACATATTCAAGATTTTGCTTTTCATTTAGGCCCTGTAATCCATGTCTTCTCATACAAGATAGAATTATTCCATGCTCAATAAGTCCTAGATGCTTAATTCATCTCAGCACTAATCCAAAAGGGCAGATTCTTATGTGAGACCATAGACTTTTAGCTATAAGTCCTTCTGAAACCAAACACAAGTTACAAACTTTGATGATCTATCCCCTCGATGTATATGTAGAAAGTACCAATTAAGATTAAATAAAGGAATGAAAGGAAGATCAGTAGAGGAGGGGAGTGGGAGGGTATTGAAATCAAATTACTTAAATGTATAATTCTGTCAAAAGGAACACAAATACTATGTATAAATTTAATGCTCTAATAAAAAAAAAACCCAGTAGTAGGACAGACTTTGGGTATACATTTCTATTTTAAAAGAAAGGAATGAGTAATTAGAAAAGAGTAATTGAGCCAAAATAAGACTGAAACTCACCAGTCCTAAGAGGGTGGACAGTCTGGGCCTGCTGGCTTTGCTTGTAACAAGCCACTTGGCCACTCTTTGGGGCTTGTTCTGCATGCTGCCTGCAGCTTTCCTTGAGAGGTGTATCCCAGTGCTGTTTCAGTCTCCTCTCTGGGGTCTCCTCTGTAGTTTCTTTCTGACAGTTCCACAAGGCATTGCTGCCATCAGAGGCTCCATGCAAGAATCCCAGCCCTGAACTGCACTTCTGCCTGCTCTTCGAAGGCTTCTTGTGAAGTCTCTATGAAATTTCCATCACCCCCTCATTTTGCATTCTGTGTCCCTGCAAAACCAACCTCATATGTATGACACAAAGGTGTGCTACCTTCATGTGGTATATTTGAGTCCACATAAACAGTGGCTGCAACTTTTGAGTGCTTTGCTGACCAAATGCAGGGAAACAGATCCCCAAACAGTCCTGCATGAACCTGCAGAGAGCACCTCAGTTTCTGTGAAACATTTCTGCTCTTTCAGGATTCTGAGCCTGTGATGGTAGTGGTAGCCACAAAGATTTCTGAAATTAGGCTTTTTCCCAATTGTCTTACTAATGAGCACATGTCATTTAGAATGTGGTTTTTCCACTCTACCCTTATGTCATAAATGTGCTTTTTCTCAATCCTTCCCTAACCAGGCTGTGAATTCTCCATATTTTTTCTTTTAAATTATACATTTCATCTTTAGATTATCCCATTGGTTCCAAGTTCTATAGAATACAATTGAAAATAACCAGGAAGGAGCCTGAATGCTGTTTTGACTACATATTTTCTCCATTAGATATTATAGTCCATCACTTCTAGATTTGGCCCTCCATAAGCATCAGAGCATGGACACAGTTCAGCCACATTCACAGCAGTGGTGTGACAATTGTTGATTCCAATTTCCAGTAGAATAATCTTCATTTGCATCTGAGTTATCAACAGCATGGTCCTTACTGTCTGTATTTCTATCAGCATTCTGGTCATGGCCATTTATCCAATCTTTCAGATATTTCAGATCTCTACAGGTTTAAGGCTCTGAGAGGAGTCCCTCTTGGATGCATCACAACATGGTAGGCACCATGTTGTGTATCTCTCAAATCTATATCCTATCTCCTTCTCCTTATAAAACCACCAGGACTCCATGAAAGGGGCTCCATCCGAATGAAGTAATCAAACCTAATCATTTTCAAGGGCCCTACCACTAAACTCCATAGCCCAATTAGTTTCTACCTGCTTTAATATCACTGACATAAGATTTTTGTGATTCAATTCCTTCATGAGTTCAGAGAGACAACCGCTTTTCATACATAGCCTCCAACGTATATTCAATTCATTATGAAAGAATTACTTAGACAACCTCTGTCACACAGTCTTCCAACAATACTTTTATTAAAAAGTGGAGAAGTTTTTAAATACCCTTCAATTAGCATTTTGATTTGCTAAAGAAATTATACTGTGTTTTTGGCACCCTAAACACAGTGTTATTGCACATGTGTGTCAGAGAATGAGAATTTAGTTTTTTGTAAAAGTGCAGACTCTACTGACCCATGAAGTTGTGGGCATAGGGAGCTGTAATAATCTGTGTTAGTGGAAATATATTACAAAATTGTTCTTTTCTTAGTTAAGGACAAGTGACTGACCTTGTTATCCCACCAGTAAAGTGGCAGAAAAATGATTGTCATGTCCTTTTGAGTTAACATGTATGTAGATGGCCTTGGCAGTGAAACAAAAGTGCGTACATAAATTTAAACAAAGAGAAAAACACATTAGGACTACTAGCTGCCCCCCTTTACTCCTCAGTCATCTCTATCATTCTATCACAGGGGTCCTGAAAATTCCAAAAAGCTTAAAGTTTTTGGTGAGATTTCAGGGTGTTTTGTGGATCCTGTGTCACACTCAAATTGAAATTTATAGGGATGTAGCTATTCTTTCTTGGGAATATAGTTACTATATAAATGGGCATTTGGGTAAATGAAAGTATTATGGGGCAGACCACTCAGAAAGTCCATTTGAATTGGAGAGTCTTTGTTTAACCTGTAGGCTGGTGACTGCTCCCTGCAAGACCCATAACTGTCTCTGCAAGGAACAACCTTGAGCCTGAGCATTTCAGGGTCTTTTAAAGGCAAAACAACATCATTGTTGATGTAGATGCAGACATCTCTCTACCCCCTCTACTGTAATTCATTTCTCCCCCTTATATTTTTCCTCCTTTCCCCTCACTTCCTCTTGTATGTAATTTTGAATACCCCTGAGGGTCTCCTTCCATTTACATGCAATTTCCCTTCTCTCTCCCTTTCCCTCCCACCTCTCATCCATGTTTAATGTTAATCTTCTTCTCATGTTCTTCATCCCTACTCTGTTCTTAGTTCCTCTCCTTATATCAAAGAAAACATTTGGCATTTGTTTTTAAGGGATTGGCTAGCTTCACTTAGCATAATCTGCTCTAATGCCATCCATTTCCCTCCAAATTCTATGATTTTGTCATTTCTTAATGCAGAGTAATACTCCATTGTGTATAAATGCCACATTTTTTTTATCCATTCGTCTATTGAAGGGCATCTAGGTTGGTTCCACAGTATTGCTATTGTGAATTGTGCTGCTATGAACATGGATGTAGCAGTGTCCCTATAGTGTGCTCTTTTTAGGTCTTTAGGGAATAGACCTAGTAGGGGAATAGCTGGATCAAATGGTGGTTCCATTCCGAGCTTTCCAAGAAATCTCCATACTGCTTTCCAAATTGGCCGCACCAATTTGCAGTCCCACCAGCAATGTACAAGAGTACCCTTTTCCCCACATCCTCGCCAGCACTTGTTGTTGTTTGACTTCCTAATGGCTGCCAATCTTACTGGAGTGAGATGGTATCTTAGGGTGGTTTTGATTTGCATTTCTCTGACTGCTAGAGATGGTGAGCATTTTTTCATATACTTGTTGATTGATTGTATGTCCTCCTCTGAGAAATTTCTGTTCAGGTCCTTGGCCCATTTGTTGATTAGGTTATTTGTTATCTCATTGTCTAATTTTTTTAGTTCTTTGTATATTCTGGATATTAGGGCTCTGTCTGAAGTGTGAGGAGTAAAGATTTGTTCCCAGGACGTAGGCTCCCTATTTACCTCTCTTATTGTTTCTTTTGCTGAGAAAAAACTTTTTAGTTTGAGTAAGTCCCATTTGTTGATTCTAGTTATTAACTGTTGTGCTATGGGTGTTCTATTGAGGAATTTGGAGCCCGAACCCACAGTATGTAGATCATAGCCAACTTTTTCTTCTATCAGATGCCATGTCTCTGATTTGATATCAAGTTCCTTGATCCACTTTGAGTTAACTTTTGTGCATGGCGAGAGAAAGGGATTCAGTTTCATTTTGTTGCATATGGATTTCCAGTTTTTCCAACACCATTTGTTGAAGATGCTGTCTTTCTTCCACTGCATGCTTTTAGCCCCTTTATCGAATATAAGATAGTTGTAGTTTTGTGGATTGGTTTCTGTGTCCTCTATTCTGTACCATTGGTTCACCCGCCTGTTTTGGTACCAGTACCATGCTGTTTTTGTTACTATTGCTCTGTAGTATAGTTTGAAGTCTGGTATAGCTGTACCGCCTGATTCACACTTCCTGCTTAGCATTGTTTTTGTTATTCTGGGTCTTTTATTTTTCCATATGAACTTCATGATTGCTTTCTCTATTTCTACAAGAAATGCCGTTGGGATTTTGATTGGCATTGCATTAAACCTATAGAGAACTTTTGGTAATATCGCCATTTTGATGATGTTAGTTCTACCTATCCATGAACAGGATATATTTTTCCATCTTCTAAGATCTTCTTCTATTTCTCTCTTTAGGGTTCTGTAGTTTTTATTGTATAAGTCTTTCACCTCTTTTGTTAGGTTGATTCCCAAGTATTTTATTTTTTTGAGGATATTGTGAATGGGGTGGTTGTCCTCATTTCCATTTCAGAGGATTTGTCGCTGATATACAGGAATGCCTTTGATTTATTCGTGTTGATTTTATATCCTGCCACTTTGCTGAATTCATTTATTAGCTCTAATAGCTTCTTTGTAGACCCTTTTGGGTCTGCTAGGTATAGAATCATGTCATCTGCAAACAGTGATAATTTGAGTTCTTCTTTTCCTATTTTTATGCCTTTAATTTCTTTCGTCTGTCTAATTGCTCTGGCCAGTGATTCAAGAACTATGTTGAACAGAAGTGGTGAGAGAGGGCATCCCTGTCTTGTTCCAGATTTTAGAGGGAATGCCTTCAGTTTTTCTCCATTCAGAATGATGCTAGGCTGAGGCTTAGCATAGATTGCTTTTACAATATTGAGGTATAGAACTTTTCATTCTTAATGAACGTCCCTGTTTCCAAGGCTACTAGTGCTCAGCTCAGTGATCTTAGAAGCAAAGTCCAAAAAAAAGCTCCAATAAACAAATGAAATTTGTCCTTTCATGTAACTAGATGGGCCAACTACCTTACATTCCATGAAGTTTCTTTGTCATCTGATTGACTTTTTTTAATGGATTGAATTTCAGCAAAATAATTAAAAATTCTAGCTCAGAATGTAGTACAGACAATTTATTGCTCCTACATGTTATTTTATAACTTGATAAGGACAGTGTTTGATGCTTAAATGGAAAAACATCAACTGCTCAAGAATAACTACATCAATGTAAATGACTATGCTAACACCCAGGTTTTAAATGTTCTTTAAATATAATATTGTTTTTTTGCCCATATGAGTTTAGCAATGCCTTTTGTACACCATATGCCAGCAGCAGAAACACCATCCACTCACACCTTCCTTCTCTGACTCCCCTTTATTCTTTGAAGGCCCCTTATGAAAACCCCTTTAGTACTCCAGGGTCACTACTTATTATGGTAAATACAGACAAAAAGGTCCTGTCATCCTATAAAACCTTTCAGTTTCTGAAAGCTAAAATTTAATTCCCTGTGCAAATTCAAATATAACTCAAAAATAGAGCAGCTTCTCTATGTAGTTGATAGGATTATGACAAAAGTGTAGAAGAACTGATCTTCAACTGAAGTGAGAAATTAAGTTAACCTTAACCTTCATTCGGATATACATGCTGGTGTACCAGAAAAGACCGTGTAGTTCCTTTCTAGTTATCAGAAAGCTCAACCTTCCAATGTCCATTGTTAAGATGTTGTGAAACTACAGGGGGAAACGGTGTATGAATGAGAAAATTTTGATTCTAAAATATAGTAGATACAAGAGTTCATCTGCTATTTTAAGAGACTGAGAGTATCATTATAAGATAATTCACAGTGATTTAAATGAGGTGGACTAAATGGTAAGTTTTTGAAGTAGAAATATCTATAATATTACTATTTATGAATTATTTATATTCCTTATCTTAAAAGATAATATTTGACAATATACTATTTGAAATATGGACATCTATTTAAATTATTTTGGTTTACTGGATGTTCCAAGAGACTGTCCAGATGCAAAGTAATTGTAGGCAACTGTTTCAAGGCACTGCTGATCTTCCAAAGGACCATCAAGGATAGAAACTCTTAGCTCTACCGCCCTTCATTATGTAGCAGAGTAGAGAGGAGTCCATGAAAAATAGTGTCCAGACTTCTGAAAGAATAAGCAAAATACAACCAAGGAAGTGCTTTTTTTCTGTTAGGGGATTATTTTTTTTTTCTTGCAAAGATATCACCTTGCAAATGTCCAGAGTTCCTAAGAATCTATAGTGATTAGAGTTTGTCGTGTTTGCAAAGAGGTAGTTGTACTGTCTGGTAGAGTAGAATTGAAGCCTGAGAGAACACACAAATGAATACATGACAGACATTGCCCTGCAGCTGAATGTAGAAAAGGGAACTTTTCACAGATTGAGTCTGGAACAAGTAGTTATGCTGATGAAAATAGAAGAGAGACCAATAAAACAGAGAAAGGGGATGAGGAGCGGTACTGAGGAATCAAACTGATTAAATTGTGTGGTTTGCTGTATGTGTGATTATAATGCAACAACAAAAATTAAACAAGACTATCCTATCTCTCACCTTATGAAAATAATGTCAAAGAGGAATTGAAGTCTTAATTATGAAAAACCAAGTGTTGTAGAAAATATTAGAGGAAAAATCTAATTTGAGATTTAATAACAAAATATAAAAAAGAACTAGCTATAAGATTGATAAATTTGTTAAAAGTAAGAACCTGTGCTCATCAAACAAGAAATTTAAAGGACAGCCACCAACTGAGAGAAGATATTAGTCACACAAACTATGTTGTGAGGGTTTTTTTTAGCTTTTGAGATATTAAAATTTTTTCACTTATATACATGGTTAAAGGAAAATACAGTGCTATGCATTTTTAAACATTAAGCATTTGTGTCCAACAATTATAATCTATGATTGATACACAGAGCACAATATAGTATACACAGAAAATAATGCATGACATATATATGAAAGTTTAAGAATTTAATCTTTAATTTTTTTAAAATTCATAATCTTCATAAATCTTAGGATAAGCAGGTGCTACCCGTCTTTCAAGCAGTTTTTGATGGGGAAATTGCCCTGTTGTTGCTTCACCTGTTCATTTTTTGGCAGCCTGAGAACCTCTACTATCCATCCAGCATGGATTTGGAATCTGGAGAGGGCTCAGCTGCCCACAGAACTGAGAGAATCAACCTATGTTGGCAACATTTTAAGCTAATGCTTTTTTGAACCTGACATGTCTATTTACACTCTGCAATTTTCATCAAATGACGTGCCTAGATGAAGTTGGGTCAATAATGTTTCCAACAATAAAATTGTGAGCACTACAACATCTGTTTTATTAAGTTTATAACTTCGAAGAATGATCATGGCTCAAGTGACAGGAACTTGGTGGATTATATATTTATAAAATCATGTCCTTGTAGTACCTGGATTAATAATATTACCATTCTACCACCATATAAATATTTTAGTTTATACCTAGTGATTAGATATTAATATTAAACACACTAAAAGAATATTTCTAAATTTCAAAACTTATATCCCTATTTTCATATCTTCTATCATATACTTAAAATGTGCTGCTAAGTACATGAATGGATATAGTAAAAATTGATCAACATACATGAAATTGTTAATTATTCAGCACCATGACGTATTTATAGACAGATAAATAGACATCAATGCTGTATTGATGCTTTATTCAATTGATCTATATTGTTTTCTCACTATGTCAAATGGATAAATTATCTCTGAAGGCTGTGAACAGCTCAAAAATTGCATATGAAAATAGTCAGCATGAAGGAGAGAAAACCAATATGGATTAAAAAAAATACCATAAAGTTAAAGAGAAAATTAACATAAACAATTATTATGTTAATACTCATAGTGCTTAGCACTCTACAGTTTTCTAAGGTCAATCACCTACATGATTTAATAACTGAAGAGTTTTACTTCAAAGACAGAACTTGAGTTCTCTAGTGCAGATGCCTCCCTTCCTTCCTTCCAATGCTGAACCTATTCATCACTGCCTAAACAGTCCCATAACCCTCTGATGAAATTTCTCATTCCTTACACATGTGGGGCATTAGCTGGTTCTTGTGCTTTTTCCTCAATGCACTATCTTATTCAAGTTCTTTTCATTGCCTTTCAATTCTGTGCTTCCATGGTGCTGTATAAGAAATAACAACTCACAAATCAAACCTTATGGATATAAATTCAAAACTCCACAGAATATAGTCTCCATTTTCTGTGAAATGATGCCTTAAAACCACTTATTTATAGTTTATTTTTCTCGGGTTGAAAATCCCATACAAGCTATCTGTACAATGATGTATTCACAGAAATGAAAAATTGGCAATTTACATCTGGGCTTTATTTAGCTACATTACTTGAAAGTAAATGAAATTCCAAATATAATCAAAACTGTGACTATACAGTAACTTCTATTTCTATGAATCAATAATTACTTTTGTGAAGAATATTTAACATTATTCTTGAAATGACATTTAAAATTTAATTATCATGATATGTGAAAAAAGCCAAAAAATTAATAGATTTAGAATACTTATTAAAATTAATTTGCTTGGGTGTCTCAATTCTATTTGCTTTCTTTTGCCACTGCTTAAAACAAAGACCTCATTAAAATCAAAGAAAGAATGATGGTGCTTTGATGAGACATTTATCAACAAGAGTCACCATAAAAATGTGTTAATTTATACTCCAGTACAAAACATTGAGATATTATAATACAATTACTGTTAATATTACAAAAGGCCAACAAGAACCTTATCTGGTAATTTGGGAGCCATAAGAGTCTGTGAATGCCAAGTCTACTTATTAACATAGTACATGCAGACACTCTTTAGAATGTGTACAGATATTTACTCAGTGAAATTCTATGGTGTATAAACATTAATTTCCCTCAGATAGGGACATCAAGTCATAGGAAGATTAAATATCTTACCCAAAGTAATATGGTTAGAGTAACAAAGCTGGAACTCAGAGAATTTATCTTTATTGTCTATACTTACTCTTTTATGCCAAACTGGCTGAAAGAATTTTGGGGGGGGTTTAAGATTTATATAGATGATGTTCTTGGCACAGGGTTTCCACCATTGCCATGTTGACATCAGGATGTTAAAGCCCCAACTATATAAAATATTTATGGTCTTTGACTTTTATTAGATTTTCTTGCCTACTCTATAGTTTTCAAACTTTCTTATAAGCCTGAAAGCATTGAACATCACAACAAAGTCCATATTTTGCCATGTAAAATTACAAATAATAAAAGATTTCTATGCAGTTCTATACATCAACAGTAAGAGAAATATAATACTGAGAAAGTGAAAATATTTGTTTGAACATAGGGATCCTACTATAGAAAGGCAGACAGATATGGAAGAATAAATTAAACATTTATTGCTTAGTATGTGTATGACATTGTTCTAGGAACTTGATAATTTAGAGCCAATCTATCCTTAACAAATGCTATACAAGGAAGTGAAGTAATAAAAGAAATCTAGCAAATTCAGTAATGGTTTTCTTGACCTTAGTTATTAGAGTCTGTAAACAAGTCAGTATGGCACCTGGCATTTTGCCAGGGGGAGTGGTTTGTGAGATGGAGCCAGCATGCCATTAAGTGTGGAGATTTCTTATTGGTTGATTGCTGTATCTAGTTTATGTTAATTAAGATAAGCTGTGTGGAATGTATATATATATATATATATATATATATATATATATATATATATATATATATATATATATACTGCTCCTGTCCTACAATAAATGGCTCCCACTCCTGCTGTATCAATGTACACAAGTTTCTCATTACCCCCCGGTTATTTTGCTGCTGCCGGACTACAGCAGGTGGTGTCCCATACTGGGAGACCCAGGACACTCAGGGGTAAGTGACGAAAACAAAGCTGCCTGTCCCTAGATAGGATTGGAGCAAATCTGCTCATCCCTAGGCAGATAGGGTGAGAGGAAAAATGGCCATTTTGAGAAAATGAAGAAGATTGATGTAGTATGTTTGTGTCTTGTTTTGTCTTGGTGTATTGTATTGTCTTTGTGACGAAAATATAGAAGGTGTGTTAAATAAATTACTAAGGAAAGAAGGCACCCCAGTGGAACCAAGAGCAGTTAGGGCATGTGTTGATGGAAGCTCAGGAATTATAGTCAGAAAAAAGAAAAAAGTTCAGAGGAGGAAAGATTATCAAAAAAAGTATTACAAAAGGCTACTACTAAATACTTTTCATTACTGGAGTATATGTGAAGCTGCTTGGAGGCTGCCACATGCGTGAGTTGGTCATGGCGTATCAAGGACTTTCCAAGCATCAGCAATGGGCTGTTCCCCACCCCCACTCAGGGAGTGGGACGCCACTGCTAGAGCCCAAATCCAAACCTGACCTGGAGGCACAGTCTCGCGGGTTCTTGCTCCCTGTGCCTGGAAGCAGTTTGAGTCCGGGACACTCCCCAGAGCCATCTGGGGCTGCCCTGGACACTACAGCCGGCAGAAGACGCTACAAGCATCCCTGATGTTTGGTCATTTTCAATGGTTGTTTTCTTAGCGCCTGCTGGAATACTACAGGATTTTCTTTAGCCATCCAGAGTTCCTGCTTTTGTCCCAATGCCAGTGAAGACAAAGGTGGAAGAATTTCCAGTGTTGCTGAGAACCAGACGAGACTTCAGATCAAGCTAGCTGCCTGCAGAACTTACCTGGACTGTTACTTACCTGGACTGTGAGTTAATCTATTGAGACAACAAACTGTAATCTACAACAAATTGTAACTCGGTATCTTTGCTAATGGTGTCATTGCTGGTATAATTTTCCCAAGGGCTTCTTGCATGGAGCCATCAATTGGCTTGGTATTGTGGCATTTTGTATCCCCCCCTTCTGCTTGTAGCAGCTTATTTATGGTGTTTGTGTAAAAACCACTATGGTCGTTATTTAAATCAAACAAAAGGGGGAAATGTTAGAGTCTGTAAACAAGTCAGGATGGCGCCTGGCATTTTGCCAGGGGGAGTGGTTTGTGAGATGGCACCAGCAAGCCATTAAGTGTGGAGATTCCTTATTATTTGACTGCTGTATCTAGTTTATGTTAATCAAAATAAGCTGTGTTGAATGTATATATACCGCTCCTGTCCTACAATAAATGGCTCCCACTCCTGCTGTATCACTGTACACAAGTTGCTCGTCACCCCCTGGTTATTTTGCTGCAGCCGTACTGTGGCACTTAGTAAGTAATCAAATAAACATTTAATGAAGTAAATCCAATTCAGCTCTAAAACATAGGTAGTGCTAAAGCAGTGTCTCTCTAATCTTTCCAACAAATTATCTCCCTAATACAGAAAACATTCAAGAACGATTAGAACTTATCTTCCAGTGGCCCATTTTAAGCAAAATCTCATATCTTTGGGTTAAAGTGACTATTTGGAAAGACATGCATGGTATACCCTAGGGCTCAGCATAAGGCTCAGCATACACTTGGCCCATCACATTATACACTCCAGGTGACAGGGCCCTTGACTTGATAAATTCTGTTATGATGGTTTAAAAGACTTATTAGACACTCATGTTTCCATATTATTTTGTCTCTTAACATCTCTGTATTTATTTTTATCTATCTTACAACTCTCACAGTAATTATGCTATCTGAAGTTGATATCTCTATTCATTTAAAATATAAATTTTTTAATCAAGTGAAGAAAATATTTTAACTCCTTGAATCTCAAGCAAAAACATTTATTCAAGAATGAATATTAGCATTAGCCAAGTTTGAGAGATTGCATTGAACATCATAGACAACACATCTTATTCTTATAGATCTTATATTTTAGGGAAATGAGATTGCAAGTGGGTGGGTGGGATACATAGACTATTTTAGATGGTAACAAGTGCTATTAAAAAATAAACCTGGTAAGGAGAATAGGAAATGGTTTGGGAGGGTGGTCTGTAAAGGGCTATCTGTGCTTTTGAGAAAGGACTGAAACATATTTTGGTGCAGTAGAAAACAATATGGATTACAAAGTATTGAGGAAAACAACAGCACACACCAAATGCTGAGGAAGAGATGTTCCTGGCATAGCAAAGAGGCCAGCTTGACTGGAGCAGAGAGAGGTAGTAGGGGCATGAATGGAGACAAGGACAGAAAGAGTGAGAGTGTGTATAACCTTGTAGATTGTGAGAAAGACTTTGGTTTGGAGTGAAATGGAGATTATTGAAGGCTTGAGTTGTGGAATTGTATTCTCTAATTTATATATCAGAGAAATTGGGGCTAAAGTGTTGAAAATGAACTGTAGGTGGGATGAGTAGAAATAAGTAGACCAATTATGAGCTAGGGCAATACTTCAGGATAGAGATGCAGGAAATTTAAATTTTCAACCGCAGAGTTAGGAATTAGAAGGTTTCCCTTGGACTCTTCATGAAACAGAAACAGTTCGGAGATTCACTTATTTTAAGGTCATGGTCTCATAATTCTCACAAGTATTTGCAGCATGTCATTAGAAATTTACCAAACCAATACCTTTTAGTAATTAGATTAAAAGGTCTTAAAAAAATTCTCTCAAATATACACTCATTTTCACAATAAAATTATTCTTACCTTTGTTTACTCTCTCCTTATAAATATTCTACAATAGTAAATCCTAAAAATGAAAAGGTTGCTTAATGTTTAAATTATTGTTCTATGACTGGGTTGATATTTTTGACTTGCTTAAGATCAGTTGGAATATTTCTTGACCTATAATTTTAATTTCTTCCTTATAATTTACAATATCTGTGCTAAAAGAATTTTTAATTTCTCTAAATACATTATCAAATGTGATAATAAGATAAATTCCAAAAATAATTACTTTAAAAACACACAAAACACAATCTTTGCATTTACACTTCAGTGAGTCTCACTAACTGTTGGACAATCTGTTCATTAAGGTCATCGACTTGTTGTATATTGACTCTGAGAGACAGTGCAGGAATTCTCATTGCTGGTTAATATAGCTGAAACGAACTGATTGACTCTGCCATGCCCTATTCATTTTCCATGAAGAGATTCAGTTACAAGGTGCATAGCTTATGATTCTTCATTTTACATGGATGAAAAGTAGATCATCACCTAAATTTGATGCAATCTATCTTCATTTTAACTCCTTGTGAATAATTAGTTCATTTTCTTCTTCATAGTAGCTGTAAGTCTATACCCACTTAAACTATTTGAATAAAAATAATCCAAAAATATTCATAGCAATTATGCACATATTGTAAGCAATGGGGGTGGGGAAAGTTTTCTCATGCCATCATAGTGCTAAGAGGTGCTCTGCCAGTACTGACTCCTTTTGGAGAATTTCCATTTTCCATTCATATTTTCATGTTCGGTTACAGCAACCTGACAATTTAAAAAAACACATATTCAAATTATGAGTTGAAGCATTTTAACTGGTTCCTGGTATATATTAATTTCATTAGAAAGCTCTGGGTGAATGTCAGTGGCTATGCACCTAAGATCACAGTGCAAGAAAGAAGATGAGCTCATTCCCAGGGTGAGGTCATGGGGCTGTTTTTCAAAAGCCCTTCTTCTGCTACAGACTGAATGTCATCCTTTTCTTCTTTGAAGTAAGGTGTGACTATGTGATTTGATTTGGCAAAAGCAAAGGGACAAAAATACCTGAATAAAGTGATAAGTTTCTTCTTGTTGGTAACTTTAGAAACTTCACATGTTTGTACTTTCTCTGAGGGAGAACAAAGGATATGTGAAAGCACATGGTGGAAGCTAGATAGCTATCTTTCTCCAACCCACACTGGAGAGTCCAGCCCAAGCAATAATTAAATCTGCATTGGTAAAATCACTGAGATTTTAGGGGCATGGCTAGAATGAGTTGTTTGACTTGTTGAAGCACAAACTTGTTGTTTATAATAATATTAGTTATATTACATAAGTATATATAATATATTCATAATTATTATAGTATATAATTGTATATATAATAATTATTATGTAATGATGATGTTATACTTGAAATATGATACATAATAGAGTTTACTATTGAGATACAAGTAGTTTCTAGAATGCATTTTTTTCACTAATTGCATTAATAAAATTACTACTATTACTACTGCTACTCAACAGTATTAATTTATTTTACAATTCTTCTTATATGCCACATCCTTTTCTAAGCACTTTACATGTATCCTATGAAGAGGGTTTCCCTAATTTAAGAGATTAAGAGATTGAAGTATAAACAATTGAAGTAGTTTGTCCAAAGTTACACTCGAAATGATTGGTAGAAATGAGATTTTTAACCCAGGTGTCTGACTCAAGTGTGTACTTTTTAAAACTGTAATGTACTGCTGTTCAATAATGATTCACAGTTAATACTTTCACATATCTTAAATAAAATAACCTGGTCTGACATGAACCCCAGGCTTTTGCCAAAATATGAAGTCATATAGAAGCAAATGACACAGAAAATATTATGCATCATGTATTTAGTTTCTGCCTAAATTTACCTTCATTGTCAAGAAATTATAGTTAAAGGAAGAGGATTAAACATGATAAATTTTGTGTAAGTTTTTTTTCAGCAGGGACCTGGTGGTCTCCAGAGCAGAGTCAGTGACAGTTCTCTGGGTTCCACACCCCTAAGGAGTGAGAACAGCTAATTTAGAAAAATGAAAGTCTATAATTAGCTAATTAAAAGAAGGACTGTGAATCTTGCCAGGTTAAAGACAAGCTGTGATATTCTGGCATGCAGCTAGAAGCTGCTGCAGTTCTATAAGGACATATGACCCAGAGAAACCATTTGGTTTTAAGTCCATGTTTTACCTGTTAAATGAGTTCCCATTCACTGGCTGTGTGAATTTTAGCAAGTTACTTAACCTCTAAGCCACGGAAACCTGATCTTCAAACTCTAAACAACAATGCTACCTCAGGATCAATGTGGAATTAAGTGAGATAATGGTGGCAAAGCGTTGGACACTTCCAGACGTGTTACCAGCAATGGAAGGATTTATAAGGACAGTGTTAAAAGGTGCTTGAGAATACAGCTGTGTTTAGATACTTTTTCTAAGACACACTCCCACTTTATCAAGTTAAGTTATGCAAGTTAAATGCTACTTCCACTTTCCCCACAATTTTACTTTGCTCTTGACTACCTACTAAATGCTATAGTAAAAAACCACATCCATCTCTCTTTTAGAATCTTTTTATGGGAAATGCTATTGTTTGCTAATAAAGAATTTAATTTATATTAACTTGAATTAAATTACTAACTATACATTTTATAGTTTTCACATCTCAAAGAAAATTAGTGAATCTCAGTTTCATGAGATATAGTAATTACACATACATGCTGCAAATAAATATATGAATAAATCACACAAAACCCTACAAAACCTGATCAAAGAAAGTCCTTTTAATAATACATCTGTAGCCAGGGTTGGTGGTGTATTTCTGTAATCCCAGCAACGTGGGAGGCTGAAGCAGGAAGGTTGCGAGTTCAAAGCCAGCCTCAGTAGCTTAGTAAGACCCTCCATGACTTAGGGACATCATTTCAAAATAAAAATTAAATAGACTATAGATATGGTTTGGAAGTTAAGTGCCTCTGGGTTCAATCACTGGTACAAAAAGAAAAAAAAGAAAAGAAAAGAAAAAGAAACCAAACAAAACCAAAAACCATCTGTAGCTTTCTGAAAACTTACTTCCTCCACATTATTACTGAACCTCATTTCTTTCAGGTTCCTGAAACTTAGCTATATGCCAGATTTGTAGTATGTCATCATTAGGCAATTATATATTTGTGACCATCTGCTAACAGCCCTCCCTGTCTAGGAGTCTCAAAGTCCAGCCTGGCTTTGTCATCTCTCTGTTCAGCCTCCCCCCACTCCTACTTAGTACTTCCATGTTACTCCACAAATTTTCTCTTTTCTTTCAAAATAGTTGATCCTTGAAAAAACCCTTTTGGAGGTAAATGTAATCACCTCTCAGTTCACAGGGAAAAATGAGCCCCTAAAATGTCTCTAATTAATGTTAAAATTTTTAAATCTCATAAAACTGCATGCAATTACTCACTAGTGAACTTTAGACATCCTAGCCCAACTCACATTTTTATCCATTGAATATGCTCTAATATAGCTCATACTGTTATTTTCTTAGTCTTCTTTGTAGTGTTTCTACATGACAACCTATAGCATCGATAGCTCTGATAAATAAAATATATGTGTAATATACACACAATTCAATTAACAAATATATTCTTGTAATGGTAAATGCAGAAAAATGAATAAAATACTATTAATTGATAGAATGTAATGAAACAAAAGTACACTGAAAAAAAGTTAATATGTACAATGATATAATATCACTACAACCAAATAAATAACAGACCAATATTAGAAAAATAAAGAAAGAAAAGAAAAGAAAGAACCCCCAAAGTCAAAATTGGACGTTTAGGTAAAATTCTTAAATCTCCAATTATCTTGTCTCAACTGATATACTTGGAGATCTGACATTTGAAATTCAAGACACTTGTAAAAATGTTTTCTTGACTCATGTTAGAAAGTTATATATTGAGTACATCTGTACATTTTGTCATTGTTTAAACACAAACAGAATTTTCATGACCTGCTCCTTTTCAAGGAGCTTATTAATTGATTATAGGATTTTTAAAGAAGTAAAATTTTCTGAAAGATCAACAGGAGTACCACTATTTCAAACAGCAGCAGAGTCAATTCTGGATATTGGGCCCATTCCTCATAGTCAAACTTAAAACATACAGGCCTTTTGTTATAATGAGCTCAATATGCAGAACTGGTACTTCCACAATGCTTCCATGATTCCTTCAGTTTTTCAACTTTTCCATTCACTACCTAAATGTGTATTGAAGAAATAAACTCTACACTGGCTTTAGAAACCCTATAGCTTCCTAATTATTTCTTCTCTAAGTAAAGCACTAAAATTAAGGGACTATGGATATGTGGCCAAAGTAACATTGCTAGAGCAAATCCTAGAACCTAGGTAGTCCATCAGATTATGATGTTTCCTCCAAGATGTGGAATTTGTGTGGAGACATCACACTATTTAGAGAAAAGCAGATTTGGGGGTGGGAGAGTACTGGATATTTAACCCAGGGATACTTTACCACTGAGATATTTCCCCAGCCTCTCACCTGTTTTTTTTTTAAATCTTTTATTTCAAGACAGGCTTTTGCAAATTTGCTTAAGGCCTCACTAAGTTTCCAAGGATGGCCTTAGAAACTTAGTGAGGCCTTACCATTTATTTTTCAAGAATTATCTTTACCAGTTGTTACTGATATATTACTGATATCTCCAAATTTGGTTTTATGATTGGAATTATAAGTATAGGAAGATACACTTGTAACTACAGATACTAGCTGCATCCTATGTAATAAAATAAGCATTGAAAAATTAAGAAATATCTTGTAAGATATTGACATTGTTTTTAATCTGTTTGCATTGTCTCAGCTTTTGCAGGTTCTACCTCATTTCTAAAAGCAGCATGTTTCTCACTGTTGAGAAAAATGTGTAAGCCAACACAGGAGCAAAAGTTTAAGAACATATTTCATGACACTGCCAATCAAGTGTATGGGTGCAGTTTTCCTAGCTGGGCTCAGAATGCAACAAGGGAATGAACAGCTGGAAACAATGACATGACTCACTGAAAAATACTGACTCTACCTGCTCAATTACCAGTAACCAAAATCTGCTCCACCCTATGAATCATAAAATGAATTTAGCCTATTCTTTCTGATTAGGTGGAATGAGATCAACATTGAACACATCCCCTCTACTACAATTTAATTCTACAAATGTGAATTAATATGAAAGTAAAATATTTTGAATCAGAACACCAGTACTTCTGTATTCTGCCATTTTATAATGTGTATTTAAATGCTTTAGTATATACCCTAATACATTCATAAGCATATTAACTGTTGCCATTGTATAGTAGGAAATTAGCAAAAATTTCTTTATATTCTAAAATAATATCAAATTCTTCCAAGAATAGAATTATAACAAGATTTAATACAAATGTCTTCAAAATAAATCAGTAAAGTTATTTCTGTTACAGTTTGACTGTTGTTCAAAGATATTTAAATTTCACTGGTAAAAATATTGGAAACTCAGGAAGTTATTACCATTTATATCCTGACATAATCTAAATATCAGGTGTTTAAACTAAATCTCCAAGAAAGGGAATATCTATAAAATCTATACAAGCACTAGAAAACTACTAGTGAAAATTTGTTTTACATTGTAAAATTGCAAGAAAAATAAGGATATTTTGTGAAAACATTTTGTGTTGCTAAGCTTGTTAGTATAAAAGTTAAAGTATTGTGGTTTAATTTTTTCCACTAAGTACATTCTTCTAAACCACTGTGAAAGTAGAAAAATAATATTTTTTACAACAATAAAAAAGTCCTGAGAGAGTAAAAAGATGCAAATTTCTTAGAATAGTTTATTTGTAATTATTAGGTCCTAAAATAACTAAATTTCCTGTTTTAGAAACTAAGAAAAATACAAATTATTCATTTCTTTGAGCATATACATTAAAATAATTCACTTAATTGATTTAATTTTTGTCTTAATGATGCACCATACCCTCAGGAAAACAGAATAAAAATAATTCCCAAAGACATCCTGGGTAGATTAGATTACTTATTTATATTTTCATGTTATAATACCCCAATATAATACACAGTTGGATCTTGAAGAAGAGATATCTATATATTTTTACTTAATTGTTCTTGTGAACTAATTGTGAAGTGTGTTATTTGCATATTTTTATAATGTACCGAATGTGAACTATGACAATGGCAACATGCTAATGGTGCTACCATAAACACTGAATCAAATTTACATGATTACAAAATGTCAAAAGGTGGTATTTTTAGAACACATTTTTATATGTCTGGGAAGTTCCTTAAAATAAGTTTTCTCTAGCAGTCAGTCAGTTTTCTCTGGCAGTCACAGAGCACACTGAGCTGATAGTCAAGGATCAGGTGCTGCTACAGTCCTAACCAAAATACCAGAGAAAGACTGAAGAGACTTGTCAAGTTACTAAAAATTTGAGATCCATCTTTTCTGAATAAAAGTCAAATAGAACTTAAGCATGATTTATAATTTATTATGTCCTTGAATGATTGTTTGTAAAAATAAGATTTTTTAAAAATGAATAATAAATATACCATTCCAGTTTCAAAAAAGCATTTATATCATAAATAATGTTACTAAATAAAACAAAATCATATTTCAAATACTATTTTCTTATATACAGGTAAATTATTTATATCATTTCAAACTTTCTTCTAAGGTACTATCTATGTGTTTGTACCATGGAAACAATTTATCTGATTTTCTGTGTGTTTGGAAGTCCCTGCGCCTTTTAAGTAGCCACTTTGTTAACCCAGATTTCCTAGTTTTTTAACAGAATTCAACAATATGGCAATGTCTGTGGATATTTCCTGTAGTCACAATGTATCAATTCAGGAAACACATTATTTGATAAATAGTGAGTTAAAATAAGAACATTATTACTAATTCCTTTGTAAGAAGTCATCACTTTTTAAAAGGACCATTATGGTGTGATGCAATGAGGCATGCTTAGAAATTATTTATATTCTCATGAATAATGAGACTATTAATGGTGATGCATGTGAAGTCACAAAATAGAGCCTGTTGTTCACTCTATTTCTTTTCTTAAAAATAAATATAAAAATATTTTCCTCCTTTATCTCAGGGTATAGTGTGGGTCCTTTGAAATGACATTATGCAGTTAGACATTCCTATGAAATTTAATTAAATTTATAATATTTTAGTTGATAGAATTCAATAAATGATGAAAAAGGGAACAAATGTTTTGAATAAAAATGTCTTCTTGTTTGGACAAATGGTTTGGGGTACAAAGATATGTGCATGTTATCACAGTCTTTAACCATGTATGTATGTATGCATGAATCTATCTATCTAGTTTCTTTAAAATTCAACAATTGCTGAGGATCAAGAGCATTTCTAATTCTTTTAAAATTTTCTTCATTTATTAAATTTTGTTGATTTTTTTTTAATATTTATTTTTTAGTCGTAGTTGGACACAATGTATTTATTTATTTATTTATTTATTTATTTATTTTTATGTGGTGCTGAGGATACAACCCAGGACCTCACATGTGCTAGGCAAACATTCTACCACTGAGCAATAACCCTAGCCCCTTGTAGAAATTTTAATAGCATTTAATTGAAAACATTTAAATTAAATTTCTATAATTGCTTATTAAAATTAGCAAACAATAATGCTATATCTAATGCTTCATATAAGTTGGTTAAAAATTACAATAAAATTTATTCAACAGTTCCAATTTCTATTAGTAATTTAAAATGAACAAGAAGATAAAAGTCTTCGTATAGTAACAATGGTTTTCACAATTTCATAATTGAAGTACCCTGTGTTATTAGTACTAAAGACACTTATTTGCAACCAGGTACTCCATATAACAAGTTATTTTATATAGTGACAATTAATCTCTTTAACTTGAAAACTTTGTAGAAGCACTGCATAGTAAATCATTATGTAGTATCTAAATTCATCAAAATTAGATTGAATAAATTTACATGTTACTCAGAGACTGACCTTAATTAGAAACTTTGGACATTCTGCTAAAAAAAAAAATTGATTGAAAAACTCCATTAATTCTATAGTTGCAAATTTTCCTGGACATAATCCATTCATCTTTGTGACAATAAGACTTTTTTTGAAACAATGGTAAGGTCATTGTAAAACTGGAGAAATTAATCTATTTAGCATTTTAAAGTAAACTGTATTTTTAAAGTATTTTTTTGTTAGGGGAGATACATCAAAATTTTCTTCTAGCAGTACCAACTTGGTTTGGTTTCAAAAAAATTCTTAACAGGGCAATCAACCCTAAGGTAGGAAAATAATATGCTTATAATACAACAAAAAGAGTCACCTAACTCTCTGTATAATGAAGGTGCTATAAATTAGATTGAACTAGTTTTCAGAAATATGACCTTTCAATAAAAGTCTATATAACCTTTTCCTCTTTGTTCTAATTTCTTACATTGTTTAATCAAAACCAGAGGAAATAAAGCAGAGTGGAAAGTTGGGGTTTTTTAGTGGAAAAACAATGAGTATAATTTTTTCAATGAACAGATGGTATGCAGAGTATTTTTCCCAAGTGAAAAAAAAAGAGTTCTCCAGAAATCTGGGAGTCTGAGGTAGAAAAATTCCAAGTTCAAGGCCAGCCTGGGAAACTAAATCTATTAAGAGTCTAGGATAATTATTTTTCAGATTATACTCTCAAGCATTGAATTTACCATTTCAATATTCATCAAAAATACAATTTCAATGTATTGGAATTAATACATCCAATTACATATCCAACATGTACATGACACATCATATTTAATGACTCATATTGTAACTGCAAAAGTAAAAGATGAACACCAATTTTAAGCGGTGGAATGTTGCAAGAATTTGATAATATTTTAATAATTTTGTCTTTAATGTTAATTTGATGTAATAAAAGTGCATGCTTTAACAATAAATTGGTGTTAATTTTATCCTTTAATGCTATCAACTGACTTCTTTTAGAGAGGAAGGGTCATAAATAAGGATGTGTACGTATATAAAATTATTAGTGTATAACACCAGTGTAACTGAGCTAGTCTCTAAAGAAGTGTGCTCTCTATTCAACTCAGTCTTAGAGTGAGAATAATTGATGTAAATTTAGAGATACTTCCCAAATTCTCATGTAAACTGATATATTAATTCTCATTCCTTTCCCACTTAAATCAGACAATGGTACATTCTGAAACCTGGTTCTTACTTATCACATAATGAAGTGATTAAATAATTGAAAGACATGAGGGAAAAAAAAACTTCCTTAAACTCTTAATAATCTATGATTTGTTTAAATAATCTCCAATTAGTAATTAGAGTTTGAGTGATATAACACAAACATGGGTATATATGTGTATATACTAACTTTGTAACAAACATACTAAATTACGTAAAGTTTGTAAGTATAGTGTATTTCAAAAAAATAGAGAAGAGTGGTCAAATAAAAATACATGATAGAGGGTTTTATTAATTGGCATGGGGGGGTAATCCAAACTAATATTTTTGTTTTTGAGGTACATCAGATGATTAGAATACATATCCTGATCAAAAATCACTTGTGTAAAGAGGACACATGAAGAAAAGAAGATATTAAATAAGTGATTTGAATGTGAGTTCAGTATGAATCAAACTCTTTTACTAATGTAACATAAGCATTCTGGAGTATTTCTATGAAATTACTGAATTATAGCAAAGAAAGAAGAAATTAAAGTAATATGGGCTATTTTTCCTAAAATATAAAATTTCCTAAATAAAGGAAATAAAAATGTACATTTATTATGCAGTAAAGAAAGGGAAAACAATCAGCACTGATGGAAAAAATCCTAAAAACAATTGATAATATTTATATATGCTGAATTATTTAATTTCTTTCTTCCTTCCTCTCTTTCCCTCTCTCCCTCCCCTCTCTCTCTCCCCCCTCCTCTATTTTGTCTGAACTGAAGTGGAGCACCATTTCCAGAAAAATAAAGGTAAAAAGCTCAGTTTCCCAGATGCTTTGCTGAGTTACCCAATAGTCTCCCATAGTTCAAGGCACAATAAGATGTACTGGCCACAGGCCAGATATAAGTGTCACTATTGCAAAACACATCATTGAGGATGTGTATATTTATCTATGTGAATGAGAAAGTGAGCCTACATTTTCCAAAAGGAAAAAATAATTAGGGCTATGATAACATGTACACACGGAGACCTGCATATCTACGAGTATATTCATTTTTTATCTCACTACCTCATATGGATAATTTGAAAAATCACAATTTTTGAAGAAACTTGTATAGAAGATGAACAGTATGTAATTTCTACTGCACCAGCAAATAAATAAATAGGCATTACAAAATGATCTTCTCTAAAATTCTGCTTGGATTTCTCACAGCAATTCATTTTTTCCCTTACTGAAGATTCAATATAATGTACTAGTTTAGGCTTAGCATGTTTATTTACCTGGTCTAGAGATCTTAGAAACCTTTTGAGATCTAATGCCAAATCGGAAGCACTAGAAAACTGGAAGAGGAAGTCTATCATACATTTTTTTATCTGTAAGTGATCTGTCTTAAAAATGTCATCTGCAGGCTGTTTGGTGACAATATAGCTAAGAATAGTAAAAAAAAAAAAAAACTTTGAGGCACAAATTAAACTCATTCTGCTTACATACTTTACATCTTTCACTGATAAGCTCAAAATAGATACTAAGAATTATGTAGATATTTTAAGGAGCACAACCATATTTTAAGGCCACATCTAAGAATCTAGGTAAATTTATATATTTAAAAAAAAATTTAGGAGTTCCAAAGAATTATCTTCACTGTAAAAATGAATTAAACTGACACCTTTCTCTCACATTGCAATGTTAATGAAGGAAAAACCTAAAATTGAAAATTGGGCATTACACATGGTCCATGTTCCTGATTATTTGAACTCTCAAAAAGTACATTTAGTATAAGAAGATCTGGAATACTTTGCTAGTCAGTAGCACTGTGGGGGAAATTAGACAGACTTGAAAACTATGTTGCATTATTTATAAGAAAAATATAAGGACTGTTTAAGAAAACTTTCTGCAACAAAGGAAATATTCTCATGCATAATGTACAAACTTAATCAATAGCTACCAATGATTCTTGAGGACTTGAAATGGGATTAATACAGTTGAGAAACTAATTTAAACTCCATTAATTTTATTAATGAAATCTAAATCTAAATGGTCACATAACTCTAGTGGATACCATAATGGATAGTACTACTACAGAAGGTACTTGACCACATTTTTGGGGATGAGTCTAATAGAGAAAACTTATGATTAATGTACCGGAATTGAATGAGTGTTTAAAATATGAACATATTTCATAGACAGCAACTTTCCTAGAGAAAGGTATGGGCTAAAACAATCCTAAAGATTATATAGCACCCAAGAAAATATATGAAAGTAAGCATAAAATAATTACAAGTATCTGAAGATGAAGATAGAAGGCCCAATATGGCAGTGTCAAGCATAAGGAATTTTAAAATAAAGAATTATAATTTAATTTTCTACAGGGTGAATTTTAAATATATTTTTAAATTCATATACAATTCAGGACAAATTGTTAGGACATTTGAAAATCCAAGATGGCTGGGAAACCACCCACTCTCCTTGCTGAGTCAATATCTAAAATATATGGAGCCAATCATAATATTGAATTTTCTACTATGGGCCATCTGCAATAACACAGATTCCAATAAGTCCATCTATTCCTCCAACAGATTTAACTGGAATATGTAGTTTGTTCTTCAAGATGCCATTGTAAGAACCTACCTCTCTCAGTAGGTCTAATAAATGTTAAGTATACTTTTGTATGTATGTTTTCTGCACATTAGAAATATACAGATTGCTTTATCTTATTTATTATGCTTTTAAAATGGATTTACCATGCTAAATGCCAATATTAGCATTTTTTAAATACTGCAATGTTGTCAATTTATGTCCCTCATCATGAATCTACTAAGAATCAACCTTTAAAATAATGTACTCTGAATCTCCCTGTGTAATGCATAATGAAATCATAATATTCTTGACAGATACTATCCAAATAACAGGCAATGCATGCACATACTATATAGCTATTTGCATAATAAAATTAGTTTTTAAACTCTTGATCCAGGTGCTTTTCCTCTACACTAGTGAAAAGAAATTAACAGAATAACTGACAGCAATATGATTCCACAATCTAAAAATAACAACAAACAGGAAATATAAGGAGATAAGGTAACATAAATAATAAACTAAAATGTTATACTTCACTTTTTGTTTATTAACTTTATATTAGAAATAATGCAAATTTATCATAATATGCCACTATGCTTCATCAACTATGACATGGTGTAAATTTAAGGAAATACTAAAGATATAAAAACAATCATAGTAATACTTCAATTTAACACTGTGCTATATATAGTTAATACAAAAATAGAAAATGAAAAAAAAATGGCAGCATATTTTGTAGCATAAAATAAAAGACCAAGCTGAAATCAAAAACAAAACTAACAGAATATTTTTTAAATGTACAATACTTTGCTAAAGGACAAATAAAATTTTAAACGTTGTCTACTGAACATCCTGAACATACATAAATATACATAGTAATATCTATGCTTTTCTCCAAAAATTTCTTTTTTTTGGTTTTACTTTTCTATGCTTTTCTCCAAAAATTTCTTTTTTTTTGGTTTTACTTTGTCACATTCATTAGGTGTCATATATATATATATATATATATATATATATATATATATATATATATATATATACATTTTTTTTTAATCTGAAAACTCAACTGACATGTTAGGCTGTCATTTCTTCATTAACATAAATTTGTTCATTATGTTGCTTTTCTCTGAACTAACATTTTGAGTTCTGTTACACTGGCTCAAATTTGAAAAATAAAAAAATGAAGCCACAGGCGTATTCCTCCATTTAACAAGTTTCCAGTGAATTTGGATATTCTTTATAGGCTCCTTGACTAAGAAGACCTAATGTTTCCCTTAGCTTGATTAAACTCAGGCAGGATTCTTGCTGACTCTTGGTTCAAATGTCTGTTTTCTTGGAGAATTTTCTTCAGCAAACATGTAATTACAAATTCTTTGGGGACTCCTTTGAAATATATATAAATCTTTTTAAAAGTCTCTTGCCAGTTTACAAGGGAGGGTTTTCTTTCTGATGGAACAGGGAGCCGTTCTTTGCAATATAAGCTTAAATATAAGCCCTTATCTCCCAGTCTCTGGGACCTAAATTGGATGGGCTCCAACCAGGAAACATTCTTAGCTTAATTTCAGAGGAAAACATTTATAAACTCAAGAAAGAGTTCTAAGTGCTCAAAATTTCCAATTGATCAACTTCTCCTCCAGTACTTTGCCAATAGCACACATCAACATACCTTTAAAACACCTCCCACTCTTTTTTCATGGAGTTGTGTTTAACTTAAATGTGGCTTCTTTATCTTAATGCAACCATCTTGACTAAAGCCTTCCTCACCTACTTAACTTTGGTCAACTTTTGCTTTGACACTACCTATAATAAATATAAAATCTAAATATAATGATCACATGTAACTATGAATGACATTTGTGGGATTAGACCCAAAGAGTTTCAAATACAATGAACAAAACCAAACAAACAATAAAGGAGTTTAGAGGGTCAAATTAAATTTGCCTTCTGTTGCCCATTATCTGCTGAAGATATTTTGTATGAGCTTTTTTCCCCTTCGTTCCAATTATGTATTTTCATGGAAAAACATGTCTTATTTAAATAAAGTCTAAATACTCAAAATTCCTTTTACCAATTACTTCAATGAATTTGGTTCATCAAAATTTACCATATTTCTTTTTTTTAATTAATTTTTATTGTTGGTTGTTCAAAAAATTACATAGTTCTTGATATATCATATTTCACACTTTGATTCAAGTGGGATATGAACTCCCATTTTTACCACGTATACAGATTGCAGAATCACATCAGTTGCACATCCATTGATTTACATATTGCCATACTAGTGTCTGTTGTATTCTGCTGCCTTTCCTATCTTCTACTCTCCCCCCTCCCCCCTCCCCTACCCTCTTCTCTCTCTACCCCCTCTACTGTAATTCATTTCTCCCCCTTATATTTTTTCCCCTTTCCCCTCACTTCCTCTTGTATGTAATTTTGTATACTCCTGAGGGTCTCCTTCCATTTACATGCAATTTCCCTTCTCTCTCTTTTTCCCTCCCACCTCTCATCCCTGTTTAATGTTAATCTTCTTCTCATGCTCTTCATCCCTACTCTGTTCTTAGTTACTCTCCTTATATCAAAGAAGACATTTGGCATTTGTTTTTTAGGGATTGGCTAGCTTCACTTAGTATAATCTGCTCTAATGCCATCCATTTGCCTCCAAATTCTATGATTTTGTCATTTTTTAATGCAGAGTAATAATCCATTATGTATAAATGCCACATTTTTTTTATCCATTCATCTATTGAAGGTCATCTAGGTTGGTTCCACAGTCTTGCTATTGTGAATTGTGCTGCTATGAACATGGATATAGCAGTGTCCCTATAGTGTGCTCTTTTTAGGTCTTTAGGGAATAGACCGAGTAGGGGAATAGCTGGATCAAATGGTGGTTCCATTCCGAGCTTTCCAAGAAATCTCCATACTGCTTTCCAAATTGGCCACACCAATTTGCAGTCCCACCAGCAATGTACAAGAGTACACTTTTCCCCACATCCTCGCCAGCACTTGTTGTTGTTTGACTTCCTAATGGCTGCCAATCTTACTGGAGTGAGATGGTATCTTAGGGTGGTTTTGATTTGCATTTCTCTGATTGCTAGAGATGGTGAGCATTTGTTCATGTACTTGTTGATTGATTGTATGTCCTCCTCTGAGAAATGTCTGTTCAGGTCCTTGGCCCATTTGTTGATTGGGTTATTTGTTATCTCATTGTCTAATTTTTTTAGTTCTTTGTATATTCTGGATATTAGGGCTCTGTCTGAAGTGTGAGGAGTAAAGATTTGTACCCAGGATGTAGGCTCCCTATTTACCTCTCTTATTGTTTCTTTTGCTGAGAAAAAACTTTTTTAGTTTGAGGAAGTCCCATTTGTTAATTCTAGTTATTAACTCTTGTGCTATGGGTGTCCTATTGAGGAATTTGGAGCCCGACCCCACAGTATGTAGATCATAGCCAACTTTTTCTTCTATCAGACGCCATGTCTCTGATTTGATATCAAGTTCCTTGATCCACTTTGAGTTAACTTTTGTGCATGGCGAGAGAAAGGGATTCAGTTTCATTTTGTTGCATATGGATTTCCAGTTTTTCCAACACCATTTGTTGAAGATGCTATCCTTCCTCCATTGCATGCTTTTAGCCCCTTTATCAAATATAAGATAGTTGTAATATTGTGGATTGGTTTCTGTGTCCTCTATTCTGTACCATTGGTCCACCCGCCTGTTTTGGTACCAGTACCATGCTGCTTTTGTTACTATTGCTCTGTAGTATAGTTTGAAGTCTGGTATAGCTATACCGCCTGATTCACACTTCCTGCTTAGCATTGTTTTTGCTATTCTGGGTCTTTTATTTTTCCATATGAATTTCATGATTGCTTTCTCTATTTCTACAAGAAATGCCGTTGGGATTTTGATTGGCATTGCATTAAACCTATAGAGAACTTTTGGTAATATCGCCATTTTGATGATGTTAGTTCTACCTATCCATGAACAGGATATATTTTTCCATCTTCTAAGATCTTCTTCTATTTCTCTCTTTAGGGTTCTGTAGTTTTCATTGTATAAGTCTTTCACCTCTTTTGTTAGGTTGATTCCCAAGTATTTTATTATTTTTTTTTTGAGGATATTGTGAATGGAGTGGTTGTCCTCATTTCCATTTCAGAGGATTTGTCACTGATATACAGGAATGCCTTTGATTTATACGTGTTGATTTCATATCCTGCCACTTTGCTGAATTCATTTATTAGCTCTAATAGCTTCTTTGTAGACCCTTTTGGGTCTGCTAGGTATAGAATCATGTCATCTGCAAATAGTGATAATTTGAGTTCTTGTTTTCCTATTTTTATCCCTTTAATTTCTTTCGTCTGTCTAATTGCTCTGGCCAGTGATTCGAGAAATATGTTGAACAGAAGTGGTGAGAGAGGGCATCCCTGTCTTGTTCCAGATTTTAGAGGGAATGCCTTCAGTTTTTCTCCGTTCAGAATGATGCTAGCCTGAGGCTTAGCATAGATTGCTTTTACAATATTGAGGTATGTTCCTGTTATCCCTAGTTTTTCTAGAGTTTTGAACATAAAGGGATGCTGTACTTTGTCGAATGCTTTTTCCGCATCTATCGAGATGATCATATGGTTCTTATTTTTAAGCCTATTGATGTGGTGAATAAAATTTATTGATTTCCATATATTGAATCAACCTTGCATCCCAGGGATAAATCCTACCTGCTCATGGTGCACAATTTTTTTGATATGTTTTTGTATCCAGTTCGCCAGAATTTTATTGAGGATTTTTGCATCAATTGGAGAATGAACAATAGGTTACTGAATGATCAATGGGTTATAGAAGACATCAAGGAGGAAATTAAAAAATTCTTAGAGATAAATGAAAACACAGACACAACATATCAGAATCTATGGGACACATTGAAAGCAGTTCTAAGAGGAAAATTAATTGCTTGGAGTTCATTTCTTAAAAAAAGAAAAAAAACCAACAAATAAATGATCTAATACTTCATCTCAAAATCCTAGAAAAAGAAGAGCAAAACAACAGCAAAAGAAGTAGAAGGCAAGAAATAATTAAAATCAGAGCTGAAATTAATGAAATCTAAACAAAAGAAACAATTGAAAAAATTGACAAAACTAAAAGTTGGTTCTTTGAAAAAATAAATAAAATCGACAGACCCTTAGCCACGCTAACAAAGAGAAGAAGAGAGAGAACTCAAATTACTAGCATACGGGATGAAAAAGGCAATATCAAAACAGACACTTCAAAAATACAGAAGATTATCTGAAATTATTTTGAATCCTAATACTCCAATAAAATAGAATATAGTGAAGGCATCGATAAATTTCTTAAGTCATTTGATCTGCCCAGATTGAGTCAGGAGGTTATTGACAACCTAAACAGACCAATATCAATTGAGGAAATAGAAGAAACCATCAAAAGACTACCAACTAAGAAAAGCTTAGGACCGAATGGGTATACAGCAGAGTTTTACAAAACCTTTAAAGAGGAACTAATACCAATACTTTTCAAGCTATTTCACGAAATAGAAAAAGAGGTTGTACTTCCAAATTCATTCTACGAGGCCAACATCACCCTGATTCCTAAACCAGACAAAGACACTTCAAAGAAAGAAAACTACAGACCAATATCTCTAATGAACCAAAATTTACCACATTTCTTCAGAAAAAATTTAAAAAAATCGATTTCTGAACCATTAGTATGTTGGAATTGACTCTCACAGATGTCATTATATTTGTAATTTTCAGATTAATGCAAGTAAGTGATATTAAACACATTTAAGCTAAGGAAAGTAATAACAGCATGAAAAGTTTCAACATAAATTTTATGATCACTAATTGAAGGGAATACATATACTGAGTCAAAATACAATTTCTGCTCATTATTGGCAAGAAAATCCCCTTAAAACATGAAGATTCTAAAAAAATATAAACAAATATCAACAATTTATTTAATTTGACAAGAAACTTTTATTTTTCGTTCAGAATGAAAAAAAAAATGGAAATCTTACATAATTTATATGGAATAAATCCATTTAAATTTGATAAATATTTGTGATCATTAAAGGTATTTTAGTCACTGCTGGGTATGAAGATAACAAGTCAATGCTGTTTTTTTTTTCCTGAAAAACACTCTTATGAGACAGGTAGACATATAAGAAAAAGGTATTATTTGTTGAAGTAAAAGCAATATTAAATGCACAAAGGGAGAATAGAGGAAGCCACTTAGTTTAATCTGATATTTACGGGAAAGTTGTCTAAAAGGGATTATTCCTAAACAGAGATACATTTTGGGCCACAGTGGATATGAATTAGCCAGATAATGAAGGTGGACAGAGTGCTTATACAGGACACCAAAATGTCTTTCTTGACTATCTAGGTGATACTATAGGGACTCAGAAACTACTTTTGCTGAAAGCATTTACTTTTCATTTGTGCCTAGATTCCTAGTGGGTAGCTAAAAGTTGGAACAAAGTTATACATTTTGTTTCTGCCTCTTTTCTTCTTCAAACTTTGAGCTGGATTCCTGTTAAAGAGTAAGAAATAGAAATTTTAATAGAAATTTTAATCTCTAAAAAAGTGACTGTCTAAAAACTGGTAATCTAAGAATAATTAGTCCTGGATTTACCTAACTTCTCTTGTCCCCTTTAAGGCAGAAATCACCAAAGTAAGAGTAACTAAAGTATTTTCAAGGATATCATAATTAGACTTTCAACTGCCAGCTTCTACAATGTCCCGTTCCAGGCCCGTGAATCAGTGCTTGGAAATCTCTAGTAATTTTCCTACACCTGCCAGTAATCAAGACTTCAGGCAGATCACTCCTAATGAGACTCTACCACACTCACACCAAAAAAAAGCAGGAGCAATTATTCCATGATGGGGATGAGGTGCCCATCTAAGTAGGAGCAAGCATCTCAAGAGGGGAACTCATATGGCCCTCATGGCCCTCAAGCACTAATGACTTCTCCAGAGCCATCTTGCAGACCCAAACTGGAGATAAATTATCAAAGAGACCAGTTTGACCAAGACTGCTATTAATACATACCTCTCATCCTATCCCCCAATTCTTACCCTATTCAAACCTGAAGCTCATGTCAGTACCTGCTAGATGGGGCTGAGAACACTTGATCCCCATTGTTTCTTGAAATAGCTGTATTGAATCAATTCCTTTTATGCCTTTCACTATTAGTTTCTGGGGTAAGTGATGGAACCTGGTTTGTTAGGACTACTCAAAGTCAGATCATTCATGGTCTAGAAACCCAATAAAAATACGCTCAAGTGAAATAAGTCAAGGGTTGAAAAAATAGGTCAAAAGTGGAGGACAGAGAAACTCTGAGTGGATATACCCAATTATATGTGGATGTATTAATATGAAAGTTAGGAAAGAAGTTTTCATGAAAGATGTGGATTTGGGAACCATTAAAGCCATTCATGATTCATGTGTAAAACCAGGAATAGAGGAGATAACACATAGATAGAATACAGCAGTAAAATTGGAACAGAACTGTGGGCAACCTCAACATTTAAGCAAATGGCAGAATACACAGAGTGGGAAGGCACAAGTGAAATGTATATGAATAGTATAACAGAATGTGAGTGCAATGAATTCTAGAAAGGTGTGCTTAACAAACAGTATACAATAGAGAGGCCCAGTAACATTGAATAAATGCTCTGATTGGATTTGACAATATGGAATCACTATTGATGTCTATATGTTGTTTAACTAGAATTTTGCAGATTAAAATGAACTATAGTGTGTTCATGAGTCAAGTAAAAATGAAGAAATTGAAGGCTGTACAGTAAGGGTTTATATGATTAAAAACAGTGATTTTACTGGGAGAGGGATGTAGGAAAGGAAGATAGCATTCTTTAGAGCCAGAATGAAAGAGATGACTGGTGGAGTTAGAGGTCAAGAATAAATGAAAAGGAGGAGAGATTGACAGAGTAAAGTATCTGTTGGCCAGAAAAGGGATGAGATCAAATGTAAATGTGAAAAGATTAGCTTTGATTGAGGGAAGGAGCACTTCATCTCCTGTGAATGAGTAAAGAAAGTGCAGATAAATTGGAAATAAAGCAAGATGTCAATACATCTGAAATGGGGAAGACAAAAACTAAATTAGTTTATACCACAATACATTAATTAAATTCTTCTTTTGGTTTGGATTCAGAAACAAGTCAAATATGCGTTAAAGAGTAGGTAAATGGATGATAAACTCAGAGATATGTGAGAGTTATCCAAGGACAGGCAAAATTACTGATGTATTTAGTATTGAATACTAAATAATGTGAATGACATATGTACCATTTTGAAAAACCAGCCTCTACCTCAGAGCAAAGCCTGTCCAAGGAAGGGACATGACCTTAGTCCTTGGAAAAACCCACAGAGCACTCCTAGGCACATTTCCACCCTTCTAAGTTGTTTATCTACAAATAACAGGAGAGATCTGCTGCGCCAGGTGTCCTTGACTCAGTCAGGCTAGGTGTGAATCCATAGCAGCCCCCTAGCAGCCACCAATCAGCATGAGACAGGGAAATACCTGGGATGCCAGATAACCCTCCCAATGGTTTATGGTGGTTGATAACAAGTTGGGAAACCATGTAGTTCAGCACGTACACCCCTCTTGGCTCAAACCAGTCAGTTCAAATGAACACCACTTTTGTACTGACCAATCACCCTTACGCCTCTCAGAGTCACCAGTTTCTGTGTGTGCCTGCAGAGGACCGAGCTAGCTCGCAATAAACACCTATTTGCTGCTTGCATCGATCTTGGGTCTCTGGTGGTCTTTGGGGGACCCGAATTTGAGCATAACAGTTTATCATTGATGGATCCCTCTCTTGTTCTTTGCATGAATTAGGTCATCAATGGATATCTTTAAGTTAGTATCTCCTGATGATTTTCTGCGTGGTGTAGGCCTGAAGTATCTGTGGGCTAGAACCTACTCCCTCTTGGTAGCCATCCTGTCCGCCCTTCTTTGGTGCTCTATTTCCTTCAAGAACCATATGTGTATGTGACAATTTCTTCCTAGATATTTTCTTCCCTGCTTTTCCCAGAGACAACAAATAAACTCTCTTTGAGTTCTCTGTCACTGCTAACAACTATGGACAGGCAAGGAGCATAGCAGAAGTTATCCCTTACACACCTCACAAAATGACAGCAAATGGTTTGTAATTACCTATGACAAGGAAACCATTATGAATGGATACCAACCAGCATCCTTCCTTGGTCTTTATTACCCTATGGGCAGAGCTCATCAAAAGAACATCTTCTTTCTGTTCTCTCATTTACTTGAAATTGAAGCCTGAGGACATAATCAAGGCAGAACAACAGGTGCACCCTTGTCTCAAGTAGGCTATTTGCATTTGAAGTATCTGAGGATTCTAGGTGATGACTTTGCCAAGGGGTATAAGCTCTTACCTGGAAAGACAACTTTTGGAATTTGCTTCACAGTGTGCTTCCCTGAATTGCCTGTTTATTAGCACAAAGATTGGTGAAGTGAATGTACCCAGCTGAGATTTCTGGAGAAGCTGGACCATCTATCTTATACAGCTATGTGCCTGCCTTAGGAAACCTCTCAGTACAAATGCATCAAGCAGAAGTCAACAGTTAAATTAACTTAATCCTCAAAACAAAAACAGGAAAATCCCAAACTGAAGACAAAGAAATGGAATATTATTGAAAAAACATGATCTATTTTACATCAAGGAGAGTCCATGACTTATTTAAAGTTTAAAGCTATATTTATACTTTATATCCATATTTAGACTTTAGACTTTAAATAACTGAATATTCTCCAGTACAAAAAGATCCACTAAAGCAGAAAGTGTTATTTTCCCTTGCAAAAACAAGTGGATATTGAACTTTGACCTTTTCACAGAAGCATGGTTATATTGAACATACTCCTTAATATGAATTTAAATAAAATATTTTAATTCATCAGTGTTAGATATTTTATGTACTCCAATAGCCATTTGTTAGCTATGCATTTTGTATAGTGTATACAAAGCATTGAGGGGATTAGCAACTGAATGGTTCATATACAATCCTTGAAGAATTTATAATTTATTGAGGAAAAGAGAAAAAATTCTCTGTAAGGCAAAAGAGCAAAATTTTTAAATCAAAGTTTGTGATTCTTTAGACAACAGAGTTTGAAGGAGGAGGGCTTGTAAAAGAAACATCAAAGTTCAAATATATTTAAAATAGGAAGAAAAGGAAAACAATTTTAGAAGAGAACAGAATTTTTGGAAGTTTTGTCATAAGAGGGCAGAGTAGACTATCATTTCACAAAACATAAATAGTGTTACCCCAAATATAAAAACAATCATTAACTTCATATATATAAAGAACATAAGAGATTTCTAAGTATTTGAGACCTCAGATTTTATTCTGGAACTATTTGTAAAAATCTGGTAAATGAACTATTCAGGATATATATATATATATATATATATATATATATATATATATATATATATATATATATATATATATCTCCTGATAAAAATACCCTAATCCTTTAAAAAACCTATAAACCATTTCTGTGTTTTTGTTTTGTTTTGTTTTGTGTTAATGGAAAACCTTTCATTAGTGACATTATATTTGTCATTTTTAATCTACTCTAATGTCATACCATAATCTGACAAATATACTTTAGATAAATATATATTTTTTTTACAAAAAGCACCCTGAGGCTCATTGTGACATTCCAGTCAACAGCACCTACTCTTTTTACACTAATCCATAATTAATGACTCATGACATTGACATTTTCAAGCCATTAGTTACACAATAACAATGTTAATTGGGTTTTAATTAAGTCAGCCATACTCAAGCTTGGACTAGTTTATCTTTCTTTCAGAAATAGAACTTATTTCCAAAAGATTAATTAGCAATCAATTTTAACCATCATATATAAAAGAGAAAAAATATAAAATTTACAAATCCTCAGCTATTTGCTACTAAAAGCATTCACACAGCCTCATATGTTGTAGGGACAAATGAGGCAAGGCACCAAAGATAGCAGGAAACAGTTTTATTTGGCCACAGCCAGGTTCAAAGGGTACAGGCTTTGCTGTAATCAATCAATCCCCTAAACCCCGAGTTCAGGGAGTTTCAGAGTTTTACACCCAGCATATAAGGGAAGGGGCTCAGAAGTTCACAGTCTGCAGAAGTTCACATAAAAGCAGCTTTTTCTTTCACTGTTCAGGGCAAGTTAACTCTTCAAGGACAACACCTGAGAAGGGGAGAGCTTCTTCTCCCCTTTCTATCCTCCCCCTGCCAGCTGTTACCTTGGAACCCATTTGTAACTTTCTTTAAAATGTAGACATCTCTGTGAAGCCCAGCTCAAGGCCAGAGGCCTTGTTTGTACATTTCTTTAAAGTACTATACTGGATACGTTTGTGATAAACTAGTCAGGGGGTGTCCAGCACCTGGAGTGCTGGTATCTTCTCGACCAGTGGCCAAGTAAACAGGGTGACATGAAAATAGGAAATTTATCTACAATGGACTCTTTTGCTGACAGTCCTAATATCAGCCATGGTGAAGAGGGCTTTTCTGTGGAGAAAGGGGGTGCCACTTCACATTGAGGCGAAAAATCCTGAGGCAACAATATGATTTTTGAGATGATCATTACTTTCTAGAAGTTTGATAGAAACCACTTTTCCCGTTCTCCCACTAATTTTAACTCATGGAATAGTATGATTTCTTTTATTTGTAAATCTACAAAACCTAATGTACCTTCACTATCTCAGGAACTTCAGGTTTATTATCTTAATTGTGTATTTTTTTACAATTCTGCTATAGACAAATGAAATATTTTTCTCTCTATGCAAAAACACACACGTATGTTGATAGAAACTGAGTCATTTGTCATCTGCTTGGAATATATGAACAATGAAGACTAAGTTGTAAAGATGTTGGTGATGTGGGTTAACAGGGCCACTGATGCTCTGACAGGTGGCTGCAGCTTCCCACTCAAAGATGCATAAAAGAGAGACCAGAGAGCTCTCATCTCTTTAACTGAGAGGTTACTGGCATTGTCTCAATAGGAAAAGAATAATCTTTGATTGAGATGAAGATAGGAAAACAGAAACTCTGACAATAGCAATAGGCACATGATCATTACCATGTAAAGAATATCTACCCCAAACATTCAAGTCTTTAACTAGTGGGTTATTTGATATCCTAGATTTTGACAAAGAAAGAAAATGAAGGTCAAAGAATTAAATCTCCCGCTCAAGGTCATACAAGTGACCATGGTCATGCATGCTTGTCCTGGGTATTAAACCTCAACCTATTAGACATAGAGTCCACTCCTGTTCTATTCTTTCTCCCTGGATGGAAAAATAGCAAACTTGGACAAAGGCAGAGAAAAACAGGTAATATACTCATGTCTATATTCCAAGCTCATACTTGCTTTATAAATAGTATATATGCATTAAAAACACTAATGAACTATCTACTTTTAATGTCCTGACATAATTCAGATCTCAGAACAGAATTATTGAGGCAACAGTGATAATTCTAATGAGCAATTCATCTGCTCCTCTTCAGAGTCATTTTTTAAATTCTGCTTGTTAACTTACAGCATTTCCCTTCTCAGACTGACTGTCATTTACAGGAATAAGGTAGAGCAGACCTTGTAGGGTAGTGAGAAGTAGGATGTCATTAAAAAGAGCATTCGAGTAGTTCAAGAAGAAATAGAAACTTATCAGTAGTAAATTGGCTATTAAATCATCATTGGCTGTTTTCTCATTTGAAATTTTAAGCATTCTAGGTGTGTATAAATGAAATAAAATGTAAGACTTTGTTAAGAGTTTGCAGAATGTTTAAGAACAGTAAAAGGACGTCATGTAAAATGTTTCAGTGTGGTTACAGTAGGCCTCATTATGAGAATACCCTGGATGTGAATATTTCTGTCTCTGAATTAAGATGGAGATTCCCTTTCAGTACTTCCTTTAGCATAATGAATGATCACAGAAGCACTGAATTTCCTTTGTGTGTCAGGCTTTATATTAATGGGCACAGAAATTATTATCCTGATTTTGCATATAAGAGAACTAAGTCTTGTAAAGTTTAAGAACTTGCCCAATATCACACAGTTAACATGTTCGAGAGCAGGTATTTAAACACAAACCCACTCCACCCCAGCTCTGATGCTTACTGAATTATTTAAGCAAATTAATGGCAACAAGAACTATGGAATTACCTTAGAATGCATCATTAAAATAAACAATCTATCATACTATAACCAGGTTATTTTCAGAACAACAGAATTCTGGCACCATGTCTGGACTTACTAATTACTGTTTCAGTAACTTGAAGCCTAGTGTCTGTCTATGAAGACAGTGTGCAATTGTGACCCAAGTTTTCCAGTAAGCAGGGTACCTATGACATGTTGCTTACCTAAACAATAACACCTCATTTACACTTGCTCTGAGGATGTCAGTCTCCCTTGTCTAGTTCCACACAACCTTCACAATTCACACATTTACCCTGATATACTCCATCACTTGCTGTACTCCAGTGCCCACCTACACAACCAATTGCTAATGAACTAAACTGACAATTTCAACTTGAGAGCAACCACAGAGACATGTTTCCCAAAGCTCAATTCTAATTTTGCTGATCCTATCACAAGAACTAATTATGGAACCTACACTGATGCTTTATGAGGCAAAAATAACAAGGTCACACAGACATACCTCTCAAACTATTCTGTATCAATATTAGGCTTAATTGTGTAACTCAGAAAGAATCTCAGGTGATGAGGGAATTATTTTAAGCAAATGACATTAAACTCTAAGTTATCATCCTGCTTACCCACAACTATTGGAATTCAGAGAGACTTCAAAGAAACCCATAATGAAATTGCCAGCTTCCTAAATTTAAAAGAAAATGAAATTATGCTATTTGCAAAAAAAGAATGAAATTGTAGAGCATCATGTTAAGCAAAATAAGTTTGCCTCAATACTCAAGTATTACATGTTTTCTTCTCATAATGTCGAAATTAGAGGAAGGGGGAAACAAAGGTACATCTTGAATGTAAAAGAGAGACTATGAGTTTAGGGGAAGGAGAGGAAGAGAAGGAACAGGAAGGAGGAATGTAGGAAAAACCACAATGAACTCATCATTTTTTGGGGGTGGTTACCAGGGATTGCACCCAGGGGGCACTTAAACATGGAGTCACATCCCCAGGTTGTTTTTTTTTTTCTTTCTTTTTTTTTTCCCACAGAGGCAGAGTCTTACTGAGTTGCTAAGTGCCTCGCTAAGTTGATAAGACTGGCTTTGAACTCACAATCCTCCTGCCTCAGCCTCCAAACTGCTGGGATTACAGGTGTGTGCCACCATGCCCAGCCATTTCCTATAATTAATATGCATCCATAAAATTGCTAAGTATACTTCTCCCCCTCCCTTATTTATTTTCAGAGTGCTACATAGCAGAAAAAGGTGAACCTCATATTAAATACTGGTAATTGCACTAAAAATTAAATAAGTAAATATATATTAAAATAAACCGGCTTTAGTTACATTGAGAAGTATATGATGCAAAATATATTAATATATCAGCTGCATAATCAATAACAAGATTAAATAGTCTTATTTTGCTATATTTTAGATTTTTGTATAAACTGGTGTTATCGAAAGAATGATTTTGGTATATCCCTATTCTGTATACTACCATCTCTTTTTATACCCACTAAAACTATATACTGCAGGCTGGGTTGTGGCTAAGTGGTAGAGTGCTTGCCTCACATTTGTGAAGCACTGGGTTCAATTCTCAGCACCACATATAAATAAATGAATAAAATAAAGGTCCATCAGCAACTAAAAAAATATTTTTAAAAAATGTAGTGACATCTATGAGGTAATAGGCGTGCTGCATATTTCTTTTCAATGAATCACAACCATAATCCCAACAAGGATAAATTATTAACTCATGTTTAATTTTTCTTCCCAAATGCCCAGAATCACGTAGCTATTCATGAGCCTATCTTCAACATGAATTTTCTTATTGGGTAGCAAAGCCAAACATTTTGGCATGTTTTTGCTCCACATTCAATAAAAAAAAAAGTTTGTTTGGCATGGTACCTGTACAAAAGTAATCACTTAGTAAATGAATGAACAGAATCATTGTTTTCTTCAAGAGACAAAGGAGACATCAAGATAATGAAAAATGGCTCAGGTTAGAGAAGAAATTTAAGAACCAACTAAAAGAAAAATTTTTGTATAAGATTTGGTTTATCATATGTAAAAGGTTTTGTGAGCAACTAAACTCAGAGATTTATAATGTAAGAAGTTAATTTTATATATATGATATATATGCACAAATACATATATAATATAGTACATGATTATATACAAATTATAGAAATTTTTATAAAATATGTTTTAGCTATTTAAAACTATGACAGCATTGATTATTTTTCTTTAATAATCATTACAGAATATTCTAGCGGTTATTAGGCACATATTTCTTGAAATGAGTGGTAATATTTGACACATATAGGCTCTTCAAGAGAGTCTAGCCCACACCTATAATCCCAACAGCTTGGGAGGCAGAGGAAGAAGGATTGTGAGGTTAAGTTCAGCTTCAGCAATTTAGCAAGGCCCTAAGCAACTCAGCAAGATCCTAAATAAAAGTATGAAAAAGGGTTGGAGATGTAGCTCAGTGGGTAAATGCCCCTGAATTCAATCCTTAGTGAGAGAGAGAGAGAGAGAGAGAGAGAGAGAGAGAGAGAGTCTAATGCTCTTAATATTATTTTTTATAGAATTCACTCAAGAAAAAAAAAACACATGAATATATTGGAAGAGATTTCTTAGAAATAAAAGCTACTTATGTACTATTGCAGAGTTTTCTTAGTCATTCACATATCATAATGTATGTAGGATTATAATCCAACTCAATGCCAGGGGAAAATTATATGTCAGTCACTTTACCTCTACTTTATGCTGATTTCATTTTACAGAATGACAAACTATTCTGAAATGTTCGGCTATCTTCAAAGCTTTATGACTTTTAATATAAGGTTTAATTACATAAATTTTAAGCTCAATTTTACAGCTCTTAAATGCCAAAAAAAATTTTCTCCAGAATTTTCAAATAAGAGGCAGTATTCTGGAATTTTATGCATGAATGTACCAACTATGTTCTCTACAAGACAAATCATGCTGGGAAACATGTAGATTGTTGACTACTAGTTTTAGTGGAATGGTGACTACACACGCTAAGTATGTCTATAATTATTTAGTATCTTGTGAAATAAGAGATACATTATTTTATGTTGCAAGAGTCTTAATCAAGAATACTTTGTATCTTTGAAATAATTTTGAATCTGTGGATAGGTGCTAAAGAAATGTTTTTCAATTGATAAATTTGTAAACTTAGAAACCAATAGGAGATTTTGTGTTTAGAAATCTAAAACTAGGAAAATCATAATTTAACTATAATTATTGAGTGGTTTGGCAATGTTGAAGTAAAACTGAAAGTGGTGATCATTATTAAAGAACAATAACATATTTCTATCAAAATACTGCACACCTCTCCTGTAAACATAGATATTAGGCATATTTATATAATGTAAACATTACAAATCTGGGGTTTAAAGGTTCAAATTTGAACCATGTGGTCTCTTGAAAAAAATAAAAAAGATTTTTTAAAATCAAACAAAATTATTTCTCTTAAATAAAACAATTTAAAACAAAGTTCTGGACCCTGACATACATATTTCAATTTTTTTGTTTGAATTTAATTCATATTCACAACATTTTATAAGATAGGGTTTATAAATGTATATAAAATATTATGTCAGACCTCTATGATTTGAAAGGCTCAGAAGGAATATAACTTCCTTTAAGAGGTTAACAAAATAATTGAAACTGGTATTCTACATCTTTCCATAATGACCTAAGCACACAAAGAAACTACTCATGCTACATGATCCATTTATAATAAAGTATATGTAAAACATAGAAAAAAATTTATAAAACATTTTGGACAAGAAAGATATGAGGATGTCCTGAATGATAAGCAAAAACTTCTAGAAATGTCTACAACTTTAGAAGAAAATCATTTTGTGTTTTTCCATATAGTGTACAAGTGGTCCAAAGTTTATTTGCTGCCTTTGTAAGCCTGAAAGAGACAGATCCCACCCAATGAAACACTTCAGAAATCCATTAAAAACTAAAGGCTTTGGGATCTTTCTTTCTACTTTGCCTTTCTGCTATATCCTTCTGCTCCTATTGTCTCTAGCAAAATAGTGAGATCAGTAAATAGTCCTAACTTTGGAATAGATGAATGTAATTTTTTGTGTGTGAAAAAATAGAAAAGTCTGAATTTTCTTACTACATCATGATTCTGACAGTGCCAGCTTTTAAGAAGTAAAGCATGAGTCATTGATCCATTAAGACCCCTTGTCAATGTATCCCCCTGCAATACTCCATGATTTCTGGCCAGTAGTTTTTATCTTAAGGACTATTTTCTTTGTTTGCCCTTCTCATATTTTCAGCACCATATATCTTTTAGGTAAAAAAAATGACAATTTTAAGGGCTGTATAGCTACAAGTTTAAGAAATGAATTTTGTCTTTCTTGACTTCGTTCAGATGAAAGATGGAGCTACAAAATGGAAAAAATGGAAAGAAGAATGGAGGTGGTGGACATAAAATGTGCTCCCGACTCTTCTCTTTCATTTTGAATACTATCTGTTTTTGTAGGAATACCACTTAAAACAGGATAATAAGGGATTAATTGGACCATTATCCCACCTAATTCTTACTTTTATCTTCTCCATAAAAGTATTTTTGCCTTAATCTCTTTTTTCTCAGATGCATAAAGGAAGCCCGGCCTGGGCTGAAGATGTTATACAACATCAACCACTCATTGGTGCACACTTGTATTTTTCTCAGGGTGTCCTAGGCAAGATATTAATTTTAGATAGTCACTCACTTTTAGTGCACTACTTAGGTAAATGTGGATATATTAGCTTTTCTCATACAAAGTGTTTTGATTCAGTTCAAATCAAAGACTCAGCATCAAAAATTTCACAGGTATGAAAAACGGTGTCTTAAAATTAAGATAGGACAATTTGACATTGATTCTATGTATAAACATAAATGTGCTGTGTAAATTGATTATACATATATACACGGTTCACTATTTAAAAAAACATAAAATTACTACTCCACTGCATTGTAAATTTTATAAGTAATAAGAAATTAATTAAGAATATTTTCCTCTTGGTTCTTTACAAATAAAAATCATGTGGTGTCTATCGGTTCTTCCTGACATTTCTGTCATAAGGAAAGAGAACTTTAAGTAATGCTATTGTGCTATTTATTGTCTTTAGAGTGGTACTTCAGATTGGTAATATTCTTTCCATATCATTGCATTGTGGCTCATTATGCCATTTCAGTGAGTTCATGGCTGATGGTTTTAAACACAGACTTCTTGATACTTTATTTTCTTAACTATTGAACTTTCAAAATTAGCCTGAAGTGGGCCTGGGTTGTGCCTCAGCAGTAGAGTGCTCACTTACCATGTGCAAGGTATTGGGATCAATCCTCAGCACCACATAAAAATAAGTGAAATAATGGCATTATGTTCAATTACAACTAAAACACACACACACACACACACACACACACACACACACACACACACTCACACATATAAAGAAAAAAATTAGCCTGAACTGAGGTACCACTCACTTATGCCAATTTTTGTGTGATGTTTCAGTACATAGATTAATAGCATCTTTATCACTTCTTTTCACTCTCAAGTGTCCTGGATTGGATGACAAATTCTACAGGTATTTTGGTTATTGAGAGAAAGAACCCACACATGAAGTATTTGTGGGATTTGGGTGACAGCTTTTTGTTATGACAGTTGATAATTATGAGTTGTTTGTTTGCATAGTCACCAGAAGGTTTCTGCAGTTTTTTAAAGAAACCTGATTGGAATCACTTTTCCTTTCTCCAATATCTTCCCTGAATCATTGTCCAAAAACCTGGCATGTTACCCTGACAAATGGAAAAATTGATGAGTAACTTTAAAAGAAAAAAACACACAAAATAGAGGCTGAACAATACTAATATATTTTGTAGCTGGTGTAATAGTTCCCACACTTATTAACTTGTGTCTCAATTAACTAACTCATTATTTTTGTAGTCTAATAAAAGGAAAGTGTTAAAAATATTTTTAAAATTTTGACTTGACTTCTTCTAATGATACACCCACATCACTGCTTCCTTGTATGTGTGTGTTTTTTAAATATTCTTCAATTTAATATGGTTACGTTTAAGGACTGTGCAGTTTATGCCTATTGTTTCAGTATATAGATTAATAACATTTTTGTCCCTTTCTTTCACTCTCAAGTATCCTGGATTAGAGGATAAATTCTATCAGTACCTTGGTAATTATTTGACTCAAATAATTACTATATTATTTTTTTAAAGTTTATATCTTCTCAAATAATAGAAAAGGCAAGTGAATATGTGGATAAATTAGAACATTTGTGCCTCTCTTTATCTGCCTTTTTAATTTAAAATTTTCTTTGTTGTGGCAAGGTATGTTATGATATGAAGTTTGCTGCCTGAACCATTTTAAATAAATGTATGGCCCAGAGCATTAAGTACAACCATGTGGTTGTGCAACTATAACTATGGTCCAACTCAAGAATTTTTGCCACTTCAAACTGAAATTCTGTTGTCCCCTCCCCAGCTCCTGGTCTCTACTGTCTGACATTCTGTCTCTTTGAATTAAAATGTTCTAAGGACGTTACATAACAGCCTTCATACAAAATTCATTCTTTTTTGTGTGAGCCTTATTCTACTTAGCACAAAACTTTCATACTTATCCATGTGACAGCAGGTATCAGAAATCCATAGCTTTTAAGGCTGGATAATACTTTACTCTTTGTATATTTTTGTTTATTGAAGCATCGATGGACATTTGGGTTGTTTAATATTTACATTTATTTTAAATAATGCTGCTCTAAACATGAATGTGCGAATAATTTCTGAGTCTCTGTCAGAAATGGAATTGCAGGGTCAACTGGTAACTGTACTTTTAATTTTTTAGGTATTGCCACAGTTCTCCATGGAGGCTGAACCATTTTACAATTCCATCAGAGAGGCACCAGTGTTCTCATTTCTCCACATCTTCACTTGCCTTTTCTACTTTGTTTTATAATAGTCCCACTCAAGGTATGAGTCATATCTCATTGGGATTTTGATTTTTAATCATTAGTGAAGTTGACATCTTTTCCTGTGCTTATTGGCAAATTACATATCTTTTTTTTCATCCTTTTATTTCTAAGACTTTTGAAATAGTTGCATATATTCATCACTGTTCCTTTGTGTAAAAATTTCCCAACTTCTGTAAGTTTCACTCCTTTGCACCACACATATTCGTACACTTCAGAGACCTTTTCTTGAGTACTAAAGCCAGGCATGGTGGTATTCTGAAGTCTCAGCTACTCAAGAGGCCAAGGCAGAAGTATGGAATAAACTTAGTTCTGACCCTGCCTCAAAAACAGATCGAGACCTTGTCTCTTAAAAATAAAATATCATTTTTTAAAATAAAGAACAATACTGATGAATATCTTAAGTATCAATTTCAATAAAATTTCTCAGTTGAGTCCTAACTTTTGTAAAATAGGACAATAATACCATAAATTGGTGTTTCTCTTGATGGCTTACATCTTTGGCTACCTTTCTCCTTGCTTTTCCCTCTTCCTCCTTTTCTCCTACTTGTACTTTATGTGGCTATTTTCAAAATATTTTCGTCCTGTCTTCAAACTCTCATAATCCTTTCCTTTCATAAAATTATCCAAAATTATGATTTATGTACACATGTATTTTCTATGGTAGACTATTAATTTTCTCCAGATTTGGCAAGTTATCCATTGAATGCTCAATAGAAGCTTCTCTATTCTGATCATTTTGCCACTCTTCCTATTTGCCTTGTTGACAATTATGAATTCTTAAGCTTTCTAGAATCCGCTGCCATAGCATGTTCTCTGATGAGCTAAGTTGAGTTTCTCTCAGACCTGTTTTCATTGATATTTCAATGCTAGCCTACTCATGCAGAGTGCAAGTACCTGTTTAGATGAATATATCTTCTATTAGATCACTGGAGGAAGAGACTTGTGTCTCATGATCATTTCCCTCGAACAAGGTATAGTGACTATCACATAATAAAGCCTGGTATATTTATAAAATAAGTGAATAGGAGACCTTATTCAGACCCTCTTTTATAACTGTGTATTAGGATGCTTATTCTGGATGATTCTCTACCACCTTAAATCATGATGCTGTTAATGGAAGAAAGGATCTGCTCTTCCCAACCTTTTCTTCTTTAGTGATTGCTTTTTGTCTTTATGAGCATTGTTGCCCTAGGATTCTAAGTCAAAACTTCCATCTTCTTTATTAACTGCATCTGCTCCATTCACAGTCACATGTTGTCCTTTGATTCATCTTATCAGTATCACTTTCAAAATGTTCCACAATGTTATCTCCTGCTCTTCATTTTCATGATATGTACTTTCATTTCAGTAACTTGTTCAAAAAACCATTTGTGGATCCTAATTTCTCCACAATGTCCTCCAATCTTCTGGACACGTAATCCTAAATCCCTCCCACATCCCTCCACAGAATGTAATCAAACTCTTCTTCTTCCTCAACCTGGATTTCCAGTTACCTAAATCAATTCCTCTTAAAGTATTCATGTTCCCACATGTCACCACTTGTCTGCCTTTGCTTACATTCAAATGAAGTGCCTCTTCCTGTGCAGATGTCCAAATCGACCCACAGTTTTAAGGCAAAGATTAAATATTTTTCTCCCTTGGGAATTTCCTGATTTCTCATTCATTTACAAACTAGAATTAATTGGCTTTTCTTTTTTTTCGGTCTAAATATCAAAGTTTATTGAAATAAAATACTACAGGTGTTATTCACTGGTTACAGTTTTAAGCATAATAACAAAAACACCCAACATTCTAATCCAACAACAACACTACACTTGTGGTACAACAACAGACATGAAATTAAATGTTGAATAATACTGAATAATTCTGTCATAAATATTTTATACTTTCCCACCTATACAATATGCCTTTTTTACGAGTATCATCCAAAAATGGAAGTTTTGAAACTTGTTAAAACGTAGTAAAATAGTTTTAGCATAATTAGCATTGAAAACAATACATTTATTTCATAGAAATCAGTTCAACACTAAGCTGGGTAAATGCATTTAGGTGTCTTTATTCAAACAATGTATTTTGATGCTCTTTCCTATTCATTTCTAGGGTTATTATTATTATTGAATTGCAATTAAAGCAAAACAAATTTACTTATTTATTGGTGCTGGAAATTGGATCCAGGGATGTTCTACCACTGAGCTACATCTCCATCCCTTTTTTTGAGTCAAGGTCTTGCTAATTGCCATACAGGACTTTAATTTGTGATTCTCCTACCTCAGCCTCCAGATTAGCTGGGATTATACATGTGTGCCCTGGGCCAGGCTTAGATGAATTATTTCAGAAGCAGAAAAAGTGTTAAAATAGAAAGGGAAAGGAGGAGGAAAAAAGGCACTCAAACATAATATGTATATTTAAACTCTTTGAGAAGGAACTCTTTTGCAACTGGCCAATTTTAGCCTGGCACAAAGAAAATCTGTATGTCAAAGCAAATTATATATATATTTGTGTGAGTATGTGGTACTGGGGATACTAGGGATGAACCCAGGGCCTTGTGCATGGTAGGCAAGTGCTCTACCACTGATCTACTACCAGTTCCTCATGGCAATTTTTTTTTGGTGGAGGTACTGGAGATTGTACCCAGGACCTTGTGCATGGTAGGCAAGTGCTCTACCATGTGCCATACCCTTAGGCCTTCATAACAAATTTTTGACCCAATTAGTCCAACACTAAAGTGGAAGAAGAAAACTTGTTTCTCTTTTTTGCTACATTTCAAGATTACAACTTTTCTTCAGTCATTATTCCATTTCACTTGCTATTTGCTTAAATATTTTTCAATTCAATTATTCTGCACAATTCAAGAAAAAAGATTCACATGAGCTAGCATTAGGAAATGACTTTAGGAGTACCTCTAAAGTTTAATAGGCAAAGATGATCAATTTTGCTACTATGAATGTAACTATACACCAATCTTCTGTCGTATTGTCTTACTTGTTATATGTGGATCTTTGACAATAGTTGTCAATTTACTGAGGAAAACAGCAAAACAAAAGACAATGGAGGCTTTTAAAATCCCCATTTAAAAAAATCTACAAAGCTAAGATATTCTAAGTACTCTGAAAAATGGTTACTTCATACAATAGGTAAAAAAGAATAACAAAAACATTGACAAAATTGAGACAATCTTCAAAGATTAAATACCAATCTCAGTCTTAAAACACATTGTATTAGTTATAATTGCTTTGTAAGTTATTTCAACTACAATGCACAACTGGATTGGTTTTGATTTGTGAATTTAAATGGGCATTTCAGTTTCATGATTTTCTTTTTAAAACTGTAAAATAACTACTTTATCCAAAGGATCACCTTCCAAAGAATTTTGCTTTGCGCTCCTCTTATTTATAAGGCATCCTTGTCTCTCAAAGAACAGTGCTCATGGGTCTAAAGTTTGTAAAGCTACCAATGACAAATTAACTGGTTTAAAGAAATTCTTAGAGTATCAGGTGAAGTAGAAGATTTACTGTAGAATTTTCTTTTTTTATTGTTTAAATCCACTATAGTTCAAAGCTTGGATTTTATATTTATGCCACAGTATTTTAACACCCTACCTGGGATGGTACCATGCCCTAAAAAATATCTCCTAGTTAGACAAGTCTAAATTTCCTCCTTTCTCAGAACAACAGGACAAAGCTGAACTTCAGGCAAGAGTTTGAAAATTTTACCCTGTTTTGTTTTTTTTTAAAGATTTTCTTGAGATCAGAAGAAATTAGAAACTAGAATCCTTCATGTAAAAATATATATGTATATAACAGTTTATTAAATTCTATTTTCTAATGGCAAAGACATCAAGACTAACTAAGAGACATGCATGAATTAAAATTTACATAGATCGTCAAAATAAGTTCTAGCAACATGAATTTGCCCTCACATTCATCCTATATTTTGCAATATATTTTGTTCAGGAAGCCTTTAATTTTAATATTTAGTATATTTTAAACTGTTACCTGAGAAAAATAACTTCAATTCCTCATAATATTTTCCTAATAGTTTTAGAAGTGTTGAACATCAGTAACAAAAGACATCAAACTATCAGAGAAACTAAGTACTCTAAAATTCCAATGAGTTTCTTTACTATTTTCACTTTCAGAATGAATTTAATTGCACATTCTCAAATTAAATATTACACTAAAAAACACAAGTAACTTCAATATCCCTAAAATGATAGTATTTGAAAGATCTAAATCAATTTCACCCATGTAAAAAACTTTTATATGTATTAGCAATGTGACAGCATTTTATAACACAGAGGAAAAAGCAAAGATAATCTAAACATTTAGATCTGTGAAAAATACTCTTGATTTTGACACTAGTCTACAGAACAGGAAAGCAACTACAAAATACATTTTGGAAACATGATGCGATATTCAAAGACAAGATAATTCAACAAATATTTACAGTATTTTTAAAAAAGGACTTGTCATTGGAAAAAGTCTGCACATCCAAGAACCAAGATGTGTAATATTTGTGATAATTTAAATAATATTTTGTGCTTATACTGTGCCCTTTATTCAGGAGTGTAAAGCACAAAGAAGAGAGTGAGAAAGTGAGAGGAGAGTGAGAAAGGGCACTCTCTACGTATTTAAAGAGTAAACTGAGGCACAGAAACTTTGACCAAGGCAAGACAAAAAGTTAGATTTTTAAATACAAAATGATCCAGAATTCTACATTGCCGCAGTCCCGCTGCAGCAGAGTAACCGGGGGGTGACGAATAACTTGTGTACGTTGATGCAGCAGGAGTGAGAGCCATTTATTGTAGGATCTGAGTGATATTTATACATTTTACACAGCTTATCTAATTAACATAAAATAGATACAGCAGTCAACCAATAAGGAATCTCCACACTTAATGGCTCACTGGCCTTACTTCACAAACCACTCCCTCTGGCATTTGGCCAGGCGCCATCCAGACTTGTTTACAGACTTTAACATTTCTCCGGCAAAATAACAGGTGCCAATCTGACTTGTTTACAGACCTTAACACTACATATCCAGTTCCTTAAAATACAAAATTTTGGACTGTCTTTAGGGTCTTCAGATTATTTTATTAAACATTAGTAAGTTTCCAGCATGCCTAAGAACTGTGATAGGTTAAACCTATAAGCTTTCCATCATATTTTAAAATAACTGATACAATGAATAAGAACGTTAGGCAAAACTACAAAACTGCTTTTTAAAAGGAAATTTAAATAAATGAGATGTTTTGAGGGCAATTCTGAAAATTCTTGCCTTAATTTTTCTTCAGCAGGATTTTACAACTACTGCTGCATATGCCAACATTAATGTAGGGACCACAACTATTCTCTCCTTAAATGTTTACCTTCTAACCTTTCCTCTAAAGATCTCTTATCTCTTAACTTAGTTTGTTATTCATTGAAAACAAAATACTAAGAAGGTTTTGTGTAAGTACAAAATGGTTAATGTTGAGTTCTGTCAGTTAATCTCTGATATTAACTTGCTTTGTTAAGCCAAGATCAAGGTGTATGAGGAAGAAATCAAAACATAATATGGGAAAAGCAGGTAAGTGCAAGAAATATAAGACAATAAAAACAAGATACATTCCAAAAGCTAATCCTAAATTTAAATCTCTGCTTCATTCAAATACTAACTTGACCTTGAAACATGTAAGCTTCTTTACCTAAGTACACTGGATGGGCATATAACTAATGTCAATTTTAGTTGCTTTATACTATCCTGTTCAGTCTGTGTCCGTGTGTGTATATTTTTTCTTTTCCTTTTTTGTTGTAGTGCAGGGGATTGAACCCCAGTCCTCCTGCATGTTCCAACATTATATTCCCAGTCTATAGAGAGTCTGTAGAGCCATATTTCCAGTCCAGGTGTGTAAATATTCTTAAAATGGTGATTTTAAAATTCGAGGAAAAGTTCCCAAATTGCTTTGAGAAGCTGTCTTGCTTCAGAAATACACATACATGTGCACATGCAATGAGAGCTCGTAAATATCAATAAACTACTGTAAATCACAGCATTGTTGATGCAATGGGATTTGACAAGAAAATGCTCATATTGTTAATAAAAATGTAAAGAATACTCTTTTCAAAAGCAAGAGGAAAAAATGGTGACCACAGCCATTCATTCATCTGCCTCTTTTGCTAGCTCTAGCAGTGATTTGGTTGATTCAAATGTGCCCATGATCTAGTCTATAAATATTAAAATCAAAAAGGTTTAAATTCTAATTTCTGGTAGCAGTGCATATGTAACAATTTCAAGTATTAAAAAATATTATGGAAAAAAACTGCTTTAAAATACTAACATCAAATTCTTCTGAATGCAAACCAGCAATGAAATGCTTGAATGTATAATTTGTTACCTGAAGCAAAATAAAAGAAAATAAAGACACAATTGCTCTAGATTCTTTGTAACCTTTAAGGTTATATTTGCAAGGAGAGCAGTTTCTTTGACAAGTTTGTTTTAATAGAATTGAACATTTAATTTTCCCTCACAATAATCAAAGTAAATATTTAATCATTATTACTCTTGGTATATCAAACTGAATTCCAGGAATGTAATAAAGTTTGATTTGTAAATATTACATAGAAAAAGACTGAATTAACAAACACACTGCATTTTTAAAAATTCTTTCTTGTAAGTACACACTGACATCTACTTATCTGATAGCAGCATTGCTGGTTTTGAGTGATTTTTTTTTCCTTCTAGAGGGAATGTTGAATGGCAGTATTATCTTTGGAACAAATTAAGAAGATAGGAACAAACAACAGAAAAATAACTTCTACACATATATTCTTCAAGGGTAATAAATAGCTAAGTATATAATTATGGAAAATATGCCTCAAATATACTTTTGTAAATTATCAAGTTTTTTTATTAAAATATAATGCACTGTCACTACTATTTATTCTGAGAAGAACAAACTTTGAGGTTTGAGTTTTCTCCTTCAACCAACAGAATGATATCAAGAGTAAACTTGGAATAATATCAACCTGTTTAAGCCAATGGAGAGTTCTATAGTATATCCGATTACTTTACCAATGTCCAGATATTCTGGGTTACAATCAAGAGACTGACCAAATATTTTGTATCCAAGTTTTATACCCCAAACAGGTTCTCTGATGATTTATCATTCTAGAATAGGAAATCTGAAGAAATAACAAATTATGTAACACAAATAGACATGCAAAATAAAAGGATGTAAAAGATATGCTTGGCCCTGGTTTTATTTCCCCTTAGAATAATTCCTTCCATAAATAAGACTTTACTTTTTACATATAGAGTCATTCTATAACTAGTTTTGGATCACAGAGAAAGTTAATAACTTAAAAAAAAAATTCTAGATCACTTTTTTTGTAGTCAAAATCTTGTCAACCCAAACCACAAGAAATACTCTCCAAGTGGATGCTCAGGTCATGTTATGTTGTTCCTAAATGAACACATTTTTTGAGGCTTAGAATGTAAATTTATACTACTTTCAGCAGCATTTTTTTTTTCCAAAAATGACTAAAAACAAACTTTAAATATAAAACATATAAAAAGGACTATTAAGGATAGTTGTCCAAACTATATCTAGAAATACAGAAAATATGTGTTGCCTCATAATAAAGTTAAATAAATATTTTTTTCTGAATTTTATAAACACTATGTTTTATGTTTATTATTAAAAAATCTGCTTGCTTTTACATAAATTCCTCTAAACTCTTATCTACTCTGATTTTTATTAATGTCTTTTCACTAGACTCAGAGATTATCTTTTACTTCTTATAGAAATGTGATTTTTTTGTTGGTTTTAATAATTTAATTTTCTAGTAATAAACATGATTTAAAATTTAAGGTTCAAGGTAATTCTAAAAAAAAGGTAGACACTGAACTATCTACTTTCCTACACTCTCATATTTACAAGGCCTAGCATCCACTGTGGTTTCCTCCTTAAACTCACTTGTCACATGGTTAATAAATAGTAACTATGGTCCAGATTACCTACTTAACGACTTAAAAATTCCTCAAAATTTCACAACACTATAAAGTCATTAATATGTGATTTGGACAGGTTGTAAGTATTAGTGTTATATAATTTTTTTTTTGCTATTGGAAAAGAAATACAAATCTTTATTTTTATTTTTTTCTATCTAAATTAAATGCAAGCTTCATTATTTGTTCTTAATATCTAAAATGTACATTACTAAAGAAAGGTAAAGCTGTTCAAGGGCTGAACTAGTTCAATATACAATTAAGGATCATTTATTCCTGTTATTTATTTTTGGTATTTTTTTTTCTTTTTAAATTCCATATTAAACCCCTGGTTTCTCATGGATTAGATCATAATTTAAGGATGTAAAAATTTCAGAAACTATTGTGCTAATACTTAGATTTCAGGAAGGAATCAGACTAAATCAAATACCTCCATTCATTGTTAGAAGATGAAATAGCTTACTAACTGATATGAATTATGAATGTCACTATGACACAAAATTTGCTGTGATTTGCTTATTTGGCTACAAGTGCAGTATTCTTCATGAATGACAACACAGCATTTCCAACTTGTAACATGAAACTCCAGCTCATAAAGAGTATATTGTGTGACTTTAAGAAGTCTGATTGTAAAAAAGTAACAACCTTTCCCCTGAAAAACATGAACAAAATCCAATGGGAAATCAGGCACAGACAGTATTATCGGTTTTTCTTCCTTTCCTCATGTGGTCTTGTTTCTCAACACATATAGGTGATTCCAACAGAGTCTAGTACTTGTTACAAAATGACACAGCAATTCTTTTCCTTTTCCTTTTCTTTATCTTTTTCTCGAGGTTCCTTTCATTTCCGTTCGCTATTCCCAGATTGTCTTCCACTTGATGGAGAGGCTTGTAACAGCTGGCCCAGCTGGGCCTGTGTATTAGCAGTAGTAGTAGCAGCAGCAGCAGCTGCTGCTGCTTGTTCTTGTTCCTGGTAGTACTGAGAAGCCCGTCTGTCTTCTTCCTCTTGAAGTTTCTTTGCTAGTTCCAAATCACTGATTCCTTCTGGGATTTGTTCCCAATTCATCTCTTGACTCTGCTGTTCTTGTTGTAGAGATAATGCCATAAGATAGTCCTGGTCTATTTGATCTTGTTGTCCTTTGTATACAGTTTCAGGATCTGAAGGAGGCCGAAGATGAAATTCTGAGTCACAGAAATTTCCATCACCATCTACATTGTGCAGGCTTTCCCAAACAACTTTTTCTTCAGTAAGGAATCCCTGGTCTGTTACCAACAAATACAGTTTACCCTTGTATTTGGTCATGGTGCTAAAATGATTATTCCGAAAGAACACACAAAGTTCTCCTTCCTGAACCGTTGAAGTTAGTTCACATAATCCATGGTATGTCAGTTGAGTGGCTGTATTATTTAGAAACTGCTCAGCTACAAAGCCTTCACTAACCAGCTCACTATTGTCTGATTGTTTACAAGAGATGATCTTCTCCACTAGTTGATTGTAGCTGCAGTTACCAACAGCTTTTACAATGTCATCAATCTGAGGGTCCTCTAACCACCCATGGTACAAGGGAATATCAAGAAGATCAAACACTATGCATTCCGGTGTATATTCAAACACTCGAACACCAGTGAATCTGACATTTACATCCAGGCCTGTCTGAAGTTTTGCAAAATTTCCATAGCATCACTCATATTCTGTTCACAATTTAAACGTTGAATTTCTGAAATTTCTTTTGGCTTCGAATCAAGCATGTAATCTCCTAAATATTCCATCAGTTGTTCAGCAGTTATAATTTCCATCATTGGTGGAAGTTTCACCTTCCAAGCCAGAAGCAAAACATTGAGGATGGCCAGCAATGGGCAGGGTCCATTCTCATTCTGGGTGATGATGGGTGTGTTCTCTTCCTTCCACTGGATCCACTTGATGTGATACACAGATTGTCCCGGGAAGCATTCCTTGGAGGCTGCAAACACCTGAGCAGTGTCCTCCTCCTCCTCTCTGCACAGAGGGGCAGCCCGAGGCAATACTGCCACGCCCTCCTCCTCCTCCGGAACCTTGTTCTCTGATCCCTCCTCGCTATTGAATTCGGAGCTACTGGGGAAAGAATGCAGGTTAGAGAACGACTCTAGGGAACAGGTACTCACCCAGAGTCCAGGCTTGGCGATTCCCCAGGAGGGCTCGGGTCATTGCAACTGCTGCTGAGGCCGCCAGCGCTGCAGGGCTCCTCGGAGGCGGCGGCCGCCAGTTCTGCTCGGCAGGTGTCAGCAGGATCCAGGCAGGGCCCGAGTCTCCGGCTGGACCCAAACCAAGGCCCGCAACGGCCTCGGCTGTCTCGGGGGAGGCGGTCACCTTGTGCTGCCCTTTCAGAGGCGCCTTCGCGGGAGCAGGATGCTCCAAAACGCTCTCCTTCAAGTCCAAGCCCGGGAAGGAGCTGCAGAGTCCAGGAGTCTGAGGAGAGCCCGCGGGAGAAGCCGAGTCTGGGGGGCTTCTGGCAGCCGCCGCCCCCTGCCCATTCCCGCTGCCGTTCTCCGCCGCCCTTACTCCAGGACCATCTCCAGCAGCAAGCCTGGTTTCCTGTAGTCCTTCTGGGTGAGTACCTGTTCCCGGCCCTGGCCAGGCCGCCACCCCATGTTCTAGCGGCAGCAGGCTCTCTGGGCCGCTCTCCATACCCAGCCGGCCGCCCGCCCCTGGCTCTATAGAGACCGTGGCCAGCACTCCTCAGCCAGCACCTCTGACGCCATGACAGCTGCACTGGCAGTTACAGCGCCCTAGCGCGGCCCTGACCAGGCAAGTAACCGGGGAGGGCACCGGGTGCGCGCCCTCCGCCCGATAGGGGCGTGCCCCCGCGCGACTGAGCTATGCGGGGCGAAGGCGAACCCGCAGCAGCCGCCCACGTAGCCCCGTCCCTCCAGCATGCGGGTGCCGCCTTGAGTCTCGAAAGCCGGGCATGGCGGGCCTAATCGGCTTTTCTTCTGAACTCTCATGCATTTTTATGCCAATTTAAAACATTTGGCAGTCTTTTTTTATGATTATGTCATTTTCTTGTAGATATTTTAAGTTCCTTGTAGACAGGATCCTAGAACCATTTAAACTTTTGTTCATAATGAATTAAATAGGAAGCTAAGAGACCAAATTCCTTTTTTATTTGATAGACGCTCAGTGATTATTTCTGACATAGGTGAGTAAGTGAAATTTTATTTATGGTTGCACTGAAATTTCTTCCTCTTATATTAATATAGTGACTTTTTTGAGTTTCCCCGAACCTTTTCTTACAAGCAGACAGGTTGCCCAGCAATATAATATACAGAGGCTGTATTCTATATTTGGGTCACTATTCAAAAACGGCATCTCCAGTTACCTTATCTCTGACTCACAATGCCTATGGACAAAGTCTTGATTACTCTGTACAAATCTTTATGTGTATTTTCTCCCTTTATTTACTTTTTTTTTTCAGCAATATACACCGGAATGGGAGATATAAGGAAAGGCTGCCAAAATCATGCAGCAACCTGAAGTCCTAGATTCTTCACTTGTTCCAGAAACTGAAATATAGAAATTTAATACATAGCAGCCCAATTTCAGGTCAGGCATTGCCACAACATTATTTCTTAAGATAATTTCAGTTTTGAAGCTTGGTGCTCTCCTACTTAGAAGTCAGGGTAAGAAATTTGCATGTTTAGTCACAGTGAATTTCACCTCTTATATTACAGCTCTCAGCTATACCTCTAATGAGAGGGCTTCTTTGAGATCAGGAGCATTCATTCCCAATTGTTTTCTGATTATACATTAAAATAGAAATGTTAAGTTCAGCTAGAGGATGAAAAGAAAGTGCTCCTTGAGTTTGGTAGTGATTATGCACCTTAAAGCACCATCTTTTTCTATATTCTCTTGCCTATAACTGGACTGATTTATTAAGTACTTCAATTATATGAATGCCTTGTTAATTTTGTTTCCCAAGAAATATCCAAAAATTTAATTTATGGAATTTTCAATTTATCAATAACCCAAATGTTTGTTGCTTAAAGAATCATCCATGTAAGATTAGGAATCAACAGAAAAGTTACATTATTTTGACTTCAAGCAAATAAAATTCTTTAGATCAGGGACAAATCATCAAAATGACATGGAGCAGAATTCAGAGCCAAGTTAAGCTTTGTATCTATCACAAGGAAACAGGACAGATCACATAAGAAGTTAAAAATCTCAGAATTCCAAATGATACCCTGATATTTGCCGAAGAATATGGCATAAGTATCAAAGACATTCCACACTTTTCAGCTACCAGGGCAGACCAGACTTCTGATTTAGAAAAACTGACTCCTAGAGAGGGTACATGAATGCTGTGGGTTTCATATCAACTTTCACAACCTGCAAAGACTTCATTTGTGCCCTTCAACAATATTCACAAGCATGCACCCAAGTGTCTTTATATAACAATACCAATTCGATCACCATTTAAGTTTTGTTTAATTAAAATTGTCCAAAGTAATCATTACACTTCAGAAAACTCAGTAACTTCACCACAGTATAGTGTTCATTAACCCATAATTATAATTTTTGAAATATAATATTTCCAAGCAGTAGTTTGGCAATTCTGACACCATTTGAGAATTTTGCCTTCAAGCAAATAAAATTCTTTAGATAAGGAACAAAGCATCACAATGACATGGAGCAGAATTCAGAGCCAAGTTACTTGCTTTAAAAAGGAAGTACTTTCAGGCAGGCACAGTGGTACACACCTATAATCCCTGCTACTTGAGCAGCTGAGACAGAAGGATTGCGCGTTGCCTTAGCAATTTAGCAATGCCCTAAGGAATTTAGCAAGTCTCTGTCTCCCAAAATAAAATTTAAAAATTGTTAGGGTGTAACTTAGTGGTAAAGCACCCCTGGGTTAATTCTCTAGTATCAAAAAAAATAAATACATGAATAAATATTTTGGGGGAAAATTGATTAGAGTGAGGTTTGGTAGAAGGAATTAACATGCAGAATGAAGACAAAAATAAGTTAAAAAAGAGACTAGCTATAAATCTAAAAGTCACATGACCAGACTTACATCCTAGAGCTGTTTTTTTTCCCCCTCTATGCCTGTCACTCCCAAATCCCTGAGAAATCTACAAATCTTAGAGTTATTTATTGCAAATTCACTTATCTAGGAAAATTGGCTTATTTTGATTTAAGTTTAAGTGCACTGGGAGCCTACACAAGTATTTTCTTCTTATATAAAGCAAAGGCAGGGAGATAGATTTTTTAAACGTTATAACATAGTATGTTCCAAATATTATTTAAATAGAAGAGACAATGAAAGACTGAAGATCCTGGAAGAAGATGAGACTCCATAAACATCTTGTGATCCATGGTCAAAGAAAGGACATCGCCACGCTTAGGTGGCTCCCACATATCTTCCCATGCCTTCCTAACAAAGTTTTCTTAAAGAAGAGACTGAGACCCCAAAAGTGCTTCTCACTCTGAAGATAGTCCATATTCTGCTCTGAAAATGTGTATCTTTACACTTTTCATTTTCTAATTAAGCTCTTTCTCTTTGTTAAAATCTGAACCATCATATATTTCTCTTCTGCTATCAAGGGCGTGAGATTTCATCTGCTTTTTGGAGAGAGCTGCTTGAGACCCATTTTGATGACACAACCAATGCATTTACTACCTCATTAGCCATTATGTTTGATCATTTTAATGGTATAATGCACCTAAGGTGAAACACATTTCCATGTGAGGTTAGAATGATAATTAATTGAGAAAGTTTAGGTTTAAAGCATCATTTTAAGAAATTTAAGTGATTGGCTTTTCATCATTTCAGAGTGCATATCTACGCCCTATATTAACAGAACAATGTGCTATGACAAACAACTAAACACTAGCAACTCAGCATAGCATTCTATGCACAGCACTGGTAGATTAGCAATATAAAATAACATTTAACTAGTTTGTTAATCTGAATGACTTTTGTTTTTTGAGATTTTTTCCTAATGTTCAGCAGTTGAAATGAATTGCACTTGACAAAAGACTATAATAACTCTATTTAATTTTTTAGAACATACTTTATACTGGATCTAATTTACATATGATATCATTGAAGGTAATTTTTGAATTACATGCACTTTTAAAAATGCTGATTTTAAAAATGTGGTTGATGAGGGTTTTTCTGTTGATATTTCCTTGTTTTATAAAATTCAGGCAGTTTCAGGGGGATCCATCTGAAAATATGTATGAATCTTCTGTACCCTGGCATTTTTAAGAATTAAAATTTAAGAATTTTAAAAATAGAAGGTACAAAGGCAAATTCATTTTTATTCTCTACTATGCTTATAATTATATATATAATTATAATTATATAATTATAATTATATAATTATATATAATATATATATATATATATATATATATATGGATATATGTAATTTTTCAAAAAAGATCATATAGAAAAATTAGGTGGAAATGAAAGAGATTTAATTTATCAACTTTTTAATCTAGTATTCTCATTAAAAGATAAATCCTCATTAGGTTGATGTTTAATTTCCCTGGTTAAGATAAATAAGGCCTAGTTTGGCAAATTTTAATGTTTAACAATAGATATGAATCAAAAAATAGTTCTAAGAAAATAACATAAAACCATAGTAATCATTGTGAGCTTCAAAGAATACCCTGCCTTTCTCAGTGTAGTAACCTATGACAGATCAGTCAGAATTGAATTACACATGAAAAACAAATATGATTTCAAATAGGAACAAAGTTCATGTTAGCACTGGAGTTCTATTTCAAAAGAACATTTAGATGCTAGAGTGGAAAAAATAAATAGTATTACCAAAAAATCTTGAAGCCATCACTGGAGAATTTTTTTAAAATAGTGGAACAGTGTTTTACACAGGGTGAAAAATTGGTAGGGTCACAAAATTCCTGTAAGAGAGAGTGTAATAGTAACCAAAATTTCTCCAGATTAGTACAGATTGCTTTAGGCACCTCCAGTCAGCAGGAAAGTACAAGGAGAATCAGAGAAATAAGGAAAATTGTGTGAAAAAATAAAAATTCAGTTATAAACTTCAAAACATGAGCAATGATAGACTTGAATGTAAACTCACTATTGCTCAGGGCCCATTCTACCTTAGAAATCTCAATAATACTAAACTGTTATTTTAAAGGTTTCGATTCCTTTACTGCTACTCAGATGTTCTTAAAGCAACAACAAAAATAGAAGAGACCTACAAGAGTTAATGGCTGAGAAAGTAGTGTTTGATGCATTTATCCAGAAAAATTGTCTTTAGTAATCTATAATAAAACTTATATATATATAATTTTTTAAAAAAAACTTGTCTATTTCTAACAAAATTTAAAAATGAACTATTTTAAGAAAATAAGGGCAATAAATAGGAAAATGCATGCTCAGTTTGTTTCTACCAGTGTGTTCAACAAGTGTTCCACAACTGCATAACTGATGGTATTGGAGTAGTGGTGCAGAATATACAAAGGTCCTTAGATGATTTCTCTTAAAAGAAACTTATGATAATTTAGATCAAGCCAAACAAGCTAATCAAAATTCTGAGTAACACAAAGCTCACCATAGCATTGGCTGTCAATAAAATATGGAAAACTATCTAAAAAATAATAATTTAAATAAATCAATTGTGTACTGTTGAATAAGATGCAACTTAATGTAAATTATGCTAGTTTTCATGATTATGTTAAAAAAAGAATATTACCTTCATAGAACAGGCATATTATTACTTGGTAAGATATTACAGCACAAGACCTAGTGGCACACGCCAGTAATCCCAGTGGCTCTGAGGTTGAGGCAGGAGGATCACGAGTTCAAAGCAAGCATAAGCAAAGGCTATGTTTTAAGTAACTCAGTGAGACCCTGCCTCTAATTAAATACAAAATTGGGTTGGGGATGTGGCTCAGTGGTTGAGCGTCCCTGAGTTCAATACCTAGTATCCAAAAGGAAAAAAAAAAGGTATTATAGGGAAGGGGTCATATTGTATTCCTCTTGGGTGTTTGGGTTTTTTTTTTTTTGTACTGGGGTTTGAACTCTGGGACTCTTTGCCACTGAGCTACATCTCAGATCTTTTGTTTTTATTGTAAGATGGGGCCTCATTAAGTTGCCAGTGTTGATCTTGAACTTCTGATTTTCTTGCCTCAGCCTTCCAAGTTGTTGGGATGACAGGCATGTGCCACTATGCTTGGCTCTTCTTATTATATGCTACAGTAGGATGCAACAACTAAAAATTTTAAATCAGTCTCAGGCGAGAAAGTGAGAAAAATCCTAATATATTCTTATACCAGAGTACTATGTTCAATTTCACATAATCCATTTGTCAAACCTACATTTACTGAAAAACTTGTACATTTTAAGATGTTAAGAGTCCTTTGAAAAAGAATTAGGACAATTTTGTAAAACTGTCAAGAGATTCAAAATTAAAGCTTAAAAGGTTTCTGAACAAGATCCAGTCTCTCTCTCTCATTTGCAGTCACCATTGGCCTGGAAGTGATATACTGAAATATGAACACTAATAAGATACTTCTGGCTTGATACAAGAAAATTTTCTGTATTTTATTTTATAAGTCTATGCATGAAACAAAATGCTTCTAATGTTTGGAATTCTCCAGACATGAAACACTGAAATTGTTGACTTCATCATTGTATCTGCACCACATTGCGCAAGTTTAATAAATTCAAGATAAAATAATTAACTACTTGGGATTTGAAATGACCCAGTTATCAACATCCCAATGCAACAGTAGTCCAAGGGTTGACCTCTTAGCTCTTAAACTTTCAGATTACTTTAAGGTTCTAATTAACAGTGAATATTTGGAAACACTTCACAGAAATGTTTGATGTACAATATATAAACATCTTTCTTCCAGATACGAAAAGAACATAATTTCTTTAACAGAAAATAAACATGAAAATAGGCCAAAAATATTTTGTATGTACCATGTTTCCTAAAATTACATCTTTTTTTTTTTATGGACTAAATCTCTGCCCTGCTTTTATTTATGGCACTGAAATAACATAACCAAAGTCAGAACATTACACTTTCAATCATCTCAATCATTTCTAAGTCAAGATCATCATTTGGGTCCTTTTCAGAGAACATAAAATGTTTTAAACAAGAAAGATATGGGAAATCACAGGGATTTGCTAAAATAGCAAACCAAAATTGCTCTTCTCCTCCCAACCACCAGACACATACTCTGCTTACCCTCTCCCACTAAAAATAAAGGCAAGACCCAAGAAAGATTCAAGGTTTATGCTTTAAGATAACGTAACATCTCTGAATGGGGCTGGGTAATACAGGATTATGAGTTTTCTAGTGACTCAGCTTTATTTACTACAATATATTTTATTTTATTTTATTTTATTTATTTATTTTTTTGCTTTTATTTTATTTATTTTTTTTTATTCAAAACATTACAAAGATTTCAGAATCACATCGGTTACACATCCACATTTTTACATAATACCATAATAGTAACTGTTGTATTCTGCTACCTTTCCTATCCTCTACTAAAATTACATCTTGAAACGTGGATGTCTGCCATCATGTAGCTAAAACCCTTGAGACAGTTGGTAAACTATCCACTGACCTTTCTTATTAACTGAGATTCATGGATGCAAGGGTCATCTTTTAGATCTTACAAAAAAGATAACCTTTTTCTGCTGTCATCAGAAGTTTTTGACCTTTCTGTTTCTCCCCTCAAGAAACTGGTCTAGAGTTCCAATTTTATCTTAATAATTTAATTGTATAAGTCACAAACTCTTTTTTTTTTCCTTTAACTGAAGCACTTTTCCTTTCCTGGGTTGCAAATTTTATATATTTTTGAATCTTAGGAAGTTGGAAAAACATTTACAATGCTTTCAAATACAGACCAAAATTTTCTATAAAAGCAAATATCTACACAAGATGTAATGTTTTAATATAGATCTGACTTTGGATATGATTTGAGAAAATGAAGATTTGGCATATATTTTTAGAAATTTTCCTTCCTGTGTTGATATTTTATTAATAATTCCACATTTTCTCTAAAAATATCTCTTAACATATCATATGATAATACTACCCTGGATTTCATACTCCTAGTCATGTTTTACAATTATGTAATGACAGGGTGGTACAGAGAGAGTCATGGAATTCATTCAGTGAGAGACTCTAACTTCCTTTTATACTCTTGATCAAAATCTGTGTGGAAATACAGAATACATTTGCCTGCTAGAGAAAATAATGGACATAAAGAGACATTTAACTGATTATTTGTCCTCGTTGAGCTATTTCTAACGTATCAGGCCCAGTCTTAGGAATTTTAAAGATAAATGACTAGTATCCCTCAATATTTTCTTATTTGGTATTGTCAATTTGGTATTTTTTTTACTTAAAACTTTCATTAAAATTTGGCTACAGACAGATAGTATACTCTTCTAAGTGTTCTCTATAGAAAGAAGAAAAGTTTTCTGTGCAAATTATTGATTGAAAAAAAAAAGATCCAAATCTAGATTATTAGCACTACAATGATGTTCCAGTCACCAAGCTCATCCTGACACCTGACCTGGAAATAATTTTGCATTAATCTTCCCAAGGAATTATTATGCTCTGCCCACAGGCATGTGGACAAACAGCAGGAAACAGCAGATAAATAGGATTATACAGTTTAGGGATTTAATTGCAGGAACATTGAATATACCTGGGAATCTGCTTTTGATACTTAGTATTCTTACTCTATTATATAGTTTTTGTTTTAAGACAATACAGCATATGGATATGAAGATGTGGAAAAAATCTAAGGAAGGATGAAACAGTTAATGGGAGAAAAGGAATATTTTTAAAGAAAAAATGATTAAAAATTCTATGTAGCAAAATATTATCTCTCCTGCCCTATTAGTTCCCTATTAGTTATTATTCTCAAAATAGTTTTTCAAATATCCCAAGAATAAATGAAGTGAGATTAATGTAAATGTACGTCACAAGGACAAATGGCTTCAGAATATATGGCATAAACAGATCAATAGCTATAAAGATACATATACACTATGGAATATTATTTGACCTCAAAAAAATAAACAAACCCTGTCATTTTGTGACAACAGATGTACCTGGAGTACATTACATTAAGTGAAATAAAAAAGATAAATACAGCATGATCTCATTTGTATGTGGAATATAAAATTGTCAAAGTCATGGAAGCAGAGAATAGAATGGTTGTTTCTAGAAGGTAGGAGGTGGGGGAAATGGGAGTGATATTTTCAAAAGTAGAAAGTTTTTGTTAGAATAGAAGTTCTGGAATCTATTGTACAGCAGGTAGACTACAGTTGATAATGCGATGTATAGCTGAAAATGGCTATGTAGATCTTAAATATTCTATAAAATAAGTGAGCTAAATACTGTGTTAAGTAGCTTCATTTAGTCACCTTATAATGTATAAACACATCAAAAGATTGTTTTACACCATAAAAATTTACAATTTTATATGTCAATTCAACTTTAATACAGCTGGAGAGGTACATATTTTAAAAATCTGGAAATTATTACAAGAGTTTTCCATAATTAAAAATATAAATAATAAATAGCATCATCTTAAAAAAATCTAAAAGAAACATAATATCAGATGATATATCTAAAAGATCTCATAGGTTGATCTATTGTCAAAACACAACTTTCTAATCAAAGTAAAATGGAGACCACATACATAATTTTCTAGTAGCCACATTTTAAAAAATTAAAAAGAAAAAGGTAAACTTACTTTCAGTAAAATATTTCAATTAAGCCAACATGTTCAAAATAGTGAATTTCCATCATATAATCAATATAAATTTAAGGAAAAGAAACTATACATCCTTCATTTCATATCAAGTCTTCAAATTCCCAATCTGGAATAGCAACAGCTGAATCATTCATTTGGCTAGTGACTGATTTACTGGACAGCATCCACTTAATATGTTCCTATCCTGAAGTTTGTTTGCTCTTTTCTAAACAAATCATTTAAGATGATAGTTGGATATTGAATCAAAATAAAATCAGGTGCCATTCATATCCTAATGTGAAGAAAGGCAGTTCCCTTTTTAAAACAAAAAATAAAAACCAAAATTTTCTCTGGGCTAAAGGCAAATGTTAGTGAAAGCACATTAGAAATCCTCTGTGGAAAATAGAAATTAAATAAACTGGTATACATAAAGAAACACTTCAAAGAATTCTTTTGCTGTGTAAATGGTTTTTAAAAGCAAAAGCATGGATCATGCTATTAGCATTGAGTTGCAACAGAAGAAGAGCCTAAGGAAGTCAGGAAGCATCTCAGTTTAGCAGACAACTCACAGGAAGAGCCTTTTTCATCATGCCGCTTATTTCAAAACTGCAAACTGACAATCTGCAAAAGTTGAAAACAGCAGGGCACATAACAATTGGGTACTTTATTACATGCTAATGACTCAGTATATCTGTAAAATTATGTAAGGTAAGCAGAGATATGATCTATCATTAGAGTTTTATTTTTGTATGCTCTTTTTTTCACTGAAATTTCTATTTAATGCTAACAGCACTCTGTTTCTATAGTATGCATATCTTACCACTCTATGATCAATAGATTTCTGGAAGTTTGTGTTTACATGTCTTCATTTTACTTGCTCAATACTTTAGTCATAATATTTAAGGATCAACATGAAATATAAAAGGAAAAAAGGAGAAGGGAGGTTTTTTTTTAAGTATACATTTTTGGAGGGCCAGAAAAACATTTTGATTATTTGGTTTTTAGCTTTAATTTCCCCCAAAAGAGTATGCCATACGGTACCTGATGAGTAATTCTAGAGTAAAACATCCTTAATCATATCTTCAGAAGCAAAGAAATGGAGCATTTGATCAAGAATGATCTCTTTTACAGATAAAATCTCTTTACTTTCAGGATCATATATGTAAGAGGAGAAGACAGCATTTTAAAAGCAAATATAGTATCCCAATTCTTAGTCAGATTTAGGTGAAAGAGATAGGAAGGGGAAATTTGTGGTTTGTTACATGGAATAAATCCATTCTGAATGTTATATTCTTGATTGAAATCAAATCAAGAAGTTCCTTGAAGGCAGAAAGAAAATCTAAGGGTGGAGATTTCCCTTCTCATTCTTTGGACAATACCATTTTTGCCTGTGATGGTAATTTTACCCATTTTGTCCTTATCAAGGTTGAGAATTGACACACATTTTCCAAGTGTCTGACAAATAAGCTTTGATAATCTTAAGACTTGATATGTATATATGTATTTATAATAAATCATATATATATGTAAATATATACATATGAATTTATGATATGGAAACACAGATGGCCAAAATCTACCAAATATGGCATTCTCAAAGTAATCAAATTATATTTTAAACCCAACAACTGCAATTTGAAATTTTTGTGTAAACAGTCTAAAAAAAATTATTTTGAACATATGCAGTTAGCTGGATTCCACTGAGTAGCTAACATGAGTTTCAGGAAGGGGTAGGTAAGCACGCCTGCTGGCAGCATTGCTACACACAGTCCCACCATCAAACATGCCTTTGTTCTTTAAGAATATGTTTTTTCTGACCACTTGTAATGTAATGTGCCCTGTTCAGGCTTTTGCTGAAAAATTAACCACTGCACCTGTGCAGAAAGATTTCTACCCATGTGCCTCAAAGTCTGCATATCTACAAGAACATTGTTATGTATTCAAGCCTCCAGATACCTTGTTTTTGAATCACTTCTATGTCATCGGTCAAGAAATGGGTTGAGTTTCAGAAAAGTTCAGCGATTTATGCCATTAACTGAGAGGAAAAATAACTATGAATAGCAAAGGGTTTTGCATTTTTCAATCTGCAGTCACTGTTCTAAACAAAGAGTATGGCCTTGGAACTGTGAAATAACTTTGTCCTTCATAAAAAGCTGCATTATATCCATGTATTGCAAAATAATATGCCCTGTGCACTGGAGTGCAAACAAGAATTTCTGAACCTCTTTGGAAAGCATATGTACAGTCTAATCAGTATTGCAAAAATATATGACATGATATTGAATAAGGCCCAAAGCAAAGTACATGTTAAGCTATTGAATGTGACTATTTTTTCCTTTTCCTCTATACAATGTTTCTCTTCTGCCTTGGATTCTCAAGAGAGTAAACTAGTTTCACTGATAATATAAACATGAGCTAAACATCTACCAGATGACAAAAACCTGACTGTGATCTTAATTTATCCTTCCCTAACTGCGCAAATTTTAGCAAAGCATCTATCTTTTCTGTACCTCCTTTCCTTGTCTATTAAATGTGGACAATGTATGTATCCCAATAAAATTTCAGAAATGTTTGTGAGAAAAAATGAGGTGGCATTGATGAAAGTTTGCATATGATATTATCACAAATCTTTAAGGACCATTCTAGGTGGAGCTGACAAATACTTTACAATGATATATATAGAAATGTAAATATTTTTTGCCACATTCTCAAGTTTCCTTTTGACTTATTTTTTGAAATATTTGAAAAGATTCCTTTTTTGTACCAAGACATAGCTGCATTATAGACAGTAGTATCTACTCTGATAATGATCATCACACATGCCAGCTATGTAAGCACAGGGGAGAGACACGGGCTTCTTCCCTATTGCCTGGAGAGGAGCTAATAGACTGATGCTGAGGAACTAAGGAAGGCAAGAGCAGATGAGTCTTCCTTTGTGCCCCACAGTGGGACACACTTATCTTCCCCAAAACAAAAGGGATCATTGAGATAATTAAACTTGGAAGAGTCACTTCATAATCCTTTTTTTTCTATAAAATACTTAGCTACAAAAATGTAGAAAATTTGTGTTTTATACTTTTTGAAAAAGGCAAATTTGATAAATCTTATACCTGGTATACACTAGGAGTATTTTAAAAATATTTTAAATATTCAAAATAAAATCATAAAGTAGAGGACATACCACAAACTATGTCCTTACTGGGTGATATATACTGTGAATAGGCCTGTGCATGTGGTTGCCAATTTTAGTTTTAGACATAAAGAAACTAGGCCCAGGGAATTTTGAAACTTTCCCATGACCTCATTGTGTGTTTATGACTGGTGATTCCACTTACATTTGTCTGAGAAAATAGATACAAACTTAATAAAAAAAGCAAATGGCTAGATGTAAAATGAGCCTAAAATAAAATGCAATCCAATCAATGTTACAAACACTTTTATTGATCATAATATACAATGCCTTGTGTCTTTGTTTTTTGTAGTGCTAGGGACTGGAACACACACACACACACACACACACACACACACACACACACAGAGTCAAACATGTACTCTACCACTGAGATACACTCCCAGTCTCACATTGACCTTCTTTTGGCAGTATTGGCATTGAACCCAGGTGTCCTTTACCACTGAAGTATATCCCCAGGCATTTTTATTTTTTTGATTTGGAGTAGAGGTTTTGTTAATTTTCTGAGGCTGCTATTTAAACTGCAATTCTTCTATCTCAGTCTCCCAAATAGCTGGGACGTTAGGTAAGGGCCACAGCCTTCAACCTGCTTTGAAACTTTTTAAAGAAAGTATTTTATATTGTATTTGGGATGACCATCATGTTGGTCAGTTTTTCACTGCTGTTTCCAAAATACCTGATGAGAACAACATCGAGAAAGAAAAGTTTATTTTGAACTCACAGTTTCATATGTCTCAATTACTGGTAGGATTACTCAAGGCCTGAGGTGAGGCAAAAATCTTATGACAGAAAGGTGAAGCAGAGGAAAAGTGCTCACTTCACAGCAGCCAGGAAATAGGGGGGGAAAGAAAGAAGTCAGGAGAAAATATAAATACACCTGGCCAGACTCACCATGACCTACTTCCTCAAGCCAGGCCCTAACTGCTTTCACTTATCATCCAGCAGCCTATTCAAATTAACATTATTAATCCATCAAATGGACTAATCCACTGATGGCATCACAATCCTAAGGGACTAATCATTTCACCTTTCAGGATTGCTGCAGTTCCTAATACATGAGCTTTGGGTGGGAAGAGTCCAGATCCAAACATAACAATAAGAATTTTAATGGCATGTGTCATATGTAAGATAAAGTGTGGATTATGACTCAAAGTTCTTAAGAAATTTTCTACTTCTCTCATTATTAGAAAATATTCTAATTTATTTGTCATACACATATAATGTGATCTCTCAATTTTTGTCATAGCAGTTTTAGTTTCACTATGTGAAGAATATAAAATATGAATTTTAGACACACAAGTATTATTTTTAAATATTTTAAATTTTTTTTAAGATAGAATGTAATTTAAACTACTTGAACATTTTTAAATTATAATATGAAAACATTGGGACTAAGAGTCATAATAAAAGGTTAGGTGTACCTGAATTTAAGTGAACAAATGAGAGGTTATCTGAAAAGTATTAATACCCAAATGCATGATGAAAATTTTATTTAATGTATCATCAATATAAGGAAAGTCCAATGACAATTTATTATATTACAAAAAATTATTATATTCATTGAGAAAAAAATGGAAGTAACTTTGAATTAAGATTATGATTTTGATCTTGCTACTGACAATACTGAACTTTGTTGTTAATCTCTTTGATTATATGATGTATAATTTCACAGATGGGTATGAAAATTTATGTGATATCCTCACAATTATCTGGCATGAGATATTATTCAACTTTTATTGAATTCTACTTCTCTTTTAGCACTTAACTCTGAAAGCTCAGCTAAACAGAAAAGATGTATTTTCTAGGATGTTGAACAAGCATGAATCCATGGTCTGCTAAAGTGACTTCATAGAGAAATACTCACACAAAATAGGAGTTAAGAGGCATGTAATGAAATTTCTAAAGGAAGCTAACTTCCTGTCTTTGTATAAGGCTGTCATAATTGGTTTGAACCCCTCTAGGACACATCAAAGCATGAGTAAGGGCATTGAGGAACTTAATTGATGAACTTGATTTCACATTCCATTTTCAAGCATCTACAAAGCCCATCCAAGATTTGACAAAAAATAGTATTATGATTTTTTTGGAATGTTAAACATTTTCTTTTCTTCAGTATTTACAATTACCTCTAAAATTTTGTATTTTCCTTCTCAATTATTTTTCAGTGAAGAGTAGAAACAAGAGTTATGTACACTCTTCATCACGCTTCCTTCCCAGGTGCAAAGTCTGAATGGCTTGCATGATAGTAATATGGCCATTCTATTTCATGGTTTTTACATTTGCTGAAAGACCGCTATTTGAAACACTAATCCTTTATATGGCAGATATGGATAAAATTCAGAGATACTTTTGTTAAATATGATGGTCTATTGTTTTCCAAGTTGATGTTGCATTTTGGACCCAAAATTTAAAAAATAAAAGGAAAAGAAACTGCTGAAATTGAAATTAGGTACCCTGGGAGGAACAATCATATTGAAATCAGCATTGTCTTTAGATATTTTTTTACATGTATATTTTTAAGTAGCACTACATTCCTTTAATTTTTCATCTTTATATTTGTAACCTTATTTTTAACTACAAAGATGGATGTGTACAGTGTCTCTTTTCAATAACCCTAGAAATCAAAATATATACTACAGGTTTTTATATTTTAAGCAATCATTGTGCAAATAATAGAATTAAGAAATATTTCTTTCTCAGTATAGATTGTGTCTATATGACCATGTAAACATCATAAGACCACAAGTAAAATCTTATGTAAATATAAGACTTATCTGTGATAAGGAGGGGCAATCCAGAAAACACCTTAGCCTTCCTATGTGAATGTCTGATGCATAGAAAATAGTATTATGTATTCATTAAAATTGCTTTAGTTTATTAAATTATGGATGTTTTAATTTAAACTTCTGTAATTTCATGGTAACAGATTAACAAAAGATTAATTATCATTAATAGCAATTTTTTATTTTGGATTATAAAAATTAAATTATACCTAAAAATCAAATTTAAACTAAGCCTATTCACAATCACTGCACTTTCTCAGATTAGTAACACAATAAAACCATTAAAGAGAAATCTATTGTGGTAAAAATCAGAAAACTTAAAACATTCTCCTTTTATATAGGTTCTTATAACAGTGATAATGCCAAAATACATTGTTACCATTTCTGTGTTATGTTAGACACTCTAGAAGTGCAGACTATGGTAAGTTTATTTTTAAAGCCCTATGGCAAAAGTGAAAATGAAAGAAATCCTTTTGACAGGAAAGAAAATCATGGGGCTACATTAGGTTATGACCTGCCTACACTTCAACATGCCCAAGGGGGGAAATGGCTGTAACTTCTCCTGATAGATAGCAAAGGGCTCATTTTAAGAAAGAAAGAAAGAATGGGGCATTTCAGGGAACATCTATTTACTCTTGTGAATTAAAGGTATGAATGTAAATCAGAAGACAGTTTCTGGGCTTTCTGCAGATAAGATATAAGCATATGAATGCTTTGTGTTTTAATGATTCATTGCTATAAAACTTTACATTGATGATGTAATGGTACTAAAGTGTCTTCACCATGGTATTATATATAACTATATACAAATTTATTTTTGTGATGCTATGTTAACCTAAAATTGAACATCTTTTTTTTTTGTTCTTAGCTCTGGAAACCTATGGGATGATCTTAAATCACAATCACAGCCTCCTAGGTGTAGAAGGTGTAATTTATTTGTATTAATACTCTGTAGTTCAATAATATTTATTTTCTGAGATATCCAAAAACACAAAGAAAGTATAATGGGTTTACTACTAAAGATGGATTTTCTGCTCTTTCCCTTCCTGCAAGACAACTTTTTAAAATAGGATCATTTAAAGAAATACAGTGACATAAAGAGCTAAAAATGCTTAGAGGATAGCTACTGGGCATTTTCCCCTTGCTAAGTGGCTTTCTCCCTCTAAGATCACTGACAATGTTATTTTGAATGATATTTCCAAACATATTCCATATAAAATTTAATGCATATAAATCTGCATTAAAAATTAAACATTGAAAACTGTCAATGGATCCAAAAGTTGTAAAGGTAATTTCATTTTTTTCTTGGTAGGGTTTGTGAGCATCAAACAAGAAGCCAAGATTTTACTTCAATACAATAGTGAGAAACAGACAATGTAATATTAAATAGCTTAATGTGCTTTACTGAACATGTTGTTTTGAATGTAATGTTTTTTACTCTTAACTTTTATTAAATATTAAATTAGTATTATCAGATAAGATGTATTTTATAAACAAAAATATAGCAACTGACCAAAAATTTCTTCTCTACATGATTTATTGAGTCAACACTCAGGAGATTAGTTCCAGGACTCCGTGTGGATTCCAAAATCTCCAGATGCTGAAGTCCCATATATAAAATTAAGTAAAATTTGCATATATTTATATATATATATATACATATATATGTATGTATATGTATATATATATGTATGTGTATGTGTATATATATGTATATATATGTATATATATATATATATGTAAACTTTAAAATATCTCCTGATTAGTTTATATAATACCTAATTCAATGCAAATGTTATGCAAATAACTGTAATGCTGCATTGTTTATGGTATAGTGACAAGAAAAATGTTTCTACATGTTCAGAAAGACATAATTTGTTTCTCAAATATTTTCTATGTATGGTTGGTTAAATACCTGGGTGTGGAACCCATGGATATAAATATGAAGGGTCCACTATAACCTCATTCACTTTTGTTTGGAGGAAGCATTTTTAAATATTAAACAAAGTATATTTTTTCATAATTATATTATGAAATTGCTTGATCATTTTATATTAGATATCTGATAGTACTCTAAATAGGAATAATAACCTGTTAAGTATATCAATGAACATATTCATATTTTAACTTGAATTTATAAAATATTCTTCATCATCTCCAAATAAATGACCCATGATGGTAAGGGTAATATTGCACATGTAAGATGAAATACACTAAGCAACTCAGTCTTTCATTTTAACAGTCATGGTAGGGCTATGTGGGAAAAGAAAAATAAGCTCTCTGGACACAATTTTATTCTGCAAAGACAATTTTTGTCAAATAAGAAAAACAAAAAGCACCATCTTTTAAGAATTTCTAACTATAAAAACCTTAATAACCCTTCCCAATAACAGTTTCTGGAAAAATGAAATGCTTTCTAATACAGAAATATTACAAACAAACTTTATCTAGTAAGCACTAACCACACCAATCATTTTTAATCCCTTTTGACCTTGATCAGATGCCATGAATAAACTCCAGGTAAAGAACTTTGATTCTGAAATGTCCTCTGGTGTACAAAAATAGAGGCAATATTAGGAGGCTTATATATGTTTTCCTAAGGTGTTTAGAATGCAATGTTTTCATTAAAACATAAAGAATATCTTATAAAATTGTTGGTAAATTTAAAATCTACTTTAATTGAACTTTTCTTACTTGTTTCTTTTTCTTTTTTTTTTCTTTTTTGCAGTGTGATGGTTAATAACTCAGTGGCAAGAATCAAATTTCTTAAGTTAAAACCTGGCCACATCACTTGCATAAATATTCCGTTTGAATTCTTAGTACTTCAATTTTCTGTTAAGGTACTTGGGAAGCATAATAATAGAATGTGTTCCAGATGATTTATGTAATGATAAAATGAAGTAATGCATGGTGAAAATCACAAAAGTACTGATTATTTTAAAATAGACGTTAATCTCTCAAAGATTAACAGCAGAAATTTATCTAATCATACATTAAAAGATTACAGAAATGCGGAAACCAATTAACATGATATATCACATTTAAACAAACAAATGATTAAGAAAGAATCTAAATAGATGTAGAGAAAACATTTACAAAATTTGGCATATTTTCATGGCAAAAAAATCCCATAATAAACTTAGTAAGTAGTAATTTAATTCAATACAATCAAATCAATATATGAAAAGTCCACAACTAATATTATAATCAACAACAAAAAATAAAGCTTTTCTTTCAACATCATGAGCAAGACAAGGGGGCCCACCTTTATCAGTTTTCTCCCATATAATACTGGTAGTATAATTCAGAGAAATAGTGGAAGAAAAGGAATAAAAACATCTGCATTGTAAAGAAATGAAAATACCTCTGTTTTCATGTGACTTAGTCTTACATGTAGATTCTTCCTAAAGAGTCTAAAAATAATTTTGTCAAAATAAGTGAATCCAGAAAGTTTACAAGACATGAAATCAACAAACAAAATTCAGTTACATTTCATATGCTAACAATAAACCCTAAAAGCAGAATAAATAAATAAATAAATAAATAAATAAAATGTCATTTACAATAGCCTCAAAAACAGTAAGATAATTCAGGATTGACTTAGTTAAAAGGTGAAAATTGTACAGTGAAAACTATGAAACATTGATAAAAGAAATTTAAGCAGGTACAAATAAATAAACATCCTGTGATTTTGTGTTAAGAGTTGATATGGGTAAAATACCTCTAACACCCAAAGTAATTTTTAAATTCAATGGTATCCTCCACACAATGCCAATGGCCTTTGCAACAGACATAGCAAAGGCAATATTTATTTTTATACTAATTCATATAAAACCACAAAACCCACAATTTTCCAAATTAATTTTGACAATGAATAATGTTGAAGGAGGAATCACAATTTTTGACTTCAAAATATACTACATAGTTCATTAAAATATTATTTTCCTTGCATAATGACAGACATATGTAACACTGAAACATGGAACTTGGAAATAAAACACACATATATGCCAAGTGAACTTCAGCAAAGTTTTCAAAAAGACACAAAGAGGAAAGGACAATATTTGTAACAAATGATAATAAGAAAATTGAATATACACTAGTAAAAGAATAAAATTAAATTTTTATCTTACATCATAAAAAATCACATCAATAGACACTAAAGACTGAAATATAATACTTGCAGTGTAGGACACCAAAAATTAACCACTGTAGAAATTAGGAGCTTTTTGTCAGTAACTTTTCTTGGATATGATTTCTGGGTTATAAAACTGAAACCACAGACAATATAAACTAAAATGGAGAAGTGGAACCAAAATTTTCTACACAGCAGAAGAAACAATCAAAACAATGAAAATTTAATTACAAAATTAAAGAAAACAACTTCAAACCACATACCCAATAAAGGATTAATATCTAAAATGTATTTTAAACATTTTAAATCTTTAAGAACAACAGCCACACAATAAAAACGTGGGCCAAGCTGTCTTTTCTCCATTCCATGTTTTTGGGCCCTTTGTCAAGAATCAAATGAAAATATAAGTGTGAGTTTGTCTCTGTATCTTGTATTCTAGTCTGATTTCTATGTACACTTTTTATGATTACCATGCTTTTTATTGTTGTTGTTTTGTCTCTGAAGTGTAATTTGAAATGAGTATCGGGATTCCTCCAGCATATTTTTTTTTTTGCTTAAGATTTTTAGACTATTCTTGAGGATAACTTCAATTTAAATTGTCTGAGTTTTACTGTTTTCATCCTTCCATAGACTAGCTTGCCCAGGATTGCAGTATTCTAAAGGTGAGGGTGAGAATTAAAGCATGGGATGACTTGGCACAAACTTGGAACTGATTCAACATTCAGTTTCTTGAATTTTGTGATTAAACCTTGTCACCAGAGCAGATGGACTGGTTATTTCCACCACAAGACACATTATTTGATAGACATACAAGAGAACTCAAAGTTTGTTGAAAGGATAACATAAATAAAGAACTTAATTACTAAGTGGTGACATGGTTTCTTTCACTTAGCAAAATGTCTTCCAAATTCATTCATATAATTGTAAATGACAGGGAACCTCAGCAGTCATGGCCAAACAAGCGATCACGTCCCCACTACCAGGTCCCTGGATAGGTGCCTGCAACTTTCTCACTGCCAAGTTTGGCTCCAGTTATTTAGTGACTAGTGCTGCATTGGCCAGAACTGCAGCCCTCCCACGAGTTGAAGCTAGGAGGGCTCTTGATTGCTCCCTTGGCTTCAAACAGCAAAAGGTGTGCATCAATCCCAACCGCTACCACCACGGGACTCCGCGCTGCCTCCCCCGACGCTCTGTCAGACAGGGATCTTGGCCCTTAGCACCGCCGCCCGGGCACCGCCTCACTGCAGTGGAAGCAGCTTGCACAACACAAGCCATCCTCCCATCCTCCAGGGCGCTCTGTTTCCTGCTCCACCCGTGTCCACCAGGTGGCCTAGCCCCAATATCCCAGGGCACAGCCACGCCCTCGACTCATAGGCGCCCTTAGGACACACGCATAGATGCACACACTGATGCACACACTGACTTACTGACGCAGGCACTGACACACACAGGGTCGCACCGCAAACTGCTTAGGCGCAGTGGGTTTCCCGAGGCCTAGAAGTGTCCGGAAGATGGTGGAGAAGCTCCTGTTTTCAAATAGGTGAGATTCTTCCTGCAGAAAGCTGCCCGGGCTGCTTCGCTCCTGGCCACGCAGCTTTGTCACCTTCTGGTAAAATGTAGCGGCTGTCCTTACCACTTCCAGGTTCCTGGTGAGGATTTGAGGCCTCCCACTGGGACAGGCTGGTGCTCACCCACTATGCTCCTGTTGGGCATTGTGGATCTGGGAGGAGAACCTCATGTAGGGATGGTGCCAGTGTGTCCAGCAGTTTGTGGGGTGCAGCCACGGCTGAAGTGATATCCTGAATCCAGAGCTGTGTGGTGTAGTGCATGGAGAGGAGGCACACTGGGTCTCTTCCTGCAGAGGTGGTTCATGGAAGGGGCGACCTGCTGAGGCCTGTGGGGGATGGGACCCTGGCTGGAGAGTTCTTAGGGAACCAGGAGCAGGGTTGGTGGGGTAGGAGGTGGGTAAGGTAGGAGCTCCCTGGGGTAGGAGTGAGTGGGGTAGTGCAGGGGAGGGGACGTTCTTTGCCTGTCCCTGGGAGGCAGTGACTGAAGGGGTGACTATGCTGAGTCTGTGGGAGAAGGGCCCAGACTAGAGATGTTAGGGGACCCAAGCTGGGTGGGGTAGTGTATGGGAAGGATGTGCACCGTGACTGTTGCTGGTAGGCATTGCCTGGTAACATGCCTGTGCAAAGCCCTGCCTTCAAGGCACAGGTGCATGCATGATGCACACATGCTTGGGTGGGCATACAGAAAACTGCTTCTGCGTCATGAGTTTCCAGGTGGCCAGAAGTGTCCAGCAGACAGTGGAGAGGCATGTTCCTTCAAGTCCCCAAGACCCTTCCTGATGGCCTGGTAAGAGAGCCTCAGGTAGGGAGGGCTCCAGTGTCCTCAGCAGTGTGTGATGTATACGGCACTGGTTGGAGAGGTGTTGGGGGACCAAACTGGGTGGGGTAGGTGCTAGGTGGGGTAGTGTGTGAGTAGGGGGCGTGCTGTGCCATTTTCTGTGAAGTGTGCCTGGAGTGGGTGCTCATGCTGAGGCCTGTTGAAGGGGCACTGCCCTGGCTAGAGAGGGTTGGGGGACTGGACCTGGGTGGTTTAGGAACTGGGTGGGGAAGTGTGTGGGAAGGAAGCACAATATGCCTGTCCCTGTGAGGTGATGCCTGGAAGGAGTGCTCTTGGTGAGGCTTGTGGGGACGTGGCCCTGTCTGAAGAGGTTTCTGAAGAGGACCAAAGCTGGGTGGGGTAGTAGCTGGTTGGAGTAGTTTATGGGGAGAGGGCACACTGTCTTTGTACCTGTGAGGAGATGCCAGGAGAGGGCATTCATGCTGAGGCCTGTGGGTGCAAGGCCCTCACTGGAGGGCACAAGCAGCTGAATGGGGTAGTGCGTGGGGAGGGCTCTCGCTGTGCCTGTTGCTGTGAGGCAATGTCTAGAGTGGGTGCTTATGCTGAGGCCTATGGGGGTGCACCCTGGCTGGAGAGGCATTGGGAGACTGGAGCTGAGTGGGGTGGAGCTTAGAGGGGTAGGAGCTGGGTGGAGTAGTGTGTGGGGAGGGGATGCCCTGTTCCTGTTCTTGCTAGGGGGTGCCTGGAGGGGGCGCTTGTCCTGAGGCTTGTAGGGGCACGGCACTGGCTGAAGAGGTCTTAGGGGACCAGAGATGGGTGAGGTAGTACCTCTGGAGGGGCACACTGTGTCTGTAGCTGTGAGGCAGTGACTGGGAACATCCCTGCTCACAGCCCCGTCCTTGAAACACATATGCATGCAGTGTGCACACATTCACTGATACATGCAGGGACTTAGCCCAAACTGCATCTGCACAGTGGGTTTCTGGGCAGCCTAAAAGTGGCCTGCAGATGATGGAGAAGCTAGTGCCTTCAAATCTCAGAGATCCTTTCTGCTGATGGCTGCCTGAGCTGCTCCAGTACTGCCCCCACAACTATGTCACCCTCTGGGAAGGTACTGTTGTTGTTCTTTCTCCTTTACAGTTTCTGATGAGGATGTGGAGCCTCCCACAGGGGCAGCATGGCCCTCACCACCACCTCCTGTTCGCTGTTGTGGACTTGGGAGATAGTCTCAGGTAGGGAGGACTCCCGTGTCCCTAGTGGTATGTGGCATGTGGCCCTGGGTGGAGAGGTTTTGGGGGACTGGAGCTGGGTGTGGTAGGAGCTTAGTGGGGTAAGGTGTGGTGAGGGGGTGCAGTGTGTGTACTGCTGAGAGGCAACTATTGGAAGAGGCACTCATGCTGAGGCCTGTGGTGGTTGCAGCCCTGGGTAGAGAGGCATTGGGGGACTGGAGCTGGGTTGGGTAAGAGCTGGGTGGAGTAGGAGCTGGATGGGGTAATGTGTGTGGGGAGGGGGCATGCTGTGCCTGCACGATCTGAAGTGGTGCCTTGAGAGGGCCCTCTTTCTGAGGCTTGTGGGGGAGAGACCCTTGCTGGAAAGGTGTCCTGGGACCAGAGGCTGAGTGGGGTAGTATGTCGGGTTGGGGTACACAGTGCCTGTGCCTGTGAGGTGATGACTGGAGCAGATCCATGTGGTGAGGCCTGTGGGAGGAACAACCATGGCTGGACAGGTGTAGGGGGACTGGAGGCTGAGTGACTTAGTGTATGGGGAGGGAGCACACTGTGCCTGCTGGGAGGGAGTTCCTGGAGGAGGCACTAGTGCTGAGGCCTGTGGGGGCAGGGAAGTGGGACATGAGTTAGTGTGCTTTTCCTGGGTGCTCTTGGGGGCAGCTGGTGGGTGTGGCATAGGTTGCAGGGCAGTGGGGCAGAGGCATTTGGGTACTGTTTCTGGGTGCTCCTGGAGGTAGCTGAGTTTGTGTGGTGGGGGTTGTAGGGCCAGTACATGGCTTTAGTAGTGGAACCCTGTCAGGGAAGTGAGTGTGAAGAGAAGCTTTGGGTGGGGCTGGCATGAATGGGGGAATGTTGAAGGGAGAGAGCACAACACCTGGTTTAAAGAGGAGTACACATGTACCATTTTAAAAGCTGTGTCCTGAACTTTATCTGCCAGTGTTTTCTTTTGTTTATTTCTCCCCCAAAAGAGTAACTTGCAACTTTTCAGTATAAGTCTATTCTCTACACTCAGTATATATAATTTATGCATTTTTTTGTACCTTATATTTTATTGCCATTAGCTGATTTGTAATGATTCATTGTTGTATATTAATAACTTCCATATTTTAAATCAATAATTTTTTGGAAACCATTTTTGTAAGTCCTCATTTAATTCACTTTTTAATTCACTATTTCCCAATAAGTACAATTTTCTCCATTGTCATTTTCCTTTATGCTGTGCAAAGTGTATATATTCTGAAATACTTTGAGATATATTTTGTCCAGTGTGTCTTACTCATGCTTCATGGAAACTTAATTATCAGTTGGTTTTGTCTTAAAATGAGAGATAAACTGTGTAGCTGAAATACTCAGGTTTTTAAGGAATTTTTCTAATGCCTTCTGATGACATTTTGCTCTGTTGAGGTGCATTTAGTGAGTACATGTCCTTGTAGTAACACGCATATTTTGTGTCAATTACTTTTGTTCATACAAACAGTTATAGTAAAAAAAAAAAGTTTTTCTGTCTTTTCACTTCATCATTTGATATGGTTGAGCATCAGTTCATGTTCAATAGGTGGGAACTTGTTAAATATATTATCATCATTATGATAAAAGAAGCTGGTAGAAAAGTTAGGGTTAATTTTCATTTTTACCACAAGGTCATATGTCATAACTAGTTTTTACTTAGTGGTTTAACAAGTTAACATCAGAGCAGGCAATTAAGAATATTAACATTCACAAGCACCATTATAATTAATTGTTTTTTGCTTTTGGGATTTCATGGTGAGATTGAGAACTACATGAAAGAGTATCATTTCATAGAAGTTATTTTAAGTGTAGCAGCTTTACAAATATGCATAGATGCTACCAAGCTTACATATTTTAATTAAAATATTAAATCCTGAAATCCTGGGCTGGGGTTGTGGCTCAGTGGTAGAGTGCTTGCCTGGCATTTGTGGGACACTGGGTTCAATCCTCAGCACCACATAAAGATAAATTAAGGATATTCTGTCCACTTATACATACATACATACATATTATATATAATATGTATGTATGTATTTGTATATTATATATGTATTTGTATCTATATCTATATCTATATCTATTTATATATATATATATATATATATATATATATATATATAGAGAGAGAGAGAGAGAGAGAGAGAGAGAAAGAGATAGGTAGATTATATATATATATATATTTATATATATATATATATATATATATATATAGAGAGAGAGAGAGAGAGAGAGAGATAGATAGGTATATACATGCATATACACACTATATACACATATATATATATATATATATATATATATATATATGGAGAGAGAGAGAGAGATAGGTATATACATGCATATACACACTTATATAGAGATATATATATGTGTGTGTGTTTATGTATGCCCTGAAATCTTGTCACCTTTTGATTTTTAATTACAT